>NC_141702.1:113193736-113917486 GCF_971803275.1 Cyanistes caeruleus
TGCTGTTAAGGGGAGGTTTGCCAGTTTTAAGGAATAAAATCTTGCACTCCAGATGTGCCAAACACTTCCATTTTCTTCCTACTACATTTAATTCACTATTCAATTTAAAAAATTGTCTTCCATAAAAACTACTCCCAAAACCTTCATACCCTAAATACTTATCTTTGGATGGGATTCATTCTTTTTTTTGGAGTTGCTGCTACTCTTTGCACTGACAAGAGAGAGTCAAACCAAATTGCTTAGACAGCTTTTAAATAGCTAAAGCTGGAGCAATTAATCCCACCCAGAACTGAAGAAAAAGTCAAATCCAACTAGTGACCAAGGACAGCAGCATCACCACTACAAATAAACACAATTTAAAAATATACATATGTACAAACATGGAACGTCACTGTGCACTCTGTTTATACAGTCCTCAGGCTACTCTATTTCAGCATTTAAACCCAAAATGGATCACTGCAGGAAATCTTACTTTTGTAGTTGGACAAGAGAGGAAAAGAGCAAGGAGATGTTTTCAAAGGCAAAACCAGGAGCTAAATGGAGTTTTTTTTCCCACCAACTTCCAAGGAGAGCAGAGCTCCTCACTGGGACTGAGAAAGGCTTGGCTGGAGACATCCAACAGAGGGACTGCAGGGCTCAGTCCCCCACAACAAACGTGCACAAAAACAAGGCAGCAGAGATCAAGGGCATCCTTGTGCTCCTCTGGACAACAGCGAGCAAGTCATTCTTTTTAAATCCCTCTCAATGGAGTCTGCCAAAGGAAATGTCCCAGACAGGGTGAGAAAATAAGCTGGTTCTCCCCTGCCCTACCCCAAGGCCTTGTTTACCAGATCATCACCCTTCTTCCCTCTCCACTCCCTCCTTATCTGGTTACTTTCCTCATAGTAATACTGGGAATTTTAATTCCAAACCGTGGAAACTCTGAAGATATGTCTGTGTGCATATGTGCAACACTTGTACATCCAGTCCTGTACCAAAATCCCAGCCAATGTCATGTCATTAAGAGTTATCAAAAGGTACAGCTGCATCAGTGGTAAATAATGCTGATAACCTCAACCCTACTTTGGTAGCTTTGCTGATAAAAATCATTTCCCTGGCTCCAGTGATCCAGTCCATAATTCCTTCCAGGACAACAACAATTAGGAAACAAAAGTAAAAAACACAGAAGACGCCAAAACCCTTTGAGAGGCCTGAGGAAAACAGAAGTGGCAATCTCGTGTGCCTTTTCACCATCAGATCAATCAAACTCATTTAAAAAACCCAGTTACAGAAACATGACTCTTACATTATGCTTTTGGGATATAAACTTTCCCACAGAAAAATCTGAACTAAGTCCAGAGCACCCTATTATTTATTATTATTATTTTTATTGTTGTTGTTGTTTTGGTTAATATTATGTTTCTCTACTGCCTGTAAGAAACAGTAGCTGGGCTGACTGTGTCATTCTCAAAGTGCCATTCACAGAATGTGGGGTAGGCACAGTGGGGATGAAGGATTCAGTGCCCCACCTGGAACAGATGATGCTCAGGGACACTGAGTAAAGGTTAATGCAATAAACAGGAGGCAAAAGACAGTAAAATGAGGGTAAAGAAGTTCTGTAGGAAGCAAAGCAGATAACAGAGTAATTATAGGAAATGTTCTGGATACAATATGAAATGTTTATTTTTCTGGTTATTCTCATGTGTCTCTACAGCTCTGGACCAGCACCCTTTGGTTTATTTAGAGCACAGTGATGGAAGCAGCTGGTGTAAACTTCACTCTAGCCTTAAAAAAACCAGTTATCTCACTTAACCAGCTAAAAAATGTGGCATTTGAAAAAGTGGCAGAGTAGGACTGTTAAAGGCAGAGTACAACTAGCCATGGTTTGAATACTGTTTCATGTTTGTGATCTCACTGGAGATATTAACGTGGTAATGTTAATAAAAGCGTTGTTAGGAACTGCCAACTGAGAGTACACAGCCATGTGTTCTCCTCCTTCTGCCAAGGCAATCTCAGCTGAAGAAGGTCCTTTCCTGCTACACACTCGGCTGTAGATGAGAAAGCAGCCACACAGGACCCAATTTATGTGACCTTTTTTGAAGTTTTTTACCGATAACATTTTTCTAGGGCTTGATCTAGCCCCTAAAGAGACAGTAGGTAATTACCAAAAGATACTGGATGTTGGACTCTGGAAAATAGAGGCCCTTACATGTGTTTAAAAATGTATTTTCATGAATGAAAGCATACTCTAAAAATCTTGGTCCTTTATCAATGGTTTTGAATGAAAACCAAGGCTTCCCCAGGTGCTAGCAGGTTCATATGTGTTGAATGTGGGCTGACATTACTACATACATATCTGAAAAGACATACTTAAGAGAGTCTCATTTCTGACTCTATTTTCTTTACTGCATGGGACAAATTCTTCCCTTAGTGATGCTGGTGTAACACTGAAGTGCCTCAGTCAGCCACAACGGGCACGTCCTCTTGTCATTATCAGTAAAATGCAGGGAAAATATACAGTGAAATGGCAGAGAATTTATTAGTTCATTTATTGATGTGCTAGCTAGGGGACCCAGGAGTATTCTGAGTGCTTGTATGGAGTCAACACCTTTCCATAACAGCATGGTGAACAAGGAAATTCCTGGTTGTTAAACAGCCTGCATCTGCAATAGCAGACTTAAACAATCTCTCTATGTATTCCTTGATCCAAAAAGACACATTTCACATCCTATGAGTCAATTGTCTTCACTCTCCAAACACAAAGGACGGTGTCCCACACCCATGTAGAGTAGTGTTAATCCAAAATAACGCCACCGAGTCGGATGAGGTGCTCCAGATTCCCACTGCTGTGAGTGAGAGCATTTGGCACCCACCACCTGTGGTTATGGATCCTCAGCTGCTGGGGATCATCACAGTTCTTTCAAGTCAATGCCTCTGAAATTAATGTAGTTATGCTGATTTACACCAGGTGAGGATCTGCCTTGTGGTTTCTGGCTTTAAGTTCTCTTCCTGTCAGCCATCTCATTTCAAAATGGTTTCAATAGACAACTCCTAGCCAGAATTTCCTCTGCTATTTATAGGATTATTTCAAGAGTTTCTACGATAATCCCCATATTTCCATCTTTGTATCAGAGCCTTTTTCAGGATTGTATTGCAGCCAAACTATTCACATATCCAGATGACACCACTTCTTCCTCCTCTTTTCCCTCCCCTATTTGGGATGATTATACAGAGGGGAAATATCTCTCACGGTCAGATCTTCAGCTGGCATAAATCAACATAAAATTGACATTAGTGATTTACATCATTTAGCAATATAGAATAAAAGACAAAAAGAACAAAAAAAAAACCCAAACTAGTTTTTACCAATGCAGTTTAAAATTAGTAACAGGTCTTTAATATTGAAAGAATATTAAAATGTAACCCATATGTACACCTTTGATGTGTGTTTTATGAGCTCAGCTAGGCATCATTTACAGCTTGGAATGACAAAGCTTCTTGCTGTTTTGTTCCATAAAATCCTCAGCAATTCTGCCCCTAAATACTCCATACTTATTCAACATACTTCACCTCAAGTGTACTTAAAACACACCAGTAAGGGCTTTCACAAACAAAACCTCTTCTCTTGATTTCACACGTTCTTTTCATCCAACTAAATGTTAACTTCAACCTGTTGAAATAGATCTGGTTTAACAGAATTTAGGCACGCTATACAAAAGTGCCACAGGGGATTTCTAGACCTCAATTGTCATTGACACTCCAGAAATTTTAGTGTAAATAATTTACCATATCAATTTGCCATTGATCCATACAGACTTCTCTTATCTGTAATTTCCTGGTATTTGTGTCCACTTAGAAATACTTTTATTTCTCTTTTGGAGAGCTAGATTTCCTCTTACACTACACCTGCTCACCTCTGATGCTCTACTCAAAGATCTTAATTAATAAAACAATCCAGATCAGAAGAGAGCTAGACACACAGCAGAGAGAGCTGAAAGACAGAATTCCCTGCAGGGACAGACTCAGAGTCTGCAAAACCCTTCTGAGAATCAGAGCAATCTGCATCACAAGCACATTTCCCCAGTACAGGAGCGCTCGCGGGAACTGGCAGTTTCTACAAGTATATAAGTAAAAAACAAAAGAGGTGAAGCTGACTATTGTGATTTCCACTTGTTAGACTTGATGTCTTGACATGGTCTTCTGGGGGAGATCTGATAGCCAGTGGCAGAGACTACATATGTAGGAGAAGCTGTGCATTACTCAGGGCAATATTGAATACAGGCTCTTCAATCCAGCTCTCACAGGTTGACAAATAAAAGTCTTTCCCCCTCCATCACCACCCACACACATTTTTTTTTCCCCCAGGGCCAAAAGGGTTGGAGTAACATTAGGCACTTCTGGCCTGGAAATTAGTTGTTATGTTTGTGGGGGTGAGGGGTTGGCAGAAGGGCAGATCTTATTTCAAATAAATGTTTCCTCCTTTCATTTCCCTTCAACTTCCACATGAGATAGCAAAAGGATATCAGTATTCAAAGTCAATGTCAAAGATTTAATTTTGTACAGTTCATACTACTTGAAATCAGGTTATTGCTTTACCTTTATGGAGATGAATCCAAATCGAAAACAGAAAAACTGGAGGAACCACGTGGATGCCAGATTCACAACTGCAGGCATTTAAGTGAAAATAGCATGCTTTCACACTCTTAGTTTCTTATTCAGCCTAAGGAGTGGTGAGTCAGTACATGCAGAAGTCCAGTGAGGCTGATGAGCAGTGGCTACTAAATCCCTATAGGAAAGGAAACCATTTTTCATCCTTCTGCTGCTCCATCCCAAGCATAAATTCATTTCACTTACTGGGATAAAAGCCCCTCATTCTGTTGACCTGACTGGAGTTGGACCAGGAATATTTTGGCAGCAAGTAAGGAATGACACACAGTAGGGTTATTTCAGGGTGTAACTTCTGGCTGTGATTGCTTTTTAAAAAATCTGTAAGACTAGTCAATAACAACGCTAAATTCAATCTCATTTCAGGTAATGACACACAACACTGTATGAGATGTACGTACTTTGTTTACAAGTTGCCACTCCTTAGATACTGAGGTATCTAAAAACTAGAGGTAAACCAGTAAGCAATTCTGTTCAAATCCCATTCATAAAGAATCGAGTACAAATTTTCCTTTCTCTTAATCTAGAGCTATTCCTTGGAAATACACATTCAAATGGTTATGATTAGATAGTATAAGAATTCATTTTCTATCACTGTGTGCCTAATTCTTAACAAATCATAAATCTAAGTTTTAAGCTGGCTGTTTTTCCCTACTGGTGATAAAAAGCTGTCTGCAAGTGTTCAGTTCCTGCCACTTATTCTGGCAGGAGACAACTGCAGATGAAAAGTACATGGCATTCTTTCTGTTCTCTGACTGAATAAGTGAGTAAGCACCTTAACATAAACCCTAAATCTACATTAGATACTCAGAACTGACCTCTCCATCCATTAAACATGGAGCCTGGGACAATCAGCCTTTGACTTTTGGCAGCACAGGATTTCTGCAGGAGCTTAATGACAATTTATCCTGCTATTATTTGCTGAACAGGAAAAGGGTTGTGGACAGAAAAGCAGCTGAAGTGAATTGTGAAATTTATGCTCCAAATTTTTAAACTCCATTCACAAAGGAAATAATTAATAACTTATTCCTGAACAGATACACATAGAGATAACACTGAATAGGAGTTAGATACATTCAACAGCTTTCACACTCCAAATATTTAGAAGAATATTTGCACCACCTGTTATAAGTGCACAGTAGAGATCACAGTCCCCAAGGATGAACACAATCCTGCATCACCAGACTGATCTTCACTATTATCATCAAACTTAAAAGTTTCATTCCCTGCACCACAGGTGTGCCAGGATTCAGCAGGATACAGCATAAATCCTCCTTTTTCCTCAACCTTTCATATTTGTTGGATTTATCAGCAATGAGCTCCCAAAACATGCATTACTTGGTTGGGGTTCCTTTGCCTCAGATAAGTTTGAATTACTGAGAGACAAAAGTTGCACCCAAGCTTGGGAAAGGAGTCCATTAGCTGTACAACAAGCATTTACACATGTGAGGATACAGGATTCTCGTTAGGCAGCCTTTGAGATAAGCACTGAAATCACTTCTGACTTCAAATTGATCCGCATGAATGATTCAGCCAAGATCACCCCACCAAATGCAACTCCTCAGGCTACTCAAGTGCCTGTGACCTGCTAATAAGTGTGATCAAATGGGCCCATAATAGCTTCCCTCAAACTTTCTTACCACTTATGTAATTGATAGCAACAGGAAGTTCGCTAATTTTGTAAATCCAAACTTTATTACCAATGTTCTTCTCAGAGAAAAACACAATTATCCCACAATAAGCACTGAGACATCCAAAGAAAATCATACCAGAAGGCACTTCCATTCTAGAAAAAGATTAAGAATTTCAGATTAAAAGACTGAAATATCTGTAAATGTGATCTGAAGAAGCAAAATCTAAATAGAAGGAATTCATGCTATTTTACAATGCCATAGACATTAACAACACCAGAAGCATGCAGACACTAAGAAAACATAGCCCAAATAGCAGGGTTTGGTAGAAATTAATTATGGTTTAGGCTTCTGGAAATGAAATGAAAGGTGTTCCTGTACCAAGATGTAAAATGCTATGAAAAAACAAAATAAATACAACACCTGAAAAAATCAGCTTGTCCCCACAAAGTGCCCAGAGGGATGTAAATGTAAATAATCCTGGCCTGACTGCTTGGTAAATGAAAAGTCTGAGGATCTCTTAATTCCCACAAAGAGCAAAACCCGAGTGAGAGAAACAACAGCTCTACACTGGCCAGAGGAGCAGGCTGGCTCAAACATCAGCAGGTTCCACAGACTGTTTGTTAAACCTAATTACATTTGGATTTCCCTTGTGAATTTTTTCTGGTCAGACAAAAAAGGTATTTTTGTGAATGTCCAGTGCTTGAACTTAATGTCCAGGGTGTATCAGCCAGTTCTGTGGCTCTCATGACATCATTGCTGTAACCTGCCTAAAAACTGCATTACAAAGCAATTCAAGTATTCCTGCAAAGAAGGAGCAGCACTGACATGCTAAGAAAAAGAATTTCTAAGTAGGACAGGAAATATTTTTTTTTGTTCCAGCACACTTTTTTCTTTTTCTTTATTCTTTTTTAATTTTCCATGGAAAAGTGACAGCACACATGTTGAATTATTTTTCATTGGGGCTTTTGTTTTTCACCACTGATTTGATGAAAAGCCTTTTTCATTAAAGAAGACATGTCAGCTTTCTTAAAAAAAAAAAAAAAGAAAAGAAAAACTCAACTTGGAAGAAGTATTTTTTAACATAACACTATCTTGTGATCATTGTAATATCTGATTACAAGTCTAAAGTAATCAAAACTACCATGGCATACATCTCAAATAATACAAATGAATATACAAAGTATTTTGTCTTTCACAAATATTACTGCAAATAGCACTCAATCATTCAAATGTGGGTGCAGCGTGAGCACAAAAGCAGATTTTTGGCTGCTATCAATCAATACAATTTAGTAAAGTTTATGGAGCTACACACATTTAGGCTAGATTAAAATCTGCCCTCAAGGTTGAACACAGGCAAATCAAAATATGTGCTTTTTTAATTCAGTTACCCTGAAGAGAAAAGGTATTTCCTCCCTTTGATCCTATTAAGCAAATGCGGTCCAAAAGAACAGAATATTACATTCTTCAGCAGAAATTTTCACTGATTAAATAGCACTGGAGTCAGAGCTGAAACTCTCACTGACTTTGCAACTCCAGAGTGGCCATTTTTAACCTTTTAGAGTATCTACTTAAGTTGCTGCATCAATATGCCCTTGGTAACCCCTAAAGAACGTAACCAAACGAGAAGAAAACAAAATAAACAGAGTGCAGGCTGAAACAAAAGGCAGGTAATCACTCTCCCTTCAGTTCTTGGTGTTACTGGGCTGGTCAGGAAATGAAAGCATTGGTACAGGAATTAAAGGGGTGAATATAGAGGGAGGGGGGTCAAGGTTTGAGTGGCTTCCTCTTCCTTGGCATTGGAATGCCAGAACAGCCGTGTATCACTGGTCCAGCTCCAGATGCTGGGTACTTGGATGGAAACATAAGAGAAAATACAATTTCCTAGCAAGAAGCTAGAGAAAATACCACAAAAACATTATTATTTTGGGTGATCCACAGATGTATTTCATAGAAAAATTTCCAAGTAAAGGAAAATTGCCTCCTTATAGTCCATTTGTTTAACGTACTTGCAATCAAACACAAGATTGGCAGACTTCAGGAAAGGTTAATGCTATAAGTCAACCACAGAAAAATTCACAAATGCACACACATACACCCATAAATAAAACCTACTTAATGCCATAAAAAGATGAAAAAAAAATATATCCTTATCTAGGATAAAATTATTCTCATAAATCTATGGGAACAAAGTCAAATCATGAAAATGACTGGAGGAAATATGAAATACATTCATGCTATATCACACACACACACCTGCTGACCAGAGCCCCAGACACCCAAGTTCACGTGTTTTCATCATTTCTTTGGCTCTGATCCCACAGTGGGACTGAGCAGAACAGACAGCTATCAGCAGATAAATGAGAGCCACAAAACCCAGCATGACACAGCCACGACAGTTCCCGCCTGCTCAGGAGGAAAAAGCCTCTTCCTCAACAGGTTCCTTTACAAAATGTAGCCACATCCTGATTTCTGGAGCTGCAATGAGCCTGCATCCTTTCATCCAGTATCATCATCCAGTATCAGACACACAGCTGCTTTGCAGGACACGTGTATCCAGGACCCTGGAGCAGGGCTGGAACCCCAAGGGTGGTAAGCAGGGGGCTCTGGGACCTGCAGAAGGCAAATCCAAACATCTCACATCGGCTCCCAGTTTTCTATTTGACACCCCAGTGTCATTCCTCTTGAGCCTTCCAGAACAACTTCCCTTCTGGATTTCCTTCTTTTACTTTGTATTCATACTGGGCTCATACCTCACCAACTTCTCCTTTTCTTTTCACACTCTCTTTTTCCATTCTCTCCCTTGGGAAGAGCAGGAGCAAGTCCTCCTTTCTCTCCATCCCATCAGGTTCATACAGCCCATCCAAAGGAGAGGAGATGGGATGTGATGCCCACATACCTGACACTGGGGCTTTGTGTAGCAGCCCAACAGCTTGGCCCGCTGTCCAAGCAGAAAGATTTAAATGAAATATACCAAAAATATGTCGATATATACTGAAATAAAATCCAGAGGATACTCTGGGATATAATATCAAATAAGAAAATTCTGTCTCTATTAGCATAAACTGATACACACCAGCTTTAGAACTTGTTCTTTAGTAATTGCTATCAGTAAAATTACTAATTGCTAAAAATAGTAAATTACTATTTAGTAACAGTAATTACTATTACTAGTAATTTAGTAATAGTGTCCCACTACCCCTTCTTCTTGTTTCTGCAGAACAGCAGCAAATGCTTGTAGTGTAAGCCACAGTGGGAAAGCACTTCATGGACATCTCAGAACCCAGTGGAGAGAGACATCAGCAGCAAAAGACTGATTTATCATTAGGTCATATTTGGTCAGAGAGAGGGGTAGTTCTGAAAGGAGGAAAAAAAGCAATCTTGGACAGGAACCACTAGGATAGGTGGTTCAAATATTTGTACAGCTACAGTTGACCAAAACACGCTTCAGAAAAGTAACTTAATCACCCCCCATCTGAGTCACCCTGCTGTTACATGGAGATAACAATCCCTCCCATATCTGATCTTGATGGAGACTTCTAAATGCTGCTATAATAAAGCCCAGACAGCCTGTTGTGAGTATCTTGACTCATGTCCATTTTGTAACCTGTTTCCCCCTATGAGAAGTCTTGGCACTCTGGCGGGCCTTGTCTTCAAAACAAAAACCTGAAAAGTTCATCTAGATATGAACTTCCAAACTGCAGCAGTTATTGCTTATTTAAAGAGGGTCCTTACTGCACCTTCCTGGGATATACACTCCCAAACAAGCTCCACTGAAAACCCCCATTGCTAGCAGCAACATGGAATTCTGTTACATGAAGGTTTGCTAGCTATAAAAATTTGGCAAAGTAAACACAGACATCTCTATAATCAGGAAGTTGGGTTGGTTTTTTTTTTCCTTCCCTGCTTGCTCTGGTTTTCTGTGTAAAAGCAATTATAAAGTAGAAATCACAGTGATGATTTTACTGATCAGCTGGAGAAATTTAGATAAATTTGGCTTTTCATGGACTGCAGCTGTTGTTCTTTTTCAGTGCCTTAATGCAATTAATCATTCCAATGTGCTGGCTTAGGAATGCTACTCCAGTTTTCTTCTACCTTCTATCATTAATCCTAACAGTATGAACCCAATTGCAAACGTTTGTTTCTCCCATAGCATCCCACTTTTCTCCCCTCTGGTGGCTGCAGTGGTAGGGAATTCTGATATGGATTCAGCTGCCATCTCTCTGCAGCCTTCACACACTTTCTGCAACAGACTGAAGATTTTTCCCAATCTTGGCCAAAAAGTTTCCGGGATGAACAGTGCCAAGGCAGGGCATCCAACTCACAGAAGACACCTTGGCTACGTGGTGTGAATGACCCACAAAATAAGGGAGAGAGAGCAAATCCAAACCTGGCAATAAAATTCATCCTCCCTCCCAAACCTCACCCCACCCTCCACCCCCCCCAAAAAAAAAATCAGCAAAACCCAAGCAAAAAAAAAAACAGCAGTAAATTTTTAAAGCTCAATTAGAAAAGAGTGGCCTGAGAGTCAAAAGCGAGCAAAATGAAATAGAATTTTAATGAACTTGCTCATAATTGAGGGTATTAAGGAGGAAAAATATCTGGTGAAATGGCACTGCCTGATCCAAATTCAGCAATAGTTCATTATTAAAGATAATATCTAATGACCACCTAGACAAACCTATAAGGAATAAAAGCAAAGGCCCAAGTCCTCCAAGAAAGTTTCTGTTACTATTTTATTTCCTGCTATGTGATTCATTACTTGGGTCACTAAGGATCCATGGTTTCATATCCATTTGAGAGCTGCTCTTCTTGATGTGGAGGAAATGGGCTTTATTTTCTTTTCTGCAAAACCTGATAGTTGCACCCTTTTGTTTACAAAATCTTCAGAGATTTGCATGTAATCACAAGCCAAATATTTGTGGCTTTTCTAAAACACTAGTCTAATATCCCCCAACCTGTAATCTCCATACATTAGCTAGAATTTTTATCTTCTCTAAGCAAAATTTGGGTTTCTATTGAGCACAGGAATATCTTGAAGACTGTGCTTTTAGCCTCCAAGTCCTTCCAAGTTTCCCCATGAGAGGGAGAACAAGCCTTAAATGATTTTTCAAGTTTCAAAATTCAGGTCTAGATTTGAACTTGGAAAGAACTTCATGTAGATTTAAAAATAGCTTAAAAATTTTTTTGACTCATTATCTTAACAAACTCACACATTAATTCCCAAGAAGAAAAAAACCAGTCACACTTAAAAAAGCTTTTTCTCAAGGTGTTACTGGCCCAGACAGATGCAGAAGGAAAATTTCATTGGAAAGTCTGAGGTTTTTTGAGCGGTTGTGAAAGCAGAAATTCAGATAGTTTGGATCAGATTCAGATATAAAATTAATTAGGTGAGCTGAAGCACAGGAAAAAAAAAACCTCTTAACAGAAAGGGAGTGATATGAAGGAAAGCTCCCCAGTGGAAACAGGGTATGGGAAGTCCACCTTCCTATCTATTCAATCCAGCTGAGGCTGAGCAGCAGGTATGTGAACTTTGGAGTGCTCAACATGCAGCACTGAAGTTTTTCAGGATTCTCCTTCACCTTCCTGCAGCCTTTGATGATCCTTGTGGGTCCCTTACAACTCAGGATATGCTGTGGCTTCATCAATGAGACCATTCCAGGATGCCTAGATACAATATAGCTTTAAATGTTTAACTCCACAGGTTCTCATGGATTTCACTTTTAGACTAGTGCTGCTGTTAGCATCGGCTACTTTATTCTCCAAATAATAATAATAAATAAATAAAAATACATAAATAAAATTACATAAATAAATGCATAAATAAATACATCAATAAGTACATAAATAAATACATAAATAAATACATAAATATCTGTGAGCAGCACAATGAAATCCTTCCCTGGGTTTGTTTATCATGGTCAGGTTCCCTTGTGTTTGGAAATATGTATGCTCTGATAAAAGTTCCTTCCAGTTTGGGGTATTATTAAGGGTTTTTTCATGTGGAGCCTCTGGGATTTCGCCCAGAGCAAGCTCAAACCACAGCTTTTTCCCCAGAGGAGACACATATAAGGTCTCTCTCTTCTACCTCACTGCCTATTTTTCACAAGACTTGATGGAACAATGTAACTTCAAGACTTCTTTTTGCCACATTTAACTGAAATTGCCCACCAGGCTTTTACCTGGAGGACAGAGAGCGGTGCATGTTCTGGGCCAGCTAGTTTTGGCTCTTCAAGTCAGGACCAAGCTCTGCTCAGAGGCTGGCACATTTCAGAATGCCTTTCCTGAAGGGACACTGAGCAACACAAACTGGTTGTGGATCAGAGACCATGTCCTCACCCACTGCACTCCACTGGCACTGAGACAGGCCCTGGGGAAAACATGAACCCTGTGAAAACAGTCCAGAGTAAACTGTGTTTGCTCAGTCCTCATCAGCTGAAATATCTCACTCCCACCACAAAGACTGCAGCAAGTGCACACACAAAGGGTCACGGCCCAGCTCACAGCTGGCAAGCTATTGCTCTCTACTTGTGCTCAAAAGCCAGCCTTCCCTTTGAAAACAAAGGCTGCAGCTTCACAGAAAAGCTGAAATCCATCAATGGGACTTCTGCCCAGGCGAGGGTTGCAGGCTTGGTCTGTGCCCTGTAGGTGAGTGATCCTACACCAGCTCCCTTCCAGCATTGCTGTTTTCAAGGCACACGAGTGTGAAATGTGAAAACAAACCCTTGCAGCTGCTTTCTCCATGTCTCCAGTGCAGCTGCAGGGAGTGGCTTTTCAGCTCTGTGTTGCTCTGAAAGCACTTCATAAGGAGGCCAAAAGCAACTACATGCACTTTTGTTCATTTAAAATGTTCTCAGTGGCGTTATCCAACCACCAGCTGAGGAGGCGCACAGACTGTCGGTCAGACTGTGCCTTCTAAGCCCAGTCTTCAGTCTGCTAAGCAGGATGCCTTTCCCCCATGTGCTCTTATCCTAAATTCCATTTTTCCTTTTAATTCGTGTGAAATGTTCCCAATGCTTGTTATTTAAAAATCTGTACTTACCTGGGGTTAAGTTAGACAATTGTTACGTGTACAAAGGAAAGGACTGGTCACTGCATGCAAGAATTCAGCAACAGAGAAAAGCTTTAGCAGTAGGATTATTTGTCATTTACACCTTGTTTATGTCACCACTGATATAAAGGGCCAAAACATACGAGAATTCCAATACAATAGGAATCAGTCACGTGATTCTTAAACGATGGATGGTGTCACTGGAATATTCTGGGGACAATGATTCCTTTAAGTCCTGGTGTTAGCCTATGTGTCCTCAAAATACAGAAAATCCATCTACCAAACAACAGTAGACTTTTGCAGCGGTAGAGATTATGCTCAACTTTAATCCTGAATTTACCTTTTGGGTTCAGAACTCGCGCAAAACATTAATTAGGAATAAAATACTGAGGGAGACAGCAGATGGAATCTCAGCCTCAATCAGCACTGAAGCCAATACTAACCAAGGATCTTCACAACATTGCCAAAACAAACCTTTCTGTGGCCAGAGAAAAAAGTGATCAAGCATATTTGATATGTGTGATAACCTCCCCAAACAACAGCACAAAAATGCATTGCTAAGGGTATTTTTATTCACAGATGCAGGGTAATTCAAAATATGCAACCTCTGTTCAGCAGTGACTGGGAAGTCTTCATTCAAAGGACTAGCTAAAACTAGATAAATGCAGTAAATGGTGATGTTTTCTTCATTAGGGCCATTCCTTGTATTACCAACAGCCTGAGTTTATTCTGCCTGTCTAAAGCAGTTCTAACCATACAGTCAGGGTACAAAGTACTGCATGAGCTGGACAAATCCAAACACAGGTCAAAAAAAAGCTACTCATCAGAGTAGAGGTATCTTGAATACAGCTCAGGATCTGTCTTTAAATCATTGGATAAGTGTTTGCAAACAAGGAACACACTTGCAATTGTCAGGGCCAGCTAAGAAATAGGAAGGTATTATATAAAAATCAAATTATTTACTAGAAAAGAAAAAAATAAACTGAGCAGCTCAGATAATGACAAAGATGACCTTTGCCCCTTCTCAGGTGGATTTGATTTTTAAACACTAAATAAGGACTTCTTTGGTTTTAACAGCTAGGGAGGAGAAGCACAAAGTCTGGAAACTTTAAAGAATTCTTTGTTTCTGACTTGCTCCTTATTTCTAGAAAGACAGTAGACCTGTGCACATGTAACCAGCTACACAGCAATGATTATCCACCTGGCACAGGGACAGGGGTGAGATTTATCTTGTCAGCATATGGAGATTGCTATGGGGAGAACTTGACTTGGTTGGCATGAATGAAAACCACGGCAGTTCACTGTATTCCAAAAATACCTTTTGGTTGCTAAATTACTGAATAGAGTGAATAGTTCAGTGATGCTTTAGATGTCTCTGCCAACAACCCAGTGTAGCTTGACTCTTATCAACAACTTCTCTTCATCATGCAGAATCTCCTTCTGCAAACAAAGGCAGGAAGGAGTATGCGGAAAATATTAGGAAAACAGTTTACTGATTTCTTGGTCATGAATAAGGTGCCTAGAAAACACATTTTGTCTATTCCAAACCCTCTTAGGGTTAATGCATTGTCTGTTCCCCAAAGAAGGGATGTGAATATACCTCAGCCAACACAATGCTTGTGAGATGTTCCTTTGAGCATCCTCTATCCAAGACCTGTTGAAGTTCCTTGCACACTGTGGTCATACAGATAGACTACATGTAGATCCTGAATGAATGGCTTAATTTTGGGTTTGACGTTTAATTTTGATTTCTGACAGAAAGAACAGCAAAGAAAGTCAGGTAGTAAAACTCTTTTTTGTGTGAGACAGGAGCTAGTTTTTTTTTGTGTGTGTGTGAGAACAGTGAACCTCTACCTACTAAGTACAACAGAAAATATCCCAAAACAGTGAGGAGCAAAGGGCACAGCACTGTGACTAGCTCTAATGCTCCTCTAGAGATTGACTAAGCATGAAGGACTTCAGTAGTTCTACCAGGCAACATGGACATACAGCACACAGTTTTGTATTTTATCTTTCTGAGGACTCTAAAAGATTGCAACGCACACGAATGAGATTCTTTACTCCTTTTTTGGATTTAAAAAAAGCAACCAAAAAATCTACCCCCTTTCTATTGTGAGCCATCACGTTTCTCTCTCTCGTTCCTTGTCCCTTTACAAAAGCACATGGAAAGCACAGGTCTGGAGGTGGGTTCAATCAAGAGTCTAGTTTCAAATTCTCCTTTCCACCAACACTCATATTTAACAAGATGACATCAGTCAGAAGGAGATGGGCCACATCTGAGCAATGCTCAAGGTTTTAAATGCATATACTTCAGAAGCCTACACCCAAAGGAAGGAAAAAAACAAGGAAAAGAAAAAAGATCTCTTGAGAGCTCAGAAGTAAACAGGGAGGAGGTGAGGGTTTACAGCTACGTTAATGCAGTGTAGGTTGGCACTGCAAAGCCATGTCCTGTATCAGCACAGTCTGCCTTGATTTAAAAGCAGGCAATGTTCACATTGCCAGAGCAGAAAACGTTCTTTTCCATGGGAAAAGTGATTGTTGATGCTGGCAATTGACTGAGGCTTACAGCCAAGGGTTTAACATGGCAGCATTCTTTTGCCTTAAGTGGATTCTTGGACCCCTACTCTGTTGCAAAAGAGATCCGTGTGGAATATGTGCTCTCCAGCCTAAAAATTGAGCTCTCCTCCCTCCTCTATCACAGGCAGTAGCACAGACTCTTGCTTAGCTGGTCTACTAGCTGGGCTACAGCTCAGGCCACTATCAGAATTTGATCACCTGAAATGAAAGTGTTAACACGTACTTGGAAGCAAGGCTTGTATTTTGTTATCTTTTTGCACAGTGAATTCTTAGTTATGAGCTGAATGTATTACAGAGAAGGAAAAGGCCACTTGGCCTAATAAACTTCCCCCCCTTTGGGGTTAGCTGGACACCACCTCCTTCAATCCTCCCCCCCTCTTTCTGTAGAAATAAAATATGTCTCCCTTCCTCCTGAACTCATTTATAAAAGCTTGATTTAAGGACCTAACTTGGCAACGTGTTCCATATGTCTGTTACTCTAGGAGCATGCAGGCAATGGGCCAAACACAGAGCTTGTGTGATGGGCACAATCCTCCCTGCCTGCTAAAGGAGCTGAACCCCTTTTGCCTGGGTTTAATTTGCTCCAGCTTGCCCATGACTACAGAATAGGGCTGGGGGTGAGGAAAGCTGACTTGCATTCCCAGCTCTGCCAGAGGTTTGCCACAAGACCTAAGGGAAAACAACCTCTTGGCTTTGTTCTGCCTCAGTTTACACAGGCTCTAAGCTACTCGTCTCCTCCAAGGGAGTTCTGTGAAGCTGAATTAATAATGGCAACAACTAAGCCCTCCAGAAGAAAGGCAAGAAATACCAAGCATACTGTAAGCAAAGGGGAAGTTTAAAAATCAGTAAAAAAACTCTGCCTTGAAAGACTTATTAGAAAGGGAGGATATTTAAAATCAGATTAAGTTCTGGACCAAATTCTGCAGACTCAACTTTTACAAGTACAAACAGTTTCAATCAAATCCAGGAGAACACTAACAGGAATAAGAATATGCCTATGCATGAAGGTGCTTATAGGGGCAGACTCTGCATGACTGCTCCTGATTAACTAGAGTTCAATTACAGAAATCAAATTGGTAGATCCTGAGAAGAAAACTGGGTAGAAGTGTGTTTACCAGTAGCTTCTTGGTCCTCTGATTAATGCAGGAAGCAGAGCAGCTAAAAACTCTACTGCCAGGAATTTCAGAATCTGACAGGACTGATCTTTTCCCCCAGCTTACCAATTCAGATGATGCTCTCTTAAAAATTGTTTCATGGAGAAAAGTGAGACTGGTTTGACACTGCTGTTATACCTTATAGCCTGCTCCTTTTTCACCTACAGTCTGAGACATCTCAGATCTGCCCACCAAGAGAGGAGCAACTGTGCCAAGCAATTCCCCTCCTGGTGACCCCACTGTCCTGTGGCCACCTTTAACAGAGCCACCAGTGACACATGCCCTTACCTCAAAACATGTAAAATCACCTTATGGCTTAGCATCACCACAGGACACAGGATCAGGCCCCAGCTCTCATAGCTCACAGATGGTTAAAAGCATGAAAAAAAAAAAAAAAAAAAAAAAGCTGAAGAGTTTTTCCCAGCTACAAATTTGCTTTTTAGCACCCCCCCCAATAAGAGAAAGAATGCTTGCCCAGGTCCAGCACTGCTCTGCTTTGCACACTGTCTCCCCTTGCAGGGGGACAACATCCATCATTCCTGCTTGCTTTGGCAGCACCCTGCCTCAGGTGCTGGGATTTCTCTTGTCCAACTCACAGCACTGGCAAGTAGTAAAGTGGTGTTTGGACAACACCATCCCACTCACTGACACGTTCATTCACAGTGTGGTGAAGTCAAACCCATTGTGAACAGACTAAAAGTCATTTCAACTGTCAGCAGGAGGATTTACACAACAAGTTTCTTTCACTCAAATAGTGACTGCAGGGTAAAAACAGCTGTTCAGGCAGTAGCAGCATTAGCTCTTTTCAAACAGAGCAAGATGAGGGAAAGGAGGGAGTTAAAGAAAAGTAAATCCTATAAAGCATTCTTTTTGGGTGAAGCCAAATAGATATTTACTGTAAATCCAAGTGAGCAGCTTCCCCATTTTTTTTCTTGCACTCCCCCCTACCAGAACTCCATCCCCACAGGTGGCAGATATTGGACCCCGCACACCTCCAGCAGCGGCAGCAGCACATCACTGGCGGTCTCAGACTGCCCTCTGCAGTCTGCTCAACCACCCAGCTGATCTTCAAGCTAAAGACCTGCCAAATCTGTCAGAACTTGTGACATATTAAAGATACCAGAGGGTCACATATCAGGCAGATAAGCCAGTAATACTGAGCCATCCACTCCGGGAAACGGATGGCTCGGAGAGCGTCGCTCCACTAGGACTTCTCCAGTACAAGAGATGATCTTGCCATCATTATTCATTACCATTTCTTCCACTGACAGATTCCTCCTTCATCCTTAGAAAAGCTGAGGAGAAGAGCATGGATCACAGCTGACCTTGGCAAAGAAAAATGCCCTGAGAAGAAATGAGTCGGCTCCTCACCGCTCACTCCCGCACCTGCAGCCCTCTGACATGTCTTTTCCCTACCTGCCTTGGACACAAGCACAGCTCATGTTTTTTCAAGCAGGTGTTTCTTCCATCCCTAATTACACACCCAGATACCTTCAGGATAAACTTGGTGTTTAAGAGGTGGCAAATGTTTGCCTTGACCTTTAACACAGATGGCTTTGAAAAGATATTACTGTGTCCCCTGATATTCCCTCCCCGTGCTCGCTTTCTGCAGTATCAGGTTATTGCTGGCCAGCACAGAGGGATGGTGCCAGATAAGAGAGGAAAGATGCCTGGTGATTTTTCATTTTTAAGAAGGGGAAAAGACCACATATCCTGCAACACAGATTTATTGCAGGCAGCAAAATGTCCCCTAATTGGCACTCATGAAAATTTAGTGAGGAGAAAATCCTGTAAAACCAAGCCCAGATACCACAGGCCATAAGTAAAAGAAGAAAAAAAAAAATAAAATAAAATAAAGCCAACACGTGTGTGTGCATTTATGTGTGTATAAATATACACACCATGTCTTCATTAAACTCAGATAAAGTTTGTACACCTTCCCCATTGTGGTTGGCAAGAGCTCGTGTCCCAGAAGAATGACTTTAATCTCATTTCAGACTCAATAATATAGTGCCAGATGTTCTTGGAAATCTATTTTGCCCCTGTACATTGTGCAATTAACCTTTCAGTTTCCCAGAGATCAAATTAGAGCTGTGGAAATGCTTCCAAAGCCCTCTCTTAATGAGAGAAGCATGGGGTGTTTGAACCAACTACTGAGCCATTCTCCTAGCCCTCTGCTCCTTTGGACATGCCAGGAAGGATGTCAGATCAGCTAGACATGCCATTGTTTCACTGGCAGGGGGAAAATATAAACAGCCCAGGCAAAAAGTATTTTATCAAGTTTCTGAGGTCAGAGCTCTATAATAAGAAATGTAACTTAGAGGATTACATTTCCTTTGATTACAGAAATTTCCTACAAATTAAGGACATATTTTTTCCAGAAATGGAAAACACAGCATTTCACCCAGCAATAAAGATGCTGGTAAGCCCCCCTGGCCAAAAAAATCGACAACTGATCCAACAAGCAGATTTCTCTGCCTGCACAAATCTCTGCTGGTACCGTGTCAGAGACATGACAGTGTGGGGCTGGTCCTAAGAGCTGGGTGCCTCAGTGGGGACAAGTCATTTATCCCATCTGTGAGCCCATCCTAGGGCCAGAGCTGCAGCTTCTTACCTGCCCAGCTATCTCAGTATCCACCCAGAGCCTGAGTGGACCTTGGGCTAGATGAATTTCTCATTCAGCTCTGATTAAAACTTTGATTTCTGTTTTACCCGGGCCTTTTTCATCTCTAGTCACTTGGGTGCTTTTGCACCCTTTTTGTGCATGAAATTACAAGGAAGCTGCTAGAAATGGTAAATGTAAATGGGTTCAAAACTAAGTAAAACAATTTTTCCTACAGTGCCCGGAAGCAAACATTGAACCTGAGATAGGAGAGATTTAAAAGACCCCTAACAAGTATTCCTAAGGCAACCCAACACATTAAATCTCTCTATCTCCTGAGCTCCATCCTCTACCAGCCACAAAAAAAGCTAGAAAGCAAACAGAAAAGTAGCAGTAGCTCAAGAGCACATAAAAGGTTTCTAGGTCTCGGGCTTTTATTTACTCACAGGTACTGACAGGATGTTATCTCTGTATCTTGAGACAAGGAAAAGTGTTTGTTTGTTTTAGCAAATATCTGTTGGTGCTGAAATATTGACATAGCAGAACCTGCTTAAATTAAAAACTTTCACTGTAGGACACATCAATAGAATAGGATCTGTGCATTAAGCATAAAGAGAGAACTTTAGATTTAGCTGAAACCCAAAGTGAATTAGATAAAAGAGTTGAGTAGGAGAAAACCTTAATTTTTCAATTACAAGATGGCTTTCAGACATGTGTGCTCCTGTTTATTTATGAAGCTGCTACTATTGTTTTAATGTAAACAGGATTCAAAGTCCACTGGCAGCTAGAAGGGGCCAGTTGAAATGATTTGAAAGAAAGCTCCTCAGAAAAGTGCTGTTCTATTCATGGAAGCAGTTCCTGCATCATGACTGAAGTGCTATTGAAAAAATAAATAAATGTTTTTATTACAAGATGATAAAAGGGTTTGAATAGAAAAGCTGGCCAGATATGAAAACAAACTTTCACATATAAGGGCTTTTGATAAACATGATTTACTCTGATGACAACAGGCCACGCTGAGAAGTGCTGAAAGCTTATTAATATTATACAAAAGACTTTTGTTTATCATTTGCTGGCCTGCATAGGAGTTGCAACAAGCAAGCAGCAACATGGCTGGTGTCCTGCCTCCAGAGCTGCATAACAAGGAAAGATTTAGAAAATGCTGCTGGAGTGAACCATTGAAATAAAGCTCTCTTTCAAAGTCCAAGGAATAATGCTGGTGATGACACAAACACAGCTCAGAGGTTTGACACTCTGAAGGTTCAGCTCATCAGCACCCAAGAGAGTCAATTTTAATTTCAAGCCCAGAGGAAACATTGCATTTCCCAGCTGAGAGCCCAGATGTATGGATTCACTGCCCAATGCACCTTTTCTCCCCCTCATGCTCCTGTGGCAGGATTTAGTATGAAGTGGTTCTCATTTGAGAACTCGGAGAGCTCAGTTTTAACTGGATGAGAGTGGAGCCACTGCAGGGAGGACATAACATGAGTTTCTTGTGTCCAGAAATAGGATCTGTGCCTGCCCCACATCTATCCCAGCCTGAGGATGCTGTGGGCTAAAATCCCAAGTGGTTAAGAAAGAATGGAGACGTGGTGGATGCCCTCCTAGCTCTGGCCTCAGGCTTGTGTTCATCCATTTTCTATAAACACAGTCTGCAGGAAGATATAACAGTTATGTTTCCATTTGGTCAAAAATAAACCCCACAACAACAATTTCTAGAATCAAGGGCTTCAGTTTGCATTTTGATTACTGCAAAAAACACTATTAATCATACTCTACAAACTGTTGAGTACCTATGGGAGAATGACACCAGCCTAGACGCTGCAGTGCTCACTGCAAAACCCAAAGCCACTTGAAATTAATCTCTTTTTATATTTGATAAAGCACTCAATAGGAACAGGAAGCTTTCTGTCCACTAAATCATTGGTGATAAAGCACAGCTCTGCTTCCCTGCACCTATCCCAGATGGAGAGTATTCAACCAAGCACAGGAAATGCTCTGACTGGTACCCACACTGCTTATGGTCAGAAAAGTAGGAAGGATCTCCACTGCCCCTCTTTTTTGTCTCTTAAGGAGGATCCCCAGTTTGGGGCTTTTAGAGCACTTTCCTGATCCAAAGATCCCACAGTGTTTAGTCACAGAGTATTAGTCACAGCAACAATTTAGTGGCAAATTATTGCTTTTCCTGACAGATAAAGCTGTGTGTGAGGCTTTAAAGGGACGGGGGGAAAAAAAACCCAGCAAGTGAAAACGATCTTTAAAAAGCCGCTGTTTTCACTAAAAGCTTTGTGTTCCTTTTTTTTTACAGAAAATCTTCAAAAAGTCTGCCTAATGCAAAACATCAGTTCTCTTGGCCAGACTTCTGGCAAGTTTGCCACCTAATTCTACCACAGGCATCAGCAAGACCACCAGCTGAAGCCAGCCCATGAAACACCCCCCAGATAAAGCGCTGGGATCCCGGCTAGGCACCTGCCTGAGGCCACCCTTCCAGCACCATCCAAGGCACCATCCAGGAGTTTGGACCCACATCTCAGCCAAGACACCTACAGGGTGAAAACTAAACAGTTCTTCCTCAAATAAGGGCTGAGGCATGGCAAAACAGGCTCTCACAAAGCATTTCTGTTCACAGCCCGTAAAATTGTGCTGATCTGTGGCTAACGGGAGATTCTTTTGCTAAATGTAATAAATATGTCAACTTTTAAGAATATTACAACCATTTCAGGGGGAGAGGAAGAGAACAAATAATTGGAAAATAAGGAGAACTTTCCTTGCCATATTCTGTGCAAGATGTGCAGTGATGCTGTGTCTCTGGCCACTGCTACATCCTGTTGTGCAAGAGGCCAAAGTGGCTCGTGGAGGGGGGGGGTCTCCTACCCAAAACTGCCCTGTCAGGAAAGCCACGTGTCTGTATGGCTTCCAGCTGGCACAGATGTAGTAATAAGGTGAGCAGGAGAGATTCAGACCCTGCCATGAAGGTGGTGGGGCTAATTAACTGAAGATGCAGAGCTATGTATCTTCAGTTAATTATATAATTATTAATAATTATTATTGATAATTTAAATAAATATTACTATTAATAATCATAATCATTACAGGAATGATTATGATTATTCAGAAATGCCATGGCACTAAGATTGGGTAGATTGCTCAGGAGAGCTGAGATACTTTCAATAAGGGCTGGACTCAATATCTGCTGCTGTTTTACAGGAAGATTTCTACTACTCCTGGTGAACACCAGGTCAGCTAAAGTAAAGTGTTCATTAGTAAATAAAATTCAGGCAAGTTTAATTACAAGTTTTCCCCATCTGCTTGAGGAATTTTATTTGTACGTGTATTTTTGAGAAACGTATTTGTACAAGGATCCAAGACACCTGACTCTTCCTATGCTAGGATTGTCTCAGCATATGATGATGGTTTTCAAAGCCATTAAAAAAATTGAACAAATACTGTCAAGTTGATAGACTCCTTGAAGTAAGAAATGAGTTCTTCTGAGAAATCCCAGCCTGAACAGTTCAGATCCAGCACAGGCAGTGTATACAACGGAGATATATTTGCAGATACATTCACAGTACAACAGGAAAGCCCCCTGATCTTTCTCCTTACACAGGAAATTATTAAAATATGGAACAAATTAGTTCTATGTAAATTATGTAAAACCTTAAAGAATAGTCTAGAGGAAAAAAAAAAAAAAAAGGAGGAAAAAGAACACTCATTTACACATGCTTCAGTCCTGGAAGTAACATTAAATTTTATCCCTCTGAAAAGGGATGAGGCCATACAGTGCAGCAGATATTGTTGGTAGTAAAGTTTTAAAGCATTGCTGCTAAATTCACCAAGACCAATCTTCTAGACCTATACATCTTAGAGCTGCTATCTGCTCTTAATTAACAATTAAGAATTGCAGTTAACAATTTCACTCCGTGAATTACACCTCTCTTTTATCTGTCCACAGATGGATTATACAGGCATCACTCAACATTACAATTATTTATGTCCTGGCAATTCAAACAGCTTCCATCAAGATCCCTGACTGCAGTAGTACATCTCTGTAACTTTGACATTGGAAGTCTGACCAGTTTTGACTGGATGCAAATACTCAGATAAAAGATCTGAAGTTTTGTCCCTTTGAACAACTTTTGATATTCATTTAGATTTGCTGTTTCTGGGAATATTTAGCCAAATTCATCTCCTGGTAGGAACAATCATCTGAATTATAAAAGGGACATAAACTAATGTAATTTGAGAATTCAGACAAGTATTTGTAGGGTTTTTTATCTGAGTTTATGATATTCCTATGTATATCATTATTTGTCCTTGTTTGATTATGAAGTTCTGCAACCTCAGAGCAAAAGGAAATAGGGAACAAAATATCATCAACTACCTTCAGTAAGCTAGCAGACTCAGCTGGTATTTTATCAACTTTCTGTTGACATTTTTGTCTTTGTTTTTTGCAATTTCAGCTGAAGATAAACTGTAACTTCATAAAGAATAAACAAAAGTACAATCCTCTCTTGGTTGTCCATAGAAGAAGTCTCCAGGCAGGGGCCATGAGAGTAGAGATGCTGTAGATTATTCCCCAGGAGCTGAAATCAGTCTGGAAGCATTCTTTGTGCTCACTTACAGCCAGGCTGTGCAAATTTACCAGCTCAGGCCAATCATACAGGACCCTCTGCATTTTGTCTTGATGATACTCCTTTCCACAGTTACATTACTGCATTATTATTATAATATTATTTCGATATTACATATTGTGTGCTGATAGTGCAAGCTGCAGATGTATAATGCACTGGGCAGTTTTACTTTATGTAGGTTATTCCAGCTCTTTCCTGCCTGTTGCTCACACTAACCAGGACTTTAGCACACCTTGCTGAAAATTTCATACTTTGCTTGAATTTATAAACAAAGAAACTAACTGCAAAGATTCAAGCCACACTTCCAAAAGCATCCTTGACCAGAGCCCAGAGGACAGACCCAAAAGAAGACCATGACACTGTTCTTGTTAATCATGGCTGGAAAGCCTTGCCTAGGCTCCAGCTGCACAAGCAAGCACAATCTCTTCACACATGACCTGTGTGCAATGTAAGGCCCAGAAATAAAACTGGCTCCAGCAGGAACACAGCTGAGGTCAGCTGAGTTTTGTCTGCCATAAAAGTCATGACTCTGACCTTTCAATATGTTCTGTGCTCAAAGTACAGGTCTGGAAGCCCATCCTTTAACAACTTTCTCCTCCTTTCCAAAGAACACCTTGTATGTTTGCTACTCTTCCTTCCTATTTGTCCTGGGGTGACAGTTTACCAAATTCTCATCCAGTTCCTGAATAAGAGCATTCACTTTTTGATTAAGAGAAATGCAGTTTCTCATTCTCAGTAAAACACAAACAGCCACACTCCAGGCAACACAGCAATTTATTTTTTTATTTTTTTTTCTTTAAGCATAAATCATGTAGATTTTATTCCGACCTGAAACAGCACTATTCCTCCCATTGTTTCTGCTTCAGCTGGTACCTGAGCTTGATATTCACAGAAAGAAACCAGAGCCCAGACACTCACCCAGTGTAAATTTGTATGATTGCCACAATACCACGTGAGGGTTGTGAATTTACAGTTAGAAGGGACAGCCCAGTATTTCCCAGATACTTAGCTGGAAATAGAAGAGCAACACAGCCCCTTAGAACTGGGAGGAAGAGTCAAAGCTTTGCCTGATTCTTGACCCCTTCTTCAAGCCAACATTACAGCATTACAGCTGGCAAGCTCTCAGAAACCAGCACGGTGCCTCGTGGCACATCCCTCTCTGGCACTGGCACAAACAAAGCTCCTCTTGAACATCAGCTTCTGGGACCCAACAGAGAATCTGGCAAAGCTTGGCACATGCTTGGCTTATCCACACTGTGGCATGTCCATAATGCCATGGACAAACACAGTGCAAACCCTCTGCCTAAGGCCCACCTGAAACTGGTGCCTAAAGAGGGGCTTTGCCTAAGATATTTTGGCAGTTCAGACTCAACAGAGAGTTTATGTAGAAATATGTATTCATTTAGAATTATCAGCTCTGTTAGGGAGATTTGTGTTACCACCAAATCAAAACAGTAAAAGAGATTTAACAATTAAATCTTCTTTCGCTGTAAGTTTACATAAATCAAAAGCAATGCCCAGATTTCCCATCAAGACCTACTTGTACTATCAGCTCCTGTTTCAACTAGTGATTCCAGAACAGGAATCTCCTTCAACTTAAAAAAACACGATGTGTTGAGTATTCACTCTCTGAAAATAAACAAGGCCCCATAATAAGAAGAACCATTTGAAAGCTGAGCTATAGCCATTGCTGAAAACATAGGCCATTTTATTTAGCAAAATGTTAGGAAAGTTCTCACTTCCTTATCAAAAAGGACATCATCTTATCCGTGCCTCGACAGTGGTGCAACCTTCACTTGACATTTTAACTGGAATACATGAGGTTTGAGAAACTCCATTTTTCAGAGCTTGAACAGCAGACTGGACTTCTTGCAAGACTTCAGCTGCGAGGTGTTAATGATACCATCTTTGCATATGCCATTATTGGGACTGCAGAACACTCAATTAGCTCTTTTTTTCCCCTTTTCTTTAATGGCATTACAGTATGATTAGTAACGCAGACATCCCCACTGGCTGCATAGGTTCCACTTATGCCACGCAAAAACCAGAAAATTTGTAACACAAAATCTGGCATTTTGCCAGATTTCTACAGGGCATTAGTAACAAACTGGTGAAGCTCATTAAAAAAAAAGAGAGAGAAACCTATAACCATTAAAAGACCATTAAGCAGCATGTCATTTTGTAAAGCTAAATAGCCCACAGTAATCAAAAGCATATGAACCCCAGCTGGGTTACCCAGCAAATTGTTTCAATTTAGGGGGGAGAATTCATCAAGAAAGATTGTTCCTAGGATTGGGTTGATTTTTCTCCTTCAGTTGTTGGCTCCATGTCCCATTATAAATTACAGTGATTGATGCACCTTGCAGACAAAGGTGAGGAGTGACCAGAATAGCCAGAACATCTGCTCAAAGCAAGGCAGCACTAATGCAGAACCTCTGCAGAAAGTTGTCACTCATGGTTACCCCACTACTGCCAGCCAGCCACACCACAAGCAACTGCTTTGCCATTTTCTTCATCACCTAAGTTGCACAAGGGCTATGAATTGGCTTTTCCCGTCCCTGCTGCCTGAGGAAAATGAGAGAAGTAATTTTCATCGCAGTTTGTTATGAAGAAGTCATTCACTAATGGGTTGTCAACCAAGGAAAACAAAACAACACTAAACAAAACAGAGGATGAGTCTCTAGTGATCACACACCTCCTCTTCCAGTGCAGAGAGAGACACACATTTTCCCTCAATATTTGAGCAATGTTTGTAACTCTCTGCTTGGAGCAAGACAGCAGAGAAAGCAATATAATAGCATGACTTAGACACCCATTATTTGCCTGCTCTGTACCTGATTTGCTTTGGCGCCTGTCTATCCTTCAAAAACCGGTCCCTGGGTCTCAATTCAGCAAGGCATGGAAGCAGGCACCTAGAGACGAGCATATTCCAGTGAGACTGCCTATGTTCTTAGTGCAGTATCATCTAATAGCTTGCTGAAGTGGGACTGGAAGTTCTCTCTGCTTCAAGCTATATAACATAAATAAGTCCTTGCTACATCATTTAAAGCCAGGTGACTGCCCAAACCAAAAGAGGAGAAACAAGTCTATAAAATGACACAGTTTTGACACATCTTCCATTTTCACAGGAGCAGTGTGAAAAAAAAAATCAAGTATTTTCTCAGCATTTTTAACACAGATGGTTTTCCAAAGCCACCTCGTTCTACATTGTTGGGGTACACAGGGTGATTAAAAGTCTCATTGAAGGGAAAACTCCAGCTGAACACACAAGAATAGCACATGACATCTTTATGTGCAAGGTCTTTCAAAGTAATGGGACTCAGACCTTTGATCTATTCCTGGAACCCACATTTCTGATTCTCCTGGAAGAGGCAGCAATTTGGAAATTGTTACTTTATGGAAAGTGGCCCATCTTGGGCCATATATATTGTATCCCATATTCAGCTGTGCCCTAAATATTGTTATTATATCTTTAAGGTCCTGCAGCCAGAGACTTTGGGGGTTGCTTTGCACAGGCTTTTTAAAAATCACTGCACCCAGGTTTTTTCACAGCTTTTCACAGCATGGTATTTGCGTAGCTGGCTGCTCAGCCTTTGCTCAGGCGAGGACCTTTTCTTTCCTCCTTTGGTTTTTCTTGTGGGGTGGGTTTTCTTTTTTTCCCCTTGGCTCAGAAAAGCCTTGCAGTGGGGAAGCTCTTCATCTGCTGCTGGAACTGCTCCGTGAGGCTCCTGCCTTCCTGAGATGGATCTGACACCATCTGCTCACTGTGTCCTGCCAAGCCATCCCAACAGGCCCATATTGGGAACGGGGATTTTCCAGCATTTCGGGTCTGTCTTTGTTTCAGTGGGGTGGTGAGGTCTAGCAGTTCAATACCTAGCAGTTATTTACTTTTTTTCCCCCCTGCTTATTGGCATTCTTGTTCTTAATAAACTTTCACCAATTAGCATTAGTTTCTTACTGGTGGAAAGGGATTGGTGGAACCCTTAGAGGTGATGACTCATTCCAGAATCTTCTCCTTAAAATTGTCCCAATCCAAGCCATCCACAAAAAGCTTAAAGCCAAAACTCCAGCCTCTCCATTCCAGAGGGTCATGGTGACCTTGGAAATGCTTACAAGAGATTTTTTAGGGCTCCCAAAGGGCCTGCAGTCATCTGATGGCTGAAATGCATCGTCTCCATCTAAAGGTGAAGCTGAGGATTTGTAAATCTGCAGCCTCTTGGTAAAGAAGCGTATGCAGTCCTCTGTTTAAAGTGTGTTTAATTTCACCAGACATCTCCATTGGACTGGACAGTTTATTTACAGTGGAAGTCTCCTGCTGAAGACCTTTAGATGGTACAGGCTAAACTGACAGTACTAAAGCACAGCACTAAATCATCCCAGAGATTAAAATTTTCCAGTGCGCTTCCCATTGCAAGTAACAGAACACAAGTGGAAAAATCAGATAACATCCTAAGATACAGAGCCTTGAATTACATCTGTTTCCACTGCTGGATGTGACCATTTTAAAGGATACAGAGATGATGTTCCTCAAATAACGTGCTCATATTAACACCGGCTCATGTTTTAGAACTGACCAGATACAAAGCCACGCAAGAGCTGCACACTTTATTCTTTGTGGTCTGATAAAATATAAAGACCTGACAGAACCCAAGCTTTTACTATTAAAAAAAAAATCACACTGAGTTTAGAGGTGGTAAATTTTGATCAGATGTTTCTAGCTGTCTATTAGAGTGGGTACATGAGTGCCTATACCTACTTGGTAAAGATGGCACAAAACTCAACTCTCACCAACACCTTGAAACATCTATTCAATACCTGAGCAAAAACTCTATGCATGCCTTGTGGCTGCTGCTTTTACCTTGGCCAAGAGGGTTTCCCTTCCCTCCATCCACTCAAGCTTTCACCAAAATCCTGGAAGCCTCAATCCCCTTAAGGGTTCTCTCCCTGTGTCAGATTAGTGCAGGAATATGTTCAAAAGTTATTTGTGAGGGACTTGGATGCAAGGGTGGAAGGACTGCTAAACTGCAAATCCTATTTTCTTAATAAAACAGAACAACAGAAGTATCCTCAATTTTGGCCTACAGAATATGAAGCTTTACATTCTGTTTTATTAGCTATTGAGACAGAGAGTAACTGAGATGTAAAATCTGCAATGAATGACACTGAACTGCTTAAAAGACTGGTATAGGAGGCACACACATTATGCATGCATATCTGAATAACCTAGATTTTTTGCATCTGCCAGGCTGCAATGGGAATTTCATGACTATAGGTTCCCTTATAGTAACTTGACATGACATACTGACAAGCAAAAAAGAAAAAAAATGAAATTCAATAGGACAGGTGTAAATTAAGCAGGAATAACTGCATGTAAGAATGAAGAGTGGTGGCAAACTGTTGGATAACACATCTTCAGAGAGGCACTAGAGGACATGCTAATGCTCCTGGGAAAAAAGGAATATTTTATATTGGGATTAAGTACACAGAAATCTATCTTCTAAGATACCTGAAACAAAATTTCTATATCCATAGAGATCTTATATCTACAGCTAGATCATAGCTGCATACTGGGTCCAGCTTTGAGCCCTGAACCTAAGGGAAGTTGTCATTCAGCTGGAGAGATGGGCACACATTTGGGATTGTTTAGCCTAAAGTGCATAAAACTCAGTGGAGATGGGGAAACATTTTAAAGTCTGTGGTAGGTTACTGTGGAGAAGAAGGAATCATTTTTTATTGTAGCCAGGAAACAACCTTATACTGCAGGAAGAAAATTCCAGGCTGGCATTGACAGCAATAAAAATAGCAAAATGCAAGAGCAGAAAGCCCAAGAAAGCTACAGGGCAGCTGGTCCTGGGGATCTTTTAAGAAGAGGTCACATAGATATGCCAGATGTCACACAGTTTTTGGTAATAATCCTGTTCTGAGGAAAGGACACAGACAGACAATTACCTATCAGTTTAGCCTGCAATCATTCAGAGAAAATGATCGTGGAAAATGCTTTATTCTTTCCTCCTTCCCCACAATATATCACATGAAGTGGCTTTCAACTTTAATCTGAGTGCTGGCCAAAGTTTAAGATTTTATTTGAACTGAACTGACTCTCATCCTCCTTCCACAGGATGAAGCCAAGACAGTTTGTGGTATAAAACAAATGCTACAACCAAATTAGGCCTCCATCACACAGATCTGCAAATGTGATGCAAGTCTATGCATAAATCATTCTGCTGGACTTGCAGAAAGGCATTGGTATCTTTGCAAGACTGGGGATATGATTTCTGCTTCCTCTAACAGCACACAAATGGGTTCCCCAAGCTCATTTGAATTCTGTACATAATCAGGATGTAGCCCACAGCTCCATTGATTTGTGAGTTTTATGTTCCATAGTTGAATTTATCCCTAGGGGTTTGTCACCTAATTCATTGAACAAGCAGAGATTTTAAGATAAATCTGGAAAAAAAAAATACGGAAGAAAATAAAACTGCTATCTTAATGAATAAGGAGAAAATACTAGTAGTGGAAAGTGGAACAATCAAAGAACAGACCAAAAATATACAATATTCTCAAAAGAAAAATTTTAAAGGAAGAATCAGGCAGAAATTTTACATGGGTATCTTAATACAAGCAGGGCTGATGTTAAGGGATTATTTAAACAAGTCGAGAGAAGTTATCACCAGTTAATGATGAGTTTGTTAGCTTACAGGCTGTTAACACTCAAACAAACTGGTCATTAAATGTGGTTACTATTTATTTTAATGGGAATTTACTAGAACCTTTATTTAAAGCTTTAATGGGAGAGTCACAGCATGCACACATACAGTCCCACACATCCAAACAGATTTGCCTGGATTTGAAACAAAAAAAAAAAAAAAGAGAAACATTTCACAGCATCAATGCCCACCTCTCCTCCAGCAAAAAGGATATTAGGAGAGTTTGGATTCTCTGAAAGAGCTTCATATCTAATAAGAACCACTTGAATCTTCATTACTTTGTAGTGTCATTATGGTAAGTGGTTCTGATCTGTGTCCTTTAGAAGCCCATTGCAAATCTCATTATTATTATTACACAGAAGTTTGATAAAGCTCTTAACGTCATTTCTCATGTACCTTCATCCCCATGGAGTTTAATGGAAGAAAAAAAAGAGGAAAAATAAAAACAGGAATAGAAATATATTAAAAGGGAAATAGAAGTAATAAAACTTCAGACTTTTTTGGTTCATTACTATGATAAGCTAAAATACAGCAAGTTGCTCAGGGAAAACAAAAATGGAATTGATCCCTAATGTAAGACTGGCCTCTAAGGCATGTAGCTATAAGAAGAGAAAGCACAGTCTGCTGGGAAAAAAAAAAAAAACAACAAAAAAACACTGTAGTAGACCTGGAGGGACAATTATACTCCTACCTCTGTTACTGACCACAAAGTACTTCATCCTCTGCAGCATCCTCCCATCTTTTTGCCTATTTAATTTGTCTTTCCCTACATAGAGGGTAGTGCTGGATGTGCCTAAATTCTTCACAGTTTCCTCTGTTCTCCCAGTTACAGAGAAGACAGGTCAGAGTAGGAGAAGCAATCTACTGCAAGCTGCAGAGAGGCCAGAAAGGGATATAAAAGAGGGTTTGGAAGCAGTAAAAACTATCAGAAAAATCTGTTTCACATAACGCCCCTAAAAGTCAACAAATCAGCCTCTGGAAGAACACCCCTCCCCACTAACCAGAGGGACTCACAGATTTGCCTTCAATGAGGAGCCTGAAATCAAAAGAGGTTTTAACATCTATTACATGCTTCCTCAGTGAGTAAATACACAGGACCTTCAAAAGCTCAGAGAAGTTTCTAAGCAGATTATGTGACAAGTGTCCCCCTCCTTAACACAGCTTTTTCAGCTCTATAACAACTTTCAGTTTCTGCAGTATCTCTCCTGGTTAACAGCAAAGAAGATAGAAGGGGAGGAATCTTATAAGGACTGAAAGGCAGATATTTTCAATGTGGCCACACATTTATTGAGTTGGATCTGGTTTTTGGCTGAGCTGAGCATCCACGGCTCTAATTAAAGTCCCTATTAACTCTGGGCACTCGTGACTGACAAAAGCTGAGGCTGTCAGGGAGGACAGGATCTGATTACTGGTCATGCTCGAGCCCTGTGCAGCTCTTCAGAAATCTCTCTGGCTGGAGCCAAGAAGTGAACTGGTGTCAGAACTGAGAACCAGCCCCAGGAGCCTGCACCGCTTAGCCTGAAAAAATTTATTGTTCTTAACTTCCCATTTCTATGATTTGCCCTTTGTCTTTCAAATATTTCTCACTTTCAACCTCCCGGGATCTGACAGCCTCCTGTCTAAACTCTCACATGTGCCAGACCCATTGTTAATAATATTTCACAAGATATTAGGATTTCAGATGCATCTCCCTTGCTTTGTTTGCAAGAGCTTTTCAACAAAAGACTATGGACATGTCTAAACTCCTAATATTTGCTGTGATAATACCATTTAAAGGCAAGTGGGTTGGGAATGGCAGAGAATAACTGATATTTTCATTTAGCTGCTGATGTGACTGGGATTTAGAGAACAATCTGATTGATGTCTCGGCTTCATTTAAAATAAAATAATTAGGCTACTAAAATCTGGAAAGTATATTTTCATTTTAACTGGTCTGTGTGCTCAGCCCAGGCTCCAAGAAAGGACATGGAACGTTACAGGAATGGAAATGAGGGATTGGAGTAGGAGAAATGATATACTGTAGATTAGTGGCAGACGAGGAAAGGATATGAAAAAGGGTCTGGCAGAATTAAAATAATCAGGAACTAAGAAGAAAAACCAAGAGTTCAAAAAAAGATGTAGAGCATTCCATTAATCATCATTGTGGGAGGTAACAGAGGGTGGACAACAATACGAGAAGAGGACTGAAGAAGCACAACTAAGAGACAGAAAGCTGTAGATATGAATAAAACAGGCATAAAATTCATTTTTTTACTCCTGTTTCTAATAGCACTCTGGTAGCTGCCCAGTGGGAACAATGAAAGATTGGCTGAGGGAACAGAAGGCTCCCAGCTGCATGAAAAACTTTTAAGATCAGACCTACAAATATATGCACAACTTCAGCATCTTAAACCCCCAAATAAATGCACTTTTAAAATATTTTTATCCTTTGCGTCACTCTGTCACGGGACAAAGGCAGTTGAAAGACTGGACATAAAAAAAGGCCCAAGGAATTTTGGATTTGATCTCTTAATTTCGTGAAAATTCAGGCATATATCTCAGCTGTGCAAGAACTCAGAAACAGAACCACATGCACCAGCTGGACACTCCTAATTATACAAACACACAGACTCTGACAGCAAGAAATGCAACACAACGCACTTTTTTGAGATAAAAAAAATAAATAAAAAAGCCTTTTGTTTAAGTGAAGCCAAGACACTGTACTTTACATCTGCACACACATGGACCACAAGATCACAGCTAAAAAGCCAATCATGGAGCTCAAGCCAGGCGTAGAGTGAGAGTGTGATAATACCCACCCCAGTGGCCAACAGCATCAAAACGTAATGTAAGGTTTCCAGAAGCCAGGAATCTCAGCCAATGAACTGAAAACAACTTGAAACAAAATCAAATAATATCTCCTTTGGATCTTTACAATCCCTCCCACAGTGTGAAAGCCTGATCTGACTGTGACAAGAAAGGGACTAAACACTCCTTCTCCCCCTGTAGTGATTACTCCTCCTAACTCAGATTCATGGTTGTGTGGTCTTTCACACCTACATTCCTCTGGAAGCCAGTCACCCATAAAATATACTATATGAGCTGCACTATATTAGCTGGAGAAAAATGAGGCTCTCAAAATCTGAGAGAAAGCTGGAAGAAATTTAGTCTAAGTGAATATTGCATACCCAAGGGACAGAGGTACTTGGAAGAAAATCCTGTTAAAAACAGATTGTTTTCCCCCTCTTCAGTCTTAACTTTTTTTTTTTTCTCCTTTCTTTAGGGATTTTTTTTCCTTTTTATTTTTTTTTCCTCTAATTTAAAACAAGTTTGTCATCCCCCAACCACCTCTTTCTCAGCACAGAGAGGATATTTTTGGAACATATTGTCTTGTATAACAGATACACTGAAGTGGTCTGGAATAGCTTTTTTGTTCTCCATGTCAGTGAAAGAAGCTGTATTTGTGGGTACTTGGGTCCAGGTGCTATTCTACAAGTAAGGTAAGGACCAACCAGGAAAAAAACAAGAAACCCTAGATAGAAAAAAAATAATAATAAAAAGCAATTAAAAACAAACAAACAAAAAATCACACCAGGATTTGCAAGAATAATCCTGGATATAAACCCAGAAAAAATGTGTCAAAAATACAGGTAACAATTGTTGCCCTTGTAGTTGGATTTTCTGTTATAGCTACCTTTCTCTGGATTTGTTACCAACACATCTACACTCTTACTCTGTCAAACTTACAACTGCACTAAGCACAGAATAAGACCTTAAGTTTTTTCATGAAGGTCTCTAAGTTTCTGTACTAAATAACCTTTTTCTGGTCTCTGCCACTAATAAAACTCAGTTCATTAGCTGAAAGGAATTATAAGTAAAACAGGGATTATGACAGTGCTTCCCCTTTTGCTCCTACCTGATGCCCAAATTGTTAATCAATTATTGGTGTTCATGCAAGTATCTCATACAAGACAAATGAAAATCCACTTCCTCTCTGGCCTGACGTATTTTGACTTTTCACACTATTTACTGAAAACCAGCTCTTGATAGCTCAGAAAACTGTACAGGAGGTACATCAGAAAAATTCACAATAAAAGTAAATACCGCCCCCTTCACATTAAAAAGACAGACTTTCGTCTCCCATTGGCTAACCATTAATGGTGCATAAAAAACATGTGATTAGGACCTTGAGAGCTGGCATGGCTCAAATACGGTATATTGATGAACCACGTTGGAATGGAAATCAGATGAAAAGTATTCCTGTAGTGGCACTTTAACCTAACTGTTGACAGATGGAGAATGGAAGCAACATAAATGCTCTCTTTTTTGTGTCAGCACTATAAAAATGCCTGACTAGCCCATGAAAGATGGAGATGAAAGCTTAGGCAGCCATTAGAAACTGTGCCTCACCTCAAGCAATAACTCATTCCCGTGGTATTATGAAAATGGTTTTATTGCAGAGGGTTACTTCTCCCCCTTCTGCAAAAATTGCTGCTTATCAGCAGTGCAGAAATAAAGCCAGAAACTCCCAGTCTTTTAAATTCTCCTATGCAATCTCCTTCCCAATGGTCAGGAATTTCCTAAAATATAACATTTGATTAAACCAGTTTGCATGCCTTTCTGAAACTGACACCATTATCTGAAATACAGCACTTTCAAGTGTCCTGCCATTAGTTTACAGCAGCTTAGCTGCCTGTTGCATTTATTTATCTGAGTATTAATGCTCTTCCAAACTGCCTGGACAGGAATCCAAATCTTTTGGCAGACTGGGAATGGAAATCAAATGGAGGTAATAAAGGCAGGAAGAAATTCAAAAGCAGTGTCCAATAAGGGGGTAGTGTTTAGGATTGGCTTTGTTGGAGTTTGGGTGGAATTTTTTGGAGGCATCTTCTCATGCACAATGCATTTTGGTCACAGCTTGCTTCTAAGCAGTCAAGCTTCATTAGAGAGCAAAACAGAACCAGGTGTATTTTAAAGTCAAACACTCACAAAATCCAAAGTATGCACGATCTCCATCATCAACACAACTGGAAGTTATGTCAGTACATCCTGAAGGGGTTGCAGGCTCCCCAAGGCACAGGAATTTAGCCTGAGAAGTGAATGTTTAGAGTCAGTGCAAGGTGTCTGTATCAGACCCTGCAGTTCCTCATCATATCAGTGCCCTGCAGGGTGTGCAGCTGGCATACCACAGCAGCTTTATCCAGAGCTTGCTGGACACCCCAAAGCCACTTTTTTGGTAGCCAGTTGCAGGAATCCCTGTATAAACCTATCCTGAGGGACTGGCCAAGCTTTGTGGGACAGCTGAAATGAAAGAATGCAGCCTCATTTGGTTAAAATACATTTTTGGTTTTGCTTTCTTCAATGTTTTAGGAATCTGCACAGCCAAAAAAAAAAAAAAAAAGAAAATAATCCAGGCAAGTTTGGCTTCAAATGGTGCTGACAGCATGTTGTCTAGGCCAGTGAGACTGTTCTCTACACTTTTTTTTTTCATCAGTCATACACACATGTGTGAATGTGTGCTCATAAAAAAGAAGGGAAAACAGTGGCAGAAACAGGGAGGCACATCTCTGCCAAGAAACTCCAAATCACAAAATGAACAAAAAACAAACTTGGAACAGGACTGACAGACAGAGAGAACATATTTTCTCAGACTCAAAGGAAACCCTAAATGACAATTTTATGACTGTGGTAATTTTTCCAAGTGACATGCTGCAAGAGGGTATTGTGGGCTCCCATGAAACATTTAATGGTCCCACTACACAGGGAAAAGAATGGCTGGAATACCTCCTCAGCCTCTGGTGGGACTCAACCTTTTGCTCAGACAGTGATGTGAATATCTGCAAGAAAATGTTTACTCTGCACCTTACTCCTGAAAAACAGATTCACTTTTCCTTCAAGATGTCTCTAGTGCCACACTGAGATTTTCCAGAAAGAGGGTCTCATTCCCCAGGTTGTGCAGGTTGGATGAGCCACGTGTTCCAGTGACTGCATGGAGACACTTGCACAGCAGCTTAGCTTAATTTTTTCTTAGCCACTGATGCTTTTACCCAGAAGAGTAGCAGTAGTTACACTTCATGTCTGGGAGGCCTCATTCTCATCACATGCTCAGGGATAGGACCCATCCATCCTTTTTTAAGTTTGATTATACAGCTCTGAGCTAGATTTTCCTCAAGCTGTATTTTGGCCAGCCAGGTGGCTTTTGAGTGTTCTGGACAGAGAAAAGGGGTTCATAATCCTGTATCTGTACTCAGGTCTATTTACAAAAGAGCTTAGACACCACCATTCTAATAATCTGTGTCTTGGTGAGGAAGCTGAGCACCTGCCTTGGAGCAGTCATTTGCTCCAAAACCATATGGTCAGCCAAGATAATCACTCAGCTGTGTATTTACTGCTGTAGAACTACATACTCAGAGACCATCTACAGAAAAATGTCATTTTCCACCATTACAAATGCTAAAATCTTCCAGCATTTCCTTGTTAAACCGTACCCTATGCCCCTTTTCATCCAAGCCTTACCAAATCTCAACATCCAAAGGCTGTTCTAAGGGAGAAATTTTTTTATGGAGAGGAGAAAATACATTTTCATTTTCTATCCATCCTAGGGTAATAGTTGGTTTGAGTTCAGCAAGGCAACATTAGTAAAGTCCTACATGCTGAAACATTTGTTTAAATCAGGAAGGACTTACACATTCAGCATTTGCTGAGTCTGGTCCTTATTAGAGAGCTTTGCAGAGATATTAGTCACACATGCACATTGTGCATTTTAAATTTAAAATGACAGAGTGTGTCTGATGCAGAAAACTTTGCTGCCTTGCTTGTACAGTAATGTTCTTACAAAAGTTTTTTAAAATGTGCTTGATTTGCATAACAGCATTATGACTTACACTATTGCGGACTCCTTTAATAACAATGAGGTGCTATGGATTGACATGATCGCTTATTATGGCTTCAAATAATATGTAAATAACATTTAAATGGCTTCTCTCGGAGCCATTACTGTCAATCAAATAAATACCTATATTTTGGCTTCTCATTTTTATGTCCTTAACTAACATTAAGAAATAAAAAAGCAACTTATAAACAAAACCTGTAACAAACAGCTATTTTGCTACCAATCTGGTTTAAACTGCCAGGAAAACAACAGAACTCAGTCACAGTGCCAAAACTGTAATTTTGGTTGCACTGTTGGGTCTGAATGCCATAAAGATTGGGATAAATTTTGCGTCAGGACAACCACTACTTATGGACATCAGCCCAAGAGGGATGATATACAGAATTTTAGCATCAAGAGAGGAATCCCACAGTACTCTCAATAATGCTTATCCTGTAAATATTATGTGCATTTTCCCCAGATCTCAAGGTGATTTATAAAACTTTATGTTGGACCACTAGCAAGGGCAGCAAGGCTTGGGTACAGACACCAAGGGGGTGTCAGCAATTTTTCACTAGCATCTCATGAAGGGCTCTGCACAATATTGTGGCAGAAAAATGCTCTCCCTGCAGGCTCCATGCCCACCTGCAATGCCCTTTAAAGCCAAAACTACCTGGACACCCCCTGATGAAGCTGGGGTGAGTCAAAAAAAAAGCAAAGGGACCTCAAAGAGACTCAGGAGTCAGAAAGATGGTCAGGTCTCCTGCAGGTACAGCTACTGTGTGCCTGGCGTCTGTGCTTGTGTGAAGCACAGTAACGCCAAATCTTGGTTGTCTGTCTTAGCCCCAGTCCTGGTTCAGGTAAAATCGTCTTCTTGCAGCTGTGTCCCTTTCCCTGTGCCTCTGCACACAGGTGCACATGCAGAGCAAGACCCAGCAGCATGAATTTCAGTACATTGAGCCACTTTTTTTCCTTCTGGCAGAAAGCTATCCTTTGTAGAACGATTATGATGCTACAAAGATTCAATACAGTACCGGTACCAGACACCAGAGCCTGGGCTTCACCCAGCTTGCAGGAAAACAGCTCAGTGTAGGCAGATGTGTCCAGTCATGGATGTCTCCATGAGGGAGAGATTATTTTTGAGGGCTAGATTTAAAATTAACACCACAGTAAAAACATTCTTATGTCAGTCAACTTTACTCTGCAGCATTCAACCTAATACCTGTACCTAATACTGCTACAAAAACAAACAAACCAAAAAAAAGATTTCACCATTTACTGAAGAAAAAAATATTAAGAAGTACAAACTCCATGTCTCAGCCAGATTTCTGCTATAGAGAGCCTGTGTTTTTGGTTTCTCTGTTTTGGGAGGAGGAGCTACTTCTTTCTCTTGAGAAGCTCAATCACAGCTACAGTTTCTCAGAGAGCAATTTCTCCTCCACCCTCAGATAAGATGGCTTTATTGACAAACCTCTTGGCACATTCCCAGCCAGGAGGAAAAACCTGGAGTGATGGGCTCTTAACCAGCACCTGAGAACTGCTCAATGTCGTCTCTGCCTTGGGTTTTTTTCACACTAAACCCAAGCAATGCTGACCTTGAGGTGCTCAACTACCATTTCATGAGTGGCTTTATCAGTAACCAAGCTAAACAGCAGCAATTAAATGATGGCTAAAGCTGTTTCTTCTCCTTTTTTTCCATCCCCAAAAACACCTGCTGAGGCAATGCCAACTAGGCTGACCTGTCCTTTTCAGCAGAATAAGACCCATGTACAGGGATAAGCAGGGCTAGAATGAAACAATTAGAAAATGCAGCACACCTCACATATGTCCTTATGTAGGAAAGCCAGAATTATTAGCATAATCACAGTGTGCTCTGTTAGCATTAGAATTAAAACTGGAGAGATAGCCCGTTGTTAGTGCAGACAATTCAGCCAGACAACAGTTGGCCTTACTAATTAGCAAAATAGTGCCACTTTAAGAGCTCTCTTTGGGTAATCCTCAGGGAATTTCAGACATCAAGGCAGATAATGTGCTTTCCAGAAAAGCTGGCATGAGCTAAAATCTGCACAGCCAAATACCTATGTTCGAGGAATCGCTACCATGAGCAAGTTCCATGCTGAGAAAAGCCTGGATTCATTCACTCATTCATTCATAAAAATATTGCCAGCCTGCAGGTTCTGCTGCAGGTCTCCTAACACTTGTGTTTTGTCTTGGTCTGCACTCTGATTTCAAGCTCTTGAAAGTGGATGATTATCAGAAAGTAACTTTTTTTTTTTTTAATGTGCATTTCTTGCCCTGTTAAGGAAGAAAACTCAGAAGTGAACTTCTTAAGCCCAAGCATGAGAAGAGAATCAAATAAACCTGCTTCTTTCCTCTTGAGGAGCTTCAGAGAATTTTGGAAAAGAACCTGAGATTGTTGAAAAGCCTGGAACTGGGCTTAAAAACACACCTTGCTGGCTATCAAAAGTGCATTATTTAAGGAAGTCTAACCCCGTGTTTCCATGCTTATCCAAAGGATGTCTCTGTTCTCCCATGCAGCAGCCTGGAGCCAGCCCCCACCCCAGCATGGGACAGCTGTGTGCTGTTCATGGCAAGTTAACATGCAAGCCAGGCTTCCAGCAGCTCCCCAGCTCTGCTTACTAAGCTGGAGATGAAAGAATCAATTCTTCTGGGAAAAGCTGTGTACTTCATACTGCATTACACTTGCTTCAGCCCATATTAGGGTATTTAAGGCACTGCTGATTATTTAGCATAATGATTCAACTAAGGGCATTCATTATAAGGCTGTCTTGGAAGACATAAAGATCTGTTCTCCTGTACTGGGTATTTTGGCTCTATAAAGCATTTGATGGCTGCAGAGAAAGATATGCCTGAAGTGTAGCACACAAGAATAATAACCTTAAATGTTGAAAGCATATTAATATTTCATCAGGGGAACCAGAGAAGCTGGAAAGCACTAGGGGCCCAATCACACGATAATTATTTGATAGGACACTACATCCAGCCACAGGGATAATTCTCAGGGTTTACAACTGCTCTATTTTCATTGGCAGGCATGGCAGGCAGCACTGGACACACTGACAGCAGGAATTTGGTTGCAGGAACAAGTCCTGAGTAATTAATCTGGGACAGGGAAGGATTTGGTTTCAGAGAAGTCAGGCTCTTTCCTGCCACTACTCTCTGAGCTTTGTGTCCAGCCCAGTTGTCCCATTTCTTGTGTTCATGTAAGTCAAAGGATTGCTGCCTGCTACAGAACATAGTGGGTTGAAATAATTTGTTCTGAATTAGGCTGCCACAACCTTTTGGTTTTGTCCAGACCACTCATAGATGAATCATCAAATGCTAAAAATGTCCTGAGATGTAGGACAGGAGTTTGAATTTAAACACCCAGACTGGTCAGTCTGACAAGCTTGAGTTCAAGCTTCAAGCATGAAGCTTGTACAGCAGCCTAGTGAAAAAAAAAAAAATGGTACAACCCAGTGGTTTCCATCACAGAAAATAGCTTCTCAAAAGAGCCTGGACTATGATTCATGCAGACATCCACCCATCTCCCAGTGACAATGCTAAAAGGTGCCCAAAAAGCCTCAGAAGATGATGCTAAAATATATAAAATAGCAGGAAAGATACCATAAATGCCTAATGTTGTGAAAAAAGCCTATTGTTTTAGTCCTAACCCACAGTAGTTAAGGAGACAGATTATAACATTAAAAGTGAGAAAATTCAGAAACTGGAAAAAGAGCAAATTTCTCTGAGCAACTTAGAATTGTACTAAAATCTTATTTTCATGGAACTTTAAAAGGCCAAGACCATGGCAAGAGTGAAAGCAGGGTTAGGAATTTACACAGTTAAATAGAACCTCTGCTGTTGCCATAAATGCTACTGCTAATTTACCTGTTGAAAGAGAGAGACTATGCAGAGCCCTCAGCTTTCACCCAATCTTTAAATATTTAACACCTTATCTTCATCTCCATCCTAGGTGCTTACACCATGCACGTTGTGTGATATTTAAATGTCTCCATACTAGTATTTTCCTTAGTTTCTGGAGGTCCATAGCTGAAGTTAGGCTTGACCCAAAACTGAAGTTAAGACAGGCTGATGTCATTTCACTACTCATCTACAGTCCTGAGCATGGCATTAAACCTGTCCTTTCCATTTCTGTGCAGGGTAGCAAAGGCAAGCTTTGATACTATTTTTATGGGTTTTAATTTCTGGAGCAGAAATGACCACTCAGTGTTTTTTCTCTTAGTATTTCCATACTTATTCAATTTTAAAATGAAGTAAATTGTCAAACAAGCAGCCTGGAGGTTTATCTTTGTTGCTCTCATGTATTTGTTGCATATATTGGAACACATATAAAAGCACAGAAGTATATGTGCCATATTGTGTTACATCAGAACATTGCCTTTCCTTGAAACTCAGACTGAGCAGTCTTTTTTTTTTTTTAAATATATCTATAAATATGCAAATAAAAACAAAACTCCCTGTGATCAGCTTTCAGGCATCAAAATGTCTGTGGCCAAGTGTCAACAAACTTGCATCACCAAAAAAGAGCCTTTTGCCTCCTCTCTTCCCAACATCACCAAAACACATTCATTAAAATTGAGTTTCTTTCTCCAGTGTGAGCTCATCCCCTCATGACACATTCTGACCTTCAGAAAATAGGCTGCTTCTTTGCCCCAGTAGGCTGCTACACAAAGTCCAGATCTCCACAAAACTGTTTTCTAATTGCTCACCAATGATCACATTTATCTCCCAGGCAAGGCAGGCTGCAGTGGTTAATAGTATAAATGGTATCTAGTACAACAAGGATGGAGGCTCTGTTTATTTCATAGCTATCAAGAAACAAATCTACATTAGTTTCAGTAACCTGAAGACATTATTCACACAAGTTTTTAAGCCTGTTAACCTAATTTATTAGAACTTGGAGGCTTAGTGAAACAAAGCAATAAAGAGGATAGCCATTGCTGCCAAAGGGAGCTTTACATATAGTCAAAGAAATGATATGATCAAGAAGGAGAAGGTTAGCATAAGGTAAAAGTTGAAAAATAATTAAGGCTTTAACTTAATTCCATTCCAGCAAAACTAATTCCTAAAACAAAAATTAAAATCTCACATTTTCCAGTAATTCCAAATCAGCTACATTTTTTCAGTATATAAATAATTCTAATTATGATCTTATAAGGTCAGCCTTCCTGCATGTTGGCATTTAGAAAAATGTTAAATTAAATTATCTACATGCACTGGAAACATAATACAAAGAATGATCTAAAAAGCCAGGAGCAGGAGGCCAATATGAGCAAAGCTCTTATGTAATGTCTGACAAAGCCCAGTGCAAACACAGAGCTAGAGCTCACATTTTCCTGGGAACCATCTTTTTTTTCAAATGAAACATGAATCTAAGCCTATAAATAGACTCTTCATGTCGGAAGAGTGAACAGAGGACCCGATGCAGATGCACCACTGGATTAAGAGAAGATCATAAAAGAAATTTATCAATGTCATGGTAATTAATTATAACTCTGCATCTACAGATGGGGAAGGCTGTGTTTATCAGCCAGGATCCTCAGAATACCAGGTGGCTGACAAGGAGCTGAGAAACTTCTCTGCCTGCTCATCTACCTATTTGGGACTTACCTGTGTTACAGACATGTGGCTTTACATTATTCTCACTAGGTTAAGGAAAGCAATTGTTGTCAATCCATGTGTTTATTATTACAAAACTTGTTATATTTTTTGCTATTTTGTAAAACTCCAAACTTGGAGGTTTTGTGATTACACTTAAATTTAAGGAAGGTCAAATAACATCTAAACTATTTCAGAGAATAACATAAAAACTATTAACCAAAGTATAGATGTAATATTTGTAAATACCAAATTATAACTTTTTGTATTTTGAGGTGTCTTGATTTGAAAGACAGGTGTCTGCTAAGGAAAACAGGAGCCTCCCTTGGAATGAAAAATGTGACCCCCTTCCCTCCCAGTTATCATAACTTTGAAATTAAGGGGCTCGCAGGCAAAGATATGGGAAAAGGAATAACACTCCTTTATAGAGTATAAATAGATATATAACAAGGCAGACAAGCAGGGCCAGCAGTGCCAACAAGCGGAACCACAAAGGCAGTCCCAGGCGCTCCCGGCCGCGGGCGCTTTCCCCTGGCTGCAGTTCCGCTCGAAGCCGCCAGGGGCGCTGGTGGCTCCCGGCCGGGCAGGGCGGGTGCGATGGTTCCCCCGCGCCGCCAGGGGGCGCTGTGCCGCCAGCTCGCCCGCCTCCCCTCACACGGGAATGGTGGGCGGGGCCGGCGGAAGGGATGGAAAAGGAGCTTCCTTTGCAAAAATCCAGGGACAGCCGGTCCTGGTGCCCCTTCAGATGGTGAAATGAGCTGCAGCAGGAAGCTTGGAAACAGCAAGATGGAACGGCAGGGACCAGCAGATCCTGGAGTAGTAAACAAAATATATCAGAAACTCTGCAGCTGTAGCTGGAACCTCAAGCTGTTCCAGCAGGCAGGGTGGGTAGGCCACCCTGTAGCGAACAGCGGCAGAGAAGCCACAGGGCTGGGCAGTGGTGGTTCCCAAACAAAGCAGGGAGAGGCTCCCTGGGAGGGAAAAGGGGCTCCAGGATCCTGGGATTTCCCCTGAGGCACCCCAGCAGATGGTGAAGGGTGCTTTGTTTGGTGAGGCCTGGTGTTAGAAAGGTCCCAGTGCATTGGCAGCTCTTAGGAGCAGAGCTCCACTCATGGTAGGAGAAGGCAGCAGGAGACAGAACCCCGCAGTGGTGGGGAATTCTCCCCACAGCCACCACAGCCTCCTTCCCCTCAGAACGCCCAGAGAGCAAGAGAGAGCCAGGAGCTGCCCCAACCCCTTTTCCCCAGCCCAGTTCTCACAGTCTCTCTGCCCCTCCATGAAAAACCCCCCAGCTAAGAGGGTAGCAAGCCTCATCCTTCCCAGGGAAACTTCTTTTGTCTCTCCTAAGTACCCTGCCGTTATTGTCTCTTACCAACAAAGTACGGAGAAAATTCTCTAACAGAAATAAATAGAAGGAGAACTCCTAAACCTCAACATGGTTATGCAAAATCTTCATATAAATCTTCCCAAATGTACAACACTGTGTTTGGAGACCACCTGTAGCTTTGCATATACAAATTTAGAAAAGATACTAATCTTTTAGTATATTTGTTGTCATGCACAACATGAAATGCTGAACTACATGCACAGATCTGCTCCCCAAGAAGTAAGAAAACTTACTCAGTCTTAAGGTGTATTAAAAAAAGAAAAAAGAGCTCTCACAACAGGAAAGGACATTTTTCTTGATGTGAATAGACTCTGGTTCTCTTAGCATATAAAATATTAGTGTCTGCTCTTGGGAACCAGGATACTGGCATTTTACCTTACGTGATATGGAGTTTCTCCCACTCCTCTAAATGCTTGCTGTGTGAAAACAAAACAAAACAAAACCAACAAAAAGACAATAAGTAAAGGTTTGCTGGACTCCATTTGGGCACCTACTTGAGTTCAGCAAAAGGATACACAGTGGTAAGATCAAGGTTCCACTAACCTGATTGCCATTAAGAAAGTCTCTAGAATAACTTGAAATATAATCCATCAAGTGGAAGCATAATGATAACTGGAGTGCTACCCTGGTCATTCAAGTCTCAATTTAATTAGCAAATATGGTCATTCACTGACAGTACTTTATATCTGAAGTTGATTAGAGGAAAAGGAAAAATAAAACTCTGCTCAAGAGCTTCACATTAGCAGAGTCCTCTCTTTCTGAGAGAGGAGATAACAATACACTTTAATTTCAGGTGCCAATAACCTCCAAAAATGTTTAGGTCCTTTAACTAGTATGTTAAAAATGTAATCAGCATGAGACAGGTGCCTAAGAGCAAAAGGAGCTCAACCAAGTGTAGTGTCACACTGATAAGAATTCACATGGAAAGATTTCAGGAACAAGATTTTGCAGCTCTGTTGAAAAATGAGCAGCATCTTTCCACTCCAACACTCCTGTTTGTTACATCTTTGGTGTATCTCAGCCGGTCAGTTCTGGGAGTGACCTGACATCCAAAGAGCTCCAATTATCTTATAGCTAATGTCCAGAACTTACTGATAAGTACTTCGAAATTCTACCTCAATTTCAAGCTCACCTGCCCGTGCTGCTGATGAAATGTGGTCCCTTGGCAGACTAGAGGGATGGGATGATGGGGCACCCAAGGAACTTCAACAAATTTGTGGGTCTAACTAACTGGGCAAGTTGGCTCAGCAGAGCTGCTCCAGAAGCACAGGAGTCAGCCTAGGCTCCCATCTGTCAGGTTTAACAGTGGAATAAAAACAAACCAGCCCTACTTAAGGAATCAATTATGTGGATGGGATGGTTTGAGTCTGACCCCAAGCCAGGCTCAAAGGCACTTCTGCAGTATAAAGCTAACTGCTAACGCCAAAATTAAGTGTACACTACAGAATACTCTACAGAATAAGATACTAAGGAAACCAGCAGGGGCTGTGTAGGACCATCCTCATTTTTCAGGCAGGGTAAAAAGAGTCAAAAATTGTTGCTACAACTTGCTGAACCTCCCATTGCAAAAGTCTGAGTCACAGATGAGTGGCAGGGAAGCATAAATCAGACAGGGATTGCCTTGTTAGAGAGCTGCAGAATGGCTAAGGCTGATCCATTCTCTCCACCCAAAGAATTGAAAAAGCATACAAGAATCCATCTGTGCCTGCTAATTCACTGGATGAATAGCACCTTGACAGCTGAATCTCTCCAAAACAATTTTGAAGTCTCAGGGGTGGCCCTGGCACCCTATGGGCCCCCTGTGCATCCTCCAACCACCCACGAGCAAGTAGGTTCCCAAACACTTCCCCATCATAACAGGAAATGTAAGAGAGACCAGACTTTAATTTGAATAGACATTGAAGGAACAAATGTGACAGCAAAAAAAATTTGCCTACTAACCAGAGATTTTTAAATTGATAATCAAGAGGGTGCTTGGGAGCGATGGCAGAGTCAATTCCTGTGCCTAAAAGAGCTGCCAGTGTTACAGGTTCTGTCTTGCTTCCTCCTCCAAATCCTTCCTACCTCATGGCCTGATCTGCACCAGTGGGAATGACCACAAGTGTTGTAAGGGTACAAGTGCAACCCTGCCTTTAACTAACAAGGCAGTTCTAGAGAACTGTCTGTCCCTCAGCTTCAGACATTAATTTGTATATTATTGTACAGAGAGGTCAACTTTAGGCAAGCATTAGATTATTTATAACTTCAAATAAGTTACTTTGCAAACTCATTTGCCAGACTTCCATATGAGGCAGCATTTGATAGAAATATGGAAAATGGCCTGAACTTTAAATGATAAACAGATGAGAAGGTCCAATGAAAATCAAACACTTTTGAAGGCCATGTGTTTTCACAGGGAATATAAATGGGATTTTTAATTGACACTGACTTCAGCTCATGGTAACATTTTGGGTGATCTCAATTAGTGGGATTACAAAAAACAGTAAAGAAAGGAATTTGATTATGGCTAGCCCTGGAAAAAGGGATCTGGCATTCCCTGCATTTCTTAAATCGGGGGGTAATCTCTTTTGCAATGTAACTATCCAGTTAACGTATTTTTGCAGCCACTGGGCATAGTAGGAGCTTCTTAATGCCAAAGATGCTAAGCACTGTCCTATTATCTTTTAATCAGTTTTGGGTTTTGATCTCTAGTGATTTGGACAGGTCTGAGTGCAGAGGTAGCTCAGGGCCCTGAAGAAACAAGTTTAACTGGCATTTCCCATAAAGACTTGTTACTCAGCTGTGTATTACTCGGCTTTTCTGAAATGTAACCCCCAGTTGCACAAGTGAGGATATATCCTTTCAGAGGGGTGAGGTGAGGATAAATATATTGAAGGATAGAAGGTACTCATGTTAGGCACTAAGAGTACCTAGAAGTTATTTATTTCCCAGCTGGCATCTGCACATGTAAGAGTAACCAAGGTTCACTGCTACTCATTCAGAGCTTCACTCAGAGCCCCAAACTGCTTTAAGCTGGGAGTTTAAAACAGTGGTTATTTCCACCAACAAAAATTAAATATCATTTTCTGGCTCAAGATGGCTGGGCATGATTGTTTTATTGCACTGTTACAAAATCCTTTGTGCAGAAAAAGTTTCTAAATAAAAAACATCACATGCATGCAGCTTGCACACAAATGCACCACTAAAATATTTTTTTACCTGTGCCAAGAAAGCCTTTTGTATCAGATTTAACATATTTACCAGAACTGCATTAAGTGCTTTTTCTTGGTTCACAATGGACAAGAAAACTGTATCTTATTGGTCAATTTTCATACCACATTTTCCTAAAAAAGCTGTAGTACCTGCACAGAGTTGATATTCCATAGCTTTACAGAAAAAAAGTCAAGTCTGAGCTTCCTCTGTGTACTGTTCATGAGCTTTTGAATATTTATCACATCTAGTTGGGCCATGATATCAAGGCACTGAACCAAACAGAATCTATGATAGACTAAAAGTAGTGCACCTGGCTAAAACAACAGCAAAAAGTCACCCAAAAATAGCAAAAAGAAACACTGGTCGCTTTTCAGGGAAGGGAAGCTCTTACAGTCATTTTGAACATGAATGGAGTAACTTCTTGCCCTCATATTCAACTGTTCCCTTGTCAAGGGAGGCATCGTTTTGTGCTTCATCTTGGGGAAGAGGATTAAAAGCCAATGAGGAACAGTGAGATGAAGCACCTCTACTCTGAACAGAAGCAAGGCTTTCATCCTTTTTCCCTTGGCTGAAGCAGCTTCCTGCTAATGCCACAGAAAGACCCAGCTTACTACATCCTCCTAGACCTACACTCCGTATTCCCAAGCAACTGACAGAACAAGTTTGTCCTTGATGCTGTAATTTTGGTGATGGTGTCCTTACCTTGTTCCTCCTATGGCTGTACCTTTACATTTGAGGCTAGCTACCATTTGGTGACTCAGATGGCACAGGAGCAAAAGGCACAGAGATATACTGCTATCTTCATTTCCAGATAGGCTGGACACTTAGGGAAGGGAGGAAATAGCAATTTTTAAAGTCACACACAGATTGTCTCCTTTTTCTACCCTTAAGTGATCCCCTACATCATAGCTATGGCAAGGTTCAAAAGAATCTGGGCTATAGTCACTCTTGTGCAAATCCAGCATTATTCACAACTCATAAATAATTGTTCCTTCCCCCTAATTCTTCCACAGAGACAGCAGTCAAAAAGCTTTTGAGAACCTTAAAAAAAACCTCAAAAAAAGCCCTCAAAACAACATTCTTTCTCCACTCACAAACAAAACAGAGTATTTACCATCTACAGAAAGTGTACAAAGAACTGATGAGAAATCCAGAAGCAATGGCAGTGCACTGTTAAATACAGTGTCTCTTGGGAATATTGGAGTTAGACTTGCTATTCATGCAGCTAATGCTTCATCACAGCAAATCCTTTTCTTTTTTCATTTGAATTTGAAAGCTAGGAGATAGAATATCAGAACACCATACTTTGGTATTTTGAACTTATTTTTCTCATTAGGTTTATGCTCCAGGACATAGCTAGATCCCCTAGAGAGTCATCATCTTTTGTACAGCAATCAAAGGCCTTGAAAGGTGTGTAAGTATTAGTTTTGAAAACACATATGGCTTAGAACAAAGAGAAACAAACTGATCAAACAGCGGGGGCAATGTAAAGGAGTTAATAATACAAAATAATTCTGAGCAGCAGTCAGTTTTCACAAAGCAAACATCTCAATGTGAATGCCATATTGTCAATCAGACCCAGTCATTTTCAGATGTAATGGGAAGTGGAATACAATATCTACATCTGATATGTGAACACAACTGTAAGGAATCAATACCATCTGGCTACAAAGCATTTGGTCATTTAGTTAGCAAAACCAGGATGTTCACACAATAAAGAGCAGTCCAGACAATATGGGAACCTCCATTTTTCAACATATCATTTGTAGGGCAATTTCTAAAAGAGGAGACAAAGTTTCAGCAATGCTTTATCAAATAAATCTGAATGTAGACAATAACCTCAGTGAGGGCCAGGGGTTGAGGTGGAGTCTGTTCCTTCAGGAAAGGTTTATGCCTTCATATGTGTTACATTAGAGTCCAAATTCAGAGCTCTGTGTGTGGGTCCAGTGCCAGGTCTGGGTTTGGCCCTGAAATTTCTCATTATGCTTGTCACAAGACATCAGAAGTAATCACACCACACAGCACTATGAATGCTAATAAAATAAACCAGTGATTGATGAAGAACTTTATCCTGAAGCATCAGCTATCTTTACTTCTGTTTCATGGGTACAGCAGACGGCATTAATTGTTTCCATACTGACTTAACTCTGTTTTTCCAGAAATCAGCACCACTGCTATTTACCGAAATTGTATTTCTATGCCAATGCTTTATTTTTCCTTATTTTAATTTTTCCTCCTGAAGTCCTGGTCACATTATTTACCTTCACTTGTGTGTTGGTTTGACACACACTGGTTTTTGGTGGCGGGGGGGCCACAGAGGTAGCTTCTGCGAGAAGAAGCTTCCACCATTTCCGACAGAGCCAATTTCTGATGGCTCTGAAGACACACATGTTGCAGACCCAATTGGAAAGGTTGGTAACACCTCTGTGATGACATATTTAAGAAGAAAATCAAAACAGTACGCACAAGTTTTTTTCCAGGATGGGCAAAGTGCAGCCCTTTGGGGGCCATCCCCAGCGTGGCACGCCACAAAGCGCCACTGTGGCCACCACCATCTTTGTAAGTGAGCCTTGCCTGCCTGGCTGCCCCTAGCCAGCCACACTGAGGGTGAAAAGGGCTGGGGCAGTGGTTTCCCCTTCCCAGCACCCCACCTGACAAGAGTTAAATAGCTCTGGTGCCAAAGTGTCCACCACTGCCTGCACAATTGTGGCAGGGCCGACTGACCAGCAGGGGAAGCATGACAAGCAATTCCCCAGCAAGGAACCATAGAGATAAAACTCTCTATGGGAAATCTTTGAATTTGTGGAACTTGTTGGCAATGGATGTACAAGCAGCAGTTTCTCTTCCAGTCAGAGAAGAGGAGGAAGTGAGGACATGTGAGGGAAAACAGCAAGACAGCACCAAGGTCGGTGGAAAAGAGAGGGCTGAGGTAGGAGCCGAGATTCCTCTGCAAGCTGTGGTGAGGATTATGGTGAAACCAACTGTCCCCTTGTGATGCGTGAAGTCCACGGCAGATGCAAAAATCCATTCACAGCCCGTGGGCAAAGTGCTCACACCAGAGTGAGTAGATGCCAGAGAAAGCTGTGGTCCAGTGGGAGAACCAAATAGAGAGAGAGAGAGAAGGCCCTTCCTTCCAAAGTAGAACCTTAGAGGACTGTACCCCATGGAGAAGTGACCCCCACCACAACAGTTTTGGGAAGACTGCCCATGGGAGGAGCCCCATGGCATAGCAGAGAAAAGACTCCTCTCCCCGAGGAAACAGAGGAAGATCTTGAGTGATGAACTGACCAAGACCCCCACTCCCTGTCTCCCTGCACTGTCAGTGGGAAAGAAGGAGGGGCTGGGGGAAAAAATGTTTTTTTAAAGGCTTCTTTTACTTCTCATTATCCTCCTCTGACTCTGTTCATAACAAATTTACTTTATACCTTTGAATTTAAACCAGTTTTGCCCTTAGAGTGTTTTTCTCCCCGTCCTTATCTCAACTCATGAGCCCTTCGTTAATTTTCCTTCCCCCTCCTTCGCCCAACTGTTGCAGGAGAGGGTAAGTGAATGACTTTCATGGATACCTGGCATTTGGCCAGTATCAAACCATGACAACTTGAAAAGCTGGATCAAAGAAACTTCATGTCATACTGCCTTCCCCAAGCCTTCCCACTTGCAAATTAGGCAGCACTCTTGGTGCTTTGAGAGCTAACAAGCTCTTGAAAACCTGGGAGCAGGTTTGGGTTTCTAATGAAGTGTAAATCTAGGGGATGAAGGAATTGTGTCATCAAGTAGAATATTCTATAGTGGGAAGGGAGCAGCCAGCACTCCATTTGTCCTGTTTGGAATTTAATGCTGCCCTAAGATCTGACATGCAGCTGACACCCAAGAATACACCTGGACCTTGGCTCTCAGAAAAGTCTTTAGGGACAAAAGGCAAAAATAACCGCAATGGGCAGAACGCCAACTGGCTGAATTTAGGAAGGAATGTCTGAGTAACACAGGCCATGCTAATACCAAGCCAAGTGAACTTACAGTGAACAGATTCCTTTCTAGGAAAACTCATTCAGGAGGCCCATTACATAAGCTGAGGATCTGACCAATATAACTTTCTAGGCATTTTTGGCTTTTTGGTTGAGAAAATAATGTGGAAGTTCACTCATTATGCCACATTCTACTCACACAAGGTCTTAAAGGGACCTCATATTCCCAGAAAAATACCAAATTTAGCATCTATTTATATAATAAATATGTCTGTGATCCAACAGCATTGAGAAAGATTGCACAGCCAGCTCTGTAGTACCTTCTGTGAGGACGCTCACAACACAGTCAGAAAGAAGAAAACCTCGGACATGCAGCAATGCCTCTTAGATAAAGGATGAACTCAAGTCTGACCTCATCACAGTTCATATTTTTTATTTTGTTTGTTTACAGTTACAAGAAAAGAGATTACTGGCCTTGTCTACTCTCGTAGTTGCTACTATTTTGTCTGCACTTGTTACTTTGTCAGCATCACAAAATATTGAAGATTAGTCCTTCTAATCAAAGCTTACACACCTTCCTCCTATTGTAAATCAGTACACACTCCAAGAAATTTGCAGCATCTCAAGTTTTTTTAACTTTTTCTTTCACATCTTACACTGTCATACAGACAGACCAAGAGCAAGCAGCAGTCAGACCACCTGTGCTGACAAAAATCCTGGAGGGGGGGAAATGGAGTCAACTCAGCTTCCTACCCCCACTTCAAACAGCCTGAATACAAGTTAAACACAGTCCCTTCTGCTTGATTTTCATCATGCACATGCTGAGCTGTGCCAGGTTTCCCAGTGCACTGGAGCCAGTGGACAGACAAATTCTGGGCTTTATCCCACCCCATTGACTCCAAGAGGCCTCCACACAATCTGTCCCCTGAAACACATCTGGCTACAATCTCTATTTTTAGTTACGCCTGACAAATCTTGAACTGCTGATACCAGAATTTAAAGAAATACATGAAAAACAGTATTTTTCCTTTTAAAACAGCGTTCTCCTGGGTCTCCTAGAGATAATAATTACTGTTCTGCTCAGCTAGTGCTGTCATTATTTCGCTCAATAAAATGGATCATTTTAAACTCTCAGGAGCATGGGAAGTGCCGCTGCTTCCTTGTGTAAAAGTAGGAATGTGTCAGTTTTGTTTAGCAAATATAATATTTAATGTCTTTGCACTTGGCATTCAGGATCAGTACTGCACCAACAGCAAGGAGGCAAAGTAGACCCTACACATTCAGACTTCTTTTAAAATAAATTAAGCATGTAAAAAAAAATCCCCCAGGTAAAAAGCAAACCTAAAAGAAAAGATTTCCCCAGAAACATTCAAAATACAAAAGTCATAGCCAAAACTATTTTAAACATTCTGATTCTCTGTTATGCTGTCAGAAATTGTACCTCACCACTGAATTAGTGGTTCACATAATTTCCACTGCAGTTGCCAGAGGACACGGCTGGATCTGACAGCTTTTAACTTAAGTTGTCAGGGTAATAGCCCACACCCCACAGGAAAGTGAGGGCAGTGAAGTAGCCTCAACACGCCATACTTCCAATAGTACTCATGATTTACTCCCCAGTTTTAGTGGCTACACAGTATTACATGTAAAAAGCCTCCTTAATGGCCAAGACTTTAAAAGCATCCATGATCTCCCAAGTTTATTAACTAGCAATGGGGTTGAAGAAGCCATAGCTCTGCAGTGACGATTCTGTGCCAGGATCACAATCTTTGCCTAGTACACAGTAACATTTGAAATACTATCCTGATTTTCATATATTTTTTTTCCAATCTAAAGCCCTAAGAACTCTGGTCCTCACAAGGAATATTACATCCTTAAATCAAAGAATCCAGCAGACAACTCACCTCTCCAGGTGACAAAAGAAGTCACAGTGGTTCCTTTGCCCAGAGCTGGAGGCCCACATGGTTAGATAGATATGTTATTATCACAGTACTTTCACCTAGGAGTAGGTATGGAATGTGTCTAAGAGTACAGATGAGTCTCAGCCTCCTTGATGTTAAAGTCTGAACTGGCTCCCTATGTTCTGAAAATCTCTTGGTATACAGAACCTTATCTCTTGAATAGATATATTGGTTTGGTTGCTGTTTTAAACTACATAATTCATAGTTCATGCCCTGGCAGAAAGAATCTGAGTAGGCAAAAAAAAAAAAAAAATATAAATAGAATCTGAAGATGGAGGAAAAAAAACAATTTGAAAGAATGAAATGTGGGAGCAGCCTCTATCATTCCCCCTACAAATCTTCAGGTTTCTGTTCAGAGAAGGAATGTTTCCATCCTTCTGGAAAAGCTTTGGGCTCATAGCTCTTTGGATTCCTTAGATCTTCATTACTCTTCAGTAGGCATATGCAGAAACCTTGCTCTCTTACACTACCCCTCATGCTCTCCTTTAAGTTCCCAGTGACAGCCTAGCATAACTCCACTCCTCAGGACTCAGCTGGCACCCAGGCCAAGTATTTGGCTTGCCCAGAAGAGATTCAACAGCAACTTGTAAGGATTGTGTGTCTTATCACCACAGTCCCACTCTTCTGGGGCTACAGAAAAAGTCCTTAGGAAAAAAGGGAAGAAAAATATTGAAAGAAGAGAAAATCCCCTCACTACCTTCAGGACTCCTCTTCACCTGCTCAGACTTCAGGCATACAATTCAGCCTCACAACAGAATGAAACATGGGGGGAGAATAAAAAACTCAAGAAGCAGAGAACAGAGGAGAACAGTGAATACCAGACACTTTACAGTTCTTTCTCACTATGCTCTCCTATTTATTCAAAACTGGTGTGTAACACCTGAATGTAATTCTTCAGCCTGAGGACGACATAAGCAGCACATTTTCACACCTGATCCTATCCAGCTGGGCTGGCTCCCTGACAACAGAAGCATTTCGTCTTACTGCATAACCCTACTACATCTGCAAAGACAAAGGAGCTGCCATAAAGGGGTTCCAACCATAGCAGAAGAGGAGCTGGGGGGTGAAGAAGAGGGGAAAAAACAATAAAAGCAGGTCTGCTGCACTCATGCTTGATATGAACACACGTGCACACACAAAAAAAAAAGATCTATCAAGAAGATGAAGCACTTCTCAGATAGGGAGTCTTGCTGCAAACATTACACAGCCTGCACTGGTACCTGACTAAAAGGGAGCCTGGCAACAGAGCTCAGAGGGACTGAATTTGGACTGCCAGCAAAAGCACAGATCTGGCAAGCAAGCTTGGGCTCTGTGTCATGAATCCGGATTTTCAAGATTAGTGGGACCGAAAATAGGCTTGGAATCACACTACACTTCATGGAAGAGTCTTACCCAACTGCAGAGCAAAAAGGTCATAGAAGCAGGCAATAGATTTTGAGTCCTAAAATGGGAAAGAGTGGGAAAAAGGGTTATGATACTTTCTGCTTATTCTTTTTGTTGTCAGGAAGATAAAAGTTTTTCACTCTGATGCTTCTTTTGCAGCATTGCAAGTAAAGGGTATCCCATTTACAATGCCTGGGCAATTACCACAAAACCTGAGGCTTTGCTTTGGTAGTTTGTAAACTTCTGTGTTATTTTCAAAGTGGATTTAGCATGTGGAAAATAATAATTAGTGATAAGTCTCAATAATTTAATCATTGCTCACAGATATTTATTTTTTTTATTTAAGCAAAATAAAAATTAAAAATTGCTGTTCCATCTTGCTTATTTTAGGCCTAGAATCCAAGTCCCAGAGGTCATCTAGTGAGCTCCTAGGAACCTGCTGGGGTACAAATGAGCAACCTGAGATATTAGAAAAGGTAAATACCCCAGTGTTTAGAAATGAACAGATGTTCTTGAACATCCAAGTCCCCCCACTGACTTTGGAGGGAAAAAAGACAGTAGATGAAAGGTTGCATTAGCACCGACTTTCTTAATCTTCATATGTCAGGGTCTCTGGGGTTCACTGAAGTTAATGAGAGCACTGGGTGCACAGAAAAAGGCAAGACACATCCCTCTGCAGCTGTGGGAGGCTGTGGCCCACTCACCAGAGTTTCCTGTGTTCATTTGTTTATAGAATAGTGCTTAGGTTAGTTCAGGAGAGAGTTCCTCATTTCCTCCTCCTCCTTCCCCTCTCCCTAACCAGATGTGACAATGTTACAATATTATTATCCTGTCAGCACCGCAGGGAGAAATACAAGTAAAATTCAGGGTGAAAGGATAGTCAGAAACAGATCCAAAGCAGTACCTTTCAGGCTCAATAGCCCATCTCAGGGAAACAGAAACCTTTACAAGCTGGACTGCGGTTTCATTTAAAATGTTCATGGGAAAATGATTACCGACAAATTTTTGAGGTCCTGTTGTATGCTAATTCCAGCTGAAAGCCATAGGAGGTATCTGCAGCCAAAAGATGGGGTGGAACCTGTGGGGCTGACAAGGTAAATCACATCCCAGACTGGAAGGAACAGGCTGGGTAGGTTTCACTGTGCCAGTGTTCCTCAGTCTTGCAGTGCCACTGGGAAAGAGATACCCACACTGGAGTCGCACTGTACAAACCACTGGCTCATAGATTTTCCCTGGCAAGTCTCCCAAAAAAGACAAGCTGCCTGAGCTTTCATACAGACAGGGAAGCCAAGGAATGATGCACAAAAGGGAATGAATCAAGCAAAAGAATCGGAGGAAGGAGGCTGCTTAAATGAAATGCCATTAAACATTCATAATATATAGAAGATTCCTTTTCACTGAAAGACTTTTGCTTCAGTTTGCCGTACTGGAGAAGTCAGAGATATAGCATTTATAGAGCAAAATTCAGAAGCAGGATACCTCTCTCTTTCCTGCAGCTTACCAAAGCATTACAGCTGCACAATAAACTACCACTACCTCTGCTCACTATATGCTACAGCCAAAAGCATGACATAGACATTATTCATCTCTTCCAATGCTACAAAGGCAGTCTACAGCTTTTCCTTCAATGGGTAAACTGAAAGATACAGAGTCATTGCAGAAAAGGCTATTATGCATCTGTAGATCATTTTCTTGGGATTTTTTTTCTCTTCCATCTAAGGACAGGTAAATAGGAAATAGAGACTAAGATTTTACCCCCAAGACACTAGTCCTTGAAAGTAAAAACTTAGCAATATCCATTCTGCTTTACCCTTTGTCTTTTCACCCTGAAAATCCCCTTGGGTCTGCTTCTGGCCTACTAAAGAGAAATTTCTTTTGTCAGTCCATGGGGCACCAGAATGTGCCCTAAAGTCTCTAGAAAGTGAGAAGAGCTTTCAAAAATAAAGTGTGACATACTGGTGAAAAGTACAGGTTTGTCATGTGGTAAACAGCCATCCTTGAAGACTTCCAGCCAAACATGCAGGATTTGGAAGACAGCTATCCTGCTTATGGGGTCCCAGCGAGAGCAGCATCGTGTCCTTGCTCAGCAATGGTTTCTCCTGGCATGTAAATGGATCTCTACTGGGGCTGTGAGGAAGTAATTGAATGCTGAGTTCATGTTCATTCAGCTCTCTGGGACTGAACTACAGAAATAGTTTTAAGCCTGAAGGTGGTTCACACACAGCACTGCAGTCCTTTCATGTGTCAGCCCTGCTAAGCCGCCGATTCCGGATCTTGACAGACCCATTAATCCTCAGCCAGTCTCACGCAGGAAATCATCCTGCTTCCTCTCTGTAAAATAAAGCGCTCCCATTTTAAGGGAAAGAGCGTTGTTGTGCACCTCTGCAGCTAAATATGATGTAACCAGCAGAAGAGCTGTATGGACTGACTGACAGAGCGTGGTTGGAAACAAGGAAGGGATCCAGGATGGCCAGCTGCGCTACTGGTTAGCAGGAGTGAGATGATAGGGTCAGCTGGCCTTCTGAAAGGGAGAAATTTGGTTGGACAATGTGGAAAAAGCCACACCCAAGAGGTTTTTGAAGCAGTTCCTACTCAGGCTAAGAACCACACTGACATCAGTGTTCTACCCATGACAACTGGGACCAAGTTGAAGAAACCTAAAATTGGCAAGACCTAAATAAAAAATGCAGTATCTACAGTGGTGATAAAATAATCAGAAAACATAAGTCAGGTGCATGCAGAAGGCTCAAATGCTTTTTAATGTTGACAACTGCACTATAGCTGCTCTGAACATAAGCCCCCCAAAATTAGCAGGAAGCTCTCAATTGTTCTCAATAAGCAGGAGGGCTTATCCCAGGACAAGAGCTAGCACTTGGATATTCTCTCCCCAAAAGCAAATTTCTGCCAGCTGCAGCATTTCTTCTTTCTTTTTCCTCAAAAAACAGGCAGTGCAGATGTACCTCATCCTTTGTTTGGGACACAGGCAAGTTGTTGCACTTTACAGTAATGCCAAGCTGCAATTTGATCACATGTCTTCTGCAACCCCCTTTAGCTGATCTGCTTTCCAGTCTTGTCCTACAATCCATGAAGCAAGCCTATCTGTAGGGAAGCAGACAGAAACACAGCTCCCAGCAATGGTCACTATTTTTGTGAGCAGCTGTGACAGCCCAAAGATCTTGCACAAAGTTTACATCAGCAACAGAGGAGGAAGTAATTTTATACAGTAGAATATCCAGCAAAAAATTATAGAAATTAGTTTATTCCCAGAAAAATAAAAGTGAATCAACTTTCAAGGTGTCTAACAACCCTGTTGGAAAAGAGTTGGTCTCTGGAACACACCTTACACAGAGTTCCCTGTTGCAATCAACACAATTATTTGTCTGGTGTTAATACAGTGACATGCTGCTTTGCTGAAATATCCCTGGCTGCCTTTCAAGCTCTTGAGAAGACAGCAAAGATTTTGTTTTGATTTAAAACCATTTTTCAGCACCTCTATGTTGGAGTGACCTTATAAAAGTGCCCATGGAGTCCTTTGACTGTCTTTTTTCTGTGCTGTGTGACACAGACACTTAAAGGAAGGAACTAACATTAAATGCTGACACTCAAGTAGGGACTTCTAGCCTTTAAAAATGTTACTTCTTTTTAGCCCACTGACTTTTCCTGACGCTTTCAACTTACTATTTTTTTTATTTTTAAAAAGGCTGTCTTAACCTCAAATTTGAATTAATAGGTCACCAAGGAATCTAATACTATGGTAAACCAATGAAAATATCACTACACAATATAGAACTAAAAGAAGTCGATAAATTCTTGATAGTATTTATATTATATATATATATTATGTGTATATATATAATATATATTATGTATATACATATATATATTATATACAATATACAATATATTATATATATACTATGAACATAGTATATGCTCCTAAAATGGTCAAGCTTGCAAGATTCCCTTAAATCAGGAACGTCACTTTTTTTAAACAGAAAAAAGAAAACTCTTCGCCAGGGCCCATCCTTTCAAGATTAAGAAATTCCCTTCCTCCCATTCCCCTTCTATTTTAGAAGTTATATTGAAATCAGGTATTGAAAATTTGTGGTTACACACTAAAGATATCCAACTGATGCCCCATACAGCTGACCAAAATGTAACCATGAACAGCGATCACTCCGAAAATTTACTTGATTAGTTTTACCAACAAATGTCAGACACCTCCATGTAATGATCCTATTCCTGCCAAATGCCACAGGGTTTCCACAAAACATTATCACTGAGATTCCAGCAAACTGTTCCTATTAAATAACTCAAAGTTGACCTGATAACACAGAAAATACGGCACGTGATTGAAGCTGGATCTGTCGATGAAAAAATAAATCAAATCCACTGTAAAACAGTGTTGGTAAAAGCAATGACCTTGCACAACAAAGGACACGGTAGAGCTTTCAATGCTAAATGTGTTGGGAAAATCAGGAATTGATAAAAATGAAAGTTGAAAGACTTGTAAGAGGGAACCACATGGTGGCAGTTCAAAAGTCTAACCATCTTCCTACTTAATCAAGGAAATAACTGTGTATAATTGTTGACTTTGCTGATGGCGCTCACAGAGGGTTCTCTCAGGTTTGCTTTGCAGATGAGGAAACTGAGTCAGAGGGACTAAGAAAAGGGCCAAAAGCCACAGGCAAACTTCACTTCCAGGGCCTAGTTTATCAACAATCCCCTGCAGACACCTGGCTTCAGCACACCATGAGGCCTCCCTAGTCTGTTAGATCTAAATTTTTTTCACCCACTATTATAAAGCAAGGAGGATTAGATCTGTCTGTTTTTTCAAAGTATGTGTTTGCTCTGAAGCATTCACATTCTTGCAGTAAGAAAGGCTATGAAACCATCACAGGGAAATGTTTTTCATGCAGTCTAATATAATTTCTGCACTTTGAAATCAGATACCTTAAAATATGCATGTGTGCCATCTTTCAGCATCCAAACCCATGCAAAATGGCACATAATCTGAGATTTTGGCAGAAGAATCAAGTTTCATCTTGCAGCTTAACAATAGCTTAGAACTGCTGGTGCTCTGCAGGGAGCTCAAAATCTTGTGCAAGTGTAACACCACAGACAACAGGGTTCAGAGATGCCACCTTTCCTATCTTCTGGCTTCTCTCCAGGACCTAGCCCTTTTCTACACCACTCCACCAAAATTCTTCACCAGACTCCTGACACAAGAACCAAATCAAATGCCAGCTTCCCTTCCAAAACAGCTGTAATGCAGCCCTTGAAGACCTGCTAAGGCTCAGCTCTAACAGAGGAAAGAGAACGTATGGGCTCCAAATGCTTAGGTAAAGTGTAGGCCAAATTCATGGATTTCTGTTTACATAGACTCTGGATTTTATTCACTTTCTCCAGTTAGCTGAATAGCTCTTTTATGAAGAGGGGATAAACTCTTCATCAAAATACTGAGGACCAATGCAGTTCAATATGTTTCAAAGGTAGATTTCTGTTCCATGAAGGATGGGTCTGTTCGCCTTTATCATTTATCATTTTAATACTTCTTGCTGATAGTATCTGATTTTTTGAGTTCTCCAGGTGCAACGAGGCCTTCCAAATGCAAGATGCCATCTTTTTCCAAATGGAGCACAAAGGTGTTAACAGCACCAGTCACAGGATATAATATAATATAATAAGGTTTTGTGGTGATACAATAAAATGACACAAGTTCTTATGGAGGATTCCAGTGGACACCGTACAAAATCAAGGCTGAAGTTCTCAATACACTGTGTGCCATCATAAACAAGTAAGGCAGTCAAGTATCCAGTTACCTTTACTGAGTCATGAAAAATAACCAGTCAAAAGAAAGATTACCCAGATAGGCACATTCATTTCCACCATGCAGAGCACAATCCATCACATTTTCTATTTATGCAAGTACAAGTATTGCATTGCCTTGACTATAACATAATTGTTTGCCTAACCTAGACCAAATAGAGCTCTTTCCTTGTAGTACACTAACCTAAACCCAAATCTGGATAGACCTGCTTAACCAATGGTCCTCCTGCACATCCAATAAATCCAAAGTCTCAATGGCTGCCCCAGTTCTCCTCAGCTCCTTGTTTTCTGCTCAAAATGCTCATTTTCTTCACTGTAGGAGTGGTTTATTTGGTCATTCCTTAGCACAAGAATGATCACACCAAGTCAGAGCAGATAACCAACTCCCACCATCTCCAGCAGTGACCAACAGAAAAGTCCTACTGTGTCGCTCTGTTGGGAACAGCAAGAAGAACAGCACAGGCTCTCTTGTGCATTGAACAGGAGAGCAAAGTTTATCATTCTTGATCTTCTTTTATAGGCACGTTCAAGAAAGTTGAGAGGTAAAACTCACATTGGTCATTAAAGCAACACATCACCATCATTGGTTAAGTGTAGCATCACCCCTGACTGTTTTCCTAAACACCACCTGCAAAGATTGTTGTCCTTTACCAAGGACTGTTTGGATTCTTTCTCATGCTCTCTCAGGCCAGAATGAGAAGCCTGTGACTTAGTTTCACACAGGCTCTGTTCCCTTATTTTTTGCATTTAGCATCCACACTACTGGAGGATATGAACATGAGACCAGCACATAATTAGTTTCCTACTTCATCCTCCCAGCTTCAAGAATTTTGGCTTACAGAGGACCCAGATCCTTCCTGCTTCCCACAGCTTACCAGAGTAGTAGTGATTAATGAAACCAGCTGTGTAATCTTCTCCCCTGCATTGCAACTGAACATGACAGATGAACTTGAGCAGGCTTTCAATGCCACCCAGCACAGCTGATAGCAGCCCAGCCACATCGGTCATGCCCTATGACAACTCTCTCCTCATTCCTCCTGCTACCTCTCAGACACATCAAGGAATGTCTCCTGGATAGACTGAGGCTAGGGAAACTTGAGTTCAGCCTCTCTTCTGCAGCTGGTTTCCTGTGCTAACATCAGCAAGGAAATTTGGGATCCTTTTTTTGGCAAAGATAGAGGCTCCTACACAAGTTGAATGAGAGCAGTTTGGAACCTCTCTAGAAGAGCATGCTTCTCTCCACTGAATCACAGCTGAAATCCCCTTTGAGTCCTAAGGCTGCAAAACAGCAGAAGGCACTGTGCTGACTCCCCAAAGCTGCTGAGGAGGAAAGATATTAAAGCCTTCTCAAGCTCAGTTACGGTGGTGCAGGGGTGTGTTACTAGGCAGCCTTTCTTGCCCTTCCAAAGGCAGATGTGGGGAAGGCAAAGTGAGGCAGTGGGTGGCATCTTTGTCCTGTGAAAAAGCCAGCTCTTTTTCATGCTGCCCCTTTGCCACATGGCGAGCAAAAGGGATCTTCCCTTGTGTTCTTGGGCCTATAAACACACCATTGAACTACACCTGTGCCTGACCCATGCTGGCTCCACACTACACCAAGCCCTGATTTTGTCACACTTCCACCTCTGTGTTTGCTCTTTCCTAGCCATGCCCAAAGCCACAGCAGATAAGCCATCTGCCATGCTGGGGTGGGAGTGGAACAGCAGGGTGCCAAGGGAACAGGGGAGAAGGACTTGCTTTAAGCTCATTTCTCCTCGTCCCTAGCCTTGATGGAATTGTATTCTGCACACACACTGAAACATTAGCATCGGCTGATTTGGAAAGAATATTGGAAATGAAGTGATGGCAGAGTAAATGTCAATGCATTCAGTGTGACACAGTGAGCACCAGATCTTAAACAGCTTCATCATTGTGGCATTTACTGTATCCTGAAATAATATTAATCCCACTGTTGTCCTTCTTGATGGAATCATCCATGAATATGGTTTATGGGACTGGCCAAAGTGCTAATAGGTTAAAAGAGCAACCTATCCAGTGTTCCACTAAATTAAGGTCGCTTCATGGGATTTAATGAAACAAGTACTGTGTGGGATTTCAAAGGACGTTCCTGTAATTCATGTCTATTTAGGGCTCCTGCTAACCAGAAACCTAATTTCTTTGAGTAAAATAGGTTTTTGTGAAGCCTGGCCATGTGAAAAAAGCTTTAAAGGGCAATAATCAGAAGACCTCATCTGTAACACTTTGTTATTTCAGATGAGTGTTTTGAAAGTTTGGGGGATGGAGTTATTAAAAAAAAAAAAAAAAAAAAAAAGAAAAAAAGAAAAGGGACAATGAAAAAAGCCAGTCTGCAAATTAATGAAAGCAAATGTATTACTGCTATTTGTCTCTCAAAGATGCATGAACAGTTAAAGTGAGATCCAGACAACGTTAAATTGCAAGTGGTGTAGACACTCAACCCCCAACGACACTTAATAAGCCAGATACCATCTCACAAAATAAATAAGTAAATTTGCTCCCATATTCCCAGTGAGGAATTGATGCTCAAAAATTATGGGCAAATGGCATCACGTAAGGCCACTGCCGCAGAAACAGACCTGTATTTCCTTCCCCAGTTCTGTATGTAAATGATGAATGAGATGATGAATGACCCATGAAATGAAGAATAGATATGCCACCAGAGACAGCAAAGGGAATAAGAGAGGGATGAGCTTTGTTTACTGAAACTAGAATTTGGTTGAAACACCAGGGGTGATATCTGTTCCCGTAAAGTTGGATCTCTAATGACCACCACAGATGGAAATTTTTATCACAGACAAAAATTCACAATTGTCTCAAGGGAACATGAAGCATTTTCATACTTTGGAATCTACAGTCAGCTCGGTATCCCCCAGAAGTCCAAAATAAGCTAAGAATCAATAGCCACACTAAATTCCTAACTCTTAGATCTTGTGTCATGTTTTCAAGATTCTGGAAATAGACTGCAATAGCTGTACTCAAGCCAAGGACTAATCCTGACAGGTACTTGACACGAACACGTGCTGTCAGAAAGAGAGGAGGAGGCACACTGCTTGCATTTTGTACCTTGGGGACTCATCCCAAAGTCTTGAAAACTTCTACTGCTAGTGCAGGCTCTCTGCAGAAGCAAAATGAGTAACTTTAACCACATCAGACTTCTGCAAGCTGCAAAATAGCCATAGTTCTGCAGCCCATGAACTCAGGCCCAACTGGACTCCGCTACAGAAGATGCTGCAGGGATAGCAGTTACTTATCAAAGAATCACAGAATGTTTTACATCTATGTAGTAAGATACGTACAACATCTTGTTTCAACCCTCCTGCCATGGGCAGGGACACCTTTCACTAGATTAATTTGCTGTGGGGGTCCATCCAGCCTGGCCTTGAACACTCTCAGGGATGGGAAATGCTACTCCTCTGCTTTCCAACCTCCCACCTGCTGCAGGGAGGAGATGGCTTCTCTTTGACTCTCCAAATATTTTATTTCCTGTTTCACCCCATCCCAGAAGTAGTCCTTCAGTCTTGATAAAACAAAATTCTCACACTGCCAAGAAATCCTGTCTCTGACTTGACCATAGAATCTAAGAGAACGCTTTCAGAAACTTCCTGAAATCTAACATACATAATTTTTAAATCCAGCAGTCCAGCGTTACCAAAAGCAAAAGGCACCTTTAATAGCTTGGTAGCAGAAGTCAGTGACAATATCTGGGAAAAGTCTCTAGATTAGCTCCAGATACAGCATGCTCTGCCTGCCAGCCACCACTGCCTGTCCACACACCTGCTTTGGAGGTACGCTCAGTCCTGACTCATCAGGTGTGCCCAGCACGGCACATGGAGATTTGAGGCAGCTGTTTCTTGCCAAAAGGAAGTTTTTCCACGCGTGCCAAAGGGAAAGCCTGCATGCATATGTGATTTCTCACCTTTGGAAGGAATATGGTTCTGCTGCCTTCACATGGACTCAACTCTAACAGCAGTCAGGCTTAAGGGTTAAGGGTTACGGAAATTAAGTTCAGAGACAGGACAGGACAGGTGGCAGTGAAGGTTGTAACTTGAAAGAAGGTTACCAAAAAAAATGTCATTCCAAATTTTACTTTGCCATCTAGGCAGAATACTCAAGTCACACTTTAACCTTTAGAGAATATGACCTAGACTTTGGGTTCATATCCTATAAGGCAGGGACTGACTGGAAACGAGAGCACCATGAATCAGGTCTGCCTGACAGAATGAAACACACAGCCATCACAGGAAGAATAAAACCCTCTCTTGAATGTGTCTGCATTGTAAAAGAGAGAGGGAAAAGCTTGATTTATTTAAACACTACTTAACTAACAATAAACACTATGAAACGAAAACAAACTAATGCTTAGCCATTAAAGCATCCATTCAATAGCCCATCTGTCATATTGTTAAGACCTTTAGAAGCTGTTTAACAAAATGTTAAATAAGATGACATTCAGCAGCACAAAATGCTTGACTGGCTAATGCAACAAAAAGGAGCTGGCCTGCTGATGTTTGATACACTGCTCTGTGCTACAGGCTGAAAGCACTGGAGCACACGAGGGGGCTCCTGGGCTGTCACTTTTTATCTCAGTGAGCAGTGCCAGAAAAGCCCAGAATCACCAAGAGCCAGTCTCAGCAGCATCATTCTGGATGGAAGGAAGAGGAAGAAAATCCCAATGCAAACAGGGGAAAACAGAAAATAAAAAGTACTATATAAGAAGTAAAATAGGAAGCAGAAGCAACAAATTGGCTAATGGCAGGAAAAGGGAAGAAAGCCTCAAATGATCATATTCGTGGTGACCCATGCGTGTTCCAAATCTAGTCTGTGGCTTTTCTCTCAACCACCTCATAACTTCTACATTCAGCAATAATGATGGATGTGCTATTAAAATGCTCCACATTGGCCATGATAGACTGCTTAGTAAATATCTAGAAACTTCAGAGTTGGGTGCAGTCAATTCAAAGACATGTGTAAGTTTGTTTGTTTCTTATATGGGAACAGATGATTTTTCTCTTTTGAAAATAGTGACTCTCATGCCATATGACTTCTTAGGAACTGATTGCATTGATACCAGAGGCTTGTACAGCTCCAAGTCTATCATCAGGCTTAAGGCAATACAACTAGGCAAGGGAGGCAGTTAGCTGGCTTCCTGCAAAATAGATAGATTGAAGAATAGGTATTTCCTAAAGAAAAAAAAAATCCTTTCTTTCAGATCTGCAGAAGGAAGAAAAGGGATAAAGTATTCAAGTTTAGACAAGTTACAGTTTTCACAAGGCACAATGGACATCTCTGCTGTCACAGATGATGCTCCCCAGCCCCAAGTGTCACTAACAAAAACAGGAATATGTGAAATATTTGCAATATGCAAATGCCTGATAAAAATAAGAGTGCAATTTCATTTTACAGTTCAAGTCTTCCTCTGGGATTACAAGTATGAAGCCTTTATGCTGATATCAACACAAAGAGACCCCTGCTAGTCACATCAGTACAGGAGCACCCTGTCAAACTCTAGGGCAGAATGTCGTAGACTAGAGAGCTTACAGATGTTTTCTCTGACCTTCAGTGGTAGCAGGATGAACTAGGATTAAAAGTAACCAATGTTCCCAGGTAGCTTATTGATTTAGAAAGTAATCCCTCTGAAAATATACTTTTAATCAACTGTTATTTAGTACATCAGAACTGAGATATAACAGAGAACAGGAATTCAGTACATGTTAGCACATCTAGATAAACACTGACTGACAAATGCAGAGACTGTACCATGGATGCTAACAGATATTAAAATTGCAAGCCCTGCTCCTGCTGTGATTGATAAACAGATTTCTTACCTGCTATGAATACATAACTAAGAATAAGTTTTAAAAAAACCCAAAACCACTGTTTTCCCAGCCTTAAGTATATTCTTAGAAAGAGGGGAAGAAAAAAGGAAGAAAAAATCCCAGCATGCTACTCAGTGCTGGCCCTAGAATCAAATCATGTTCGATGAAGGTGCTGCTCTCACATGAGGCACATTAAGTACAAAACAGATGTACATTTGTACATTAAGTACAAACACAGCTTAACAGCAAGAGCGACAAGGAAACCACACAACACTTTTTCCTCTCAAATGTCTTCCCACAGCCTGTTGCTTCAGCAAGACCTATTCCAGATGAGTAAGGGAAAAACAAGCAAGACCACAGCAGTATTTTGTTGATGGCATGAGTAAAATAACGGGGTGCATGTATATATATATATATGTATATGTATATATATCTGTATATATGTGTACCTATATATTTTTTTTTATTATTATTTTTTCTTCTCCTTTCTCACTGACATTATCTTGGCTGTCAGTAAAGAATACTTACAGTAGCACCCCAGAATGATCATTTTCCAAACTAAGAGCTCTAAAGGTCAGCCTTCAGCTATACCAAATTCAACACAACTGTGACTCTGTCACCACTTGGGGGAGGGGGAGGGGTTCTTCAGCAAAACATATGGCAACATCAGTTTATTTTATCACATTCCTGTATTGTTTTGAAGTGAGAGAAGGCTTGTAGAGAGAGACAGTATCTTTTATTAGACCATCTATTATAGTTTGTTCCCTGCCCTTTTAAAAGTAGTTTATTTTATGGGTTAAGGGTGACTAGAGCAGAGAGAAGAGCTCTGCTGTGGTAGTCACAGACAAGAGCAGAGAAACAGAGATAAAAAGGGAAAATAAAGAAGAAATAGAGACAGACTGATCATTTAAAAAGCTGGCATATGAGGGTTTTATTAGAAACATACTGTCAGAGTGAGAGGAAAGAAAACAAGGGGGAAAAAGGCTCATCCTGTACAATAAGTATCTGACTGTATAGGCTGACTCTAAGAGCTAATCCAAAACTCCAGCCAGGTCAGCAGAAGAATTCTCACAGATGCCAGCCCAGCCTCTCCTGTACACAGTTTTCAGTTACATAAACATGCCTGTGAATGTTCAAGTGAGAAAAAGGATTTTAAATTCTATTTTAGACTTTATAACCTTATGGTGTAAATTATGTAGAGGAATGCCAGCTTCTGACACAAAGGAGAAAAGAGCATTTTGTTTGCCTTTTTGCTTTTTCTTCCATTTGAGGAAATACCTCTGCACTAGCCTGATCTCCAAGATACATACTGTAACATATCTATATTATATAATATATAATATATACAGCAATCAAACCTTTCTAACTCCAAGCTCACTTGAGTAAACCACGAAAGGAGACAGGAGAGTGCCAGCAGGAGGAAGCTCTGCTGCTACAGCACCAGGGAGATCCTGGCTCCTACTGCAGATTCCCTGCTTGTATGATCATTAGTTAACTTCAAAAAAGCAGCTGACAATCTTCCACAGTGACTGAAGAAAGCTGAAAAGATCAATTACAAAAATGATTAGTATGCAAACTATACCCAGGTTCTGCAGCCTGCCATTCCTTGAAAAGGGTATCAGACACCAAACAAAAGGATAAATAAATAATCCTAGCCTCTGTTTTCAGCAGAAACAGCAGGCAAAAAGAAACCTTTAGGGGTACTAATTCTATTGGAAACACACTCCTCTTTTTCTATCAAATACATTGCACTAAAACTTTAATGAAACTTTAAAGCCTGAAAATAAGAAAATCTATCCCATAAATGGATAAATTTGCTTCCTTATCAAATAAATCATCTTGCTAACCTATTTCTTCCTCTTTAAACTGCTCTCATCCAGAGTCATCATTAACTGTGGTTTCTGTTCCAGGGACACAGTAATACATTGTGGCAATGTGCATACCTGCACAGCACTAATATTATGGTTTTGGAGTTGTGGAACTTGGTGGTATTAGCAACTTTACTGTAAATATTGTTTGCAGGGCCCTACAACACAGATGTGAAAAAACAAAATGCCAACTTCTCTAAAATGGCCTGTTTCCTGAAACCCTGCCAATGTGCTCAGTAGTTTATCAAGAGGATTGTGCCCTCTGTAGCAATTGGTGGGTTTCCCCCCACCCCAGAACCACATCCATCACTCCAGTGGGACTGTAGGCACCATTTAATCAGACTGCTGCCATCACCCTGACCAACAACGTGTCAGGTCGTATTCTGACTCTTTCAGTTTAAGCCAGTGTTTCTGTACTATTGCCTTTATTTTAATTTTCCAATTAAACTGTAGTTCTGACTCCCATTGGTTTGCTTTCAAACTAGTACAGAGATAGAATAAATGTTTCTCAGGCTTAGCTTTTCTCTAAATACAGGAGGAAATCTGGTTGATAAATGCATCAGGCAACTATATTCCTTACTAATATGAACTAGTGCAGCTGCACTAATAACCATGGAGCTGCACCTTTAGTAACAGCAGAGGGTCTGGGCTATAACACCGTGCTTTTTGGGGCCAGTAGGTCTCATCAGTCCTCCCTTAAGAAAAAAAAAATAAAAAAAAAAAGAGAGATTGAAATGTAAAATCTAAAACTCAACTACTATGACTATATCATCTGATTCATCTTTCAGGCAATTTGTGTGTGATTTTTAACCTGAAGTGGGCTTGGATTAGCGTGAGAGACACCTACAAAGCACACAACAGGGCATTCATCTAGGACACCATTTGATTCACACCATTTCAGATTCAGCAGGACACATGCTGACTTGGTACACAGCCTCACCCTTAAGACTTTAAACCAGATGTGCAGTAACTGATCAAGAGAGCCTTTTCCCAAGCCTGTTTCTCTCTTCCTGTTGAACTACTTGTTTTAGAGACAGGTCTGCTGAAAGGCTACTGAACTACACCATTAAGGAAGATGCAGGGAGAGGAGCTGCGTCCTTGACTGAAGCAGAATCTGTTGTATCCATGTCAGCCACAGAGAAGCTGTGCTGCTGTTAAACAGCTGATTAGTTTATTCTGCCAAACATCTGAGAGCATCATTAGTCACACAAATGGTTTGAATTATGATCAAATGAGCTGAGTAACCTGCTGCCGTGAAACTCCATGCGTCCTGTTTTCTCAGGTCTCAACATGTGTTACCCAGTGAGAAGCCATGTCTCCTGGCTCTACTTGATGGCTCATGCAGGCCAGGGCTTAAAAGTGCCCTTTTCATCCTGAGGACAACTCTTCCTACTGAATTCTTTTACCTGAAGATTGCCCCAGTATAGACAAGAAGAATTAATGCAACATTTTCAGACATCTTTTGTCACTGCACTACCGCACACCCTTTTTGATGGCAGGTATAGAGATGTGTTGCTGTCTATTTTTTTAAAAACAAAATTAAAGCCAGAAACCAAATCACATTTCCCTGATGATTTGAAGCTCAGTGGTGATGAAAAGGAATGAATGAAACTGGTTTGTCATTTTGCTAAGACAGGGCCAGGCTGTCTCTACCACAGAGGGAGTACCAGCACACCAGCCATGAGATTTACCTCCCTCCTTTGCATTTTGCTGCAACCGAACCATTTATAGCAAAGAGGCTCTGACAGAGATCAAAATACATCAACAGAAACAACATTAAATGCCAGTATTTCAAAGCATCAGTCCTCCAGTCCTCTCTCACTTTTGAAGGCTGACACCTGCTGTGATAATACCCAAGGGTGAGTAAATCCCTGTAGTCCAGCAGATGAGAGATACTTGTATAAGCAAAAACATCAGTTTCAAATTATATTTCCTCTGCTGGGTCTCTAAACTCTTTGCTCAGAAACTAAAGTACCCAGATAGATTCAGGCAGAACTGTGGGAATCTCCCATATGTATTTCCTTTTGTCCTGTGAAATACTTTACTAAATAGGAGTTATTCTGTACAGAATCAACACAGTGGAAAAAATTCTTACTGTTCTCAGTTCAGTGACTCTGAAATATTTTATCCTGAGATACAGAAGAGTGTTTCTGTGCACAGTCTTCCCCAAAATTATAGCATGGAAAGGCATCAAGAAATATACAGGCATACTGATGAAAGGTTTGTAAGGATAGCCACAAATCAGTGTGTTCTTTCTTAGTTTTACAAATTCTGAAATTAGGAGTTTTGTCCTCCATTCTGGGAAAAAAAAAAAAATGGTTTATAAAACCTGAAGGGGAGAAATTACAGAAATGCACTGCTGCTGCCAGGAGCAGCTACACTCATTTTGCCATGACTCAACCACCAAGAAGCTCCACAGTCAGCACTGCCAGACAAGGAATAAACATCCAGGTTCATTCCAATTAGTGACCTGTGGTGATTTTTCTTTCTCATTCCTGTTCCCAGACACTTCCTGCAGAGAGCACCTGAACTAGAGTACAGCCGAGCTAGAACTACAGCAAGCACCTGCTGAAATGCTACAGATGTTATTTTGTATCATGTAGTAAAAAATCACAACAAACTCTACTAGCTTCAGTAACACTGAGGGCAAGATTTAATCGCAATTGCACTCATGGGTTGGGATTGTCTAAGTGGGAAAGGTCTTCAAGTGAAACAAGTAGTTTCAGGAAAAACATTTCCATTCAAAAAAAAAATCTAATTTCTTCCCCTTAGGAGACTAAAAACAAAACTATCTAGTTCCAATGGAGATATACTTATTTGAGTTCATCTGAACTACTGCAGTGCCTCATGGCATTCCAGTTTTCAGCTATGACACCACTAACAGATCACACACGTAACACGTACTGGCTTGGAGGATATATAAATTAGCATACTGATAACAATTAACATAATACAAAATTACCACTTTTCTTCTGCCAGGAATCCTTTTGTTGAAAAATACGTTTACAGATCATGTTTCATTATTACAGCCTGACATAATATACTGAGGGAGGAAGTATATCACAAAGGAATATTGTATTTATAACTTCCAACAACTGTAGGAAGACAAGACAATGCCTCAGTGGGACTAACACCTGTAGGCTCCCAGCCCTCAGCAGCAAACCTGCACCAGTCAGTGAAATCAATTGACTCATTCTCTACCATAATAATTTTTCCTGTTGTTGATGAGGAGACACTTCACAAAAAATAAAACCACTGATCTTCATACTCCAGATTTCCACAGGAAAATAATGGTTTTCCCTACTGAGAGACTGGTGCAGTTAGCAGCAGCTCTCTCTCGCACAAACTCACCCTCTCGGATTTCTCACACTTTCATTACCCAGCTCATACAGTTCACTGCAACTGAGATATAATTGTTTTCATTAATTAGAAGAGATTAGCAGTGCTAAAGTCCTCTCCTGACAGAAGTAAAGGCGCGATCAACAAAATTATGCCCACTTAAATAGGGAGTTAAAGAGCAACAAATGCCTTGCAAATTTGCCACTGGTACGTTTCCTGCTCTTGCTGAGTGTTATTATATTTATGGATTTACTGTAGCTTCCAAGATGATAACTGCAACTCTTGTTTTTATGAAAGGACATCTGGATCGGGCACATATCCAGAATTAGTATTCTTCTTGCAGCAGAACTCCAGCGTCTGTTCCATATGCTATTGTATCTTGTATATTGACTAACTTCCAATAGAACTGGATTTTTCAGTTTACTACAGTGCTGTTTGAGTGCTCATCAATATGTTTCTCCACTTAGAATTCAAAACCCTACTCAGCATTAAGAAATACAAGCTTTTTGTCCCAAGAAACCTCTCTCTGTGCAGTTCTGTACACTGTCAGAGTCTTTGCATAGCTGTGCTTACAGACAGCAGACATCAGTTTTTGTCTGCCATGGTCTGTTCCAAAGTTTCCAAATGCAGTCCTAAAATATGGGGCATTTTGCCATCAATTATCTGTAACTCTTTAAGGGCATATTTTCCCTGTATAACATTCTTCCCTGTTTCCTTTTTGATGCATCTGAATGACCTGGAGCAAATGGCCAGTCCTAAGCAGACTGATAAATTAGCAGTTTATTATCAATTTTTTATCAATTATCTAGACACTTCTAGATAGAGAATACAATATTGGGGAGAGATTGCCAACAGAACCTCAAAGTAAATAATTTTTATAACTTCCCTTGAGTTTTTTTCTGATCTTATAGGGAAGTCTCATTACATTTCCCAAACCTCTTATGTTCCTTTACAAGTATCTCTTTTTAATCTGGCAAATAACCAGAGTATTCCTTGCTTTTTACCTTCCATTTTCTTCAGCCTTTCTGGTTTGCCAGCATAATTTCTTGTACTCAAAAAGTTTCAAGGAGTGGAGTTGAAAGTTTTGTGTAAAGAATGCCTTTCAGCATGCAGTAGTTCTATAAATTAAGATTCTCTGCAGACAGGTAAACGTACACATGTTCTCCTTTTTGAACTGTCCTTTTGTTCACATATTCCCTGTCTGGTAAAGTTACTCCTCAGTTTTGTTTTCTGCTTTGCACGTAAAAAAAAAATTATTTTGGTTTTTGGGGACTTAGGGGTGCTATCATGTTAATGCTGTTTTCCACACAATATCCATTATTCCACCACATATCTACATTCATCTGACACTCACCAGTCTGTCCTAAATGTGGTCTGAAACACTTTGCTCCACGAACTGCTCATCAACAGTTCATCAAACTTCTTATCTTGATCTCACACTCTGTAGAACAAAACTTACAAGTGCTTGTGGGTGTATTGAGGAATTCAAATGGATCAATGTCACACCTACATCTTGTCTCTACTGCTTGAAGACAAAAGTAAAAAAAATGTTTCATTTACTCTCCTTTTCTTTTTTTTTTTTTCTCCTAGAAAAGCTTGACACTGAAGGAAACTTTTAAAGGTATTTTCAGCTCCACCAGGGATTTTGCTGAGCAGTGAATCATAAGTCATTTATCTTCTCACCCACACAGTGCAGTCGAAGTGCAGCTTGTCTTTTGGTCACCAAACTGCTCCCAAAAGATTTCTGAAGGACCTTGTCCACTGCTGCATCACTGTCAACCAGAGCTCCCCCCACGCCTAAAAACACGCTGTGTTGTGACTGTACACAGGGAAAACGTTGTACTTCCTTTGGGCTTTCCATCACTTTCTCCCACATGCCACTTTTATGTATTTTCCTTCTTACCAGATCTTTGTCAAATTTATTTCCATTTGCCTCCCCCAAGTGTTTTATGCAGCCTGCCTACTGCATGCTTTATGGCTTCCTCCCCTTTTCACTGTACACTTCCCTGCCCTCTTGACAGACAGTCTGGGAATGGAGCCTGTATCAAAACACAACCAACTAATCTTTCTGCTGCTTTCTTTTGTCCTCCGTAAAAGACATGCGCTACACACCCCATACACTGACTCCTCTTGCATCAAAACCTCCTAGTAAGTGTGGGAGGATCACTACAGCTCCACTTCGGGCTCTACACATAGTCAATCAGCAGCCAAAACCCCAAGATCTGTTGAAAATGTGCACTCATACACACACACTATCACAGCATCTGTGGAGACCAGCCAAAACTTCCAAACTAGCAATTAACTCTGGATGTCTCTAGTAGGATTCCTGGCATGTTGCTCTCCAGAGGCTGAAGGAAGGATGCCACTCACCTTCAAGTTTTCTCAGCCCCATCACCTCACCCAGTGAGGGGTGGGGGTCCATGACAGCTGTTCCCACCAGCAGTGGTTGTGTTTCACTCTTCCATCATCAGGGAAAGCTGGGGGTCCGTGATGTGTCTCATCAGCTTCCCAATCACCTTCTGCGTGCTGGTTTTGCTAAGGTTTGTGGCTGCATTTTTTTTTAATGTCTTTTTCAAACTATTGTTTTACTTGCCATTCTGTTTTATTATAATTATCACTACAAGAGGAGTAACTTGGTTAATTGAAACCTAGAATTCTTTCACTGCCTTCCAATGCACATTTAAGAAGCCAGTGGTTAAATATTGCTTGTCAAGGCATGGGATGGTTTTGTGGAGCTCACCATGCCTTTTTGACCTTTTTTTTCTTTTTTTTTTTTTCACTCTGCACCTTCTGAGGTAAAAAGGCCTGCAATGGAAGTGTTTTCACCTCAATAGGGTGGGTGAAAGGATTATGTAAACAATTGTCTGGAAAGAGGGTCCTTGACAGGTCCCATGCTGTCAAACAACAATTGTGACTTCTTGCATTTCGAAAGTCACGCTCAGATGGTTTCATCTGAAACCCTCTGGGTAATAGTAGCCTTTTGAGGTTATGATATCTCTGGATGGAATTCAATAAAAGAAATTCACTTTCAATTGAAGCCCTGGAACACTGCCAGACAGCCCCAACAATGCAATACCTCTCCAAAGAAAATTGGACTGATCCCCCCTCCCATTTTTTTCTCCTCCCCTTTCCATTTCTCTCTTCATCTTCATTCATGCTTTTAACCTTGTTTGTGGGCTCCTTTTTTTGATATATTTCCTCTCCCAATAATCTTGGAATCCTGAAGCCTTAAAAAAAAAAGAAATAAACACTTGGGACTGAAACAGTAGTAGCCAGTAGCAGAGAGAGACAGACTCCCACAGTAGCAAAGACAAGCCGTGCTCAATAGCTGACCTTTGCCATGTGTGTGAAAGGAAACAGGATAGAACCTCTGCTCTGGGTGAAGGGGGGATATTATTACAACCACCAGCTTCCTTGTGAACAAGACTCGTTAAAGTGCTTACTTATTTGTTTAGTTTAAGGAAGGGGAAAAAACTCACAAAAACTGTCTCACCTCCAGAGGCAAAAGTGTTGGCTTTTTGCTTGGGTTGCCACTCGTGATGACTTGGGGTTTTTTGGTTTGGTTTGGTTTGTTGGTTTTTTTGTTGTTGGTGGTTTTTTTAATTTTTGTTGTTGTTTTGGTTTGGGTTTTTTTTGCTATTTTTCATTCCATCCCTTTTTTTCCCCTGGATATAGCAGGCCTTGCAATCTGTCTGTCTCTTGGTTTTAATCATCTAAGCAGATTGAAGAGTGGGCATAGTTGGGAGGCAGAATGGGAAGGGAGAAGATGCATAAATCTTGTGAAAGTAATGATTTTCTCCAATATTTTCTTCATCAGTGATCTACGTCTTGAGCTGTTACTACTACATGTGATTTTCACTTGATTTCCTGTCCAGTCAAATGGGCATAGGAAACGCATTAAAACAAAAAATACCCCATGCCTTGGAAACAGATCTTTCTGGCAGATTTTGTGCTGAAGTTCCCTGTGGTTTGCACTTGATTCACATTGGGCTGTAAATCCCTTCTTTTGCCTCAGCTCTACAATGATTTCTTTTTCTTACATCAGGCTAAGACTTCAAAACCAGTGAACAGCAATGTTAGAGTTAAAAAATCTGACCTGCTTCCTCTCCCTACAGCATTATTTGTCTTTTTATCTCTCCAAAGCTCACAATCTACACAGGTTCAGGTCTGGTCAAGTGTCAGCTGAGAAAACAGGCATGGGGTTGTTGGGGGAAGAGGGTCATTTGTTCTGTACATGGAGCTTTCTTCTGATCAGCCGCATCAAAAGAATGGCAGGAGATGCTCAGACACTGTCTTTTCCAAGAGAGTCCAAATCGAATTCCTGACTCACAGGGATCCTTGGGATCCACTTCCACTTTCAAGAGAGCTGCCTGACTGTTGGCATCAAAGATAAATCTGAGCATATGAGTCTATATCCTGCTCTCATTTCAGATCACTTCTTTCTTAACTGTTTTCCCTAAACTGTTCTGTACGTACTATTAAATCAATGGGATAGGACTCATTTATTGCATAAGAGCAGTTCCAGCTAAAATTCCTTGCAAAGGCTTACACAAGTTCAGAATGTCAGCATTAAACACACCCAAACCTCAGTGTTTTACTGCATGAAGTTCTTTAGGTCCTGTGCATACAAGCAGATGGCAACTCTGGGTAAATTTGCATCCATAAATATTAAGTAGGGATTACACATCTCTAACATACAAGATTTTCCACTGAGTTTCTCACAAGCACAAGGAAATTAAACAACTGCTCCAAACAGCTCCATGACAGAGTGAGGAACAGAAAGCAGGTCTTCTCACTTCCCCCCTCACACCCAGTCCTGAAAATATGTCACCTCCTTCAAATGAAGGCTTGGGGTAAAACACAGTCCTAGGGATTAAGGTATAAATCAGGTACTGAAATATTTAGGTGCATCTCATGGTGTTAGATGAAGGGGAAAAAAAAAAAATAAATCCTCCTAGCTAGCAGTCTGTATGCTCTCCTTTCCTCACTGTGTAAATAAAACACATCCATGTTCATGTGAGTGCAGTGGGAGCTCGTGGAAGCACAGGTTGCTGCCCATATATTTTATATTTCCTCTGCCTTTGTTCTCCTGAGTGCCAGGATTGGCTGTAGAACCTGTTAGGACTACATTTTCTTCTTGTCATTGTATTTAGGTTAGAGAAGAACATCAATTCTCTTCTCAAAAGATTTACAAAACCCACATGCTTGTTTATCTTTTATGGATCAGCTGTTGCTCTCCAGAAGAATTTTTATCTCTTTTTACTTTTGTAGGAAACACTATTGATTCACACATGAAAATATTATATTCTTACTACCTGCATAATGCACAGGAGTTTTCAAGGACCAATATTAGAAAATTCTTTTTTAAAAAAATACCAAGTTTGAAATCACTGCAGAATTATTTTCTGAGCCTTTTCGGTATTTGCAATATTTTCACTTTGCTATGAGGTAACACAGTCAATTCAAAGTTCTCCAGGCCGATCAGCTCATGAATATCCCATCAGCTTTCTTCCTTTTATTTACACATCTTCATATGAATTTTCTTTTCAAGAAAAAACAAAACCCAAACAGTTGTAACAGACAAATAAGGCAACAAATATATTTATACTTTTGAAGCAATTCAGACATCTGTAGTCTAATAATCAACTTTTTCCTGTAGCAAAAGTAGAATAATATTCCTTAAAGAGTACAACAGAAGGTCTAATCTGCAAAAAATTACAGACATTCTTAATTTTACTCTTAAAAAAGCATTTTTGCTACAAAAACAACCAGAATTTTTTCATTGCTTCCATAGATAAACAGACCAGCTTCACAGCTAGTAAAATTTAGATAGTGCTGGTGCATACTTTGGAAGAAGACATAGGATAAATCCTGAAGCTTGGCATCACACAATTAATAGGTGCAGTCCTACTTACCAAGATGAGCATCCTCTCTTCTCTTGCCAGCATGGACTTAATTTGATTTGTTAATCATAGTTTGATATTAACAACTCTAACATGGATATTGCTGTGTGAGGATCAAGACACTTCTTTACTCCTATATAATTTATTTTTTTAATTTTGGCATGTCTTATTCTAATTGACAATCCAGGGTGCACTATAAATCAAAATAAACAGTTACTTACATGAAATGGCATCCATATTGCTAATAAAAATCACAATAACCCATGAAGTTATAAACAAAGACCTCAAAACTGGACCAAAAATCTAATTTTTACATCCTTCTTCCTTCCATAATTCAGGTTCCTTTCAAACAAGTTCATTTCATAGCTGGGAATAATATAAAGCCTTGCTTGGAATGTATAACCTTTACTTTACCCTCATGAACTAAGACAAACTCATTAGGAAAGCAGAGCTGTGAGTTCTAAGCTATTCAGAAGCAGAGAAGTTCAGAAGAAAATCATTTTCCTCTAGCCAAAAGAGTCTGTGCTGACCCAGAATCCTGGAGAGCAGTGAAATTTAGTTGTAGCATACAATGCTAGTCCTAAAATTTAAAAATCTGAAAATTTTGCAATGAAAAATACTTAATGGGATACTAAATTAGGTGTTTTAACTGTGGTCATGAGTCATTTCATGAGAAGAATTCCAATCCATCCCCCAGATGTCATGATATTCTGTTAGGGGATTTTGTTTTAATAGAGTGGATTATCACTTTGTGTTCCACTAAGTTCTCTCATTTTTTTTTGAGATGGTCACTGCAGCATAGCACTAAGAGAGGAATTTATTATTTTAAAGTAGTGCAGAGAGTGCCCCAGGTGACCTTGCAAAGTTGTTGGGAAGATTAACCAGGATATGCAGTCACATGGCATTCATGGTAAAGAATAGTGTTAATAAAAGGCTAGATGAGGAAAGAAAGATGTGTGCCACTCCAAAAAAAAAAAATCTCAAAAACACATCTAAAAGCCCAAACAAAACACCCAGGTTCCATAAGTATGTAAGACTTCTGTGAGAGAATGCTTATTTTTCCTTCAGATTTTGACAAGAGTATGATATACCTCTATTTTCCACTTCTTGAGCCATGTTTAAGTCAGTCTCCCTCTCTGCACATGAAAACGTGCTGCCCCAGAAATACTGAGTTCAAGGATAAAGTGCATTTCAGTTGTCATTTCCATACCACAAAGCTTACCATCTACTGGGAAGATATCACAAAAGATAGCAAAGAAACACCCAGTAAGTAAAACCAAGATCAAAAAACCATGTTTTACAGACAGAAGATACTCAAAGCCCAGGAAATTTTCATTTTGTTCTAGAAAGACAATCTGAAAAGAAATACTGCAAAAGAAAATCTACCCTACATTACGAACTAATACTACACTGAAGAGTTTTCTGTCCTATACTGGTGGATTTTCCTACTCTTTTTTAATGAATTCCTCCTTCCCTATCAGTGCTGTAGGGCAGAAGAGATTTCAGCTGCACATTGCCCTACTGTGCTCTTCAACCACAGACAAACATCTGTTTCTTACCCAGCTGTTCTACAGGAACAGAGGATCTCTGGACCCTCATTTTCCCTCTGTGCTTCCACTACCGTCCCCTTCTCAGAGAACAGAACCAAACAGCAATTCCAGGAGTGCACATGATGGTCTCCAAGGTGAAAACGAGCCAGCTAACAGCTCCCAAGGATCACTCAAGGACTGGGGAAAGTACTCATGGCTTCTACCACCACCTTCTGCTTCTGGAAACACATCTTGTCACAGCCTGGAGTGCTCTGGGGCCAGAAGACTGAAATTACAAGTTAAAACTTCTCATAGTAACACAGAAGTAGAGAAACTTCCATTGGAAATTGTACTCAAAAATCCCATGGCATTTTTTAATCTCTCTCCCATAAGATGATTCATCTCACCACCTATCCAAAATTCCATCTTCATCCTTTAAATTTATGAATCAATCCTCCCCCTAAAAGATAGGAGAAAGTTTCCCATACAGAAAGCCTTTTATATAATAACATTCTTTGCACAAAAGAGTTTTCATTTTTTTGAAAAAGACAAGCATGCAGGCAAAGGCCAACAAGTACGACCCACCAGGATGAAATCCCAGCAAATCAGAAAACAGAACCAGCAAGCTACCAAGAAACAGTGGTTTTACATCCTATAGCCACTCCACTGTTGAACTCTCAGCCCTGATCCACTAGGATCCCCAGCCTACAAGTGACCTTCAAAATGTAAGCCTGAAAACAAAGATTTCCCAGCACAGTGGTTGCTGAAGATGTCACTTAGCATGGAGCTCCCAACATACCTTAAATGCAAGGGACACCCTCTCCTTGTCTTGTTTATTGAGGGTGTGTTAGGCAACCACAAAGAAGGTAAGCAGGAAAACTGCTTTCCAAAACTGGTGGGTTTTGGTTTGTTTCCCTCTTTCTTCCACCACCACAAAATCTGAATCACAGGCATGGTGCATCTGGAAGGGCAGCTGTGGGCTGTTCTTTACATGGATGACTTCAAACCAGGGCTCATGTGGGTGTACAGGGGGAAGGAGGAGGGAAATAGGAACGTTTGAGGAAAGAAAATTAAAAATAAAAATAAAAATAAAAATAAAAATAAAAAATAAAAATAAAAATAAAAATAAAAATAAAAATAAAAATAAAAATAAAAATAAAAAAATAAAAATAAAAAATAAAAATAAAAATAAAAAATTAAAAATAAAAATAAAAATAAAAATAAAAATAAAAAATAAAAAATAAAAATAAAAAATAAAAAATAAAAATAAAAAATAAAAATAAAAATAAAAATAAAAATAAAAATAAAAATAAAAATAAAAATAAAAATAAAATAAAAAATAAAAATAAAAATAAAATGGATTAGAAATGTAAGTTGAAGATGAAAGGCTATCCGTCCCTACTTATTTTATTGCGTTCCTTCTGGCTGGAAAACTCTCCAAACTTAATTTTAGTAAACTCATAAAACAGGGCCCTAGGGATGATACTGTATTCTGTGCAACCTGTAAATAGCATGAATAACTAACAAAAAATTACAAATCACAGGAATGTCTACTTGTGAATGAATATTCTAGTTTAGAGATTAAGTAATATCTCAAGTGGACCTGAACTCTGGGGAAACATTGTGACAAAGACATCGTTTTCTTTCTGATTTTACTTTACTTGGGTTTTTTTATCTCATTTCTTTATAAAATAAGTTAGGGCAAGAAAGGGATCTGTATTCAATTTGACTGAGGTAGCTGAGTTATATGTATGTGAATTGGTCTCAATTCAGATACAATCTGAAAAGTATCACTTGGATTCAAACTTACTGTTTGCTTCACAATCAACCAAGTTTGAAAAATAAATTGTCCAAGATACTTTTGTAGTATCTCTACTTCAGGGGGAAAGTCCCCAAAATAACCTTCAAAGACTCTTTTTACAAGCAAACCCAGCCATAAATACCACACTTGAACCAAAAGCAGAGATCTCCTGAAGTCTTGCCATGAATTACAGAGCAGAATGCAGGCAGAATCTGCCACATATCCCTGGGATATCCCTGGGGCTGCTGTGAGACAAACCAGGCTCAGAGGGTCCTAGGATTACTGTTCTGATTTCCCAGCTTAAAGCACAAGAAGCCAGAAAAATATTGTCTTTCTACCCTCTCCTCCACACCATATTAAAACCCATTCCAAATTATTGCTGATCACAAACTTGGGATTGCCTGCACTTGTCTGGTTTTCCTCCGTTTACAACAGACCAATGGAAAAGAGAAAAAAATATGAAGTAGCAGCCCACATAGTGAGAGCTCATCAAGAGTTATATGATGCTGGAGATGGACAGCTACAGATATTCTCCTAAATTCTGGGAATGGCAAGGAAGGCTGGGTGTAGTTTTGCTGTATCCACTGGTACATGATGTACTCTGTGGAAAATCATGGAGCCAGACCCAGGGAATGTGGGTGGACCAGGGTTCTCTACCCAAGGGGCTGTAGCACAGGGAGCAGTTTTCTGCTTTTCCTTCCGGGTGTTTCCAGGATGACAGCCAGCACAGAGACCTTCTGTGCTACAGCATCACGCAGGGCATCTGTGTTAGACTTCACTTCTGTGGTTCTGAAGAAGTCAGAGTCACTTTGCCACTTTGTTCCAAGCCACTGGGAAGGATTTAACCTGCCATTGTAGAGAGCAGATAACAGGAAAGGAAGGGCAGAATTCTCTGGTGGATGGCTCCTATTTAGGTACCTCAGGAAAGGGGAAAAGCCTCCACACAATTTTCAGCACCCAGGCATTCTAGCTGGTACTGACTTTTAGAGCAAGGGAATTCTTGGCTTTTGCCTGCTTGAAAAATACTGCTGCAAATGGCACACAGCAAACACAGAGAGCCAAACATTCATTGGAAACTGCTGCCTCTTGGTCACTGACGAAAATCCAGCTGCCTGGGTCCTGCATGGCACTGCCACCTATTTTCTCAGTCATCACCACATGGTTCTCATTTTGCCAGAGAATGTGACTGGTGTGAAGATTGCCCTTTCTTCCAAGCTTTTCTGCATGGGCTTGGCCAAAGCATAAACAGACACATTTAAATAGAGCAAATGGAAGCGATGCATCATCTGCAGCTCGCACAGGCTAACAGCCAAATTACTCTGTTTACTGCAACTTCTATGCCCAGAGAGGTTTCTTTTGTTCTTAGAATAGCATCAGTCACTGCAGAGTGGAGATACAAGGGAACTGAAGATTATATATATACACACATACATTTTGTCACAAGTCCTGGTGCATGTACCTATTGTTCACTTTAATTACAGATTTAATTGATTTGCATATTACAGTACTGCAGCTTCTGTAGACCGATAAATATATCAGTATTGGATGTTAAATAAGAATATTAAAAGGCTCCTCTAATGCATAATTTACTTCATGGCAAACAATCACTTCCTCTCAGATCATCACTATTGCAAATTTGGAACCTTACCTGAAAGGCTTCTCCCTAATGTGTTTCCTAGTAATTAAAAAATTAATAAAATATGATTTACATTATGATGTTTTAATTCAAGTTGAGTAGCAGCGTGGGAATGTGCTATTTTCTTAATTGAACAAGTATTAAAACTTGGAGGGGAACATAGCAAGCTCTGAGTTTGAATGTATTTATGTTAATTTTGTTACTGATATAACAAGTAACCACCTCAGATTCCCAGCCCAGGTCAAGAACTCACAGGCCAGAAACTCTGCAAAGCTATCGTAAGGAAAATGTCCCTGGCATAAAACAGCTTGCAAAAAACCACATGAGGGAAAAGAGGAAGACAAAACCCTGAGTATCATTATCCACACCTTGAAAAGCAGGGATGGAGATGCAGACTGCTGGAAGTCACAGTGACTTAAAGCAGGGAGTCTGAACTGTGGCAAGAAAATGGAACTGAACTCTATTAAATTTATCAGAAGATATGATCAATGCTTACAAGGGGAATATTTCTGGTACTAAAGGTCTCATTACTCTAGTGGAAAAGGCATGACAAGACCTCATGGCCAGGAGCCAAAGCCAGGCAGGTTCAGAGACGTGAAGGGTGACCATTTCTAAAAAGGGAAAGTAGGCCATTAGAGTTCCAGCACTGCTACACAGAGACTCAGTGACTTCTCCAGCTCCTGAAGGCACTGAAATAGAGCTAAATGTCTGCCTAAAAAGGCAGAGATTCTGTGCACCAGAGTCACAGGCCACTTGCAAGAATCACTACTCATATTTCACAGTCTGGTCATACTCAATGTCAAACTCTTCAGATTTTGACTGAGTCAAGTGCAAACTCCCAAATTCCAACCTTTTATCTCAGCTACTTTCTCATAAAGATCACATAGCTACTAAGAACATGCTAGACAACAGAAAGGTACCATCAACAACAAAAAAAAAAAGTACCCCACAATCCCTTCTTTTCAGCTGGGGAGAAAGGATGTCCTTATGTCACTCCCTGAATTTACACAGTGAAGGAGGAAGGAGACACTCACCAACACCATCACCTTTGAGAAGTGGCAGGGAATCCATCCCTGAGGTACAAACCAGGAATCAGCAGATGCAACCCACATATGCCTGCCTCATGGAAGGAATGGGAAAGCCCTCAACAAGTCCCAAAACATTTTATATATTTATATATATAACTGGTGCTTTTTTAGGTGGTTTGGTTTGGGGATTGTTTGTTTCTTTGGGTTTTTTTTTGGTTTTTTTTTCAATTGTATTGAGTTTTTTCCAGGTGCTTGTCTTATAACTGACCTTACGAGCAAAGAAAAATTTCCCAAAAATGGCTTCATGATCTGCCATTCATGCACGAGAAAAAAGAGTGTGTGGTTTCTTTCAAGGCAAGGTTTTGGACAGAGCTAGTCTTAAAATATTGAGTTAACTTTCCGCTCCAGTGCCTTGCAGCTCAGTTCTAAATAATGGCCAGTGAATGAGAGCAGGCAGAGAAGAAACAAGTTTTAATTAGCTGTACAGTGAGTGTCTTTGTCCCACAGATAGATTTGATTATATCACTGATAACCTTCACAGTGTTTGTTATCACATTGCACTGTGCCATTCTTCAGGGCTTGAAGACATTTTCCACACACCCCAAACAGCCTTTGCAGCAGTGAAAAAATCATGTCAAAAGTCCCTTCCAGATGCTTTGGTGGGATTCTTCTGTTTGACTGAGTTCCTTGGATTGGGATGAGGCCAGGAGAGCTCAGTGGTGGTGCTGCAAGTAGTGAGTGATACCAACACAGATCTCTGCCAGTTTGGTGTTTACAGGGTTAGTTTGTAAACCTGTCTATGCAGTTGTATGTGGTACATGAAGTGCTTTACATTAATTCCTGAGAATACCATCTGGTAGCTATAGACCAATGTGCTCTGCATAAACTCAGACAAGAAATATCAGCACTGATACTACCTGACGTGTTGTGAACTTCAGGCATCACCCACTTTAATTTTACATACCCTAAGCTGACACAGAATTGGGCAAGCCATGGGAAAAAATCCCTCAAAAACAGAGCAAGTTGTTTTGGCCATGACTTCAGCACTTCCACTGAATTGTTGTGCACTTTTGAGAAGTACACCTAGTACTGAGCTTCACTTCCCTTGCTACTGGCTTGCATCAGGTAAGGAGAAAATCAGAATCTGTTCCACAATAGTATTGAGGGGAAAAAGGGGTTTGGATCTAGCAGAAGGCTTTTTATACAAAGGTAAGTGGCCTTGCAAATAAGCACAGGCAGCCTGGATCATTCATTTCCAGTGACTGCACCAGCCAAGAACGAAGCCTTCCTGCTGTACTTAGATAAGCAGCTGTAATTTAGTAGGGCTCAGACAGCAGTCATTAACCACAGGATTCCTTCTCCCCTTCCAAATCAAGGAAACAAGAAACTGCTCCACAGACTGTAAGGTACAACAGATGAGATCCTCACAGCCCACACACATAACTTCTCCAGGGGATCAGCTCCAGTTCACAGCAGGACAGCTGAGGGCAAAATCATGCATTGCCACCTCATCTTTTCACTGCTGCTGGGATAGATGGCATCTTCACCGTGCTTGCAAGGAGGCAGGATCCAGACATGTGTTATCTGCTGCAAAACTGAGGTGGCAGGCTCCAAACTCAGCACCATCAGAGCGACAGGCTGCAAAACTATGTCTGGTGATGAGCAGAGAACGAACTCAAATGTAATAATTAGCAAAAAATAAATTGGTAGTAATATAGATATATCCTAAAGCAGATGTAAATAATATTTTGTTTATACTCATGGCTTCATTACTCCATTGGCATTGTGACATCCCTGGGGGAAGAAATAGTGGCCAGTAAAACCCCTGGACAAGTCACAAATTTCCTGCACTCTCAGGTGCATATTCCTTTGTGGGACTCAGGGAAAAGGATTTTCTCTTCTATTCTGTTCCCTGTGTGTCCAAATACGGACATACAAAGCAAGGAATAAAAAAATTACACCTTGGACTTTTTACTTCCAAGCCTGTCCTGAGTTTTGCCTGCTGTTTATTCTCATGGCAACACATCATTCTACTTCCTCACACACTCTTCATAAGGCTGGGTTATTGTTGATTTACATATATTGACAGGAAGACTGGGCAGAAGTTTCTCCTCCTGGTCTCACCTCCCTGCTGAGGCACCCATTTCTCCATGGTTCCCACCTGAGATTCTCCAAATCCTGTTTTTCTGGAATTCAGTGGGCCACTAGCTCTCATAAGGAGGGGCCAGGGCTCCTGAACCAGTGGCAGCAGCACACACTCGTCTCTTGTAAGAGGCAGCCAGGACAGCTCTTCTGAGAACAAGGGCAACATCCTGCTCCTGCCAGCCAGACTTGCTGTTTCTCAGAGAATGCAAGGACACAGCATCTCTGATGGATGCCTGGTGGGTGCAGACACACTCCTGACCGAGCCCTGCTGGTGCAGGTAGCGCAGGGTGGTCCAGCCTCAGCAGCTACAGGGGCTGTACTCGGGTTCACAATTTCCCCTCCCACCTTGCTCAGCACATCCTGCCTCTCCCTCCCCAAACCCAGGGCAGCAGTGCCTGGAGACCTTCCACACAGCAGCAGCAACGAGGCACTGCCACAGACACCGTGGCTGCTGAGCCCCTTGGACCTCTGCCCCTCGGTGGCAACTAATTCTGCCCCAAAAACACACACCTCCTGTCAACAGCAGCAGCATTTTGGCTCTGTGTTGGAGGACAAGTTCAGCTGCTGGAATGCTGTAGCTCACAGAGCTGTTGTCCAGGGAAGAAGCTTGGGGGGGCTGGATGGATGAGAGCAGGAGCTTGGAGCTGGCCTTCAGGCCACCAGCTGGACCACGTGGAACTCTTGCAGCTCACGTCTCCGATGGTGCCAGGGCAGTGCAAGGCTGCCTCTTCCACCATGTGTGCACTCACATCTGTGACACACACACAGCATCTGGTCAGACTTTACAAATCAAGGTTTTATTACAAAGTTCTGTTTATGAAGCTATTCCAAATCACGATCCCTTTTTTCTAGGCAGAGGTTTTAAAGGTTTACCTTTTCACACGGCGAAGAAAGGAATTATTTTCCCCCTCTCCCCTTTCTTCATAGCACTGCTTTTCCATGAACTCTTCTGCACAGCTGTGACTGTTCATTTGCATTAACTATTCTCTCAATCTTTCTCTCTTCCTGAAGAATCAAAAAAGTGTTCTGGAGAAAACCAGATTTGAACTGAAGTCAACAGAAAAGCACCAGTTCTGGGATCATGCAGCTCCTTAAGCATCAGTTTGAAGCTATCTGCCTAAGACTTATTTTAACTCCTTGGAGGAGACCTACTGATTGCCAAGACCAAATATTCATTTTTCATTCTAGCACTATGCATATTTATTACTCCTTTTTTTTTTTTTTTAACTGGAAATTACCGTGAAGGAAAAGCAAAGCATACAGCTAAGATCACAATTACAGCAAATAATTAACCACTAGGGATTTAATACACCTCTCTGCAAATGTTTCTCTCATATAAAGCCCTTTGGCACACTGACAAGTGAGGTAAATCAAATAGCAAAATCGTTTGGCCATTGCAAGGTGGGGGAAGAGGATTCAGCTGAGATGTAAATTCCAACTTCAAACTGAGGAACGCTTTCTCTCGGCCTTGTAGCATCACATAACTAATTTTAATAATCTGAAACACCCTAAAATGCATGATTTTGCAACATCATCTGTTGAGTGGATCTTCAGGAACTAACAAAAACAAGATTATCTTCAGGGAGTCTGATTTTGCCAGTAAAAGTCATCACATGCTTCAGCCATTTGCATACACGCCTTTTATTCAAATCCTAAAAAAGCTTTTCATTCCAATAGCAGAACTACTACTGTTACAAGAAATGTTTTGCTGAAAAGATAGGCAGAACCACCAACTGCTGTATTACACCTTGAGCTGAAGTATGAGCCCTCACTTACAGGAAAAGTTACCGGGAATTTTCAGACTTCTAGCAAGGTGATACTCTGAAACTCTTCTCAGCTTTAACACATTTCTGTTATTGCAGAATAGTTCAAATTTGTTCTTTTGTTAGAGACTGGACGCTTTAAAACTACTCCTTAATTATATAAAGAAATGTTTAATATCTCTTCCTCTCCTTTTTGCCCCCTGTCCAGCGGTTTTGCCATTTCTTGTATTGCTGACTGAGCCTTTGTAAGCAGCACTTTGACCACACCTTTGGCTCTTTGCTTGATCTCTCCCACATCAGAACATACTGCTTTGGCCTTCAAAAACAACCTGATAGAAACTAAAAAGACTTAAAAATATATGTGGCTGCAAAGCATCAGATTAATACTGGAGTACAGGAAATCAGAATGTTATATTCTAACGAGATGGCAGGTGGTTCATGATCACGATAAATTTCATACCCTAGCTGACACATTTTCAAATGTTAATGTCCTCTAGAGGAATAAACTGTGTTGTAATGACTGGAATAATGGCTTCAAAGGTGAGCATTTGCCTCATGATTGTTTCAATCCCTGGCACTCAAGGTACATAGGTGTTAGGCTACCCACTCTACAAAAAGGAAATAATTAGCATCGTATAATGAAGAAAGACAAGGTTTACAGAAAAGAGGTTGTGAAGATCTCAGTGATGGAGAGAACAACCTCTTTCATCAGCGTGAAACAATAGCTAATCAAGTACTGTACATAACATAGCAGACAAGCACTTGCAGGCATCCCAAGAGCCACAGTATTCTGGATAATTGCAGCAAGTGTCTTGGTGGTTGTATGGTTTTGGCAGAAGTAAAACTCCTGTATTCTGCCTCCTCTCTCCCACCCTTTCCCCTCCACACACACTGCGAGCTGGTTTGCTCAGGGGAAGGAACACAGACTGCACAAAAGAAGCAAGGAAACAGAAAGTTGTGCTCTAAGTCCAGTCTGATGGCAGCCAGTAACCAAAGTGAGAAAGGCATGTGCTGGGAAACAAAAGGAATTTCCATTTTTATGTTGTAACAAAGGATTTGGATTTTTTTTTTTTGTCTTGTGAACCGTGGGCTCCTCACAGGCCAGGGCTGTAACTCCACACTTCCCCTTAACGCTCCCACATTCTCTGCTCACAAACATGGACACACTTAAATACTGGAGCCTAAAAACACTTGAACACCACTGCTCTTGCAGAAACAGCAACATTCCCTAGGCTCCCTTTTTGTGGGTATACAGTTCCCCCAGGTATTTTCTCAGTAGCCAAAAGTTCCCCTGCACAGCCATGGAGTAGCATTCTCCTCTAACAAGGAGGAGGCAATTCTTGGATTGTGGAATTAACCCAGTTTGCATCTAGTGATGACCCCATGGCCACGACTGCATGCTTCTGTCCTCTTTACAGTGTCTTGTGTTTTCACTGTCACAATAATTTATGCCTTCCCAAGAAGGGAAGAATCAACTGCTGAACAGCAGCCATGGCCTTATTTGCTCAGCTATTGCGTAATCCTACCTTTGCCCCCATAACATTTCTTTAAAAGTGTCCTCTGTCAAGAGTCACTCTGCAATCAACATTGCTGGCCATGTGTTATTAATTAAGTAATTTTACAAAATTAGAAATACAAATCACATTGTTTTCAACCAAAATAACGATCTACCAATTATTCTGCCAACAGGAGTGACTTGTAGCTTTTGGCAGGTCTTTTCCCTTTGGCCATTGTTTTCTTAGTTATTAACAAGGTTACAGTTGGTCCTTTTGATTAAAAAGCTTTTTGGCCAGAATCACTGCTATGGGAAAACAAAACCTGAAATTCAATATGCTTCTAGAATTCTTTTGAAATTCAATCTCAGTAGCAATGAGGGAGGAAGGTGAGGGGCCACAGGGGACATATTTTGAAAAAAAAAAAAAGAAAAAAAAAGAAAAAAAAAGAGTATTTTGTTTTCACTAGTCTTCCTGTAAGGCACACACCATATTACTTAGGAGCTGATTGCAACAGCTTCAGTCTTCTAAAAAAATATAAATTAGGTTCATGGAGTTTACAAGCTGGGGTAAGGCTACATAGTGAGGTGTATCTCCATGACTCATTCAAGCCACGTTACCCACACAGACCTAGAAGATTCTTTCAGTTCCTCTAAAGGCAAATAAAATTCAGGACAACAGAATCCACGGCCTTCATGAACCATAAAAGAATTTATAAACCTATACAAGTAACTATCATTAAAAAATTATTCTTTTTAATGCGACCAAAGCAACAATATAATTTAAGAACTAAATTTCAACACAGCACCTGATTCTGCTAAGCATACCAACAAAACCTATCCTTTAGTATTTAGCACTAAGAGTGCCATGCAGGCAGTTTCATCCTAGAAAGATTACTTGGAAGGTAAAGTGTGTGTAACAGGGTGGTGCTGTACTCACATGGGTAAAGCTTGGTCTCTAGGCCTCCAGCAAAACTAAACTTCTCTGCATATGAGAGCCTAGAGAAGTAATGACAGGCCTCACCTTCTGTGCAATACTTCTATTGTTGTTATTATTATTATTATTATTATTATTATTATTACTATTATTATTATTATCATCATCATTATCATTATTACTATTATTACTATTATTATATAATTATTTATTATTAATAATATCTTTATATAATTTATTGATAATATATATTACTTATATATAATATAATTATATATTGTATTATATATAAATTATATATAATATATAATATATAATATATTATATTATATATTATAGAAATATATTATATCATATGATACAATATTAATAATATAATGATATATATTATTATATATAGATATATTAATAATATATAATATATTCCTATTCCTATTCCTATTCCTAATAATAATAATAATAATAATAATAATAATAATAATAATGTTGTGAGGGTTTTTTAAGAGGGGGTGCAGAAGAAGAATTGTAATTTGCCTGCCCCTTTCAAAAGGGGTTTTTCAAGCTGTGATGCTGTGAGGGCCAGCATCACAGAGAGGGTCAGAAATGTGCATGAGCAGGAATATGTAAAAGCATAAAGAGCATTTCCAGGTTTCTCTATGAGCTGGCTCGTTCCAGGTACCTCAGATTTAATGTTTAAGCAAATGTGTTGGGCACTTCAGACTTGGAAGATTGTAAGGTTTGTGTATGATTGACTAAACAATTCAAAAAATGGTGCACAGGGGTATCAGCTTTGCATATCAGCAAAGAATCAAACCTTCCCTTCTCCATTGTTCTGCTTCTTGCTCAGAGAGCAAGTGCAAATAAAATATCTAAACAGTAACCACATCAAAACATAATTTTCAAGAAATAACAGACTAGATCTTTAACAAGATAAACTGAAGGGGTTGGGTATTATTTTTCCCTTTTGAATTTCTCCAATATTTTCACTCAACCCCATCAAGTGATTTACCCCAACTAAACATCTGGCACTGAAAAAGAAAATAGCACTATTTGTTGTAATTAGAGCTCTAGCCAACAGCACATTCCTGTATGAAAGTTACTTCAGCAGCTTTTGGATCTCAGCCTTTGCAGTAACCCACCAATAGTCCTGCTAAAGCTGCTGGGAGCCATCTGAGAATTTTTCATATCCTCAGCCATCAAGTTAGAAAAAATGCCATCTCTTCTGCTCTGACATGCTGCAAAGGCCTGGGAGTGAACCAAAATATTCCTTACAAAACACTCTTCCAGAGCCAGTTTGCTCATGCCATTCTTGGCTGGGGATGGGGAAGGAGGAGAGGGAAACAAGAAAAAAATAAATAAAATAAAAATAAATAAAATAAAAATAAATAAAATAAAATAAAATAAAATAAAATAAAATAAAATATTAAATAAAATATTAAATAAAGTATTAAATAAAATATTAAATAAAGTAAAATGAAAATTAAATATAAAAATAAAATATAAAATAAAATAAAATATTAAATAAAGTATTAAATAAAATATTAAATAAAGTAAAATAAAATTAAATATAAAAAATAAATAAAATAAAATATAAAAAATAAAATATAAAGTAAAATAAAATATAAAGTAAAATAAAATAAAATAAAATATTAAATAAAATATTAAATAAAGTAAAATTAAAATTAAATATAAAAAATAAAAAATAAAATAAAATAAAATAAAATATTAAATAAAGTATTAAATAAAATATTAAATAAAGTAAAATAAAATTAAATATAAAAAATAAATAAAATAAAATACAAAAAATAAAAAATAAAATAAAATAAAATAAAATAAAATAAAATAACCCTTCAAAATTAACCCGTCAGAGGAAGACACTGGACAGCCAATGTTGAATGTTACCATTTTGACTGCAGAGACAGCAAGGCTAAAATTAAGTTATGGTGTACTCTTGCTTGACCTTAGAGGAGAAAGATCATGCATTTCAAGACTTCTCACTATCAGTAAGATTTATGCAATTCTGCACCAGTGACACTCACAGAATGTGCATCATGCTTGGCAACAGGCCTGCAATCCAGCTATTACTCCATCATGTATTATAACATAGAAACAGAGTCACACCTGCAAAGCCTATGACAAATGACATTTTGTTAACTTTGAAGGTTGCTGGATCATTTTCCCAGGTTACATGTCATCCAAGCCATAATACTCCTTTTAACAGTCTATTGTGAATAGAAAGTCACTAAAATATCCCAAATATTTCAGGGAGTAAATACTTCTCAATTTGTTAATGATAAAGTTCTGTGTCAATTAGATGTAATGGGATAAAAATGGGATGTAAATTAGAGGTAAATGGGATTAAAAAATCTATCATTAGAGATCCTAGGCCACACAAACTTAGAATGGTATCTCCCACTGCTTGTTTTGTCATTTCCCCTCTCTCTCTCTCATATTTATTTAATTTTTTTACTGTTTCAAGTGACTAGTTCAGTACACTTCTCACTATCTGCTTTCATGGCAAACAGTCTTTCCAGGTATTTCAGTCCCTTGATGATTTCATGGGATCAACAAATCAAACTGTGAGGTTTTACAAACATGAAAATGTCAACAGAAGAACATGGGATATAACAGCTCAGGTGCTTTCTTTCTAAATAAAATTCTTTCTCCACCCCCCCTCCCCAGTCTGTTTTGGCTGAGTTACAACAACCAAAGCCCATTTGAATTGTTTGGGTGTAGGTGGACAGCAGCCTGTGCTGCCCATAGAGGAGGGATTATAAAATAGCTCTTTGTAGAACACATGTGCATGTTTTACTCACTGTGACTTCTGCTGTCCTGAGTAATTGCACTTCTCACTGCTCTGGTGGAAGGAGAGGTGAGAGGTGGGGGTTACTCACAAAGCTGAGCACATCTTTATTGGCTCTGCTACACAAGGGCTCGGGACTTTGAGCCAGACTTCCTCCTGAAACTCAATACAGCTTAGACCATGGCCTGCAATTGGATCCCACGAGTGTGCAAGGTTCTGCAGGCAGCAGATCCGGGTGAGATTCATCTCCTGAGGGCATTAACTGCACCCCATTGGCCTCACAAAAACCTAGGGAGGAAGGCAGCATTCACCCCAGCCCTACAATTATCCCTCCAGCACCTGAGGACCAGAGAGTGATAGTCCTGGGGCACTCCTGGTGTGGGGAAACACTTGCAATAAACAGGAGGTCCCCCTTTTGCTTAGCCAGAAGCAGAAATGCCTGGAGCAAGAGAAAGAAGTCTGGCTCTTAATGTGGACACGCCAGTCCATCAATCTCCGCTCAAGCTTATCCCGAAGAAGTCATTGGGAGCAGCACAACCCTTCACAGTTCAGCTGTCCCTTCTGAATGATATCCAGCTGCACATCAGATCTCAGCTGATAGAGAACACTGACAGAGAACAGCAAGCACCTGTAGATCCTCCCACAGAGCACGGGCTGGCCCTCCATGCCATCTCACTTCACATCCAGACATCAGAGCCTGCCCCTTGCTCTGGGCCTTGCTCAGCCACAGGGGAATTCAGTCAGGATTAAGCTGCATGAGCTGCAAAGTCCGAGAGCTGCCAGGTCTCTGTCGGTGTCTGTTGGCTTCTCAAGGAATCATTCTGGCAACATTTATAACTGTAATGAAAAGCTATTTGCATCTTGAAAGCAAGGAGCAAACAAAACTTTAATATTCCCTAACCACAACCTCTGGGGCCAGCTGAGGACATATTTCTCTTGCGAGCACTCTGATTTTGAAGACACAAATTAATTTGACAAAATGTAAACAACCCGTTTCTAGGGTACAGAAACAAAGAAATGCAGGTGATAATATGTCAACATCATGTTGCTCTTCCCTAAGGAAAGCCAGCTCCATGGGTTCGGTGCACAGCTTTGCAATTGTAAATACACCTACACCTAAGACTCATACTGCCTACATTGCTCTGTGAGCTGCGAGTTACATCTCATAGCACTTGGAAAAAATATCTGAAAGCAGTCTGTTATGTACAGATGGCCCATAAAAATTAGTCTTATGTATTGTGCTGATTTACTTAAAACAGGCTGTACTATTTTGGATTGGCTCAGAAGGTTCTGCATCAAACACCATCACAATGATCTAAACTAGGTATTGATTGATTTATGTCCTTTTACCTTAAAACATACTATGTCAGGCTTCATCCATTAATTTTGTTCTGTTTAGGAGTTTAGGTTTGTGTGTGTCTGTATTACTATTGTATTTCAGCTACATGCCCTACAGTAAATAATCTTAATGATCAAATGACAGGCTTCATATCTCTCTGAGCAGAGTTCATCTGATTTATTAAAGTGACACCAGACATTTACTCAAGGAGTAAACAGAGCTGACATTATAGGATGATCTCTGAGGGGAACACTCCAAGGTAAATACTGAGGAGAAAGAGGGGTTATGCATTCCAGTCCTTTGTAGCTCTTGCCTGATTTTTTACTTTCTTGTTTTTAACGTTCTTATTAGTATCTTTTGTGATCTTCAGGCAATAATCTACAAAAGGGAGCCCTTTTAAATAGTTTCCCCTGTCAGTTTTAAACAGAAAAAGAGTAACTGGTTGAATCTGGAGAAGAATCTGGACAAACACCTGGAGAAGCCCAATGACTCTTTGTCTGAAATCAGTCTCAGTGAAACTGTGACTATTTGCCCTTTACAAGGATCCTGCCTTTACAAGGGAGTCATTGAGGAGCTCTGGCTGAACCTCCTCATCTCCAGTGACTACTTAAAAATAGGATTGCTGCCTTTCATCCTCTCAAAACACCAGCCAGATTTTCTTGTTAGGATCTTGAGTTTGTTAATAAGAACAAAAGGAAACAAAAGGGAAGAGGGGAACAATATATTAAAAGTGATAAATCTCCCAGTCTAACCACAAGTCCAGAATTTTCTCTTATGACACACAGACAAAATGACACGTGGATTGGAATGACCTGACCCAGCAATCCTGCCCCCTCTGTGAGTGACAATAAGAACCTCTGTAGCTCACTCTGAGCAGCCAAATTATTAAAAGTTATGATAAATACTCTGTTATTTGCATACAAAATAAGCCTTACCCTCTTCAAATCAGGGACAGCATATTCTGTTTCAAGACCCTAGTCTGGTGAACATCCCTGCCCTCAAGAGCCTGAAAATGACACTTGTAGAAGTGAAATGATTTCTCTACACACTGGCCAAAGCCAGCAGCAAAGGAAACAGATTACTGTTGGTTTTTAAATGACAAACAAGAGCACAACAGAGCAAGATGCCTTTGAAGAGGGGAAGCAAAACGTCAGGGCCAAGAGGGCCACAAAGAACTTCTTTGCAGCTTTCAGTTTTACAGAGATGATGGTCTGGTGACATCAGGGAGAGGATGAACCCCCAGACAATGAAACAATACCCACAGGCAGTACAGAAGGGCAGGTCTGGCGTGAGGCACAGAGCAGGGGAGGCAAGAGCACACAGAAGACAACTCTAGGTGGTCTGTGAGCATGCAAGCATTGCCTTCTCTCACCTCTCCTCCCACACGCTTCGACAGTCCTTGAACAAAGCTGGAGCAATGACAAACAGCTCTCACTCTGTCAAAAAGAAAACACTTCACACTTGTACACAGGGAAGGGGAGAAGCCCTTGGAAGTGCTTTATCTTTTCAGCTAAAGTTTGGCTAAAATGCTGAAGGAATGCTGCTGAAAACCAAAACTTTGCCTTTCAAGATTGTTCCATCTGCAACATGGCCCCACACATGAAGGTCCACATCTGCAGCTGGCCTAATTCAAAATAATGCTCCTTCAGCCAGTAGCCACGTGAGGAGCACTTACAGCTCCAAACTTAAAGGCCTCACTGCCATAAAGACAGCTAGAAAATTATATTTCACTATAACCAGCAAGTTAACCTGATTCTGTCATGAAAAATGTCTGTTTCCTTGACTCATCCATCATCAAGGCATAATAAACTTATAATCAAAATTCTATCAATTCAAATGATTCTGCCAATCTTTCCTTAATGGATTTAATTTAATAAAATTTAAAAGAAAAAAAATTCCATGCCTGTCTACAGTAGACAACAATAATAATAACAATGGATTCATGGGGACTGTGGGGAAAAAAAACACCCAACCTCTTTCCCCCATGGCAAAGTGCTCTGTGTACCAGCTGCTGCTGGGGAGCTGTGGGGGCACTCACCCTCACAGGGCAGAACTGAGCTTACCTGTCCTTTCAGGGAAATGCAGTGAAAAGAGATGATATATTCTCTTCCCAGTTCTATTTTCTCTGCCACTGGCTGGAATAAAAGCCTGGGAGGTTTGCTTGCTGCTGTTTGAGGAGGGTTTGAGGAGTTAAAGAGGGTTAGGTCTCTGTACCTGTAAAGAACATCATAAAGTCACAAGATGGAAACTGCTATTCCCCTTTGGAAATTTGAATCATTAAAAAAAAAAAAAAATTTAAAAAAATTTAATCTTTTATATCCTCCTTTCTTCCAATCACTCATGACGATGGGCACAGTGTTGACTGAAGTTTTGGGCCTCCTGCTGAGCTTGAAAAGACCAATTATTTATTTTACTAGAAAATAGCACCCACCATTAGAAGCACTCACTAGTAGAAAGGTAAATTAAGTTCTGCATTCAGGGCAAAGATTCATCTCCAGATCCAGAAAACAGAATGACTTTGAATTTATAATGGCAAAACCTAAACCAAATTAAGGAAATTTAATTGGGACTTGAGATCAGAGTGTTAGTAAGGTATTTTCAGCACCTACAGACGGTTTCTACCAGTGGTAATCCCACTCCCACCATCACAAAGCAAACCTATGAATAATAAAGGTTGTAATGGATCAAAACCAGAAAAAGTCACTTCAGCTGGAGCAAAACTGGGCTTTCCATTTAAACTAAAACTAAAGCAGTACTTAGACACAGGAACAAATGGCTTGTAAGTTGCATATTTTGGTTTGAAATAAGAAAGCTGTCACTAAACCAACTGCTTAAATACAAGAATACAGTTATGGAACAACTTTTTGGGGGCCAATAAACGTAATTAGGAATGTTGACAGGATTTTTTAACAGAACTAGGCAGCTCTAATGAAGTGCAGAAACCATGGTTGCCTAATGGAGGAATTCATTTCCCTGTCTTAAAATCCATCTTAATTTATTACACTGATGTCCTTTATAGAGTTACTCAGGAGTGTTATAAGAAGCAGAACAAGTTTAGACACATCATTTAAGAAGAAAAGGGAAGAGGAGAAAGGGTATAAGTTCTTATTTTCTCAATGGATATAAGTTTTCCCTCTAAAAAGAAATTTAAAAAAAAAAATGGGCTAAAGGGTTAAAACCAGATTCATTCTTTTCAGGGTTTCTTCTGGAAGCTGAGTATTCTGCATTCACTTTCCAAGATTCAAACAGGGAACTCATCTTGGGATTCAGCCAGAGTAATTTTATACCAACGGGTTGATTCAGGAGCAAAATCTTCAAAGAGACTCCAACTGCTGAAATTCTAGACAGAAAAAAAAAAAGAACAACCAATATGCAAGTAACTACATGGGTCAGCGGGCTGTGACTGAACCCAAAGGCTGGATTTTGCATTCCTCCTAAATTCAGTGGGCAAACTTGGCCAGGAGAGGTGACTCACCAAAAGGTTTGCTCTTGGAATGTAAAGCAGAACTCTCAAGCTCTATTGCCCCCATCAGGATTTCACAACCACAGAGCACCAGTGATTTCATTAGAGTCATACCTGGCTTATTAAAAAACAGAATCGAATTTTAGGTCTAAGGAAACTCTTTAAATAAGTCCTTACTAATATCTTGATATTTTTTTATGGTGTAAATCCACAGGACTCAGTTAAGCTACCCAGGATTTACAGAGGTATAAGTTAAGGCAAGATTTAAGACTTAACATAAGAGTTTCTTGGACCTGTGGCATGCTTATTTGCTCGTTTAAGCACAGGCATGAAAATAATTAGTGACCAGATGCCAAGCAGAGAATAAACCCCATGAAAATTAGACTTTGACTCAAAAAAACTTTCCCAGACAAAGTCATTAAAAAAAAAAAAAAAAAAGGGTATTTGGTGCTGCCATCCTGTGCTGCTGAAACTCAACATCATTCCATTAAGAGAAGAACATCTACTTTTGCTGGCCAAGGCTGCAGCCCTTGATGATCTTTCCCCACAGAGTGGGAAGGACACAACTCTAATCTGGGCAGGGCACTGCACAGATGTGCTCACCCCAGACAAGCTGTGACACACCAGGCCAGCAGTGACCACAGAACACAAGGCAACACCTGCTTAGCCCTGCTGGTAAAATCATTCATTCCCAAAGAAATGCAAAGCCTTTAGAGCCCACAGAGCACCAGCTGGGGTCCTGTCCTGCAGTCTGCAGAGGAGAAATGCTGCCCTTTTCCACTCAATATTTGCCAGCTATCAGGATCCTGAGAATAAAGGACCTAATCTGCTTCTTGCTTACACCACTGTAAAACAGGAGCAAAGCTGTCCGCATTAGCAGCCTTCCATGAGTATAAAACAGGTGTAATTGAGAGTAGAAACAGGCCCATAAACTCAGCTGAATTTAGAAGGCAGTGTATTACTTTCCAATTTTGCAGAGATTACATTACATTACTTGTGTACATAAACACACACATATACACACACCATTTTTAAAACCTCTCCAGGAAATCAGACAGAAACCAAGCAGAACATATGGAAATTTAACTGGTTGCTCATAAAAAGCTGCTAAAATCTGCCAAAGCCAAAAGACATGGTGGAGTCTGTCTACTCCCATGGTGGAGTCTGCTACATGGGCTTGTTAAAAAAAGGTTAAAAAAAAAAGCATAATTTTTAACTAGACTACCTGATGCATGTAGCAGCAGTTTTACTTGTCTCAAAAATGCAGTATTTTTACATTTTTAAAGACTTTGAGAGCTTGGTTTCTGGAGTTGGGGTTTTTTGTTTGTCTGTTTGTTTTTGGTGGGTTTTTTGATTGGTTTTTTTTTGGGGGGGTGTGTTTTGTTTGGTTCATTGGTTTGGTTTTGTTTGTTTTGGGATTTGGGACTTTTTTTTGGGGGGGGGAAGGATGTCTGTATGGGGTCGTTTTTTCCCCCATAGAACCTCAGGAGCAGATTTCTAAGACTAAAACTCTTCTCTCTTTCTCTTCTCTTCTCTTCTCTTCTCTTCTCTTCTCTTCTCTTCTCTTCTCTTCTCTTCTCTTCTCTTCTCTTCTCTTCTCTTCTCTTCTCTTCTCTTCTCTTCTCTTCTCTTCTCTTCTCTTCTCTTCTCTTCTCCTCTCCTCTCCTCTCCTCTCCTCTCCTCTCCTCTCCTCTCCTCTCCTCTCCTCTCCTCTCCTCTCCTCTCCTCTCCTCTCCCCTCCCCTCCCCTCCCCTCCCCTCCCCTCCCCTCCCCTCCCCTCCCCTCCCCTCCCCCTCCCCTCCCCTCCCCTCCCCTCCCCTCCCTTCTCCTCTCCTCTCCTCTCCTCTCCTCTCCTCTCCTCTCCTCTCCTCTCCTCTCCTCTCCTCTCCTCTCCTCTCCTCTCCTCTCCTCTCTTCTCTTCTCTTCTCTTCTCTTCTCTTCTCTTCTCTTCTCTTCTCTTCTCTTCTCTTCTCTTCTCTTCTCTTCTCTTCTCTTCTCTTCTCTTCTCTTCTCTTCTCTTCTCTTCTCTTCTCTTCTCTTCTCTTCTCTTCTCTTCTCTTCTCTTCTCTTCTCTTCTCTTCTCTTCTCTTCTCTTCTCTTCTCTTCTCTTCTCTTCTCTTCTCTTTTCTCTTTTTTTCCTTTTCTCTCTTCTCTTCGATGCTCCTTTGCTGCCACCACGTGGCAAAGATACAGGGCGGCAAAAATGTGCCCAAAGCTCCTGGAGCTGACACCAAAGGCCTTTCCATTTTTAACAGTGTTGTTTTAATGTAGATTTTTATTAATTTCAGATTTTTAAATCTCAGTGTCTCAGTCTGCTTCCCCTCCTTCCCAAGCCATCCCCTCCTCCCCCGGCGTTGCCTGCAGGGATGGGGAGGTGACACTGTCACCCCCAGGGTCACCCCAGCAATGCCACCCCTCACAGCACTCCATGCATAGGAGAAACTGGGAAAACGTGAGAAGAGACTGTCCAAATAATAAATACACAATGCCACTCGGCAGCACATCTGACAGACACTGGAAGGAAGGGGCTCCTCAGGCATTAAATTCATTTTCTCAGTAACACATCCCCGCTTTGCTGCCCTGCCAAGCCGCTGCTCCTCCGCTGAGGGACGCGGGTGTGCTTAATACAGACAGAAACACAAGGAAAAGCGGATTTTTTCCTTGCACTGTTCCTTGTAGAGGAAGTGAAGAACAGCTCAACACGTGCTGGGATGCAAACACAGCATGTGACAGGCCTTCTCAGCGAGGGGAGGTGCCCCCTAAGCAGCACTGCTGATTTTGCTGATGAGATTTATGAAATGGTGAAAGGAACAAACTCCCACTGCGTTGTGAGCGGGTGATTTTGGGGCAGGAATGCTGCCCATACTGGAGGGCACTGAGTGCTGAGGGAGACACTCGGGTGAAGATGCTCCAGTTCATATTGGTTTTCAGAGATGTTTATACTGTTCACTTTTCCTTTTATTTTAAACCATTTTAACATACTGTAAGATATTCTCCCCATTTTAATTCATGGTTTTTGTAGCAATTATTGTCTTTTAGGCAATATCACACACATGTGCTCAAGGAGCACAGAGTTGTGAGGAGCCCTGAGGAATTTCTGGCAGTATTTCTTTCATTTAATCTAATTTCAGAGGCAGAAGCAGAGCCACACAGCTGAATTGCGTTGAAGGTGAATATAGGAAAGGCAGCTGAAAGACTGAAAAAGAGATTAAATGGCCTTCAAACACTAATATAATTAAACATGATAATTTACCCACTTTCTGTGTTGTGCTGTGTAATCAAACTGAAAAAAAAAAACCCCAAAACTTAATACTTACACAAGTAAACTAAACAGTTAAAATAAAGAAATACAAGAAACACTAAATAGAGAAAAATTACAAACTTCTAAGCTCGTGGTTGACTGGTTCATTTTCCAGGTGCTTTTCAAAACCCAAGCTCTGTCTGTGCAGTTACAGCAAAGAAATACTCAGGTGTTTTAGCAACATGGGGGTCACAAATGTGCTAACACACACACACACTGCCAGCAAAATCACTGCAGGTAATGCCAGCTGAAAATCAGCTTTCAGATTTTTTTCAGTGGTTTTTTTTCCCCCTGTTGTTGGTGGGATGCTTGAGTAGAGAAAATCATTACTAATCTTGCCAGCTGAGGTACTGACTACTGAGGCCAGCCAGCTCCCAGTGTAGGCTTAGTCTTAAATGACTTAGAACCTCAAATTCCCTTTGGGCCAGGTGAACTTACCATTATGCATTCACTGAAGGCTTGGCTTAATTATATCTTGCCTTTTTGCCATGGGAATCACGGCTTCAGATAATTCTGCGAGTCAGAAATCCCTGCAGCCAATACCAGAATCTGGCCTTTGGCATTCTGAAAACTTGTGCAAGAAAATCCATGGGCAAAATCTGACCCTTCATTTTTTCTGATAGTACAACCTCACCCAGGTGGCAAAAAACAAACCGAAACAAGAAGGTTTTTTGAAGCTTATTTTTTTCCTGTTAAATGGTGTAAGTAGGTATAAAGTGTACAAGGAAAGTAAGTCTCAGTCTGGGCAGATTGTCCTGGTTTGAAGAAAAAGCACAGGTACATCTAGAAATACTAACCTATGCCCAGAAATTACTCATTTACTTACCAAAAGTCTTCTGTGTAATCCTATATATAAGGGATGAGGTCAAATTCTTAGTCTTTAATGATCTATCTTCCAAAAAACCAGGATACTTCATTCGACACACCACAAGAACAGCTATTAAAAAGAATATGTGAAATGGACCAGACTTCATTTTGCCAGCTCAAGCAAAGAGCAGCCCTCACAGCTTAAAAAAAATAAATGCACCTCCTTTTACAAAACAAACAAACTCAGGATGACAACTGTAACCCTTCTTCATGCCTTGAGGTGAGACAAAATCAAAATTGCAGATTTTGAATCCAGGGAGGAATGGAGCCGGTAATTTGGAAAACCCGGACTGGATTCCCCCAGAGTACGGAATGGAATCGGCAACCTGCAAAACCCGGACCGGATTTTTCCCTGAGTCCGGAATGGAGTCGGCAACCTGGAAAACCCGAACCGGACTTTTCCCAGAGGCCGGAATGGAGTCGGTAATGTGGAAAACCCGGACCGGACTTTTCCCGGAGGCCGGAATGGAGTCGGCGACCTGCAAAACCTGGACCGGACTTTTCCCGGAGGCCGGAATGGAGTCGGCAACCTGGAAAACCCGGACCGGACTTTTCCTGGCGTCCGGAATGGAGTCGGCGACCTGGAAAACCCGGACCGGACTTTTTCCTGGAGTCCGGAATGGATTTGGCAACCTGCAAAACCCGGACCGGATTTTTCCCGGAGGCCGGAATGGAGTCGGTAATTTAGAAAACCCGGACCGGACTTTTTCCCGGAGTCCGGAATGGATTTGTCAAGTTGCAAAACCCGGACCGGATTTTTCCCGGAGGCCGGAATGGAGTCGGCAACCTGGAAAACCCGGACCGGATTTTTCCCGGAGTCCGGAATGGAGTCGGCGACCTGGAAAACCCGGACCGGATTTTTCCCGGAGTCCGGAATGGAGTCGGCGACCTGGAAAACCCGGACCGGATTTTTCCCGGAGGCCGGAATGGAGTCGGCAACCTGCAAAACCCGGACCGGACTTTTCCCGGAGGCCGGAATGGAGTCGGCAACCTGCAAAACCTGGACCGGATTCTTCCCGAAGGCCGGAATGGAGTCGGCGACCTGGAAAACCCGGACCGGATTTTTCCCGGAGGCCGGAATGGAGTCGGCGACCTGGAAAACCCGGACCGGACTTTTTCCCGGAGTTCGGAATGGAGTCGGCAACCTGCAAAACCCGGACCGGACTTTTCCCGGAGGCCGGAATGGAGTCGGCAACCTGGAAAACCCGGACCGGACTTTTCCCGGAGGCCGGAATGGAGTCGGCAACCTGCAAAACCCGGACCGGATTTTTCCCGGAAACCGGAATGGAGTCGGCGACCTGGAAAACCCGGACCGGACTTTTCCCGGAGGCCGGAATGGAGTCGGCAACCTGGAAAACCCGGACCGGATTTTTCCCGGAGTCCGGAATGGAGTCGGCAACCTGGAAAACCCGGACCGGATTTTTCCCGGAGGCCGGAATGGAGTCGGCAACCTGGAAAACCCGGACAGGACTTTTTCCCGGAGTCCGGAATGGAGTCGGCGACCTGGAAAACTCAAATTGGATTTTTCCCGGAGGCCGGAATGGAGTCGGCAACCTGGAAAACTCAAATTGGATTTTTCCCGGAGGCCGGAATGGAGTCGGCGACCTGGAAAACCCGGACCGGATTTTTCCCGGAGTTCGGAATGGAGTCGGCAACCTGGAAAACCCGGACCGGACTTTTCCCGGAGGCCGGAATGGAGTCGGCAACCTGCAAAACCCGGACCGGATTTTTCCCGGAAACCGGAATGGAGTCGGTAATTTGGAAAACCCGGACCGGATTTTTCCCAGAGGCCGGAATGGAGTCGGCGAGTTGCAAAACCCGGACCGGACTTTTCCCGGAGGCCGGAATGGAGTCGGCAACCTGGAAAACCCGAACCGGACTTTTTCCCGGAGTCCGGAATGGAGTCGGCAACCTGGAAAACCCGGACCGGATTTTTCCCGGAGTCCGGAATGGAGTCGGCAACCTTGAAAACCCGGACCGGATTTTTCCCGGAGTCCGGAATGGAGTCGGCGACCTGGAAAACCCGTACCGGACTTTTCCCGGAGTCCGGAATGGAGTCGGTAATTTGGAAAACCCGGACCGGATTTTTCCCGGAGGCCGGAATGGAGTCGGCAACCTGGAAAACCCGGACCGGATTTTTCCGGAGTCCGGAATGGAGTCGGCGACCTGGAAAACCCGGACCGGATTTTTCCGGAGTCCGGAATGGAGTCGGCAACCTGGAAAATCCGGACCGGACTTTTCCCGGAGGCCGGAATGGAGTCGGCAACCTGCAAAACCCGGACCGGATTTTTCCCTGAGTCCGGAATGGAGTCGGCAACCTGGAAAACCCGAACCGGACTTTTCCCAGAGGCCGGAATGGAGTCGGTAATGTGGAAAACCCGGACCGGACTTTTCCCGGAGGCCGGAATGGAGTCGGCGACCTGCAAAACCTGGACCGGACTTTTCCCGGAGGCCGGAATGGAGTCGGCAACCTGGAAAACCCGGACCGGACTTTTCCTGGCGTCCGGAATGGAGTCGGCGACCTGGAAAACCCGGACCGGACTTTTTCCTGGAGTCCGGAATGGATTTGGCAACCTGCAAAACCCGGACCGGATTTTTCCCGGAGGCCGGAATGGAGTCGGTAATTTAGAAAACCCGGACCGGACTTTTTCCCGGAGTCCGGAATGGATTTGTCAAGTTGCAAAACCCGGACCGGATTTTTCCCGGAGGCCGGAATGGAGTCGGCAACCTGGAAAACCCGGACCGGATTTTTCCCGGAGTCCGGAATGGAGTCGGCGACCTGGAAAACCCGGACCGGATTTTTCCCGGAGTCCGGAATGGAGTCGGCGACCTGGAAAACCCGGACCGGATTTTTCCCGGAGGCCGGAATGGAGTCGGCAACCTGCAAAACCCGGACCGGACTTTTCCCGGAGGCCGGAATGGAGTCGGCAACCTGCAAAACCTGGACCGGATTCTTCCCGAAGGCCGGAATGGAGTCGGCGACCTGGAAAACCCGGACCGGATTTTTCCCGGAGGCCGGAATGGAGTCGGCGACCTGGAAAACCCGGACCGGACTTTTTCCCGGAGTTCGGAATGGAGTCGGCAACCTGCAAAACCCGGACCGGACTTTTCCCGGAGGCCGGAATGGAGTCGGCAACCTGGAAAACCCGGACCGGACTTTTCCCGGAGGCCGGAATGGAGTCGGCAACCTGCAAAACCCGGACCGGATTTTTCCCGGAAACCGGAATGGAGTCGGCGACCTGGAAAACCCGGACCGGACTTTTCCCGGAGGCCGGAATGGAGTCGGCAACCTGGAAAACCCGGACCGGATTTTTCCCGGAGTCCGGAATGGAGTCGGCAACCTGGAAAACCCGGACCGGATTTTTCCCGGAGGCCGGAATGGAGTCGGCAACCTGGAAAACCCGGACAGGACTTTTTCCCGGAGTCCGGAATGGAGTCGGCGACCTGGAAAACTCAAATTGGATTTTTCCCGGAGGCCGGAATGGAGTCGGCAACCTGGAAAACTCAAATTGGATTTTTCCCGGAGGCCGGAATGGAGTCGGCGACCTGGAAAACCCGGACCGGATTTTTCCCGGAGTTCGGAATGGAGTCGGCAACCTGGAAAACCCGGACCGGACTTTTCCCGGAGGCCGGAATGGAGTCGGCAACCTGCAAAACCCGGACCGGATTTTTCCCGGAAACCGGAATGGAGTCGGTAATTTGGAAAACCCGGACCGGATTTTTCCCAGAGGCCGGAATGGAGTCGGCGAGTTGCAAAACCCGGACCGGACTTTTCCCGGAGGCCGGAATGGAGTCGGCAACCTGGAAAACCCGAACCGGACTTTTTCCCGGAGTCCGGAATGGAGTCGGCAACCTGGAAAACCCGGACCGGATTTTTCCCGGAGTCCGGAATGGAGTCGGCAACCTTGAAAACCCGGACCGGATTTTTCCCGGAGTCCGGAATGGAGTCGGCGACCTGGAAAACCCGTACCGGACTTTTCCCGGAGTCCGGAATGGAGTCGGTAATTTGGAAAACCCGGACCGGATTTTTCCCGGAGGCCGGAATGGAGTCGGCAACCTGGAAAACCCGGACCGGATTTTTCCGGAGTCCGGAATGGAGTCGGCGACCTGGAAAACCCGGACCGGATTTTTCCGGAGTCCGGAATGGAGTCGGCAACCTGGAAAATCCGGACCGGACTTTTCCCGGAGGCCGGAATGGAGTCGGTAATTTGGAAAACACGGACCGGATTTTTCCCGGAGGCCGGAATGGAGTCGGCAACCTGGAAAACCCGGACCGGATTTTTCCCGGAGGCCGGATTGGAGTTGGTAATTTGGAAAACACGGACCGGATTTTTCCCGGAGGCCGGAATGGAGTCGGCAACCTGCAAAACCCAGACCGGACTTTTCCCGGAGGCCGGAATGGAGTCGGCAACCTGGAAAACCCGGACCGGATTTTTCCCGGAGGCCGGAATGGAGTCGGCGACCTGGAAAACCCGGACCGGACTTTTTCCTGGAGTCCGGAATGGATTTGGCAACCTGCAAAACCCGGACCGGATTTTTCCCGGAGGCCGGAATGGAGTCGGTAATTTAGAAAACCCGGACCGGACTTTTTCCCGGAGTCCGGAATGGATTTGTCAAGTTGCAAAACCCGGACCGGATTTTTCCCGGAGGCCGGAATGGAGTCGGCGACCTGGAAAACCCGGACCGGACTTTTCCCGGAGGCCGGAATGGATTTAGCAAGTTGCAAAACCCGGACCGGACTTTTCCCGGAGGCCGGAACGGAGTCGGCGACCTGGAAAACTCGGACCGGATTTTTCCCGGAGGCCGGAATGGAGTCGGCAACCTGGAAAACTCGGATTGGATTTTTCCCGGAGGCCGGAATGGAGTCGGCGACCTGGAAAACCCGGACCGGATTTTTCCCGGAGGCCGGAATGGAGTCGGCAACCTGGAAAACCCGGACCGGACTTTTCCCGGAGGCCGGAATGGAGTTGGTAATTTGGAAAACACGGACCGGATTTTTCCCGGAGGCCGGAATGGAGTCGGCGACCTGGAAAACCCGGACCGGACTTTTCCCGGAGTCCGGAATGGAGTCAGCGACCTGGAAAACCCGGACCGGATTTTTCCCGGACTCCGGAATGGAGTCGGCAACCTGGAAAACCAGGACCGGACTTTTCCCGGAGGCCGGAATGGAGTCGGCGACCTGGAAAACCCGGACCGGACTTTTCCCGGAGGCCGGAATGGATTTAGCAAGTTGCAAAACCCGGACCGGACTTTTCCCGGAGGCCGGAATGGAGTCGGCGACCTGGAAAACTCGGACCGGATTTTTCCCGGAGGCCGGAATGGAGTCGGCGACCTGGAAAACCCGGACCGGACTTTTTCCCGGAGTTCGGAATGGAGTCGGCAACCTGGAAAAACCGGACCGGACATTTTCCCGGAGGCCGGAATGGAGTCGGCAACCTGCAAAACCCGGACCGGACTTTTCCCGGAGGCCGGAATGGAGTCGGCAACCTGGAAAACCCGGACCGGACTTTTCCCGGAGGCCGGAATGGAGTCGGCAACCTGCAAAACCCGGACCGGATTTTTCCCGGAAACCGGAATGGAGTCGGCGACCTGGAAAACCCGGACCGGACTTTTCCCGGAGGCCGGAATGGAGTCGGCAACCTGGAAAACCCGGACCGGACTTTTCCCGGAGGCCGGAATGGAGTCGGCGACCTGGAAAACCCGGACCGGATTTTTCCCGGAGGCCGGAATGGAGTCGGCAACCTGGAAAACCAGGACCGGACTTTTCCCGGAGGCCGGAATGGAGTCGGCAACCTGGAAAACCCGGACCGGACTTTTTCCCGGAGTCCGGAATGGAGTCGGCGACCTGGAAAACTCAAATTGGATTTTTCCCGGAGGCCGGAATGGAGTCGGCAACCTGGAAAACTCAAATTGGATTTTTCCCGGAGGCCGGAATGGAGTCGGCGACCTGGAAAACCCGGACCGGACTTTTCCCGGAGGCCGGAATGGAGTCGGCAACCTGCAAAACCCGGACCGGATTTTTCCCGGAAACCGGAATGGAGTCGGTAATTTGGAAAACCCGGACCGGATTTTTCCCAGAGGCCGGAATGGAGTCGGCGAGTTGCAAAACCCGGACCGGACTTTTTCCCGGAGTCCGGAATGGAGTCGGCAACCTGGAAAACCCGGACCGGATTTTTCCCGGAGTCCGGAATGGAGTCGGCAACCTTGAAAACCCGGACCGGATTTTTCCCGGAAACCGGAATGGAGTCGGCGACCTGGAAAACCCGGACCGGACTTTTCCCGGACGCCGGAATGGAGTCGGTAATTTGGAAAACCCGGACCGGACTTTTTCCCGGAGTCCGGAATGGAGTCGGCAACCTGGAAAACCCGTACCGGATCTTTTCCCGGAGTCCGGAATGGAGTCGGCAACCTGCAAAACCCGGACCGGATTTTTCCCGGAGTCCGGAATGGAGTCGGCAACCTGGAAAACCCGGACCGGACTTTTCCCGGAGTCCGGAATGGAGTCGGTAATTTGGAAAACCCGGACCGGATTTTTCCCGGAGGCCGGAATGGAGTCGGCAACCTGGAAAACCCGGACCGGACTTTTCCCGGAGGCCGGAATGGAGCCGGCAACCTGCAAAACCCGGACCGGACTTTTCCCGGAGGCCGGAATGGAGTCGGCAACCTGGAAAACCCGGACCGGACTTTTTCCTAAAGGCCGGAATGGAGTCGGCAACCTGGAAAACCCGGACCGGATTTTTCCCGGAGGCTGGAATGGATTTGGCAAGTTGCAAAACCCGGACCGGACTTTTCCCGGAGGCCGGAATGGAGTCGGCAACCTGGAAAACCCGGACCGGATTTTTCCGGAGTCCGGAATGGAGTCGGCAACCTGGAAAACCCGGACCGGATTTTTCCGGAGTCCGGAATGGAGTCGGCAACCTGGAAAACCCGGACCGGATTTTTCCCGGAGGCCGGAATGGAGTTGGTAATTTGGAAAACACGGACCGGATTTTTCCCGGAGGCCGGAATGGAGTCGGCGACCTGGAAAACCCGGACCGGATTTTTCCCGGAGGCCGGAATGGATTTGTCAAGTTGCAAAACCCGGACCGGATTTTTCCCGGAGGCCGGAATGGAGTCGGCGACCTGGAAAACCCGGACCGGACTTTTCCCGGAGGCCGGAATGGATTTAGCAAGTTGCAAAACCCGGACCGGACTTTTCCCGGAGGCCGGAATGGAGTCGGCGACCTGGAAAACTCGGACCGGATTTTTCCCGGAGGCCGGAATGGAGTCGGCAACCTGGAAAACTCGGATTGGATTTTTCCCGGAGGCCGGAATGGAGTCGGCGACCTGGAAAACCCGGACCGGACTTTTTCCCGGAGTCCGGAATGGAGTCGGCAACCTGGAAAAACCGGACCGGACATTTTCCCGGAGGCCGGAATGGAGTCGGCAACCTGCAAAACCCGGACCGGACTTTTCCCGGAGGCCGGAATGGAGTCGGCAACCTGGAAAACCCGGACCGGACTTTTCCCGGAGGCCGGAATGGAGTCGGCAACCTGGAAAACCCGGACCGGATTTTTCCCGGAGACTGGAATGGAGTCGGCGACCTGGAAAACCCGGACCGGATTTTTCCCGGAAACCGGAATGGATTTGGCAAGTTGCAAAACCCGGACCGGATTTTTCCCGGAGGCCGGAATGGAGTCGGCAACCTGCAAAACCCGGACCGGATTTTTCCCGGAGTCCGGAATGGATTTGGCAAGTTGCAAAACCCGGTCCGCACTTTTCCCGGAGGCCGGAATGGAGTCGGCAACCTGCAAAACCCGGACCGGACTTTTCCCGGAGGCCGGAATGGAGTCGGTAATTTGGAAAACCCGGACCGGACTTTTTCCCGGAGGCCGGAATGGAGTCGGTAATTTGGAAAACCCGTACCGGATTTTTCCCGGAGTCCGGAATGGAGTCGGCAACCTGGAAAACCCGGACCGGACTTTTCCCGGAGTCCGGAATGGAGTCGGCAACCTGGAAAACCCTGACCGGACTTTTCCCGGAGTTCGGAATGGAGTCGGCAACCTGGAAAACCCGGACCGGATTTTTCCCGGAGTCCGGAATGGAGTCGGCAACCTGGAAAACCCGGACCGGACTTTTCCCGGAGGCCGGAATGGAGTCGGCAACCTGCAAAACCCGGACCGGACTTTTCCCGGAGGCCGGAATGGAGTCGGCGACCTGGAAAACCTGGACCGGACTTTTCCCGGAGGCCGGAATGGAGTCGGAAACCTGGAAAACCCGGACCGGACTTTTCCCGGAGGCCGGAATGGAGTCGGCAACCTGCAAAACCCGGACCGGATTTTTCCCGGAGGCCGGAATGGAGTCGGCAACCTGGAAAACCCGGACCGGATTTTTCCCGGAGGCCGGAATGGAGTCGGCAACCTGGAAAACCCGGAACGGATTTTTCCCGGAGGCCGGAATGGAGTCGGCAACCTGCAAAACCCGGACCGGATTTTTCCCGGAGGCCGGAATGGAGTCGGTAATTTGGAAAACCCGGACCGGACTTTTTCCTGGAGGCCGGAATGGAGTCGGCAACCTGGAAAACCCGGACCGGATTTTTCCCGGAGGCTGGAATGGATTTGGCAAGTTGCAAAACCCGGTCCGGATTTTTCCCGGACGCTGGAATGGAGTCGGCAACCTGGAAAACCCGGACCGGACTTTTCCCGGAGTCCGGAATGGAGTCGGCAACCTGGAAAACCCAAACCGGACTTTTCTCGGAGTCCGGAATGGATTTGGCAACCTGGAAAACCCGGACCGGACTTTTCCCGGAGGCCGGAATGGAGTCGGCGATTTGGAAAACCCGGACCGGACTTTTCCCGGAGGCCGGAATGGAGTCGGCAACCTGGAAAACCCGGACCGGACTTTTCCCGGAGGCCGGAATGGAGTCGGCAACCTGGAAAACCCGGACCGGACTTTTTCCCTGAGGCCAGAATGGAGTCGGCAACCTGCAGAACCCGCTCCGGATTTTTCCCGGAGGCCGGAATGGAGTCGGCAACCTGAAAAACCCGGACCGGACATTTCCCGGAGGCCGGAATGGAGTCGGCAACCTGGAAAACCCAACATACTTAAACAGGGAAAAGAGGCACCCTTACACTGGAGTTACCACTTAGGGAGATGCCACACGTGAGTTAATTCCATTTTTGTTTAACTGGTACAAAACTAAATCCCAGTGTGATCATAATGTAAATGAATCCGATACATGTAAGAGCATCTGTGGTCTACATTAGGCATTTAAAAATCTGAAATTAATAAAAATCTACATTAAAGCAACACTGTTAAAAACTGAAAAGCTGTACTAAATCTGAAATTCTTCAAATATAGTATGTTAAAGAGCCCTGTCATCACCTGAGACCTACTGAACTTTAATTTGCAAGCCCATATTCCTTCAGAACTGTGCTGGGAGCTTCCCATGCATGGCAAAACCAGAACACGAAGAGAGTAAGGGCCACTACCTACCAAGCACTTTGTGAGGTACCTGGATAAATTTTCACTGAGATAACTTTTCTTTTTAATCTCCTAATGATGCATTTCAAAGTTTTACCTCAGTGAAGGAGAATTACAACCTTTAGAAAACCACAGCTGGAAATGTTAAGCTGGCATTTCAATGTGGCCTATACCTCACACACCATGTTCTTCAACCACTCTAAGAACTACTCAACTTTTCTGGGTTTTGGGGAATTCACTCATGGAAGAGACCAAACATGAAAAAATTCAATACAAGTAGCTAAAAGCTGGCAAAATTACAAACATCTGGGACCATGTTACCATAAGAAGTTGAGGCATTGTATGGAAGTATGAATAGTAAGCCCTGTATGTAATAAAAAGTAAACAAAGCTTAACAAATACTCTCAAAGCAGGGAGGAAGTAGACTTTAACAGACTAATAAATTTCACTGGAAGTAAGTATTTCAGTGCTGGTTTTGTTACATAGAGACATTCATCCCTACATAAAGCCAAATTCTCAGTTCTTTTGTACTGGATTTTTGCCACTGTGACCTTAATGAAATCAAGAGTTAAATTGATTTAAAGCAAAGAGAATTAAGCTTCTGATGTTATAGAGAGTCTCCAACAATAGCATTTCAGTAATATGCACTTTGTATTCTGTTAAACACCGAACTTCCTGGCAGCCAGGAGATCTGTAACACACAGGTGGATGTGTAATGTGTACATCCACAGGCAGCACCCCATGTCATTAATGATAAGGAATCACCCTCTCCATGGAAACTTCACAGGAGAAAACATGTTCTGTCTTGTGTGTGAGGTGAGGAGTTGGTCTGTCAGCCCAGGGCAACAAATGAAAAAGACTGTTTATGCTCTCCAACTTGTGTTTGTTACTAGGCATTTCTCCTTCTCACCTTTCCATAATGGGCACAGGGACTTTGTCACTTTAAACAATGAAATCACTTGTTCCTATGGGGGCAAAAACCACTCAGGTGGCAACGAAAAAGAAGCAATCTAGAAATAAAAATGCTACTCCATATTCATGGAAATATCTATATCATATGAGAGAATATCACAGACCACTTTTTCACTTGCAGAACTTAGCAGCTGCTCATTTACCTTAACAGACTCTGCAGGCAAACAGTAGCTAAGGATTTACCCCTAGAATTAGCACTTTATCAAAGTCCATTTGCAACCACAATTGAGTTTTACTTCTTTTCTGCCTATTCTGGAACATTGTTATCCAAAATGTATCACCAGAAGTTGGAGGTGATCCTTCTCCTGAAAATCAGTTTGTGGTTCATGTACTCTTTAGATATGCTCTCTAGGTACCTTTGATACCAGGACTGTCTCCATGTAAAGCTGGAACAGCATAGAGCTGGGTTAAATCCATTTTCTATCACTTAGGCTTTAAATTTGTCCGTGGAACATGTCCACACTAGACTCAGAAGAAGCCTCTTGGCAATGCTGAATTATCATACTGAACTGCTTCCATCAATTTGCTGGGGCTGCCAAATTGTAATGATGCATGTCAAGGCAACCCTACACTGAAAAGTAAAAGATAGCCTCTTAAATGTTCCATTTATAAAGCTTTTTATTCACAGTCAAATTTAGTATCCCCTCTGAAATATATCACTTTACAAATTGATACCTTGCCATTACAAGATTTCCATGCCATATTCACTCAGCTTAGTAGTAAAAACAAGCTTTTGCTCTTTCCCCTTTGGTGCAGCTGATGAAAACAGTGCAGATCACCAACACTAAATATTCCATAGATCTGTCATCTTCTGCTACAGGGAAGGTTAAAAGTCAGCAAAAAGATAAACTGTTGGTTTTATCAATAAAATATCACAAGTTTATCCCCACTGGAAAGGAGAAGTTGAAGAGAAGAAAAAAAAACTACCACTAATGTTCAGATGCTAAGAGTGCTCTGCGAAACAAAAGCATTCATGTGGACTTTCTGAAACTTTGTGTAAGAAGCACTACTCAAAGCAGATTAGGAAAAAGGAAATTACACTGTTCCACTGCAGAACTTAAATGCATTTTTTAACAAAAACATATCATGTGTAATTCTAAAATGACAAATTGTATTTATTTTCTATAATGGGTGGAGCTTAAAACCCTTTTTTAATCACTGGCAAGTGAACGTCTAAGAAACATAAATAATAACATAAACTAATAATGCTGTTTTGACATCTTTACATCTCAATTTACAAGAAACTCATAGCCTTTGGTACACATTTGGGAAGCAACCACTTTCAATTATTTTGGGACTTCTAAGTTGGAATCCCCGTGCCACAGCTGCCACTTCCACCAAGGTAACTCCACACATCTGGAGTTTGCTGCTCGTGGCTCCCAAAAGCTTTCTGGGGCTGAGCTGGTACAAATCTTGATCTAGGTAACACCAAAGTCTCTCCTTCTAGAGCTGCAGAAACAAGTCACCATCACTTCCTGGGTAATGTGTGGCATTTACTATGAAAACCAGCATTTCCCTTGGCATCTGTAATGGTCCCAGCCCTGCAGTTAAAAACTGAGTATCAGTCTCAGTTTCTTAAACCCGAGAAAATTCTTAATCCTGAGAGAATTTTGTTTGCTTAGCTTTTACTACTCCAGATAAATATGTTTGAGGAGATTTTCAGTGTAACTGCAACACTGACAGTTTTTGACAAAGCTCTATGCTAGCACCGATTTTCAAGGCCAGGAAAAATAAGATGACTTAATAAAAAACAAACTCTTAGGAATGCAGTTCTCCAATAATAAAAATACTGAAGGAGTAGCAATGAGCCTCATTGATATGCTGCTTTCCCAAGTCATACGGGTAGCATTTTTAAGGCTGGAAATTTAATCCCTAGGAAAACTCCCTCTTTGTTTACAGCCACAGTAAACTCTCTGTCAGAGAAATGTTTTCTAGGAATAGATCTATGGAAACTTCACACAGCTCGGAGAATACCTAGTTTCTGATGTCAGATAATCATGGTGTTACAGTAAAAATCTCCTTATATGGCTAGGACAGTTAATGCCAAATTGCTATTTTTATGTAGTTATTTGCCACTAACACAACTGGGATTTAACATCCTGAGCTGCAATTTCATTTCTCTTATGAAATATATTTTTGTGAACTTGGAAAATTCACCATGCAACCTCATACAAAATTCTAGTCCCAGCTGCTAACTTCACGTGCTCTCACCAACCTCACCACTTCCTTGGTGCGAAGAGTGGAAAGCAAGAAAAGTTACAACTCACTAAATGTCTGAATCAAAATTTTTAACAAAAATCACTTCAGTGATGGAAAAACCATTTAGCATTCCTAATCATGATTTCAAGCTTCTTTCTAATAGGGCTGTTAGTGCATTTTAAGCACAGGGTGAGGTTGTGGTGTATTTGTCTGGGTTGTGTTGTGTCAGAAAACCAAAGGCACAATCCACACTACTAACAGCCATACTGAATGATGCAAGCCTTAAAAAAATAATTCACAAAATTGCATATGCTCTATCTATTTAAACTGCCCTATTAAAAATGTCAAATACCTGCATATAATTAATTATGCCAGATGGACTTCTATCTCAGTGAGTCTTAGCTAATAGCCTTGCATTACCCTTGTTTAAACATTTACCAATGAAACCTGTGTATTTTATTGGACAATGAATTATGATCCTTTCCAGAAATTATCCTTTTAAAACAAAACCTGTAATTGAAGCTTAGGAGGAAAATCATGTAATGGAAATGTCCTCCAATCCCCTCTTAATTAACAGCACTGTGCATAAGTACAAGCTGAGCTAGTCATTTCCTCAAGACAATGCCTCTCAAAGCAGAAGATGTTATCTCCCAGAAAATTTCTATATTAAAGTGCTCTGGTTTGTGCTACTTCAGGCCACTTCTATCCAACCATCTTCCCCCACTAGTGAAAGAACACCTGACCTATTTTCTTTTTTTTTCACACCAGTGAGTTTAACATTTTGAATCTTGTGCTTTGTACATGCAGACCTCAGCATTCACACCTAGTCCAGAAGTCTATTTATAACAGTCTAACACTGCCATCTGCAGTATCAGGTTGAAAAGGATACGAGACAAGGCACACAGACTTCCAAACAAACATCATCCAAACCTTTTTAGAAGAACTGCTTTACACAAATGTGCTACTTTTGGTCAAGAACACACTTTGGGTCTTTGATTTTTTTAAAATTAATTAAACAAAATTAAACAAAAAAACAAAAAAACTCCCGAGTGCAACAGCTCCTTCATTTGACACAACAGTGACATTAACCTGAAGAAATAAAGCATTGAAATTTTAGCTTTTTATGGGCCTTGGACATGTATACTCACACAAGCAGTCCTGTAGATATGAGGCAGCAAAATAGTTCTCTTGTTAGATGGATTGAAGGCATTGCTATTTACCTGAAGAGTTTATTGTAAACAAAAATATGTAAATTCATACCGCTAAAAAAGCTTCTGGACATGTAATGAGTTTAATAAACTTGTCAATGCATTGAATTTTTACTTCCAAATATGTATTTTTAAATAATAAACACCTTCATTTTAATACCCAATTCAATTTAGTCCACACTCTGCATTGCCAGCTGCAGTACATTGCCAAGGACAGTCACCATCCACTGAACATCACTCAGATGCTGTACTGCATCCCTCTGTTCTTATCATTTAGTCCTTCACACTAACATTTCCTAAACACTTGTATGGACTGCTACTCAAACTGCACTTTTGTGAGCTAAATTGTCTGTTTTTCCTTTGTAATTGTTAATTCCTTGCTAATTTTTAAATAGTTTTGGGGCAGATAATTGAGCTTTGCATTGTAGCATATTGAAAACTGCACCCACCTAACACCCCCTCCTTTCCTAAATAACTAAACTTCACATTTTGAGGAAAAAAGAGAATATTTGCAAGATGGAGCAGTAGTTTTCATTGTACCAGAGGATGCTTTCCCTAATGAAGATTTGAGAAACACCAACAGACAGCCACGTTCCTACCACCCCAGAGCACATTTCCCCGAGCATCAGCACTAAGGGATGAGCACTGCAGCCAAAATTCCATCAAGTTCCTCCATGTGCTGTTTCCCAACAGCCATCCCCAGCCTGCTCCTTTTTTTTGGACCCTACAAACTGCCCTGAGGGGATAACTAACTTTTCTACTGACTGGACACAGGGGCTTAGAGTGGAATCCAGGATGTGTGATTGTGGCTCTTGAAGCCCTGCTTTCTCAGAGGCAACAGAAGTAAGGGAATATTACACACATTCAAGTTGAAAGGCTAAAAATAATTTAACACAGTGAATAAACCTTACAAAACTCCACAAATTTTACTCAATGCTCTTTCATGAACACCACAGCCTGGATAGCAGTGTTTGAAACTTTTTAATATTGAGGAGATGGAGGACATATAAAAAAGTGCCAAAAAATCATTAAAAAAAATTGAATTAATAGGCATAATAAACAAAACACCACTAGTATTTATCACCACCAAGTATATCACAGATCATAATCATTTGAGCAATGAAATGTCAAATGTGTAAATGGCACTTATATACACTTTAAATGTGATCACCTCAGTGACAAGTGTTCTGGACAAAATACAATCCTGTAAAGTTTCTAAGTATAATTTAATCTGTTATACAGCACTTGTGTGAGACACATCCAGTATGCAAAACATTTCCAAGATAAGTTCTAGGTGTCTGCTACTGATATGAGGGGGAAAAAAAAAGATTTAGTCCCTCTGTCGCTTTTTTCCTTTAGTAGGAGTTTTGGAAGCATGTTCATTTTCTGCATTTGGTTCCCAGAGTGCATTTTTTACAAATCTAGAAGCAGCTCCTTTATCCAGTTTTGATGCCTTTTTCTTGTCTGTTATTTCTTTGACCTTGTTCATGTATGTCCTTATTCTCTCCTAGGGAGAAAAAAAAAAAAAGGAAAAGTATTTCAAACCATTCTCCCAAGATCACTGCTAAAATGAATCAATGAGTAGAAGTTCTCCACACTGCACACTTCTAGAACTACAATACCCAGAAGAATAGTATTCTTTAAATAAATATACCAGGCCCTTTGCAAACTTGAGGCTTCCCTTTAGCATATTTTCCATCACAGGTACCTACCATACCATCTGCACAACACCCCCTGTAACAGGAACACAAAGTCCCACAGAGATGCACACTCTGCATCTCATTTGCAGAGATATGGGAACTGCTCTTTGCAAGCAAAGTTAGAAAATACTGAACTCAGTTTGATGTTTGACCTACATAACAATGCCAAAATAATGTTTAGGTATTTGACACGTTTATGGATGAATTATACTGCTTGACTAATGTAAAAAAAAAAAAAAAAAATTAAAAAATACAAATCAGCAAGTCCAAACAAAGCTTAAAAAGCATCTTACACAAAACCAAAGATGGTACAAGCATCACACATGCAACTACTCACAAGTCTAGAGGTTAAGTGCCTGAAATGGTCAAAGGGGCTTATCAAAGAACTTATTTAGGGCAGCCTGATGAATTTCCAGCCATATCAGAAGTTCATTTTATGGCCATAAATAACAATACAAGCCTGTTTCCAGGGAAAAGGCTATGCTTTCTTGATGTATCCTAGCCTAACAAAGTTATTTGGTGTTTATGGGCACTTTTTTTGACCAAACCATGACTTGGACTCAGCCCCACAGAAGTATACCCTCCCAGTTTAACAATCTCATTTATGTGCCTGTTCACCCTCATCTGCTCCTGCAACAAACAAATAAAATTACTTTGAGGGGGTACTAAGCAGCATTAAAGATGGGAATTCCCCTCTGATGTGTCTGCTTCTCTCTTGACTGACTATGGAGTACATTGACAGCAACTCTGCAAAATATTTAACAATTTAGTTTACAGATTTCAGGTCTATATATTTAGCCTAATATGGCCTTTAACTGTAGGGCCTTTGGGTCATACCAACAACAGTAACACACACACACACAGACATATATATACACACATATATGTAGTGCTCTACCTGATACCTGAATTATAAATGTGGATTAACAGAACACGTGTGGATACTGCTAAAATAAATTTTGATATGTAACCCACACGTTTCTCACACAGCCATTGCCACCTCTTTGAATCCGTAACAAAAGTTACAAGACTTACACTACAGAACCGATTTTCAACTCTTCAGTGATCATTATAAGCAGCTGTCAAAAACTTGGCCACTCTAAAACAACAGCTTTAACAAGGAGAGCTTTACAGGGTCTGAAATCATGATGGGCCGTAATATTTCTTTGGTGACTGAGATGGCTAATGAGAACAGATGGCAAACCTACATGGTGAATTAACATGGGAAAAAGGAGCTGGAAAATGTCAACTTGACAAAAGAAATGAATTCTGATAGCCTGAGTGTAAGTTTTATTAATACAGTTTGAATACCTGTATGTACACATGGAGAGCAATTCTAAAAACAAAATAATCGTGACAGAACAGTCTTTTATAATTCCCTTTCCACATGAATAAGAACATCACAATGCCTTTGGAAGGAAGAAATATGCATTCATTCAGCCTTGATACTTGCAAAAGGAAAAGAGATCTGAGTAACAATCTAGGCTATGAAAATATTCACTCCTCCTTCAGAGTTAGAACGACAATTGTGAAGTAAAATATGAACATAAAATATCCACAACACAAGAGATAAAAGCTTTTAGTATCACTAAATTAACACAATATTCAGCCACTATATAATACAGGAGGAACAAAAAACTGACAGAAAGCTCATGAAATATTAACTGATGCATTTTTTAATATGATATAGTCTAGACTACTGAAAAGCTCACAAAATTAAAAATAGAAGTATTCTTGTTATTCAGGCTAGCTTTCCACATTTTTTAATCCTCTCTTCCATTCCACTGGTTATGTAAGGACTACATTTAAGCTAACTATTTTATATCTGCCGAGATTTAATATTTTCATTTATTCAGGAATTAAAATGAGTAGTGAGAAGTTCTGATTTCTGTTTTTGTTTCAGGCTAAATGATTTGGTTTTTTAAGTCAGCAGAATTTTCAAGATAGCTGGCCTTCCATACCGTAGCCATGCATCTAAATGGAATATAAAGACAAAACTAAAGATTTATTATCGGTCGTAAATATGTCACTAATGCAGAATTACTGGACAATACACATACAACTGGTGCCAAAAAAGCTTTTAGCTTTGTTGCTGAACTGGATTCTTTACTGCTGAGAAAATGAATTAATGGAGGGCTTGGAAGGGGGAGGGGGGCACGTTCCCGTCTTTGCTAGTAAATCAACCACACTGTACTTTTAGAGTCACACAAAAGTAAGAAAAGGCAGCCTCAGAGATTAACATGATTCCAAGTATTTATAAGAAAAAAAAATGCCATACTGGAAGTTATAAATCATTATCAGGCATGTAACATTTTTCTATTTAACAGATACAAGTGAAAAGCTGCTCTGTACAGAATCCAATTCTCAACCAAAGGTGGAAAAAAGGAAAAGATAAGATGATATCATTCATCATCCTTTTCTTTTTTCAGCAGACTCTCCAACTTTACTTTAAACAGTACTATTTAAAAGTAAAAAAAAAAAATACTTTCTTAATTTAGAGATCCCAGCAGGGAATATAAACAGTTATATAACACCATGTAGCATATGCATGCAAATATGGCAATGTATCAGTTTTAAATGTAGGTATAAACATTTTTAAACTTCTATTTGGGCTAACCATCCTGCTCAAGTAGGATGCATGCAGCATAAGCAACTCACCAGTTCTTGTTTCACTGGATGTTCCTTTGCATTGATTCCCTGGGTAGCCAAGTATACTTGGAAAACACAAAAATAAAGCAAGATTTTTTTGAAACTGAAGGCTGTCTGTGACTGAGGACCCTATCAAGCAGTCACATAGGAAGACCAAAGCTTCCACACAAAATCATTAAGAATTATTAACTGTGTCATTAAGTATCTGACAAACTATTATTATCAAAGGTTGCAGCTAAAATACCCCCACCAAACAAACTAAAATGGTTAAAACCTTTGGTCCCTTAAAGGACAGAAATGGTTGCCACAAAGAAACCAGAAACATACCCATGCATGTACAAAATTAGCTTTTCTAAATATAGATTTTTGATTCAGTTTCAACATCACTTACCCTACGGATGGTAATAATGTGAGTCCCCAGGGTAATTACGAGTTTATCATTATTTGGCTAGGAAATATGATTATTAGTGTTTGTGGCTGTCTAGGTGTTCAAATGGTAATCATAAATACTGTTTTCCTTTTACCACATACTTACTCCAGAACATAGAATTTAATGTGTACACCGAAACCAAATCCAGCTTTGCTTGCTCAAGAGGATCTAACTAGAATAAAAAAAAGAAAAAAAACCATATTCAAAGATTTTTAAGCAAGATATGCACAGATTGTAGTAATGTGAACATTTTATAATTGAAAATGTATTAATAAAAGAATACACACTGAAGGAGCACAATTTTGCATCACAAATTCACTGAGACTATGTTTATGCCTTATTTCCATGCCATCACAGGACCATTCATTCTCTCTTCTCCAAGTATTCCTGTAATATCCAGTCTGAAGTTAAATGCCACAGTCCCCACAAAAACAAAAGCATAATCCCTTAGCACGTAGCTCTTGGACTACTGCTCCCACAGTCAGAAATAAGTCCCTGTTTTTCCACAGAAACTTAATTCAAAATAGTTGCTGCTATCAATGGAAGGGCAAAATAAAGTTTAAAAGTTGCTGAAATGTCAATATACGATCAACGAATGTTAATAGTACACATGACAGACTCTGTGTTCAATGCATGCTGGAATACTTAGGGATATAAAGCAAAGGAAGAATAAAGGTAATGAAGGGGTTTTTGTTTCCCTTGACTGTCAAAGTCAATTTATTATTTTAGTCCTACACAATTTCCAGAAACTCTGATAACATCATTGTACAGCTCACTAGTTCTAACATGGATACTGTCAAAACATCTGTGTTGTCAAGACTGTTTTCTTCATAATTTATTTGTGAAGAAATCCTCACAGGATAAAGAAGCTCCCTCATGTGCTGCCTTTTTCTTGCCCTACAGAAAGAAATTACCCATTAGGCTTTAATTTGTTACAAGACTGAGATGCTTATATGAAACTCTCAGGCACTACCTCGCCCTGATAAAAAGCCACATTTTACAGACTTATGCTTACAGCACAGCTTGAGGAGACAGCTCAGGCTCTGCAAGTCTAGACTTCTGTAATCAGATCAGTTCTCACCAGTTCACCTTTACATCCTCCTGGGTACACCAGTTCCATTCAGTTTGTTTGTAAAGAAGATTCAGTCAAATATGTGAATGATCTCTCCATTACGGCAGAGAATGTTAAGGAAGGTCAGAATAAACTGTAATGTCCTTGAGCTAAATGACTCACTGGAAGATTATCACATATCAGCTTGGAAGAGTATGTGTTTCACTGCTGAGCCTGTAAGACCATCTGGATTTCTTAGAAATGTAAGAATCTAACAATAGGTGTCAAGTGTAGGAGTGTCATTTTTGTTATTTCTCAATGCAGTGACTGGCCTAACAGAACCTTTTATTTCAGTTCAAGCTCTCAAGTATTTGCATATTAATAAGGTTTTCAAAAGGAAGATAACTTACCTTTTGCAAAAGCTCGCTCCTAGAAACTGATATCATTTTCTTCAGCATCTCATCTACAGAACCAAGAGACTTTTCAAATGCTGTGAGATAATCATGAATTTCAGTGGGGTACTCTTCCATGTTACTATCATCTTCTGACATTTCCATCTGGAAAGTAGAAACAAAAACAGTAATGATTTTCATTAAGTAAAATGAGTCAAAAATACTAACTTACAACACAAAGCACTAGCATTCATTCATTAAACATTAGAAGAAATGCCTACATGTGAAGAGTTCCAGCAGGTAATGTCAGCAGCAACACAATTAAAGGTCCTGTAATTTTAGGATATCTCCTAACTCCTGTGCAAAATGGCATGAAGAAGCATTACAATTTACATGACTTTAGTACCTATTCTTACAACGGTCCTAAAGTAGTATTTAGCTTTTATGATCTGTGATAGAAAGAAATTATTTGCATGTTTTTAAAAAGTGCTCTTTGTAGAGCTACACCAAGCAGCAGGCAGGACACCAGGAAAAAAAACAACAAACCAAAACTACCTACCTAACCAAAAAGAAAAACAAATCACAAAGCAAACCAATGGGGATACAGCTTCAGTCTTTCCTAGGATCAGACATTACTTCAGCACTGGTTATGTCATGGTCAGTTCATTTAGGAGTAGGTAAAAAAAAATGATTCTTGTGAACCCTGTATCCAGTTTTCTGGAGTCCCTATGGGGTATTAGAATCCCTGATATAACTCTACCTGTAACAAAGCTGAGTTGTTTTTGGGATTTCAGAATACTCTTGAAATCCTGTCAACCCACCAGTGCACAGCAACTGGGAAATAAAATGTGAAAAATGCCAAAGCACTCCTTTTTTGTTCTCAGAATTCACAGTACCATGGTATGGCTACTGCCAAAGCATCTGGCTGCTGGTTTATAAACTGTATCTTTAATTCCTCTCAAATCATAAATAGTGTGTTATCTTAGGGAGCTAATGTTACTCAAAGCTATGTTATTTTCTACAACTTCTACTGAGCAACAACTTTTCCAATGTTTTAAGGAAAGAAGAGAAGAAATACATAACTTTCCTGCCTGTTTGGTGAGCTGCAGCAAGAACAGTGGGAGCACCTGGATCACTGCCGGCTTTTCTTCTTAGGATCAGTGTGATAATCCCACTGTCTGGATGCTGAGTACAGAAACGGAGAGACTGCAATTTATCTATGAACACCAAGCCACACAGTCAGTACAAACAGCAAAGAGCTGTCACATCACCAGAGTTTGTTTTAGATAACAATTTCATCTTTCCCTGGCAAAAGCATGGGATGTGTGAGAGAGGCTTCTTTTAATTTAAATTGTCTCTTGGAGAAGACGATTGGGAGAAAAAAAAAAAAGCGTGAAGCTACTCAAACTTGTTTGCAGCTTCAGTTTTAACCACACCAGTGTGATTCCAGAAACATGATCAGGCAGTTAACAAGTTAAGAATTAGAATCCTACTCAGCTGCATGACTGCTTATCCTGGTCAGAGCTGGTTTTCACACTGAGTACAGAATCACAATGCCAACCACCCTAAAGGTCCCCACCCTTTCTATCTCTGCCCTTCCCAAGAAAAAGCTCCTCTCTCAGGTAAGAGAGTAGCCAGCTGCACCTTCCCCCACCTTGGCCATTTCTTTTGTCTCTCGTAAGTACCGGTTGTTACTGTCTCTTACAACAAATGGGACAAAATTCCATGAGACAAAGGAAAAAAAAGGAAAAGTCTTAACCTCCAACAATCTCACTTCAATGGAACAAGGCAGCCCTTTAGCCTGTGTACAGAACCCTTCAGTGACAAGTCTGCTGCTTCTGCCTGGGGAGCAGGAAAAAATTATTAAACTTGTGTTTTTCTGTTCATTTCAACAGGAACTAGCAAGTTCCTACTCCTGCTGTGTAGGGACCTCTCTCTTTTCATTACACTGTTGTTTCAGCATAACTAATCTGTAAGCAGGCTATGTCACAGGGTTGGCACATGCCAGCAGTGAGGCAGCAGCCAACAGCCTAAAATAATTTTGGTAACATTAACAACAAGAGCAAACTACAGAAAACATCTACAACAGAAACTCCACAAAATTGTTTCTGCCAAAATCAACACCTGGGTTGTGTACTCACAACCTGCAGAATGGCAAAGCCAAAGATGAGAGGAGCTCCATGACTCTGTAAACATACCCAAAAGCTATACTGGCCTCAGGAGTAATGTTTCAGTTATTAAACAACACATAATTTTTCCTGAAAGTTCTTCAAGTGTTTCTTTTTGCATTTTGAACAAGCAAAAACTTAAGTCAGTGCCTGAAGACAATGTTTATTAGACAGATTTTCTGATTCGAATTTACTGACTTTCAACCAGATTTTATTTGGCACGGAGTTCTCACTTCAAAAATTCAGGATAGTAGAAATATTCAGATAAGAGAAGTAATGAAAAATTCTAGCTAGGTAGGTCATGTGAACAGTGGGGAATTCTGAAGGAAATAAACCAGAATTTTTCTTACCAAGCAATAAGACCTATTGTGATGCACAGCACACAACCTGTGGTTGTGTTACAATGCTAACACTTTAAAAGATCTTTAATTTTGAGAATGCAAAGTTCATAACCCATAAACATAAAATACAAAAGAAATTGATTACTCTGATTAAGGACACTGAGGCAAAAAAAAAGGTGATGAAAAACGTTGTACAACTTCATAACATCAACTTAACAGAAACAAATTTCCCTTTCAATGACCCTGAGCTGCCATGTAGTTTTGGGGAAGAAAAAAAAAAGAATATGTATTTGAGGAAGAAAAGTACTTTAGATTGCAAAAGTAAACCATTTTCATGAGGAAATCTATGCATTGCACTTAGGTCTGTTTAAATAATGTTGATTAGCTTCCATAGGTGGAAAATTTCTAAATATTCTGAAATTTCTGAAAAACTCTGAATAAATTCTCATTTATTCAGAAAGATGACTACATTTATGTAAACTGCTTAGAAAACAAGGAACACCTTGCTCTCTTTGTAGTCAACATATCAATATACTATAAACCAAAGTAGGTAATACAAACTGCAAAAAGGGAGGGAAATACCAGAACATTAATGAACCACAGAAAAGACACCAATATGGAAAGGAGAAAGAGAAAATATGTCATCTTCCACAGACTCTATAAAAACAACTACACAAGTGACAATCAAAAGCAGTTTGCTGTAGTGTTAACACGGTTATTGATCTAAGATACAACCAAGTTAAATGCCATATTAAGGTATTTTAAATAAAAACAAACAAAATACAGATGGTTGTGCACAGTACTACTAGCAAAATTAGCTATATTTATCGTCCAGGAGAAGGAAGAGAACTACAGACCCCTTTTAAGAAAAGAACACCCAAGAAAAAGAAAAACTGCAGTCAATTTTCAGGTGGCTTTTATGAATAATCTTTTAATATATCTAGAGGTGATTTAACACCAGCCTTAGAAAGCAATTGCCAGCTGGCTCAAAAAGCAAAGCCAAACTTCTCTTCCTGCTCACCCCCCCCTGCCCCCAGCAAAACCTTGTCTTACTGAAAGATATAAATTCTAATTAGGCCACAAGTACCTCTGTGAGAGATTTTGCTGAAGATACATCGTGAGAGTAGTGGAAGCTACATGCATCTGTCAACATGGCAATAGGAAACCACTTAAGACAGAAATGAAAAATGCTCAGTGCTCGCATCATGCGTGTGGTTTTCAACTGGAATTCAAACTTCAAGTTCGAGATAAAAATGGTGTGTTTGAAATATTTGTAACATGTAAACAGAAGGCAAGAAGCAATTTAGCATTCTGCTAAACATTGCAATTCATTCATCATGTTAATTCTACATATTCCTTAAGCACTAAAAGGCCTTTTCTTCATACTTAGCTCAGATTTTTTTTGTTGTTGTTGTCAGATCACGTAATAAAAAACAGACTAGGTAATTAGATTATTTCTTCTTTTCATAGATATTTACAGATTGCATAGAGGAAAAAAAAACCAAAGAAAACACAACAAACCCAAAACCTTTTGGTCAGGGCACATAAAACTGCTCTCAAATTCAAAATAAACACATGAAATCATCAATACGACAAACCATCTATGTCAGCTCCTGAGACTGTCCTCCCTCTTGTGAGCTCTGACTCACAACCTGCAGTGAATGCAGATGATGTGCAAGTGCAGCAAAGTTTTAACTTCTGCCCTAACATTGTACTTCACTGCTGTGGCTGTAGGGCAACAGAACAACCAGCATCCTAAATTTAAAGCAACCAGAGATGAGCATCAAGTTCTTTGGCCACAAACCTCCTTAGGGCAGAGAAATCCATGTTTGCAAAGTTCTGAGTACGAAAGGCTCTAATCTGTGACAGACATATATTATTGCTGATAATAAATAATTACTTGCCCTCTAGTCATCACATCTAGTGTCCACAGGCCTGCTTTGCTTTGTCCTTTCAAGCCTGCTTGGGGCAGCTGGAAAGCAAATCTGGTACAATTAGAGCACTCTTGCAATGCCGACTCACAATCCTGTCTGCAAGAAAGATTTCCATTGCAAAACTGAAAAAGCCTACAGTGAAATATCAGGTATACACCAAGTAGGCTTATCTTGATCCCCTTAAAAATATTCCAACTCAAGCCATGGTAGTTAAGCAGGGCATAATTTGCACTATATTACAACTGGGAAACAGCCAAGAAATCCCTGCCTTCAAAGCCAGGCTCCAGCCACCATAAAAGCCTGCACAGAGCCATCCTACAAAACAGTGTCTTGCTGATGCCACTGAGTCACTTGAGCTTCAAAGGATTTAAAAAAGTTTATTCCCATCTGTTTTAAAAGGAGATTAAAATTTTAAGGGTGGGAGTAATATTACAGGCTCATTTACACTTCAGCCACTGGTGGATACCCCATGGGAAAACAGTTATCTCAGCTTGGATTAAACATCCCTCATTCACCACAGCCCCATCTATATCCACTGATGTAAACCTTCAACTCCGTCTGCATGATTCATAAAGCACTTTTACTCTCTGTAATCAACTGTCCCAAATTCCACATCTTTGATAGTGCTTTCCTCTACTGAACAAATCCAGTATAACCTGGCTCTTGTTCAGCTCCAATCCATCAGTACACCCAGCATAAATACAATAATAAAGACAGCTTTCTTCAGGTGCGTGCAGAACATTTCTTTGTGAGATGTTTTCATAAAAGCTCCCACACTCAGATATGCTGTCACACTTCAGCTCAAATTCACTCTAAAGTGATACTTCATTTGGGTCTCTAAACTGGTCTTTAAAACACACACTTTTATTGGCACTGAACCTACCAGGATCTTCTTGTGCAGCAGAAGACTGTCTCCTTGGACAAATCAGTTTACACACAGTGGGGACAACAATCAGTATTGAATACTTCTGTCCTACCAAATTTGCAGCAAACAGAAAATTACATGTCTGCAGTTTGCACCCCCTCTATATTTGTAAACTATGGAGAGTTTGCTACTTCTAAAACCTGCTGTCACTCTCCACTCTCATGGTGGTGACAGCACCATGAATATCCAGAATTAAAGCCAAGAGGTCTTTTCAATCCTTTTAAACTGAAAAAGCACTTCCCTTTACCAAAATGCAATTTTCTGTATTTGCAATTCATGCAGTGCCTCTCTGTACCATTTTGAACAGTAGTCCACGTATATTTTTGGCTGGTTTTTATTTGGCTGTGCTATTATTTTTATTTGGCTGTTCACTATCTAGAAGCATGTTTACCCATTTTTTGGTTCAATATAATGCAGTAACTGTGGGATGTTTGTGTTCTTAGCATCAGTTTTACTGATGCAGGAAAAAACATCTACCTGAAGCTATAGTGGCCAGTCCATTCCAGTGTACTGTTTATTTATTTAGAGGAAAACCAGACCACAGATGAAAAAACAATGCTAAAAGTTGCTTCAAAGAGAAAGGCACTTATCAGAAAGATTTGTGTGACCTGGGCATTGCTTTTCTGGTATAAAGCCTGAAAATTCTACCAATTGTTTTCAAGTTTCTCACACTCTGGAGAAGAGCCTTGGGCTGAGTGTTTTCTCATTTCTTTACCAATGGTCATAATGCCACAGGATTAGCAACATCCAGGTATTTCAGATTTGAAGCGGTTTTTTAATACTTTTAAAACCAATAAATTAAGCCTGACACCTTTCAATGTTGATTTTAAAGTCCAGTTCTTCCATTTCAGTCTGAAAAATGAGGCCTTTTAATTGGCAACATCTGAAGTTTTTTTAAAACTTTAACATTTTCTAGTCAAAAGTCCACTCCACGTTGCTGGCAGCACCTAAGCTTGTGGTCAGAAAGCTGTGACAAAGAGTAAGGAAGGGGAGATTTTGACCTTTGCAACAACATGAGAGATACAGAAGTTTCATTACAAGGTGCTCATAACTTATAAAAAGTACCCCCTGCCTTTCTGTTGGCAGAAACTAACTCTTTTTTAAGGCCTAAAGATTATGCACACTGTGCCTTCTCTTTGGAAAACTCTGCCAAGTTCTCAAGGCTCCTCAAAAGCTGCAACACCATTTTGCTAATTTTTAACAGGAATGAAACCGTTTACTGCCTACAGAACATCCATCCTAAAAAATAAAAAAAATAATAATAATAATAAAAAAGCGCCTACGTTAAACATTCAAGGCCAGGCCGGACGGAGCTCTAAGCAGCCTGGCCGAGTGGAAGGCGTCCCCTTCCATAGCAGGGGTTTGGAAGGACGCGGCCTCTGAAGCCCCTTCCAACCCACACCACGCTGCCATTGCACACACCGCGCTTACCGCGCTCACCGAGCGGCGCCAGCAGCTGCCTCCCGACAGCCGCACCTCCCCGCTCCCCGGGGCCTCGGGAAAGCCCCAAAGCCACAGCAAACCCCCGGGGTGGGGGACAGCCGGGGGCCGGCCGCTCTTACCTGCGGGCGGGCGGGCGAGCACGGCCCGGGGATCGGGCGGCAGCGGGGCGGGCCCTGGGCCGCGTCACGGGCCCGAGCGGGAGGCGGAAGCGGCGGCCGGGCCGGCGGCCTCAAAGCATTCCGGTTCCGTGAGGGGCCGGCACACAGGGACCGCGGGGGACGGCGCGGCCGGGAACCGAGCGCTCGGCCGAGAAGGTGGCGTGAGGCAGTCCCTGGCGGGCTTTGGATAAAGGGAACGGGGGAAAGGAAGAGAGAAAAGAAGAGATGGTTTAAAGGGGGGAAAAGAGGAGAGGAGAGGAGAGGAGAGGAGAGGAGAGGAGAGGAGAGGAGAGGAGAGGAGAGGAGAGGAGAGGAGAGGAGAGGAGAGGAGAGGAGAGGAGAGGAGAGGAGAGGAGAGGAGAGGAGAGGAGAGGAGAGGAGAGGAGAGGATGAAAAAGGAATGGGGGAAGAAAAAGAGAAAGGAAACAGGAAACTAAAGAAGAAAAGAAAGAGGAAACTAGAGGAAAAAGGAAAGGGAAAAGGGGAAAGGGATAAAGGAGAAAGGAAGGGGAAAGGGAAGGAAAGGGAAAGGGATACCTTTTTATGGGTAGGTTTTCCTGCCCCGAAGATGCATTTTTCTCTCTGTATAAATCAGTTCTCATGCACAGTCTGTTCTATCAAGGGTCCTGAGTGGTCTTGGTCCTCCCTATAGCCCATGCCCACTTCTTGGCCTTATTCCTGTCCTTGCACTGTGTGTGTTGTGCTTATCTCCAAGAACTTTAGCCAGGATGTTTGTCCAAGAAAAGTGGTGTCCTACCTCCTCATAGCCCCCTTCTCCAGTCACACCTTGTTCTTCCTCACAGTGTGTTAATAAATAATAAATAAAATGGTGTTCAGTGTTAGTACTCGTGCTATTACCAAGAATTCTTGTCTGATTCATTGGCTCCACAGCCATCCAGTTATCAGTGCTTGAGACACACATTGGGCCCTTCTCTTCTGGGATTCTGCAGTGGGGAGGAAGATGCTCTTTTAAAGCAGGAACTTTAAAAAAGCAAGAAATGCTTTCCAGCCACTGGCTCCTCTGAGTGGAGAAGGTAAACAGCTGGCATGACATATCTCCGGCTGTTCCCAAGCCCTTGCAGTTGCTTTCTGGAAAAAGGGAGGCACAAACTGTGTGTAGAGAAGGACTCCTGAAGCCAGAGATTGCATGGAGTCATCCTAGGGGATTGGCACTGGCTCCTGCCTGACACTGCACGTCTTTGCCTCACCCTCACATGAAGGTTGGTTTCTGATTGTGTTATTGGCTGTGTTTTCCACTGTGTTTCTCCACAAGTCCAGAGGAGGCTACCACAATGACTGGAGAGACAGAGCACCTCTTCTACAAGGGAACTGGTTGTTCAGCCTGGAAAAGAAGTGGCTTAGGGGTGATCTGTGGCTTCCAGTGCCTGAAGGGAGCCCACAGGAAAGATGGAGAGGAACTTTTTACAAGGGCATGTGATGACAGGACGAGGGGGAATGGATCCAAACTGAGCAGTTTTAGATTGGGTATTGGGAAAAAACTTCTTGACTGTGGAGGTAGTGAGGCCCTGGAGCAGGCTGTCCAGAGAAGTGAATGCCCCATCCCTGGAAATGTTCACGGCCAGGCTGGATGGGGCTCTGAGCAACCTGGACTAATAGAAGGTGCTCCTGCCCATGGTAGGGGATTAGAACTGGAGGATCTTTAAGGTCCCTTCCAACCCAAGTCATTCCAGGATTCTGTAAGACTTCAGCAAATAAATCTGGGTTCAAAATGCAGTGGATTAATATTTCTCCACTGCAAGAGCTCACTGACCATAAGATTGTACCAACGCATCTGTGGCTCCCAAAGATAAAAGCCACATTTTACAGGTTTACATTCTGAAAAGGAGTAAAGCAGAAGTCAGTATCTGCATCAAAAGTATTGGCATTAGTTGCCAAAGGCCTCTTTTTGCCTCCTGTTCACAATCTCATCTGAAGTTTATTGTAACTCTGGCTTTGTAGCCTATCCCCTCTGAAGCAGATCAAGATAAGATCACTGGAGTCCATCACAATTGAAGAGGGCCTCCGCTCAGCTACAGATTACCAGGAGTCTGTATGTGGCTGACTAAACAGTGGCTGAAGGGAGTGTGCTGAGCCTGCTTGCTCAGCGACAGAGTTTCTAGAGGAAGAGAACAGCAGGTCCTGTCTGGAGAAGGCTGGGGAAAGTAGAGTTACACCTCTAAGGGAAACAGGAGTGGAAGCTGGGGATCTTACCTAGCTTCAGTGCACCTCCCTGCACCTTCAGTGCTTTTGAAAATACCACAAAAGTGGTATTATTTTTCCTTTTAATAAGTTCCTTTTAATAAGTTGGTTTACATCATCTAAGTGCTATACTATGTCAATTCTAATTAAATCAGTGTGTACTGCAAATGAGTCTTCCTCCCTAGTCCCAGTTGGAAGCATATCTAAAGATCTTCAGATGTCATCATTACTTGTTTACATTTTGTCTCCTTTTCCTACAGGAGATTTGGAGTTTTAACTTCACAGTTTCAACCAAAAGTGGCTGGAAATGAATAAAAGCTTGGGTTTTATGAGTATTATAAATGTAGCAAACAGAGGGATTCAGAGTCTTTCAGCTATGTGTGGGACACATAAAGGTGGTGGAATCACTGGAGTAGGGAATGGTATCCCTTTTGTGTCCTAATATTTTAGTGTAATAATACAATTTTTCACTGCATTTTCTTAGCAATTTCTTATTTCAAAAAACACAGAATTATTTTCTCATGTTCATTTTTACTAGTACAACTACAGAATTATGCACTGTAAATAAAAGGGAATTTAGGAGAGTTTTCTTTTCAAAGTGTTCAGAAATGGAACAGTCTGAAGGGTAGCAGAGAATTAGCAAGAGCTGCAGTCCTAAGTAGAATAATACTTTGTAGTTCTAGTATGCCAAATGTCTACAAGGAGGTCAGAACACTTAACATATGTTTAGTTCATTCTTACCTCAGTATTCACATGTCACAGACCGGGAAATACAGAGAGGGGATTTGATTGATAGACTAATTGATTTACCAAATGTTAGATAGAAATTGTTGCCAGAGTCTTATTTCCTAAACCTAATATTTTGTTTCAATTACAAGATCAAAGGAAAATGCAACACGTGCTGATCAATGTTCAGATTCAGCCAACTCTGTTTGTAGAAGATTGTACCCATGTAGAGCATTAATGCAGTACAGATTGTGCTCTTTATTCCCTGATCATACAGTGTGGCTCTGTCTCCTTCTACTGGTTTACATTTGTTACAGATTTGCTTCTAGTGGCTCTGGACTACTACAGATTTATACTTTTGTTCTGTTAACTGGACTTCCTACACTGTGTGCCAAGTCTTGGAATTTCTTGAGCCAATTCACTCAGATTATTAGGTATAAAAACATTAATTTTCTGCTTAAAAGTGGCTGCACTGCAAAACCAAACTGCATGGTTTTCAAGAGCAGTGAGTGAGGAGTTAAGAATTCACATTTAGCCCAGCCAAAATCTGGTTGAGATACAGCTCATATAATTCAAATGGTTTATGCTGGTGCCACTCTGAAAATATATTATTATTTTATATATGGATATCTATAGACAAGTCTATCCATGAAAAGCCGTACTGGCATCTGGTACTTAATGGAAACCATTTCATTTGAGAGGCCTATGATGGATTATTGATTTTTTTCCTATCATTCCCAAAACAAGAGAAAACAATCCTGAATATTTTTGCCAAAATAATCAAAGTGACAGGCATCTTTAACACAATTACTGCATTGTTATGGTGCATCTCATCCACTGTACATACAACATAAGGATTCCTGAAAAGTCAATGTTCTTTGTGGAGCAAATGTGGAGGCCAAACCCTGTGGTCTTGGCCTCACTGGAGTCATTATACAGCCTGGGCCGTGCAAAGCACCACAGCCTGACATACAGACCAGCCCAGGCACCTCCATCTCCCTGAATCAACACCACTGAAAAACCTTTGGGAGATGTCGTGCAGAAGACAATGGAAATGAATAAATATAGCCTAGATTCTTCTGCTGTGAGTCTGGTGTGAATGTAACAAAAATTACTAGAAGCTACTTGTAACCAAAGGGTTAATAAACCATTGGCAGGATAAAAACAGACTCTAAAATCAGACTAAAAAATCTGGCAAGCAGACCAGTCTGGGAGATGTTTGTGTGTGTAGTACAGGTGTGTCTGAAGGGCACCTTGGGCCCTTTGGAATAGGCATTTTGTTTTTGAGAGGCCCACTTCTTGGCAGTGTAATCTAATGAATTTGCAATCTAATTTCTTTGCAGTGTAATCTAATGAATCTACAATCCCATGTGTGGGCAGACCAGCAAGTTACCAGAAGAGGGTGTAGCAGGAATAAACTGCAGCACCAACATCCATCTGCTTGCCAGTATCACCCGATGTGCACTTGCTCCTTGGTGAAAGAAAGGCAAGTACCCAATGTTTCCTCTGGTACATCAGAAGACAAACATTCCTAAAAGGACAGTGACAGGCAGTTGCCTGGCTCGATGCCCTGATTATGGGGATTTATGTCTGTGCCTGAATTCTGCTGAGACCAGATGTATGCAGGGAGGGAAGGCAGGGATAGAGGTTTTACAGTGATTTATTGCAATGCAGATGGTGAGAGCAGGAAGAGAGACTAAGGTATCTATCTGGCTGCCAGTTTTGTTTTTCTTACTTGCTAGATGGGGTAAGAAGGGGAAGAGAGTCATGAGGCTAACCCACATTTTCAGCAACTAAAAATCTTACAGTAGTGACATTAGCACAGTGAAAAAGAAATGTAACCTCCAAAATTTTCCATGTTCTGTTACAATTTGCTGAACTCAGGGGCAGTGTATGCGGCAGGCTAAGCCCAAGTGAACTTAGACTCACCTTTCAGTTAAAATGCTCTGGAAATGCCTTTTTGTCTGCACTCAGATTAAATTAGAGTGGATTTAAACCTACTAAACACAGACCCTTTTCTCTTTTGAAAACATAAGATTTCTAATCAAAATACAGACGCAAAAGTACATGGAAAGATGGAAACTGAGATTGATGTATCTTTGGTTTAGGGAGGAAAAATAATATAATTCAATAAGATTAGCTTAAGCCCTCTAATTAAAGCTTTTTTAACATAACAGATAGGGAGTATGAGATCTACACTGAGATAGTGATAGTTGGTACAGATCAAAGAGCTTGTGTTCATGCCAGTTAGATTAAATGACAGGATGTGGTGAAGGACTGGGTTACTTTACATACAAAGCCTTATTTACTGAATGTATATATATCTATTAGGCTAAATACATTTATATATGGAAACTGTAGAAATAAATTGAAAGCAATTTATCATGTATAGAGTATTTGTCCTGATAGTATTCTAAGATTGCATTTCTTCCAATTAGTATGTGAAGCTGTAATTTTTTTACAGCTATCTCTCTTTTACTAAGATTGCGGAAGTAAATTGTGTTAGAAATTGAGGTTTATTTTTAAATGCATTGGCATTCCACCTGTCTCACTTGTTAGCTTCTGTGCCTAAATTCAATAGAATCATATATTTTATACTCTGTTTTAGCAGAAAGCCTAAGACAACTTTAGGAGTAAATTAAACTTGGGACCCAAATTGTAGTTGTCATTTTAAAATGTTTTACAATATTTATTTATCTTATCATGCCCCCTGAAGAAGCAGGATAGAAATCTTTGGCCTAACCCAGTGTGGCTGCTGTTGCATTTCTTATGGACTCTGAAACAGCAGGATGTGGGAGGAAGGGAATGCAAATGACAAGAAGGGAAAACACTCCTGGATATAAAGATGCCACAGGCCTGTGCCATAACACACTTCTGCAAGGCAGGAGTGTCTGTCCCTCACATCTGCTGAACAGGCCACAGAATCCTGCCTCCTCAAGCTGTGCCAGAAAGAAACAAAGAGGATTTCTGTCACCTCTGCAGGAAGACTGATGACCTAAAAATGAAAGGTTTGGCCTGGGACGAACTGGTTTCATTAGCTGCATCTTCCTGAATTTTGCTAGTGGTGGGTTTTACTGTAAATAGACATTCCAAAAGCAGCTGAGACTTAGGGAGTTAACTAGGAATTTACTTGATGGAAAGAGTAATTTCAGCTGTAACAGTCAGTCTAATAGTGAGCAACTGATACAGTGCAATCTGGTAAACAGGCTGAGCTACTAATTCTGATCCACTGTCACATGAAAAGGTCCCATCATGTCTCAACTGCTGTGCAGTTCTGTGGGCTTTACTGCTCTCCTGCAAGCCACATGTCCTCTAGCTCCAGAGAATGTTTTCAGTCTTTCATAACCTTAAAATCACAAGCAACCTAGGAGAGCTTCCCTGTGCTTATTTATGCTGCCGATAGACTTTTCATAGTGATGAAAAATATTCACCTTGACTGCCATGCTTAAGAACCATATAATCATACCAATGTTTAGAAAGGAATCTTTAGGAAAGATCAGCAAGTTAACCCACCACTAAACCATGTCTCTAAGTGCTTTTAAATACCACTAGAGATGGTGACTTCACCACTTCCCTGGGCAGCCTTTTCCAAAGCTTGATTACCATGTCTTCACCACAGTGAAATTTTTCCAAATATCCAGTCTGAGCCTTCCCTGGCACAAACTGAGGCCATTTCTTCATCCTGTTGCTTGTTACCTAGAAGAGGCCAACCCTCATCTGGCTACAACCTCATTTCAGAACAATAAGGTCTCCATTGGGCCTTCTTTTCTCACAACCACAACTCCTTCAGCTGCTCCTTGTAAGACTGTGGTCTTCTACTAAAGACTGAGGCAAGCAAGGCAACAAGTACCTCAACCTTTACCTTCATCCTTTGTCACTGCATTTCCTATAGCATCCAATAAAGGATGGAGATTCTCCTTAGCCCTCCATTTGTTGCTAATGTATTTAAGAAGGATTTTTTTTGTTTTGTGGCAGTAGGTAGGTTCTACCTGGGCTTTGGCCCTTCTAATTTTCTCCCTCCACAAAACTTCATGATGTTCTCCTTCTGAGTTGCCTGCCCCTTCTTCCAGAGGTCATAAACTCTCTTTTTTCCCCCGAGTTCCAGCCAACACTCTCTGTTCAGCTGCACATTTCAGGAACCTTCTCAACAGTTTCCTCTCTGCTGTATTTCTAGCAGACATCTGGTTCCCCACAAGAACAAGGACTAGCAATTGTGAAATTCACAGCTGCTTATAGAGCTTTTAATCTGCCTCCTCACCTTGGATGGATGATCTCTAACAGATTCCCATCAGGGTATCTGACTTGTTGGCCTGCTCCCCTGATTTTTACCCATAAAGGCTCAACCCTTCTGTCACCATCATTAAGCTCCAGACAATCAAAACACTCTTTGATATACATGGCTACCCCAGAAGGAAGTCAGGGTGTGAAGTAGAGACTGTCAGCCTTGGGTGGCCTCTTGCACTCTTTCAAGAGTGGAAAGAGCCATTGTCCTGGAAAGGCAACCCCAGTCCCTACATTCTGCACAGGTTATTTTCACTGCCAGGCTTAAGAGAAGAGGGAACTTAGAGGTGCCTTCACATGGTTCTGCACCTCAGCTCCCTCTGCACATCCCCATACGTGGAGATGGTGACAGATTTAACTAAGACTGCAGAGGCAGGGGAGTACAGGCAGGAGAGGGGGAGATCTCTTGGAAAGAGAGGAAAGTACTCTTTGAAGAAAAATCCCAGAGGAGAGAGTGTAGTTGTACTAAACTAAACAGCAGCGGGCTCATTCTTTGGCCCAGAGATTGACTGAAAAAATGTGGGACCATACTGTTGAGTTGAGCTAGTCTCCAAAGCGAGGCTGCCACACACGTATTACCTATTAGAAGCAGCTCCTGCTCATGCTCCAGTCCTGAATCACACCAGCAAAGCATTGGGCCAGCTGGTCCAGATCAACCATTTCAGAATATAATACTGAAGGAATACCATTGGGAAGAGATGCCTTGCTGTGATCACCTTTCCTGCAGGATCCTGCAAAACTGCTGTGACAATTGCCTTTTTGGTGGCTGAGGAGGAGACAGCCCAGAATGTGGGGCAGCTACTCGCTGCCCTTGAGACCCTGGATTCTCTTGCAGCCATCAGGAAACACTAATGCACTTCCAGTGTCCTCTGTGGGACAGTGCTGTGCAGCTCCAAAGGCAGGCTGTGCTGTGGGAAGCAGGTCTTCCCAAAAAGGCCAGCAGGTAATGGAAACATTTCACAGCCAAGGCTAGAACTGGTCACCCCCACCCAGTCATCGAGTAGCTCTGGCCCAGATCCACAGAAATCCCATCTGGTCATTCCTCTGGGCTGAACCTGCACTGCCAGAGGCAGTCCCACAGCTGTGCTTCGCAGTGCACTCCGAGTGATACAGCTCTTGGCTCCTGCCCGAGTCAACAGCCGCCCTTGCACAAAGTACTGGGACTTGGGTTTGCCACTGCAAAGTATTTCGCATCTATGAAGGCTTTAAATACATGCTAGATACCTAGATGGCTTTAAATACATACAGACTGTGGTCTGAACGTTTTTGGGGAGCGGGCAGTTCTGTTTAGAGTGCGTGCTTCTGAAAACTTGACAGTAACAGCATCATGAGCAAGAAAATGAAGGATTAATAATGGGGTAAAAAAAGCAGTAAATCAATGTATTTTCCTGGCACTTTGTCAATACCAACTTTAGACAACTTCATTACTGAGTTGAATATGCAGGCCACAGGGCTCTTACTTACAAATCAGTCAGCTTAACCAAACAATCCCTCTTTGCTATCAAATCTATTTGAAAGGAGTAATTTGGGGAAGGTGAGCTGAACAGTACTGACAAACTGTGTCTGCTGTCTCTGAAGGAATCACCGAAGAGCAGATGTCTTTTTCTGTGCAATTCTCCATCTTCCTTCTTTGTACCAATTCCATGATGGCCCTAGCAGAATCAGTTGCTGTGAAGAGGTGAGAGCACAGCATTGTAGCTTCCCAGAGTTATAACTTGCCTTACATTGCTTAAAATTCAGTCCATGTCATGCCTAAACTGTAAATTACCTTTTTCTTTTCATGACAAAAAAATACCCCTATATATTGTATGACTCCACACACAGAAACCTTGGAAAGTTATAATCTCCAAGGACTTGTACAAATGGTGAAACTCAAAGTAACTACACTGGTGTGAAACAGAAAACCCAAACCTGACAGTTGTGGATTTGGGCAGCATCTTGTTAAAAAAACACAAAGCAAAATCCCAAAACACATGTGATGTCCCTGTACACAGGCTGCAGTCGTGCCCATAAACAGATTATTTTCTTCCATGGGCACACAGGGATGGTTTGCACAGGAAACAAGGGATAGCTGCCAGGGAGATACACTTGTTAAATGTAGTCACTCCAAATTGGGTAGCACATTCCATTTCCCAGCCTTGGGCGAGGCAGGGGTTTTCCAGAGCGCTCCTCCGTGCTGCGTCAGAGAGCATTTGGTCTGGGCATGACATCCCAGATGCATTATGATTTTATTTAGAACACACTTTAGCTCTGCAGGCTGCAGAGGCAAGGTGCCAGTCTTCAGCAAGGAGGGGAAGGACTATAAATAGAGCAGGCTGGGCTGCCACAGCCAGCTTTTGGTCTGCTTAAGTTTCTGGTTTAGCCTCGAAGAAGCAGAAATCCAATCTGCTGAGGAGATAAAAGCACAGTACAAGCGCAAGCAACAGCTCTTCTCTCCAACCAGTAACTTTCATTTTGTAGGTACACAGGTACAGCTACTTACCTTTAAGGAACAAAGACACAGCACCTTCCATCTGTGCTTTCCTACAGCTCTCAGTTTTTTGCAAGCTCCTGATATGCAAACTGTCATGTTTTCATGAAACCAGCTACTCACAAGGGGAACACATTTCTTCATTTTCAAAACAAGAAGCAAAATGAATCTCAAAATTAAGTGTACAAAGGTAGTACATATTTCATATTTTTGAGGCCTGTGGAGCTTTAGGAATTGTTGTTCCTGCTTTAAGTTGTATCCCACTAGGAGATCTCCCTGGAGTTGTTCAAATAGAGAAGGGACATTTTTGCTGCAGGACAAGTACATAAAAATAGCACCAAGAGCCCAGTCCTGTGCTCAGGAGATTTTTGTTTTCCCTTGCAGGTACCTACACTGAGAGCTTTTTCTTCCCTTACTCTGTGCTTGAGAGTTACTGTTAAAGACATATTTCCACCTATTTCCACTGCCTTTCACACTTTTCAGTGAGTATATTTTATTTACAGCACAAAGCTAATGGAAGCCATCTTTGAACAGTGCATTTTAGACTCAAAGCACTTGAATTCTCCCAAAGCAAGCTGTAACCAAGACTGCAGGGTAATAGTTTCCCCTATTTCCTCCTGCTGGAATGCACCCTAAGAAGGACATTTAAAATAATTTCAGAATATGCTCTCAACATTGCACCATGCTCAAAAGGAGATGGGATTACTAGGGTCAAAAAAAAATTCATATATGAAATACTACATTGAAAGCAAGCCATCAAGTCTTAGGGAAGACAGCTGAATCTCAAATTTTTGTCTTCCACAAAATATTTAGCCTAAATTCCCTGTGTTTTCATCCCTTCTGGCCCTTAAATCTGAGACACAAAAACCTAAGTTTGTAGACAAGCTAGAGGAGAGTATCAGTGACCTACTAAAACCAAGGACTTCCACAGACACACTGTTTATGGGCTACTGAAATGCTCCTCCTGCCCACCCTCTGCTGAAGGATGGACAGGAGGAGCATTTTTTTCCACTCCACATGAAGGATTTCTCCACTCCACAAAGTCTAGGGTTTAACAGCCTGTGAGGTTTTTCTGTACATTACTTCTCTAAATCTCTGGATATTTGAATAATATACTTTGTTCATATTAAGAAAACACTATATATAATTTTATTTGTAGAATACCAAGTTGCAAACAGATACAAAAACAACTGAACATATAAACTAAATAGGAAACCCAACTAAAATAATGAAATAGTGCATTTTGTTCTGTAGTTTAATTTCAGTATGTTCATCAATAAAAACCTTACTCCATTAAACCTGAATATTTTAGCCTTTTTTATCATTTCTCTATTGTATCAAAGAATCCTAAGTCACTTTAACAAACATTCTAATTAATAAATCCAATAACAAACACACTGAGTTTCTGCAGTAGTTCCCACTGCATGAATGCACATGGACAATACCAGATATAATAAAGCCAAACCATTTAACAAGTGTGAAGAGATTTGCACTGTGAATAAACCGAACACAGACCCAAGTGAACTCTGAAATTACAGAGCTGTGTCAACACAAAGGCACATTTTATTTTAAGTGTAAATTCACATTTCTAGAAGGTTAAATTTTGTGCCCAGGCAACTTCAAGTCATAACAGCATAATCAGCCAAACAACTGTAACTGCACGTATCTGAACTTTCATTAGAAAAATCTGGCTTCTATTTCTTTAATCCAGTTTTATTAAGGAAAAAAATTAAATTAGAAATAGAAGGGCTCCTCTTCCCATATTTACAGACTGCAAACTATATTGCTTTCTCATCAGAAATTCTAGTTTTCTTGTCAAATTTTGTTAAGCTTTGTAACTATCAGCACCCTCACAGTTTGGTCGAAAGCCCCACAGACACACAGTCCCTTTTTGTCAGGGCTCCAGTCCAGGCTAGAGATGGGCTGTGTTGACAGAGTCACATTCTGCAAGAGACTAACAGATCCTGCCACCCCCATCTCAGATCCTTCCGAATCCTTCTTGGAGCGCTGCGCCGGGTACTCGCTGCCAACGAGAAAAGTGAAACAAAAACAACCACTTAGAAATTTATTAATACAAGCACATCATCATCCTCTTCATTTCCTGCTCTACAGATAAGGAACATAAATGTCTTAAAAGAAATGAATAATCACACCCAGCTATATCTACACTGCATAATTTAGTAGACCTTTCATGGAAGAAAAATGGAGGTAGGAAATTTTGAATCCTGACAGCTCTCTCCTATAGCTCTTCATTTTTTAATTGGTTGGCTTTTACCACAGGCAGAAAAATTCCAGCAAAACTATGCTTCTGAAACTTAATGCACCAACTTCATTGCATTTAGGACAATTAAATTAATTTTCCATGTAATGTAAGAAAATAGAAATATAAGAATCATTAAGTCAAGGCTTTCAGTATTCTTCTCAGATGTAATTGCTACCATATGAGAATTTTAAGAAACCCATTTTTTTCCATTTATCATCTTGTTAACCAAGGATTTAATCAGCTCTTCATTACGTTAAGACAACAAGGGCAAGATTCACCTGTGCTGTCACAGTGTCTCAGGGATTAATTCAAGATTCCAGATCATGTACTGACACTGAAATCACCCTTTCTACTGCATTTGTAAGCAGTAATTTCAACCAGATATTCTGAGGTTGGAAGCGGGACCCCACTCAGCATTTTCAGAAAGATTCTTTCTTAAATCATTAAATTGTTGGTTCCTTACTCCTGGCTGGAGAAGTGATCACTTACTATTTCCACAGATGAAGGCTCCCAGATCCTCCACTTGTCATAAATATATCTCTGTTCTGTGGCAGGTGTCGAACCTGCCAAATGGTAGATTTTTGTGCCTAATAAAAAGAAATCAGCATTGTGCAGAAGGCATTTGGGGATGAACTTAATCAGAAAGAACACAGAATCTTAAAACAGAGATCACTTGTATGAAGAGAGCCAGCCTTGCTATAGTGGATGGTTAATTTCACTGTATGGTATCTCTTAAAATTATTACTGGAAGGGAATGTATTACAAACACAACACATAGTCAACAACTCAAACCTCAACCAGGGCACTGAGATCATGTAACAACAGAAATCACTTAGGGAAAAACCCCAACACCTCCTCTGACTTAATGCATTTGTCTGCAAACATCCACAAGGAATAGCTTGAATGCACTAAATGAACAACAAATTATATTTTCACATTTCATTGCAAAATTATTTATAAATAAGCTAATTAAATTTATTGTTTTATCCTATAAAAAACTTTTTTGATTCAGAATAAAGTACCTCCAACACCTTATCTGCTTTGAATGATAGCATGGAAAATACCAAAAGATACTGAGTTGAAACTCAGCCTTTTCTAAAAAAAGGAAGTCCTAAAGAACTTCACCACAAAAGTGCCTTTTCTTGAATTATCATCATATTTTGTTCACTAAAAATAACCAAAACCAAACCAAACAACAAAAGAAAGTTTTATAAAGCAGCCTGGGCATTTCTTATTTACTTGTACTAATTGCCTGTAATAATTTGACAGCATGAATTTATAAAGTTTTTTTCTCTTATTAAGAAATTCTCAGTCTCCCCATACCTTCTCTGAAACAGAAGCAAAACCTTTGGTTGGATGCTGAGTTCTCATATCAAAAACATGGAATTTTCCCTCAAGTGATGTGGCCACCAGCTTATTCATATTTATATCTTTTCTGTCAAACTCCACACTGCAAACCTGGATACAGAACAAGATAAATTCAGTTGTGTAATTCAGCCACTGTAAAAAAAAAAAAAAAATGGGTGCTTTGTGATTTGTAAATATGTATTAATCATTGGTTATTTCCACAATAATATCATCACCAAACAGGAAATAAACAAGTTCATCTGAAAACATGAATCCACCAAAAAATACCCCATCCTGTCCTGATCAAGAATGTGAGGGATACAACTTGCTGAACCTAAAGAAAATTATTCTTTGGTGCAATCTTAGCTGAAATATCTTCTGGGTAAGTTTCACACAGACAGAGTCCTTTTAATTTTTCCATCTTATATAGGAGCTGGAATGAAAAATACTTTTATGATTTTCTTACCCCATTCTTAATGTTGGTCTCCCATCGTAGTGACATGGTTTTTAAGTCAAACAATTTAATGTCACCATTGTCATATCCAGCACATACAACACGTTCTTCTTGATTGTAAGCATTGCCTGGACACAGGGAGAGAATTAAGCAGAAAACACAAAACCTCTTTAGCCTGTAAATTTTGGAAGTCCCAGGCCTGCAGTTCAACTTCCATTTATACAACAACAACAACAAGTTACTGCTGGGATACTAAGATGTGGTGAACTGGATGGTTTTCAAACCTGAAGGGTCTAGAAAAATCTTGTGTAGAACACAAGCAGCTTTGCTCTTTCCAAAGAAAAATGCAGAGCTCACATCAAGCATTGCTGTTTTCTTTAATTAGCTCTTAAGCTTCAAGGGTCTTCTCTTTAATTAACTCCTTAATGCTCGGTAGCTGGAACTACACTGCAACAGTGATGGGTTCCCTGTACACAGCAACATTTACACTCCTTCAGGCCCATACAGCTGGATATACTGTTTTTATATTCCCAGGCACATAAATAAAGTTTGCACAGCTTATCTGTGAAACCACAGAATCATCAAACCATTTAGGTGAAAAAGACCTTCAAGATGATCAAGTCCAACGACAAATGGTGACCAAAAGTGATTAGAGAATGAGTCCAAAACCTACCACAAACCCACAAAACTGGTTTATTTTGAAGAAAAAAGCCACACACATAAATTTTACAGTGTAGAAAAGGAAAACCTGCTACTTATGCATCCATTTAAAATAAAGTTTTGCACAGCATCCTGAAATACATGGATAATCATCAAAACACAATGATATGAGAGGGTGGAATGGTCATAATCTGGTCAATTACCAAATGCCACAGTCCAGCAGTCTCTTTTGCTCTCCCCCTGTACAGGTTCCATATTAGCCACAGGAGTGTCATTCTGCCTCGGGTCCCACACCTTCACAGTTCCTGGGAAAGAAAGACAATAGATTTTGTGTTAGGAATACACTGCCATACTGTGTTCACCTTCCCAGGAAAGCCTTTTGCTTTTCATCCTAATAATTCAAAAGACAGGAGCAACTCCTTCAATTCTAAAAAGCCTCACTGTGTTTTGTGGGTATAAGAAAGAACCACAAAAACAAAAACAGAGTGAAAGCATTTGTTAAGGGTGTATTTTCTCTAGCTGATATTTTTAATTTATTCTGGCTTGTGTTCCTTCTGTCTCATGCCCAGTGACAACAACACCTTTTCCTTATCTGTGGCTTCTAGAAGAATTAGAGAAAATGGGCCCCAAGCAAGATCCAAAAGACAGTGTACAAAGAACTAGTTGCAACAGTTTGTAACTAGTTCGGATGGCAGACTGTGCCCTGCCATCGAGAGCTTGCAGGCTCAGAGGAACTGGAAAGACTTGCAGAGTTCACTAACTCACCATCTCGACTGCCAGTCACAATTTCTGGTGCACCTTCCCCAATTCCTAAGCCACCTACACCATCTATACTGTTTATGATTTCCTTATGACCTTTCACAGAATACACTGGTATTTCAGGAGCTTCTAAATTCCTAGGCAAGAAAGAAAAAGAACAGAAAACATGGCATTTTTCCTTGACACTCAGGATTTGTATAAAAATGAAACTTGAGTACAAATCATAAAAGCTCAGATTAACGGTGAGAACAAATATGGATATCACCACTAGCAACTGTGAGTCTTTGATTCCTTCTTTGGCTACTGCTTTGGACTGCTCCAAAAGGTTTTGCTCTGTTCTGGATCTCCCTCTGTTTGTAAAGGCAGTTGTGGGATCCACCACAGCAACTGCTCAAACCCAGTTTTTACACTGGGCTCAAAAGTCAATCACACTACAGATTGAAACACTCCAATTAGCTTTGCTTTCAGTAGGTCTATAAAATAACTTGATTCGTTGATCCCCACCTAGCTCTGATTACTGCTCTTTAACTTCAGGTGAATATTGTATCCAGTCATGAGTTTCATGGTTCTTTCCCACTGATTCTCATTCTTCGAGAATCCTACGGAATTTTATTTCACATTTCAACTAGTAACTGTTCCATGTAATTCTTGCAATTCCAACAAGAACCAGTAGTTCCTTGATACAGGGCAATATAATAATAATGACAATAAACAATCTCCTTTTGACACTACTTTATTTGATCATAAATTTACCTAGACATCAGTTACACAAATAATTCAGAGACCTAGAGGAAACATTTGAAATTTCAAGATTAAAAATATTAAAAATATATATAATATATATTTAAATATATATTGTACCTAAAATATATATTTAATATATATAAAATATATATTTAATCTATACATTACAATCTTGTTTGTATCCATTCAAAGCCTCTTTTCAGAGGACAAGCTCACAGAACTTCAACAGGTTTTTGTAGCTGCACACAGAAGAGGGGAGTGAAGCAGCACTGAATTAAACACAGTGCAGAATTCTGTGTTGTTTCTACAAAACAGGCATGGCCCAAATACAGTAGCCAGCAAAGCTTGCACTGGGTCCCAACCACGGGCAGCACGGAGAGCATCTCATGCAAAAGCCACAAAGAGAAACCTCTGTTCAGACAGATGTCAACAACATTAAGTGAAAACGCTTCCAGAGAGTATCTGTGCTTACCATATGTTAAGGTTTCCATCAAAATCTCCTGTAGCTAAGTATCTTTGCTGCAGAGATGTAGCACCAAAGGTCCCACATTTTATAGGTTTAGGCTTTTCGATCTTTTAAAGAAAGGAAATGTCTTTGTCAGCACATGGAATAGGCAAAATCACCCACAGACCAAGCAGTTCTCCGGAGTGCACAGGGGCAAGTGCCAGCGAAACACACATGGGATAGATGGTGCAAAATGCTATCCAAATGCAATCGAAGGCAGGCTACACTTTGAGTTTAGTCCTTGTGCACAGAAAAGCAGAGGGTCAAGTTTACTGGTCATGAAGGAAAACATTCTGCTTGTGGCCTAGTGGGGCCTGATGCACCTGAGGAACTGCTGCGCCTCAGAAGCAGCGAACACGCAAAGATCAATCTGAGAGGAAAAAGCCAACCGAACAAAAAGCTAATAACCAACCAACCAGCAAAAAAAACAACCCAAAAAACAATCAAAAAACAACCTATCAAGCAAAAGTCCAAACAACAACAAAAAACACAAAACAAACGAACGAGAAAGCGCTCAGAAAAAGCCAAACACAGACAGAAAGCAGAAACCCCTAACACAACACATGAAAACCTACAAAACACGGCAAAACAAAATCAGAGAATCACAGCCTCAGGTTGAAAAAAGGCTTCTGGGATCGTCGAGTCCAACCTGTGAGCGGCCCCCACCTTGTCCATCAAACCATGGCACCGAGTGCCACATTCAGTCTTCCCTTCAACATCTCCAGGGACGGGGACCCCCACCACCTCTCCGGGCAGCCCATTCCAAGGTCTAATGACCCTTTCTGTGAGGAAATTCTTCCTGATGTGGAATCTAAACCTCAGCAGCTTAAGTCTATGTCTCCTTGTTCTGTCCCTGGTTGCCCGGGAGAAGAGACACACTCTACAGCCTTTCGGGGAGTTGTGGAGAGCGATAAAGTTACCCCGGATCAAGAAACGACAGGGTATCGCTGAATCGGCACATTTAACACGGAAAACAGCTCCTGGTTTTTCTCCCCGGCTCTGGACAGCCGTTCCCGAGGGCCCCGCGCTCACCTCCCGCAGCAGCTCCAGACGGGCTCCGTGCAGCTCGTACAGCTGCAGCACGCCGGTGCCGCGGGCGGCGCTGCCCAGGCACAGCAGCCGGGCGCTGCGGGGCACCCACTTGCAATCGAACACGGTGTAGCTCAGCGCCTGCTGGGCGTGCGCCACCACCTGCGGCCGCTCCGGCCCCAGCGCCGCCGACATGCCGGCCCGGCCCGCCCCGCCCCGGCGGATGCGGCGGCAGCGGCCGCCAGCCCCTTCCGGCGGCGGGGGCACCACGCGTGTGCTGCGGCCGACATGGAGGGCGAGGCGGCGGCTTCAGCAGCTGGCGGCTTCACCAGCGTCCTGTCCCGGCGGAGGCGGAGGAAGCGGCGGGCGGGCGGCGAGGAGCCGGCGGCCGGAGCTGCCATGGACACGGCGGAGCCGCGGCCCAGCAAGCGGCCGGCGTTCCCGCCCGTGGCCGCCGAGGCGCTCGGGGTAGGTGGGGCGCTGGGGAAATGCACCCCCCGGTTCTCCGCCGCCCCCCGCCTCACGGCCTCTCGCCCCTCGGCAGGTCGGGAAAGGGGAGCTGAGGAAGATCCCTGTGCCGGCCAACAGGTACACGCCGCTTAAGGAGAACTGGATGAAGATATTCACGCCCATCGTGGAGCATCTGCAGCTTCAAATCAGGTTCAACTTGAAAACGAGAAATGTTGAGATCAAGGTAAGGGAGCATCTTCTTCTGCCTTCCCCGGTAAGCGGAAGAGAAGGGGTTGTGTTGACCTCCCAGAACCTTGCAGTGTGTGAAGGGGCCTCCGAGGAAGCCGGAGAGGAGCGCTTTGTCAGGAGCTGTAGTGAAAGGACAAGGAGTTGCGGGTACAAATTGAAAGAGGGCAAGTTTAGTTTGGATGTTGGGAAGAATTTTTTTTTTTACCGTGAGAGTGGTGAGACACTGGAACGGGTTACCCAGGGCTGCCCCAAGCCTGGCAGTCAATGCCAGGTTGGATAAGGCCTTGAGCAGCCTGGTGTAGTGCCAGGTGTCCCTGCCCATGGTCGGGACAGATGATCTTTTGGTCCACAGATTAAGGACTAGAAAAGTCATAAATCCCATATAATGCTGGGAAAAATGGGGACTGTGTGGTATCACCTCCCCGGGGATCAAATCGAGCAATTATTGCTTAGAATACTGCAAGTAAAATCCAAAAACACAAGTTTGTTCCGGAAGGAGCCTGTAGAAGCCGGGGGAGTGTTCAATTTTTGTAGGAGAAGGTTATGTACTATAGCATTAAGGAAGAATTTTCATCCATGTCTTAGATACAATTTTGTAATTCAATGTTTTCCAGCTATTTAAGGCTACCAAATAATTACCTGACAATAAACAGTATCTTTTAAGGGGCACTGAATCCACTAGTGCCTTTGCTTGTGGCAGATGATAAGGGCCCATAGTTTAATAGCATGTGATTTTTCTTTAATGGATTGCCCTAGAATACTTTAGGGCACAGACACCAGTATAAACCTGTAAATCTTGTAGATGCTTATTCTTTATCCTTATTCCTCCTAAGGAATGTTCACACTAGGAGTTTTTAAGGGCAAATCTGAAGTTTTGACATACAACTCACTGTTATTAGCAACACTGACATATGAGATCTTTTAATGTAACACTGGAAATACAGACAACAACAAGAATTCTGCTTCCTACCCATGAAATGTTATCACAAGTTTGATGTCAGGAACTGGAGGAAAGGTGACAGAGTTTTCTCTTTTTTACACTTACTAGAAATAACTTCAGGGGAAAGGTAGGGAGGAGCAGGATCTCCTGCAGTTTCACTCAGTAACTGTGCAGGAGAAAACCATGTGATTTTAACACCACTTTTTGATATGCAAAGTAATTTTGTTCTTAATCAAGCTGATTTCATTTTGCCCATATCCATCATGACTATAAAACTTTGAAATGCATTTCATTCATCTGCTAAGGCATCTTTAGAATAAAATCATTAGAATAACTCTCCTGGCATCACCATCCTTCTCTTTTTTCTGCTGTTCGCTGCTACAGTTTAGTTTGCATTGGTTTTAGCTTTTCTCCACCAAAAGGGGTCTTAGTCAGTGGTGGTGTGGATTTTCAGCAGCTTTTCTCTTTTCTTCTGTCCAAGCACAGGCTGATAACTTTTAAGTTCTGCTCCTAAGTTGCCTGGTCTTAATTTGCAAACATAACTTCTTGTCTTGCAGACTTGTCAAGAGACAAAGGATCTCAGTGCTCTGACGAAAGCAGCTGATTTTGTGAAGGCCTTTATACTTGGGTTTCAAGTAGAGGTGAGTCTCCCAACAACCAGATTGTGAGATTGCTCTAGTTTTCTCTTCTGTCCCTGGCCTCTCTTCAAGTTACAGTAAGAAATAAAGAAAAATCCATAGATGGTTTTCTAGAAATTAATGTTTTCTAGAAATTGTGACTAGAGTAGACATCCAGTTTCTTAAGGTAATGCCAGATAAAAAAGTAGCCTTCGAACAGCAAGTAAACAGAGGACATAGATTGTATGAGACATGCATAAAGCAATAATCTGTCTCTGAGTTACTCTGCACAGGTCGAGACTGTTCATTTTTCCTAAGCCCAAGCCAATAACCTTCAGTCTGTGCAAAACTCACAGAATCACAGAATGAAGTAGGTCGAAAAAGACCTTTGAGATCAAGTCCAACATACGACTTTATCAACCAGACCCTGGCACTGAGTGCCACATCCAGTCCTTTTTTAAAAACTTCCAAGGACGTTGACTTCACCAGCTCCCTGGAAAGCCCATTCCAGTGCCCAGTCACTCTTTCTGTGAAGAACTTCGTCCTAATATCCAGTCTGAACTTTCCTGGTGCAGCTTGAGACTGTGTCCTCTTGTCCTGTTGCTGGTTTCTGGGACAAGAGACCGGTCCCCACCTGGCTACAGCCTCCTTTCAGGCAGTTGTAGTGAGTGATGAGGTCTCCCCTGAGCCTCCTTTTCTTCAGGCTAAACAACCCCAGCTCCATCAGCTGCTCCTCACAGGACTTTTGCTCCAGACCCTTCATCAGCCTGGCTGCCCTTCTCTGGAGAGCACCTCAACATCCTTCCCAAATTGGGGCACCCGGAACTGAACACAGGACTCCAGGTGTGGCCTAGCCAGTGCCAAGTACAGGGGAAGAATGACTTCCCTGCTCCTGCTGGCCACACTGTTCCTGATACAGGCCAGGGTGCTGTTTGCTTCCTTGGCCACCTGGGCACACTGCTGGCTCCTGTTCAGCTGGCTGTCACCAGCACCCCCAGGTCCCTTTCTGCCTGGCCACTGTCCAGCCACTCTGTCTCAAACCTGTAGTGCTGTAGGGGGCTGTGGTGGCAAAGTATAGGACCCAGCACCTGATCTTGTTAAACCTCCTATCACTGGATTTTGCCCATCGATCCAGCCTGTCCAGGTCCCTCTGCAGAGCCCTCCTACCCTCCAGCAGATCAACACTTGCACTTGCAGCTTGGTGTCATCTGCAAGTTTACTAATAATGGATTCACTTCCCTCATCCAGATCATCAGCAGATAGTAAATAGGACTGGGCCTGTTGGAGAAAACAAAACCCACTTTTTTCACTGTTGTAGGGGCTGCTCCTTCCTCTAGACCTGTACTGGATTCACTAGAACTGGGAAGGCAGGGCTGAATGCAGGGGTATCTAAGCCTGTGTAGGGTTCTCTAGATGGAAATACTCGTATTGCTGTGGTACTAGATATTCAACTCTGGTACTAGAACAAAATAACTGCTGATAACAGATTTCCTGCTCTTTTAGGATGCCCTTGCTCTCATCAGATTAGATGATCTTTTTCTAGAGTCATTTGAAGTTACAGATGGTGAGTACTTTCTGCTGCAGCATTCAAGAAGTCGTGTGTGCATCCTGCTAGTATGGGTTTGTTTTTTCTCTCCCCCTGCTCCACTTGTATCACTTGCCCTCAAGGATCAGGAAAGCCAGAAACATCTAATTTTATGTAGCACTGGGACACCTTGGAGTCCTCTGTAGAGCAGGATCTGAACCTGATCTACTTAATTCTACCAGTGTTAACTTGGTGCACTTTGACTCCATTTCCTCAACATGAGGTGCAGTGCCTTCCTCTGCAGTTCTGAAGGAAACTTTTGCATGCCAAAAACCCCGTGTCAGCACTGGATGCAGTGTGCACTACTAGTCAAAAAAAAGCTGAAATCCAGATGGATCTGTGCTGACCAGTGAAGCTGCTTTCATGGTACTTGGCATGAGTTGTTTCCAGCAACTTGACCAAGAGAAGCGTAACAGGAATACACACCACTGCTGTTACCCTGGGCATGCTATTCTCATTTCAGTCAAACCTTTGAAAGGAGATCATCTGTCCAGAGCAATAGGGAGAATAGCAGGGAAAGGTGGAAAAACCAAATTCACCATAGAAAACGTGACCAGGACACGCATCGTTCTTGCTGACGCGTAAGTACAGCCTGACTTCCTCCCAGGCAAAGCACAACCCCTCAGTTAATCCATGTACTCTGCCAGGAACAAAGATAACTTAAAATTTATGACTAGTAAGAAAAAATATTGAAGAGAATATTTTAATGAACACAAGCTATTTGGACTTTTGTTATGAGAATGACAGTGTCACCAGCACACAGAGAATTCAATCATTCCCCACAGTGTAAGAACTCCTTACAAATAAAGTTGAACTCACCAGCACAGCAATGCTTTCCTCCTGAAGCTGCTACACTTTTAAATTTGCAAATAGTAAAATCTGTCTTAAAACAATTTAGAAGAGCACAGGTCTTACACTGTAGGTTTTGGTTGGGGTTTTTTTGTCTTTTTTGTAAAAAGAAACTAGTTCACTGACAGAAAATTCCACACCTATCTCTAACCTCCTGTTCTCTTATTAAATGTGTAATCTCCTAAGTTACCTTCCATTAACTACTGCTACTTTGCTTTTTACAGGAAAATTCATATTTTGGGATCTTTTCAGAACATTAAAATGGCACGAACAGCAATTTGCAATCTAATTTTAGGTAAGTCCTCTTATCTAATCTTCACTCCATAGTGATCTTACAATTTGAGAAACTGCTTTGTACCTCTCACCCTTTTCCTTATCCTGTCCACACCAACATTTGGAGCAAATAGCTCGTTGGCAGCTGGCTTTTGATTTAGCTGCAGCATTCCCTAAGGGGTGTCAAAAGCCAAAGGGAGCAACCCACTCTGAAAGGAGAAGTTGAGCTCTGCACTTGCAGTAAGACAGGGTGACTGACCTGGACCAGCCTTCTCACCCTTTGGCTTAGTTCTCCACTTTTAACACAGGTGTGACCCCAACACATCCATTTTTGTGATAATTACCTTGTTTTCTGACTGGATTTGTGCCTTCTTCTGCAGGAAGTCCTCCATCCAAAGTCTATGGCAATATTAGGGCAGTGGTCAGCAGAGCAGCTGAGAGGTTCTGAGTTGCACCACCAAGGACTGGGGCTGGAAGTGCAGGCTCCTGGACACATGAGAAGCTGAGAGCTACAGAAGCCATCAGTTTTCTGCTGGATTTGGAAGCCCAGAAGAAAACGGGGACAGTTTGTGCAGTCTGATTGCCTTTGGACATGTGGTCTGATTTGAGCTTAATGTTTCTATGTAGTCATTAAAAGGTATTTTAAATTGTGGCTATATCAAAAGTCCATATCAAAAGTGATTTTACTTGAACGGCCTGAAACAAAAACCTGCTTCATTACAGATTTTCTGAACATCAGACTTAAGAGGCTGCTTCTTCAGAAAACCTTGGTAAATAATGTTTTGAGCCTAAAGGGATTAGCAGCATTAAGCATTTATAACCACACATCACGGTTTAGTATCTTCCTGAAAAAAGGAGACAACTGGAACACAGAGTTCACTGGCACAGGCTGTCCTCTGTCGCTGCTGCTGGAACAATGCACAGTAAAGAGTAAGATGAAGAGGTAAATAACATATTTGAACTGAATCCTGAATGGGCATGTATATAGATTTCTTAATTCCTAAAAATGATCTGCAAGGACAGCCTAGTGAAGCCAAGAGCTAACCAGGTTAAGCACTTTCCAGTGTACCAGAGCACCTACAACTCTAAGGTCCTGTGTGTCTCCTCCTTAAAATATTACATAAGTAGCATAATGCAGCAAAAGTAGGGGAAGAAATTAAGTGATCAGTCCCAGTGTGACTTTAAAATGGACCCTCTTCTCCAAAGGTGCCAGGCAACCTTCTGCAAAGTGTCTTGCAAAAAAAACAATTCAGCTCAGGCTTGGGAATGAAAATAAACTGAAATGAGATGATGAAACGCACAAGCAAATTGAGTAAGCATTTAGGTCAATGTCCAAATTTCCAGAATAGCACTTCACAGTATGGGATTATCACTACAGCCAAATTGATTCAGTCCTTCAGTTGCCTGCAAATTTAAGCCTTTCTGGAGTCACCTCTTAACACACAGAGTTTAGCAGTCTGAGCTATACAGGGGACAGCGTACACATTCCGAGCAGCTCCCAGTGCACATACCTGGTCACTGTGTTCTCTGTTCATTGGCTGCTTATGTCATTTATTTCAATTAGCTTGAAAGATAAGAGAGGGTAAGGCAAGAGCACACAAAATTAATGTTTGTCCTAAATGAGGTGCATACTGACACTGACCCAAAGCAGCAGAAAGGTCCAAACACCTGCACCCCAAAGAGCACAGCACAGAGCTGCTGGGAAGGGCACACCTTTGCAAGGAGGCTGGCATCACCAGCACAAAGCTCAGACTTTCTGAGACAGGAGCTCCATTCTCCACCTATGTTCATGTCAGGGTGGGACAGTTTGTTTTTTAAACCACTTTCTGCAAGGATTTCAAACACAGTATGTTACCCCACTTCGAACATTTAGCAGAGAGAACCAGATGTGCCTTTCAACAACCTCAACATGTCTTGAAACACTGAAATGAACCCTGGAAGTGTTCAGCAGACTGCACCCTGTAGAATTTTTCAGTAAACCTTAATAATCGAGGAGTGGGCAAAAAAATACAAACAAGTTTCAGAGCAAGGTGCAGAGCTGATTTAAGGTGAACAAGAAAGGTACTGAGCGCCCCAGCCAAGGTTCAAATATTTTATTTTGTATTCATACAGTATGAAGGTTCTTATAGTTCCCACAATATATGATGTAGCATGCAGAGGAAAAACTAAACATTCAACATAAATCATTTTTCCCCACACAAACTGAAAAAAAACCCTCATCCCTCCCCTTCCAGTCCCCCTAAAGAAATAACATTAGCGCTAATTTCTATAATGCCAGCCAAGATATGCACAAGCAAGAAAAACTGAAAGCATTTGCTAAAATGTTTGTAACAAATACTTATGTACAAAAAATTCACAAAAGACTAATTCCCCCTTGAAGCAGAGCACATGGCAGTTGACACTGGAACAGATACAACCACTGGCTGGGATTATAAACCACGTACTGATCCAGAGGAAGAAAAAAGTTACATGTAGTGGAGATTTTTGTTTTGAACATTAACATTTACCAAAGTTTGGCAACATTATCTTTTTAATTATGCAAATTATGTAAACAAGAGGAACATTTCAAATCGATCTACATGCAAAACTTCATGTCATGCAAGGACACTAAGCACCTGGATTTCTCTCTCACAGACAGAGCCCATGATGTGCAGCACTCAGTTGAAGGAACAGCTATGGCAGACAGGTGCTCGATTGAAGAGGTTCAGACAACCTGCACTTTCCACTGCTCATTATAAAACAATTTTTTTTTAAATAGAAAAACTACTATACAGGAAAGATGTACTGTCCTAAAAAATCTAGCAAATGTTTTTCTTCCAGCCAATAGTACCACTGCAGAAAAGGGAAGGGATGATATAAAGTTGTAAAACATGGCTCGCTACTTTTATATCACACAAATAGATCAAGTTACCTTCCATTACAAATTATGATATGGACAAATCTAGAAAAAAAAAAAATTCTCCAGGAAAAGGACTGGAGAACTGCAAGAGGTATAAATTTAGATAGTGTGAAGTTTTCCTCCTCTATGGCATAGGTTAACAAGATTTCCCACCTGTATGAATCATATATACATATATATATATAAAATATTACCAGTTATTTAGCTACCTGTAGTATTTTTTAAATGCAAGGGGGAAAACTATCATGGGTGAAACAACAGAATTTAAGTGGCAAGAACATTTTATAATCTAAGTACTGTATAAAATAAGTAGATGGGAATCCTGCACAGTTATGTTGATCCTAATTTCATTAAGCTAAGCACAAGAGAAAATCATGAATGCATCTACCACCTTAAGCAGCTGTATCTAAACTGAACCCAGAACAGAAGAGTTGTCTTGGCTTCAGGACAGCTGTAACTGCTCCCAGTTCCTGGGTGACGGAATCTAACAGCCATCAAAGCATTCTGCAGTCACTATATGCACACGAGGACTAGTTCTTGGCAGTAGCATTAAACTATATTCTCATATTAAGTAGAACTGTACTAAGTTATTTAGCAAAGAGACACAGTCCCTGGTAATATATTAACAGGTATAAATAAACTTAGTCTCCCGTGTTACAAAAACAAAAAAAGTAATTAAGGTGATTTAATAAGAAGCAATGCTTTGTCAGCCATTCAATATATAGAAACATCTGAACAGTCACAGGAAAAGAGTTGACCTAAGACCCAAGTTAAAATTTTACATTCTTCTACTATATATATAAAACTGTGTGAAATAAAAGTAAGGATGTATATCCATATATTGAACTGTTAATATTCTGCTTGGCACTTTGTACTCTAGGTTTGTTTCTGAATCAAGTATATTAAATTAAAGCCCACCTAGCTACTACATATAGAAAGCTACATATATATCTATATATAAATACACACATATATATATATAGATAGATATTTCCTTGTTATAAAAGATGAAGAAAAATAAATTAAAAAGCCAACCCCTTCCCTTTCTCCGCCACACTGATATGCTCTTTCCATCTTTGCTGTCCTTCAGACTTTAAAGTGCTACACTGAGTTATTGAGAGAATAAAAGTTCAATAACACTTAGTTGGCTTCATGAGGCTCATGTTGGAAAATGTGGCTTCACAGAGAAAAATACTTCCATTTAAATACACAGAGAGCATTGCTGGACGTCTGGAGCAGATCTTCAGAGATGGAGAAGAAAGCAAAAGTGTTGGGTGGTGCCCTACAGAGTCACACATCTACAACCATCTTTTTGTGGATATCTAGGCCTCCTACAACCTGGGAGAAAAATAAGGTTCAGAAAGATGAGAATTGAAAGTTAGCAAGGTGCAAAGAACACATTAAATAAATGCATTGAGGTCAATCATAAAGGTAGTACTTCCTGGCCTCTCCAAACTGATTTACATTTTACAAGTATTGTGAGACATTAAATTAATTACATACAAACCAAGGTAGTTCAATATTAGTACAATTTACACACTCAAGGGCCTGAAAAGCAGTGCAAGTAACACCATTAGGCATTCCTCTCCATCTCATATTACAACCTTGTAGTATTTTTGTGCATGTTAAATAAAATGGTGACTTCTAAAACACCCTGTGAACCTTCCTAGGAAAAGGAAAGGGCCTTAGGAACAGCCACAGGATTTCTGACAGGACTGCACACACCCAGGAAAGAATTACCAGTGTTCACAGGTGTGTGATCCAAGCAGAACCGAAGGAAAAGAAAAGGTGCCATGCCAGAGGAACATTTTATAATGCAGGAACAAAATTCAAAGGCCGAATGGTATGTGCCAAAGACAACAAATGAAGAGGCATTTTTGTAGAAACGTGGTGCCAGATTCAGAGAGGATAAAACTCAAAAAGAATAAGAGGTTGTAGAACAGAAAAGTGTCTTGTCAGGAGGTCAACAGAAACTGAAGAAATTAGAAGTAAGGAAAAGTCCATCAGCAGCACAAGGCCAGAAGCCTGGGCAGAAGCCCAAAGACAAAAGAAGAGGCAACTTCACTTTTGATGGATGGCTGGAAGACAACAGCCCAGTGCAAGAAATAAAATAAGCAATGCACTAATCCAGGCATTTGCAGGCTGCAGCTCTAACTTCTTTGCAGACAAAATGTTTTTTTACATGATGTCACAAAAATAATTAAAATTTTTAAAAAATCTCCAAAATGCAAACAATAGAACCTTTTCACTTTAGTAGTTGGTGGGATGGCAGATTTCCACCACACCCCTCCCCTTCTTTTTTTTAGAACTCACATATTTTTTGAGTTATGAACAAGTTATGTTTGAACTGAAGTTGTAAATTCAAAGATGAGGACAAAAAGCAATGCCCAAACCATGCCATCAAGTGTATCTTCATTAATATACCATTTAAAATCAATGTGTAAACATTCATTACTGCAATTTTCAAAGGATCAATATTCAACGTGTCATTTACTTTTTTTGAGAAACTAATTTAAAACTTGCTGTCAGGTAATTAAATAAATATACCACATGGGTTGAAATCAACCCCTTCAAGCACTAAATGCTACATTTAAGCATTCTGATCAGTAAACCTCTAAGTTTTTAAAATGAACCTTACAACTGTTTACTCTTTTTCCAGAGCAGCACTTGAGAGGTTTTATTTCTCTCTGTAAATGACCCAAGTTTTCTTTAGAAGTTACTTACAGCACAGAATTCTTCAAAGGATATTCTTCCATCACCATCCTTATCTGCATTAATTATGGTTTTATCTACAATTTGCTGTAACTGAGTGTCTTTGAGATTGTTCCCAACCATCATCTTCAGCACCTGGAAGAGCTCTCCATTTGAGATATAGCCATCTTTGTCCATATCATAAATGCGAAAAGCAACTGCAGAAGTAAAAAACAATGATCAAAAATACATCAACCAACCATTTGGTAGCAACTGTGGATGGAAAATAATACATACTCACTTTTGGAAAACACCTGAAATTCTTTTAGCACCAGCAGTAAAAGTGCTGTATGAACACCAAAATCTTCCCCATCACAAGTAAAGCACCCAGGCAGCAAAAAAAATTACAACCTTCCAGGAAACAGATGTCTCAAAATCCCATCTGCTGCAAACAACTTGGCATCAAGACTGAATTTATTTTTAAACATTTCAATCTTATTTATTGGAAGCAACATCCGTAACTGAACCTGTGTCTTTTCTACTCCTAAAAGCCTGGGTCTGGAGATGCACTTCTGAAACAAGAATTAATGCTTCCCTACTCTAAAAGCAAAGAATTGAGGCCCTGTAAGTTCACAGAACTATACAGCAAGCTGTTCTTAAGTGAATTTTTTTTTTAAAAAAACAGAAAGCAACTGAAATTTTTCAGAAAGCAACCAACCTCCTTCAACCTTCTGTGCAGAAAAGGGTGCTAACAAACCTTCACACAAATAAAGGACAAAATGTGCAAAAAGCTTACAATCTACTTTCATGATTTTCCACTCTTTACAACAATTTGGATTTGCCAGTTTCTTAATCTTAACTTATAAAAGTGTATTTTTGAGGATCAGGAAAGTTTTGTTAAGTTAAGGAAAATCAAAATACTTACACCTCAACTTCTGTTCCTTATCTCCTTTGACACTGAACTGGGAGACTCCTTCTATAAATTCTAAATAATGCAAGGAAAACACGTATAAAAAGTGTTATTTTTTTAATAAACAAATCAGTATTCAGAAAATTTTAGAAACTGTAAAACCAATCTAATCTTTAAAATTCTAAATTCTAAAATATTGTCTACCCTGTGACACCTAAATGTCTGCATACTTTTATATTCAATGCTCTTCAGTGGGAGGAACCCCAAATCCAATGCAGCACTCACTAAACAGACTTGGTCAAACCAGGATTTAAAGGAATTTTATGGCTGGACCTTCACAAGAACCTGACAGAAAACTCTAAGATCTTTATTAAAGCTACTCCAATTGAGACTAATTGTACAACTCCTCTCAATACTGGTTTCTCAATGTAAAGAATTACATTGAAACCGAAAACTGCTTTTGGAGAATTACTAAAGTAATATTTTTCTCTAAAATAATAGATTTTTGCCAACTTCCTGTTCCCACCCAAGAGGTACAACTCTTGATAACTGTATTAATCACAGCTCAATGTCACAGACAACATGATCATCATTGTTCATGACTATCTATTTTTAAGAAAGGAATTTTAAATAGCTCCATGCAACAATTACTGCTTCCAATCAAAACATTCTGGCTATACTTTAGCTATCTCTATACACATTTATGGGGTTTTGTAAAGGTTAGCAACTCTTGCATATTAATACCTTATTTAAAATGTCAGTCTGTCAGTATAAATAAGATTTAAGTTCTTTCTCCAATTTTAGAAAACATGCAAGACTGATTAAACTTCTCCAGCCATAAGCAACAGGAAATACTAGGTATTACCTTGGACAGAAGTTACAAACATTATCACTTCTGAAGGTCAGATAGTGTTTTAAGATGAACTAGTGATGAAGATTATAGCTTGCTAGCCCTTTTAAACATGAACATTTAAAATTAGTCTAAAATTTTGAGAAATGTTCTAAATCAAATCTTCTGGGTTGTTTGGATTTTTTTTCCCTTCAAGTGTCCATCTAAGATCTACCTAAAAAGAATCCCATATAAGAAGTATCAACAGAAAAACCTGGGCTCCCTTCTATTTTCTAAATACTCCAAAGGACAGATTTCATTTGGATATTTGGATAAATACAACTTATACAGTAACACACCACTTAGCCTAACACACTTCCTTCTTCTCCTCAGCATTAAAATTAAGAATCTAAATTGGTGTACTTTAAGAGATATTTAATGAGTAGTCCTCAGTCAGCAAGACCTTAAAGGCAATTACTAAACAATCTGCTCTTTTAAACATTTCACTCCAAAGTTCCCTAATGCAGAGAAACTAGTTTTACTGATATTTACTTTCACTAGGATTTAGTACGTTATTTTAGCAAATTTTCTTCATCTCTCCTCTCTCAGATGAAGAAAAACATGAAAGCTCTAGGAATTCTGAAGTACCACCACCTGTCACAGAACACTGTGCCTTACCTTTGAAATCCACTTCTCCATTGCCATCTGTGTCAAATATATCTATTACTCGCTGTACTAATGGGTTCTGTTGCAATTCAGGTAAAGACATGAACTCCTCCACGCTCAGAGAACCAGAGTTGTCCAAATCAAGCTTCTTGAATCTCTTTCCTAGTCGTTTTATCTCATCAGCATCAACTGAAATGAAAAACAACGCCATACTTAGAAAGGCTTCAGTAAACCCTTTGCAGTTAAACACAAGGCACATTTCATTAATTTCCTACAAGATTCTCTCCTACTTTACTGTAACTATTAAACACCTATAAAGGTAACATGAAAATCTGAAGTAAACACAGGTTTTTTTTAAATAAGACTTACCTTTTTTTCTCCCTGCACCTGCCATAATACAGCTATTAGCCTTGTGACTCACTGAACACCACATGCTGACACAACATTTTGAAGGATTGAGGATGCTTAGCTAGTTAGTTCTTAGTCAGACAGCTCTTACAAATACCATTTATGAAGAAGTTAAGGAAGAGACCAAGTGTTCTCTGAAGGAGCTAGCATTATGTTTACACTAGACTAACATAATATGTTAGGACAATGACAAAAGATAATTATATTAAATTATATTCAATTTATTAGCAAAACTAGTGTTTCTTCAGCACACTGAACATGAGATCTTCTGGGATAAGTGTCAAGTTAAGCAGGTTAACTGTCCTACTGTTGACCAGTTATCTCTTACCTACTCAAAACATCCCTCTGACTGACCTAAAATCATTTTTCCTCTCCATTTCCAGACAGGAAAAAGATACACCTGTAGCCACAACCTGCACACAGCTTTTTTTTTGTCCCAGAAATTAAAGTAGATTCAGGTTGTGCAGCAGCATGTCTTCATCTAATCTCTTCAAATTTATAGAGAATCTCAATTAAAGCATACACCTAGTAGCCTATTTTACACATCTCATTATGCCAAGGATAGACTAAACCTGTGAATCCATAAACACAATTAAATGCAATCTTGTACATTGCTACTGCTGAAAGGCTTGAAAAAATTTCCCCAGTTAACAACCTGATAATATCCTGTCAGCAGCTCCATTCACGAGATCCAAGTCTGTTCACATGTTGCTCACCATTTTTGGCTATGAAGGAGAAACTGGGGTTCTCAGGAATCCTAGAAGAAGCTCAGCATAGAGCAGACTACAGCAAACAGACCTTGCAGAACCTAAGCCTGCAAACTCCCCCTACCAACCTCCTCCTTAACCTGAGCAATTCCTTCACTATTTCTTAGCTCCATTTAGTAGTGTGTTTGCTGTAATAGTAACAAAATTGTATCCTATAGTCCACAAGGCATGTACCTCCACCTGATCCATTCCACATCACGTTTGCACATTCTTAGGCTTTAGTAAAAGTGCAGCATAAACCAAACAGCTCTGAGTCTTTTCAATACATAAAGTCAGCCAATCTGCAGAGCTTCATGTTCTGAAACTGTAGCCAAGCCAAAATCGTGATCCTCTACCAACAGTAACCAACTTCCAATTCAATTCCTTCCTCAAAAACTTCCATTGTTTTTTTTGTCTCAAAACCAATGAGACACAAATACAGAGTCCTCAGGACTGTATTATTTCAGAATGAGAGAGCTTGAGAGAAGTCCAGAGGCACAAGATGATTTTTCTGACACTCTGCAGTCAGTCTCAGTTACTGCTTGCAACTGCAGAGACAAAGGGCAAAAACCAGTGTACAGTCCCAGAATAATCTTCTCTTTCCTCTGCCAGAAAGTGACAGACCTGATTCTGCCTCTAGGGCTATAAAAGCAAGACTAAACATAATTTGCTTCCCTCGGTTTCTAGTAAGCAGTGTGGTATTTCACACAATTAACCTCTCGACTGCTCTGAAATATTCCTTTTACCCCAGTTTGTGCAGAAGCCTTGAACATCACTGGAGATGTACCCTGAACAGTGCAACACCACAGCAGGGGCAGCAACACGTTGCAGGAACCCCTCTAGAGGACACAGAAGGAGACAGAGCACCATATAGTAACCTGGATGTAGAACATCATCATGGGACTAAAAGAACACAGTATTAAAGAGAAATGGCAAAGCAGAACTCCACAGGCAATTTTAGGAGCTCCTTCAGCACAAAATGCTGCTTCCCATCAATACACTGAAGGTATTTTCCAGCTTTTGCCTCTTTACACAGAAACTCTTTTGCTTCCATTCATCCTTGATCCCAGTCCTGCCACTGGACAACTGCTGGGCCCACCCCATCTTAATGCAAAGACAGCACCTTGGAAAGCTGCAAATGTGGGAACTCCATTTTTAGTGCAAGTTCTGCTTGCAACTCGCATAGAAAGAGTTGATACCCCCAAAAAATCCTCACAACAAAAGCATTTGAAAAAGCATAAAAATATTAAGGGTGGCTTATCACAGTACCTATGTATTTTACTACCTTGTAAAGTAAGTGTAGGAATAGACATAATTTATACCCTAATAAGGTATACTTCACTTTAAAACAACTCAACAGCAAACTCAAAGTATTGTCTACGGTGTATATACTGTCAGTTTCTTACCAGAGTAGTGGAATCTCACTTCCAGTATTAACAGAAAAACTAATCTTTCCATCTGGTCATTCTAAAGCCTCCTAATCAACCTAAACACCTTCACAGCTCTGCAATTTCACAAAATCACAATGGAGAAAAATGACAGAAGCATTAACACAGCTGGATCTCTTCTCCCCTGCCACAAAAACTAACGAGTTTATAAACTGCAAGTTCTATAACATTTCCAATAACACTTAAACTCCTAAGTACCAAAACACAGCATTTCATTTCACAAATTGGGATGGAAACACAGAGCTGCCTGGGTTACACCATTTTCTCACAACCCAGAGTTCACATTAAAGAAAGTCTTATTTCATTACTTCTGTTCCATTTCCTGCTTTGGGAGCTCAAGTCCATGCCGTTTTTCCTCACAAATATAAGAGCAAAGACTGGAAGTGACACCCAGAGTTCTGTCAATGTTCTGCTATGAAGTGGAGCTAATTAGCACACATACAAGTCACTCACACACGGCTGCACAGCTTAAATTGGCACAAGCTGGCACAAAAGACAGACAAGCCCAACTTTGCCATTGCAGAAAGACATGCTAAGAAAACAAACTGTTGTCAGAAAGGTATTTTATCTCAAGTTATCTCCAGCAGGAACTACCAATACTACAAAAAGAACGTTTTCTTGTGGCATTCAGAAACTATTTCACAGAACACAGTATTAACAAGCAATGCTGCTCTGCCATCATGTGCTGGGCACAAGAACCACTGCTGGTTTAACCAGCCTCGCATTTGCAGCTAACAAGGTCCTTAAATTCAAAAGCTAGCAGGTGTAAGAGAAGAAATTTTGTTTTGTTTTAAAGACTGTAGGCAAGGAGGTCAAGATTATGGACGACAAAGATAAGAATCAGATCACAGGAAGGGGAGGAGGTTGCAGAGGCTTGTAGGGCTCAAGAATGTTCGTGTTTTGCTGAACTGTAACAAAGCAACAGCGGCCGCAATTATGAAATTAAGGATACTTGAAAAATGTTAATTACTCTTTCTCCACATATACACACATCCAATTTCATAGCTCATACCAGCTCAACTTCAATGCACAGTCCAGGTACAAACATCTGGAAACAGTTCCTACTAGAAATGGGATTACAGATTTCTCATTCTAAACCTTGAAACATTCAAGCAAAGGGTTTGCCTGCACTGGAGATCTGAGAAAGGTTCTTTCCTTAAGGGGCAAAAAAACAAATAAAAGGTCAAAAAAACAGTACTGAAAACAATTAGCATCTCTGCCAAAAGCTGACCAAATAGTAAACTCTTCCAATGTTCTGTTTCTGGCAATTGACACACCATGAATGACAGGACTTGCAGGAGGAAATAGTGAAAAAGCAAAGTAAATGCCGGACTAAGAAAATTTTCTTTAATAGTTCATGAGCACATAAATGTCTGTTCCTAATGGACATATCTGGATAAACATGACATCACTGTGTTCATAACTGACTTTTACCAGAATTTTGTATCAGAACCTCATTATTTTTCCTTAAATATATTGTAGGCACCTCACCTCCCGTTAAATCCTTTCCACAAGCTGAATTTTAAAAAGCTTATGCACTTGAAAAAAAATTGTATTTCAGTAGCATCTTTGTCTTCATAGAACAGCTTTAAGAAGTAAGAATGCAAATATAAAATTAGGGATGAATACATCACAGTATAATATGCCTTAGATTTGCATACCTTCTGTCTATTCTTTCTTCAGAGTCTTCATTTCTGGTGACTCTCCCTGCCTATGCTGAATTTACCTAACAACTATGTAGGTCTTCTGGGGATTAGTGCTTGTTTCTTCATTCTCCTTTGGATATTTTAAAGGAAAACAGCATACATTTATGTGGAACAGCAGATTTCAGTAATACCTTATTCATTTTTTGTTGATATTATCTCTCAGAATGAACATATACAACAGTTCCCATCCAAGATGGATGCTCCCCTTTTTTCCAAGGCCTTCATTTTCCTTGTCCTTATCAACAGACTTAAAATTCCACATAGTTCTCACTGAAGAACAGAGCACTGAATTAAATTTTTAGTCTGAACAAAAAATATGACTTTGTGCCCACACAAACTCAAGATCTTAAGTTCTGCTGGAAATGCAAGGCACAAGATAGTTCAGATCAAGGGAAAGCTGAGCTGAGAAGACTGATGGTGGCAGTAGCAGACAGAATTTAAGAAGACCAGCTCAGGAGACCTGGACAGATAAAAGCACTAGGAACTCCATGTCCACAGTAGTGTAAAAAGGGCAATAACACCACTGAGGCAAACCAGGAGGACTGAGCTTTGTTTACACTGTTTGAGGCAGAGTTTGCCTGTGACTCATCACCACAATGAACAACCCTGAGCATTCCTCTCCCTCAGATCTGAATTAGGCATTTTTGTGCTGTGCTCCCCAGCTCACAGGGGGATTTGTGCTTCCTATGCCTTCCACCAGAATCTGACACTATCCCATCAGCTTGGCTCTGATGCCTGAGCTCACAAACTGGCTGGAAATAATAACTGCTAAGTGCTTTTCTTTAAAACCCTCTTTTGGCAGCCCTGTAAAACACCAAATTCTGCACTGTTCTAAACCACATAGAATTATTTATGTTTATTTCATAATACATTTTGAATCTTGTTCCCCTTGTAATTAACATAAGGTGGGTGTTAAATAGTTCTGGTACTAAGGGGGTTTTTGTTAAAGAACTATCAGTACTTTCAAAAGATTCCTCTTCCATCCAAGTATTAAAATTCTTAGGGCCAACACCTGCTTCATCTCTTGAATTTTTTTGCATACATCTAAAAATATGATGAATCAGGTTAAAATGCTTCCAAGAAACTACATGCAAATGCTTCCCCTCACTCCCATTTTAGTGCAGGAGCCTTATCTCCCAGTTGCTCATTTTCTAATATGCTGATCCACACCACTGAGCTACTCAACTTCTTCCCCCACCACAGCAGTAGAGGATGATCCATCAGATTTTAAAACAACTCTGTTTCAAATTGTTATGCATGCAACAGTCTCAGATAAGACTGTAAAAACTATTAAAGTGGCAACTCAAAAAGCTTTATTAGAAGCCAATTCCACTGTGCTCTATCTTGAAAACAGTAATTTCAGAAAAGAATTTAATACTATTTTTTCCAGTTAACATAAAGGTACATAGCTTTCTATTAATATAAGAGCCAAAAGTAAAGAATGCCCTAAAACTACAGTTTTCTGAAATCCACTACACTGAGTGATGCTTTAAGAGGATAATTGCTTATGTATACATAAGAAGCATGGTACATCCATTGCTGCAGAGCACATATAATAATATACACACAGACATCTGCAAAAAGTACAGACCTTAGAAAAGCTGTACATCTCTCAGCAATTAGGTGCTGAGCACTTCTGAAATCTATAATGTTTACCCCTGTATTTAAAAGGTTGGCTTTTCAGATACTCTTAGAATACTGGCACAAAGGTTTAACTAACAAAAGCCAGATCAGAGCATGGTCACAAGAGAGCCCCATTTCCACTGATTTTTCAAATATGAAATCATTATGGACAAGAATATTGCTAAGGTACTAAGAAAAATTTTTAAATCAAACATGTTCTGAAATTAATTTTAAATGTTTCCAGACTAATCTTCCCCCAGAAGAATGTATTGCAGAGATCTCAAAATAAAACAGAGCTTCAGCAAAACTTGCACCTCTACCTACGGTCTCATCTGATTCACAAATATAACGTTTCAGAGTAGCAACTAAGTCAGCCATTTCAGTTTTGGAGATCACATTTCAAAAAGATGACGCCCTTGAGAACACATTCAACCACTTGTCTTGTATATGCTTACACACAGCTGGCCTAATCCTTTTCATGACTTCAGATGTGTCAATTACAATTGCCCAAGTTAGATACTAGTCCTTCTTATCCTAAAATCTAAACACTCTACAAAAGAATGTTTATATTATACTACACCATAAACTATTCTTTACTGTATAACAAAATAGTTTTCTCTGTATCTTTTTGCTAAAATAAAATTTTCTTACAGATAATTTGACAGATTCCAGCTGACATCAAATTTTCACCAGGGAAAGCAGTGGTAGGTTTTCAGTAATTTCTGGTACAGCACAGCTGAGAAACCAAACCAAACCAAACCACTTTAAGGAATCCAACAACACTAAATCACCCAGTGAGAAGAACCAGTGTTCTAAAATGAAAAGTCAAAAGAATATGCTTGACTATTTAATGGTGTGCATCCTCTCCTTCATTCAGCATCCTGAATTTGCTTCACATAACTGCCAACTTTAACACAAAGTTATTCTTACGAGACACCAAAGTAGCAACTGTAGCACCAAGCAGAGTTTATGACCCAATGCCTCCATGCAAACAGCATTAATACATTTTTACTAACTGGCAATCTTCAAAAGATGAAAATTCAAAATCCCTATCAGATGACCTTCAAAGACATCGTGTGGTCTTGCCTTGAAAGCTTTAGATCTGTCAGTAACAATTTCTGGGAAGCAGCAGGAACATTAAACATTTGAAAAATTATGTGAATGTCTACTTGGTGGACCTGCTTCCAGACATACAGCTGTGCACATCTGTGCACATCAAAACCCCAGTTTTAGAACATTGAGGCACACAGGATGATCTTTAAGCACAGCCCTATCACTGCAGTGGCTGGCCCACCCAAGCAAAGGGACAGTGATAACTCCATTTTCCTGGTGTGTATAGTTATGTTGCCCAGGGATACAGCTGACCTTTTGCTGTGAGAAAGGCCATCAGAGCAGAAGAAACTTTAATCATGCAAAACTTCACATTTAAACAACAACAGCCTCAACATATGGTTTAACCACAGAATGTAATATGAAAATCCTCACCTTCTCTGCAATCAAAATGGGCAAACAAGCTCAGTAATAAACCTTTAGGCTGCCCACTGCTACCAATGAATATAGCTTGTCCTAGAATCAGAAGTTAAGGATGCTAACAACTCTGACATTGACATGGCTAACTAAAAAAATCATTCTTCAGAAGCCACTTTGTCTCTAACAAAACACTGACCAATAGAGCAGTAATTTAAGACTGAGATATATATGTACACTATTCAGGAAAACACTACTGAAGTCTTCATCAAATACAAAACTCCAAGCAGATACTTGCATTTAACAAAATATACCGAGAGCATTACACAGCTATGCACTGCTGTGGATGATATTCTCAAGTGTTTGCAAACTTATGACTCAAATTAGAATCCAGGTAGATGCCCCTATTAGGCACACAGGACTTGCAGATTACCAGCTAAAGCCTCTTTTCTGAAAAAAAAACACATTTAGACAAAGATTTCTACATGACTATCTGCTTCCTATTACAGTTTGAGTTATGAGAGCCAAAGGCCAGCACAAGCACATGACAAGCATTGTGAAAGAAATCCAGAAAACAGTCCCTCTCTTTAAGAGCTACCCTGTTTAAAAACAAGATCTGATTCACCCAAGATAGGGAATTTTATGAAGTGGTTCAGAAGACACATACACACATCTACACACACTATAGGGCTGAAGAAAATCATTCCATAGGAAACCAACTAAGAATAGGAACACTTAGCACAACACCACAAGAACATTTCACGAGACAACCCTTTCTTTGGTCAGCTTTCAGCAAAAAATACTTTGTCATTTTTACAGGGTAGACTAACCCCATGAGATGGTGCAACAAATTTTATTCTCACATGGCCAAAAGCAAGTAACACCAAGTGGGTTCTCACCTAACTGCTTGGCTGCAAGCACACACAGGGGAAAACAAAGCTCACTTAGCCTCAACCTCTCCTTCCTCTGAGGGCACAAAGCCAGTTTATGCAATATACTTCACTCCTAACACATCACAGACTGCAGCATGAGCTGCTCCATATCCCTGAGGAACTGGCACCAGGACTGATGGAAAAGCCCCACTGGCTGAACTACACTTCACCCTATAGACATCAAGACTATCATAAGGTTTTTTTATATTCTAATGGAAGACTCAAAGAAAACCCTCAAAACTTTAAGTGATTTTTCTTTTAAAGATGGACTGATTTTTGATTTTACAATCTAACAGCAAAAACTGTATTATTTCAAAAGGTAATTTTTAACCTTTTAATTTAATTATTTTGGTTAGTATATAAACTGCATACCATACATGGAAACTGTACATATTAAGCCCCAAACAAAATTCACTTCTGTAACAATACAGTGTAGCAATTAAAAAAACTTACAGTGCGAGCACATTTCCAAAGGGTAGCTTGCCTCATTTCCCTGAAACACAACAAGAAAAAAAGAGCAAAGTTGCAATTACTCCCAAATTAGCTTTGAGGAACTATTTACATTTCAGCATTGCAAAAATCTCGGGCAATACAAGTTACATTGTTATTCAAAAATATGTTTTTCAGACCCAGCAGTCATAAACAGTGTTTTATTTGGATAGATCTATGTTACCAGAACAAAAAAAAAATAATAATAAAAAAAAATAAAACCGTAAAGAGGTCTCCTTAAATGAGAATTCCCGTGAAAATGTCAGTTCACATAATTATAACAAGAACTTCAATCCCGTATTCTAAACTCAGAAAAACAAACTCACTACTTATGTATTGAGCAAATGCTAGTTTTCAAGTTAAAAACATTTGATTTTAAAACTTCACAAAACCTGCTTTACCGTTTTATTTCATACGCAGAAGCAGACGCGTCCTTACGAATTCCGATGACAAATCTTACTCAATTTGCTTAAGAAAACTGTATCAAGTTTTCTTCCCTGAACCACCTGCCATTCCCCCCAAAAAGGATTCACACAGCAAGAATTAAGCAAAAGAAGAGCTTTACATGACCACAAACTCAGACATAACACCTTTACATTTAAATATTTTTGTAATGTACTACGTTAATAAGTTCCTGCTTTATAACTGAACGGAAAGTCAAGCTAAGACTTTAAATCCTTGCTACACAACAAAGTAATAGCACAAAAAACTTAAAACTTTGAGGGTATAAACACTAAATTTGTACACATTAACTACTGCAATATGAACGCAAAAAAACCCACGAATTTTGTATTTTCCTCCAAATGCCTCACTTTGAGCCAGAGATCACAATACGCACATGCTTAATGACTTTTCTGAATCCATTAGCAAAGGAGCAGCCAGATAACTGAAGAGATTCATAACCACTTTCAAAACTAATGTTTCTAAGGGAGTGTGTTACACAAGAAAACAAAACTTATTTCAGATGAGTCTAAGACAATCTATTCAGCAGTAATTCTCTTATGGTGTGGAGTATAAGGGACTCCACAGTTGAGCACTTGCAAAGAAAGGCTCGTCAAAATGATACAAAACTGAACAGATACAGAGAGATTACTTGACAGAAGGCAGGGGGAAGAATTACTTTTAGCCTAGAAGTTAAATGTGACTGCACTTGCTAATCAGAGCAAAAAGGGGCAGAACAAACATCTCATGAATCTAAACATGTCCAAGAGGAGACGTGGTGGTGGTGTTGTTGAGGGGAACTGTTTGCATTTTTTCATCTCAGAAACGCGTTCACTTTGCTTATCCCCCACAATCCACAGGCGCTCTTGCTTCATTAAAAAATGTTCATGCATTTGCTTTCTAAGTAGGGCAGCAAAAGGTACAGCCTTAATGTCTTCTCCAGTGTCTACTTAGAACAAGACAAAGTAGCAGAACAGAAATGTAGATGAGGACCATCAGGCCACAAAAACCTCAGAAGCTCAGCAGGGATGTTCTTCAGACAATCTAATTGAACTGTGGCAGGGAATCCAGGAGAGCAGTGCCACGTGGAAAATATTGCATGGAACCCAACCAAAGTCTTAGGATAAACAGCAAAGACCAAAACAGGTAGCAAAAGGCTAGTGTATGCATCTGACTATAAAAGGGTAGGGAATCTAAAACGGGAGAAAGCAGAATTTTGAGACAAGAAGAAACAGGAACCAGGGGATCCAGCTAGGCTGCTCAAGACACGAGGTCATGAAGAGGCAAGAAAAACACCAGACTGGAAGGCTGCAAATTAAAGGAGAAAGTTGAATTAAAACCAGTGCACTTATGCACATGCACACAAATATACAATCTTAACTACTACTGCTCTTTTGGGCATTTACATCCTTGTTCAGGTCTTGGGAGAAAATTAATTTCTGGTACGGGCTGCCTATAAACACATAAAATGCTTCTGAAAACTGAGCAGGACAAAACGAAAAAATGAGAATAACTGTTTTCAGTTCATGAAATGAGTAAGTGTAATGTTTTTAAGGACTCTTACTATACATTTAGATGCACATGCTAAGTCATAAACTAGTTATCTAAATGGAGTAGCCTAAAAAACATATTTGGAGATCAGAGAAAAAAAGTGAATAAACTTCAGCTTAGCTTTTCTTTGAAATGGCTATGGCTAAAAAAAAAAGTGTTCAGAATACTTACCTATCCAGGACTGGATCTTGAATATCTAAAAAGGTAGAAAAATCTAGTAAATTACAATGTAAAAATTACATGATTATTCAACATTTTCCACGTAGTATTTAAGCAAAGTATTTTAAAAAGTAGTTACCTGCTATTGATGTGTTGAATATTCATCTTCACAGGAAAATCCAAAATTCTTGTAAGATTTAATAGGAGGTTGATGGGGGCTGGGGGGGTGTGTGTGGTACAAATAAACATCTGAACTACTCATGCCAAAATTCCTGTTCACACTGCTGTGACCTGGACAAACACAAAGATGGTGCTCTATACCAAAGCCTTGATCTTCAGAGATTAAGAGGAATGATTTGGTTTCCGGAGCAGGCATTTTTTATCCTATTCCATCAGCAGCAGTACAAGACGCTTGCTTACTTGCCCCCAAATACAATCAAGAAGTGTGTATGCTCTGAGACAGGAGATAAACCTTGAAACACAAGCACTAAGCTGGCTGAATATTCTGGTTGCTTAAGAAGCAAGGATTGTTTAGGAATAGGCAGGCAGTAAGTAAAATGGAAGGTCTAGAGTTACATCCACATTCAGGTGTTCAGAAAAAAAAGTAGGGAGGGAAGCACAGCTATGAGACATCATTAAGTATCAAACAGACCCTCTAAGTAAAAGGAAAGAAACTGGATACACATTTTTATCTTTACAGTTTTAATGCAAACAATTACCTAATTTTAACACCAGATAAGGAAGCATTCTAAAGAATGCTGAAAAATATTCTTTGTGATTGAGTGCACTAACAGAAAATTTGAGTTACTGCAAATGATCACTATAATTATACACCTTATTCATTAAAGTAACACTGCATTTACACTTTATTTTATAGTTTTAAATTATACTAATCTATAAAGACTAAAGCCAGTGTAAAACTCCAAAGCTGTAATTTCATCTCCAATATAAAAGTTCATTTATACAAATGCATCTGAGTCACAAGGTTCTGACACAGCCCTAAATTGTCAATTTTAAAACCTCATTATAATATTAGTGTTTCCTGACAGATATATCTTTATCATACCTCACAAAAAGTAAGAGTATCTGCTCATATACACTATTTCAGCACATTTAGAAACCGTGGTTTGTTGTTGAAGAAATGCAGCTTTTACAGAGTCAACGCTCCACAAGAGATTTACTTGGCACTTTTGCCCTGTGTAAAACATGTCTTCCTCAGCTGCATCTGGGTATCCCAACCAGACTGCTGGAACTCCACTCTCTCCCAAGCTGCATCAGTAGAAAAAGCAGCTGAGATACTACAGATACTTTGAATACCCTTATTCTTTTAGACTAGTCTTGAAATTTTCTTAAATGCTGTTAGAAGCCTGTGAGTTAATTCCCAGTTAAACAGCCACAAAAATCATGACTTGTTGACAAAAATAATTACAGATAAGGGAAAAGTCCAAAATCTACTAACAGAAGGCTGACCCAATTCTGAGTATTGCAGAAATACCAGTTTCCTAGAGAGAAGTCAAAACACATCACTAAAGGAGCTGACATGACACGTAATGTGTTCCTTTAAGAACAAAAGTAGGTTTTGCAATTTTCTACTAAGTATTCTTTTCTCCTTTCAGCAGCTGTGCCTTTTTACTAGGTAAGAATAACCTCTTAATGGACTTTAGTTATTATACCTTCTGTAAATTATAAATAAAAAAGTCTTTGTTGATTTTTTTTTTCCCCCTGGCAGTTATTTCAAATACTAATCACTCTTTCTTCTTAAGATCAGTTTTATACATGCTGCTCCAAGGTACAATAGTTAAGGCAATTATCTTGACAAGTTTCCTCTTAGTGAAAGACATGAAGATCTATGGATAGAAAAAAGGAAATTAGCAATTAGCAAAATTAGTACCATAATTTCAATTCTTAGCTGCAGTTGTTTATACAAAACGGCTTGTACACAGACATCACACTGCAAAGCAGTTCTTCAGCATATATTAGTAGAACACTGTTTCTAGGTCTGATTATGCATTACTTTTCTGCATGATGTGCATTTTTCTGAAAATAGTTCAGAGAGATAAATCACAGCTTTAGCCCTCAATTAGTTTTCTTTTTTGCCTTTTTTTTTTTTTTTTTCTTTTATAAAAGTAGAAAATGTGTTTAAATGTCAGCAAACCACAATTTCACCTTAGGACTAATCTGAAATGTAGCCCTCCAAAGGGGGTGGGAGGGTGTGTGAGTCACTATAAATGAAAATTAATTCCTGGACAGTCTAAGACATTAGGTTCTTTCGAAGATTCTGATTTGTTTCCACAGCCAGGCAGTAAATTCAACAAGGAGCAAGACTGGTCTCCTGACCTCTTTAGTTCATGTACAGGAGTAGTTGACCAAGATTTACTACTTTCTCCAGCAGCAAACAAAAGCAATGCAAGATGTTCATCCTTGTAAATTGCCTTAAATTTGCCAACTGCCTTGTCACAGCACTGGCTGTTCCACCTCTGCACTAGATGCTCCTGCATTTGTGTTTTTAATGCAAGGGCACCTCTTGGGGTTTGGCAACACACTGTATGTTGGGCTTCTTGCATCTGCTCCTATACCTTCTACACTACTTATTACCACTGTCAGCAAAAGCAAGAAACTTCAGCAGGCAGTGAAACAGTCCAAGTCACGTCAGCTGGGGACCAGAACTAGGCATTATCAAGACAGCCAACTTCAATTCTTAAGTTACAAAAACGCTGTTTTCCATCATCCCTTACTACAACACAAAAGAATGGGAGTATTAAAACAGCTAGCAGCTCACTTCTAGGGAGAGTCCACAAGACCCTCCTCCCTGTTCCACAAACACACAAAATGCTTATCTTGTCTTTTCTCACTCTTCTCGCTACCACCAGAATTAATGATTGATGACAATTACCTGTTGCAGGGAATTCTTCCTCCTCCTTCGAGCTCATTTTCCATGTATTGTTGTTTTCATAAAGCTTTAACAATGAAGAACTGCTTGGTGAAAAGATGTTTGATTTGGTTGGGGTTTTTTTAACAATCATTGTTTAACAAATTACTAGGGCTTTGGCTGCCAGAGGTTGGTATTCCTCACTAAAAAACAGCAAGCAAATAGGCAAACTAAAAATGAGGGTATGTGCTTTCAAGGCTCTAAACATTCCTGCATGAATAGGACATGCCACACAGACACATCTACAGTGGTTTAAAATAAATTTCACACAAAGCCCAGGAAGCTTTAAGCCACTTTAATATTTGAATTTCTGAATTAAATGTTGGTCACAAAAATATACAAGATCTCACCCATTGTAATTTATACATTTTATAAGGAATTTACCAGAGAATTAAAACATTAAAAGGAGTTTACCAGAGAGCAGATGAAAGACATACAAAGTTTCTGTAGACACCACAAAAAATATGGCTTAAAACAACAAAAGCAAGAACAAGATTTCAGCCAAAAAAAAAGCAGCAAGAAAAATACTTTAATCTTCATAAAGAGTATGAATATACTTATACTTTGCCTTTTTTGTTAAAATTCAGTAACAAGAAAAAACTCAAAAACCCTTAAACAAACTACTCAACATAGAAATGTTGTATCAGTCCAAGAGGAGTCTATGAATCAAGAAAAGTATGTCACTGATTATCTTCTATTTAACAGAAATATCCAATTTATATTAAATTTATATTTATATAAAGAATGCTTGTAAAGGAAATGTTATAAATAAGATCACCAGGGAATTTGGCATTTGTGTTTTGACTTGGAGTAATTAAGTCACCTTTTAGGCTTTTTATTGCAGGCAGTAAATAAATCTGCCTAAAATTTGAATATCCAAACATAATTACCTGAAAACAAAACTTAACTGAAGAACTGGTAATAGTGTGAACTAGCTGACAAAATTTAGCAAGTAACATTTAAAACATGTTGGTGACTTCTGTATTGTTTTATGCACAGCAACTACTAAGTACTTGGCTTTGCTTAAAAGTATTCCAGGCAGAGAGAGTGCAACTCTCCTAAATCCTTCCTCCTCCAATTAGCAGTTCTCTAACACAAGACTTCTACTCAAAGAAATCTACCTCTGAGGTTCTTATACTGGTATTAATGTTGAGTTAGATTTTGTGATGCAAAATTAAGTGAAGACAAGAAATTAGAAGACACTGAATAAGAAGGTTTGTGGAAGTTCAGCCTGAGAGCAGTGACAGTCTCATTGCTGAGCCCAAATTCTCAGCCTGTTTTCTAAGATCATGTGCTAAAGAAGGAATTAAAGAAATACATAAAAATTCATGTGAGGTGACACCCACCTCACATTCAGTAAGTTTAAAAATTAAATATCTCCTAGCAGTAAGCTAGACCACAGTCACCAATCATGCATTATGTTCTCAGGTCAACAACAAATCCAGTCTATCCTGAAGCTAGGACAATATGACAGCAATTTAAGATCCAAGACTTCCAAGCTGAATTCAGCTCAAATGACAATTTATTAAGCCTTCATGACTACACAACAATTTTCACCACCTCAGCTCTGCTTATGTTCGTTCTATTCATTGTTGCAACCAAATTCCATGACATTTCCATGGCTATCCCATTTCCATGGCCATCCATTTCCATGGCCATTACCTTGGCTATCCAAAAATCCAATATATTTTCTGGCACTGGACTGTCAAATCTGGGTATCTTGCTACCCTTTGGCGTGAGCCTTTGTTGCTGCTGGACACAAAATGAGTCACATGGACACAGCTCGAGGTGTGGTGAAGGAAGAAGAAAACATTATTTTTTCTCTCAAAATTTATAGGTTTCTGACCATGGCCAGGGATTGGATAGTCAGGATAACACTTTCCTAACCACACTGGCTGTGAGAGATGTCCATTGAAAGATGTGTATCAGAAAGAATGTATACATATCTATGTTTACAGTTACTGTCTTGGGAAAGTCTTTAGAAACCATGTCAAGATTAAAAAACTTGAGTTTTCAGGATGACAAGCCTCCTGTCATCCACATGTGAAACAGAAGAAATTAAAGAGGATACAAATGAGCAGCAAATTCTTATAGGTTATACAGGAAAGTCAAGGATTAAAGTAAAAAAAAAGATAAGAAAACAGAGAAGCAGCCATAATGTTACCAGGTAAGTAGCACAGACCACATGTGTGACAGTGAAGGACTCAGGCATTTCACTGGTATGTAAGAGTTATAATTATCTACGCTTCTTCAAGTAAAACTTGCCATTAAAATCAGCAACTCTTATTATGAACACAACTCTTAACAGCTAGAACCAGTAATATATATTGAATTCACAGGATGGCACAAGTAATGAAAGAAATCTGTTTTGGTATTTCCTTACCAAATAAATCCTCCAATGGTCTATATGCAAAAGAATGAAAAGTATTTTTATGGAAGAATATCCACCACTTGTTTATTTAATTCTTTAATCAACCAGCAACAAGATGCATATTGTAGTAATACATTATAATTATTTTCTCCTGGACCCTTGAAGACATAGCTGCAAAAGCAAACTATGAAATTTATGAACTGACCTTAAATGTTGGTATTTAGGTTATCCTGGGTGCAATCACACCCTGCAATTAGTGTATCTATCAGTCCCAGTAAGCCTGGGTTCATGCAAGGCAGGCCCTGCTTGGCCAACCTCAACTCCTTCTATGGCAGTGTCCCACCTAGCAGATGAAGGAAAGGCTGTGGATGTAATTTACCTGCACTTTAGGAAAGTCTTTGACATTTGTCTCTCACAGCATTCTCTTGGAGGAACTGTCTCCACATGGCTCAGACGGGCCAGGAGTCCACTGAGTAAAAAGACTCTCTGGATGGCCAAGCCAAGAGCGGTGGTGAATGGAGCTGTGTTGAGCTGGAGGCCTGTCACCAGCTCCCCAGGGCTCAGTTTTGGGGCAGGTCATATTTAATGCTCTATCAATGATCTGGACAGCAGGATCCAGGGTGCTCTTAGTCATTCTGCAGATGACACTATGGGAGTTTTGTTCTGCTAGAGGGTAGGAAGGCTCTGCAAGAGGGATCTGGACAGGTTGGATCAATGGGTCAAGGCCAATGGTATGAGTTCAACAAGGTGAAGTGGGGTCCTGTCCTTGGGTCACAATCCCAGACAGCACCACAGGCTGTGGCAAAAGTAGCTGGAAAGTGACCCAAAGGAAAATGACACAGTGGTGTTGACTGACAGCAGCTGAACACAAGCCAGTGTGTGCCCAGGTGGCCAAGAAGGCCAAGGGCATCCTGGCAGCATCAGGAATAGTGTGGCCAGCAGGACCAGGAACGTCATTCTTCCCCTGTGCTTGGCACTGGTGACACCTCAAAGCCTCTATCCAGCTCTGGGCCCCTCATTTCAAAAACGACATTGAGGTGCAGGAGCAAGTTCAGAGAAGGTTTGGAACGTAAGTCCCATGAGAAGCAGCTGAGGGAGCTGGGGATATTTAGCAGGGGAAAAAGGGGATTCAGAGGGGACTTTATCTCGCTACAACTCCCTGAAAGGAGGCTGTAGCCAGGGTGGGGTTCAGGCTCTGCTATGAAAAGGACAAGGGAAACCACCTCAAGTTGCACCAAGGAGGTTCATGTCAGAAAAATTTCTTCACCAAAAGTGGTTAAATATTGGAACAGACTGCCCAGGGCTGTGGTGGAGTCACCAACTCAGGAAGTGTTAAAAAAAATAAGTAGACATGCCTCTTTTCCAGTTTAGTGGGCATGATAGTAATCACTCAAATTGGACTTGATGATCTTGGAGTTCTTTTCCAACCTTAATAATTATTTGATTCTTTTTTACCTTCCTTTGAGCTGTTAACAGTTCCCTAAGAATACAGGGATAAAGGGAATATAAACACAAATACAAGTATTATTCCTAAGTTGATTGTACAGAAGTTGAAAGACCAAGAAGCACATTTTTAATGGCTCAGATAATGTAATAAACAAAGTATCAAAAGCTTTAGAAGTCTAATAATCTTTTTTCTTTGAAAAAAATAATCTAGAAGAGCTAGAAAAGCATACACATTTCATTTGGGATTAAAAAGAAATCTTACAATTATATTTAGTTCACACATTGCTGTCCAATCAATTTAAGGTTTCCTTTGAATAGGAAGGGGAATTTTCCATTTTCTGGCAGGCACAATTTCCAAGAGGCTGCAATGATCTAGCATACTACATCCACAGCTCCCTAGCATCTCTGTTACAATTCCACCCAGCAGTTTAAATCCAGTGATGTAAGCCAGCCAATGTACTCTTCCATTCCACCTTGGTGTTGGATAGAACTTCCATTTAGACACTATAGCAAAACTATGTTCTCCCCTACATCTGCCAATCATCAGCCCTTGAAATTTTATAGTAACTTTTTGTGGACACTGAGTTATATTTCTTGTAAAGTTTACCAGAAATCTGATAAACTGAATCAGTTTTAATAGTTTTAACTGTATCAGTGCTCAGTTTTTATGTATGATCTTAAAAGTGAAACCATAAAAGCACAAAAGATAGGTCATACAGCTGTTGTTAACTATTTAACTCAATACCTCACCTGAATACTAATCAACAGCAAACATCAAGGAAGGCTGTAAGCATTTTATATAGAGAAAAGAGGGCACTTCAGGGGGGAAAAGAAAATCATAAACAAAACCAAAAAACCAAGTACAGCTTATTTTAACTTACCTTTGAAAGAAGAAGATTGCAAGTTTTAAATATGTTACCCCCAAAGCAGCCTAAACTTTTAATCCTGCCTCTAAAGAAAATACTCTGTGACCTTCAGTACTGAAGGAACGCAAAAAAAGATTAATACCTAATTCTTCAACATATTTAAATTGCAGACATCAGAGATAATGAACCAAGGCAAAGGGGATTGGTGGATTTGGGATTACAGTAGAGATCAAGTCAGGTTAAAGCTGTTACAGCACTCTGGCATTGCTTCTTTCAAGTATGTCGAGTGTTATAATTCCCTTTGCCACATTAAAAAAAAATAAAGGACAGTCTTATCAAAAAAAACCTAAAACAAACAAACTTATTTTGGATACATTTACTCAATTTGCTCATAACAAAGTAAATCATGCTTCCTTAGAAGACTCTGCCCTCTTGCATACATGTCAGGTTCTACCACATCCCCTTTCTGGATATAGGAGGTAAGAAAGACTGCCCAAGTCTTAGGAAAAGCCCACAGTTTACTCCTTAGTCACTATCTAATCCAGTCATGTCTCTGCTCAAGCTTCATCAGTCATTTTAAGGGAAGCCACTTGTCCCCTGGCTGGCAGTTGGCCAGTAACTTATGCTATGCTTTATTTAAATCCTTCACTGTCCACGGGTCTCCTCCAATGTGAGATATTAATGGCTTAAGGCCATCACACTCAAGTAACTATTCTAGGATATCACAGGGAAGCCCTAAACCAGTGAAGCACAAAGCAAACCCGAAACTAGAGATGGCTCCTGTTGCCAAAGCCTCTAGCAGACAGAAAAACTAAAGGAATCAAGAGTGTAATTTATAGGAGGATTCAGCCTTTAATAACACCATTTGGCTTTATTAAGGGAAACATAATAAAAAGTGTATCTGTTCAAATGGGATAAAAACACTTATTTAAAATTTTAGTCTTTTGAATTTCAAGTGATCAGGACTGAAAAGCAATCTATAAAGTCTATCCACTTACAGCAGGTATTGTATGATTTATATCCATATACATCAATCTCATAGTATTCCCTATCTGAACTCAGTTACACTTGCTCATCTTCCAGCAAAAATCTAGACCTGCATTATCTTGAAGGTATAATTAAGTACTTGGTTTAATCATAGATCTGTACATGCAGACACAAACACTAATTACTCACCTGCAGCATCTCCCAGAAAAAAAAAAAGTCACCCAAGAGAGAATGAGACATACAGACCCAGCAGAAACAACAAAGAGCAGTTTGTTAAATTGCTTAAGAAGAAAGAATGACCAAAGATAAAAGCAGTTTGACTGCAAAGTCCTTTTCCTGAATTTAGAGAAAAAAGAAGTCATGAGGTCAAAACATACACTGACAATATAATTTACTAGGTATGTACATACTTCCCCAAATCATCTCACACAAGTTTGATGTAGACATAATAAAAACCTAAAGGATAACTAGATTACTATAAACTTAACTGAATTGTTCCATCTGTAATATGTGAGATTATTCACATTTTCTGTTGAATTTTATGATCTCCCTAACAGAGGTTGCAGTATGTCAGACAGACAGATAATAAACAGCGCTAGAAACAAACATAGTGAGTTTTCAAAACTAGGTAAGGCAGAGAACAGATTGTGCCACATTCAGAAAACTAACAAATTAATCTTGTTATTTGAAGGAGAAAAGCAAAACCCCCTATGTATGAAAAACCACAGAAAACAGTAAGAGCTCTCATTTTAAAAACCTGCAAAAACATTGCAATCTGTAAATAAAACTTGAGAGAAAACCGGTGACAGGAACAAAAGTGTTAACTTTATGAGCTAAGGTACATTTCACAATTTCATTTTTGGCAGTTCCCAGCTGCTACTCTAGCAGCAACAATCCAATCTGCTTATCCAATCACTTCAAAGCTCACATTTCTGAAGCTTGCATCACTCTCAAAAATTCTCAGAGCCCTGTAATTTTAAGAGCATAAATGAATAATGAACTCTCAAAAAGCCAAGGAAAGGAGTTTCCCAGAAGGATTCTGAAGCAACACAACCTTTACTAGGGGAACAATAAAATTCTGCCACCATTAAATCAAAGTTGTGATGCAATTAATGGGAAGTCTTTGGGATTAAGAGGTTGTTCCTCCACTGCTTCTGAAGAAGTCACCAAAAATTTTGCAAGATAATAATTTATTTGTTCCACTTAGGTCAATATACCAGCTTCACCTACAATATTTCTTTCTAGGTTTACAGCTCAAGCTGAAGTTTATTCAATTCCCTTGGCTAAAAGAGGGGACCATGGCAGCTAACCCTTTCAGCTTTAAAGTTTCTCAATCATCCACCCCATGACTGTGCTGTTACATGGACTAACCCACACTAGTAAAAATGAAACCAAGACCATACTGCCCAGAACATTTGTAATCCCAAGTACAAAACAAGATAGAAAATACAAATGACTGCAAGACAACAGACACATGAATGACAGGATACAAAAAAAACCCCACAAACCTTAAACAAACCACAAATCTTTATGCATAACAAAAATAGAGCTGAAGAGCTTTAGAGAACATTTCAAAGAAGCTTTGGAAGCATACAGTGCAAAAGCTTGTCCAAAGAGTATGGGAGAAAGCATAAAATACAACTGAAGACTTTATCAAGTAACTCAGGTGTCCTGGGATTTTCAGAGTCAACAGTCAACATCTTAACAAAGAAATGACATTAACTTGCATTTAACAAGATATTAAAGAGAAACAGAATAACCAAAACATATCACACTGATCTTGTTTTTTGGGACGGTGATGAATATACACTGGATATCAGACGTTTATGATCTCCAATTTAATCACTTCATTAGTAGGAAGGATTTTTCCCCCTTTGTTGGTGAATATGAACACAAAAAATACAAGCAACTGCAAACAGTAAATTTTGTCCTGTTCATGCAAAAGAACAACTTCAAATTTGGAAAAGTAAAGTAACACAGGGAACAAAGGAACAAGACTTGATTCAAAACATTAGGCCAAAATATTCAAGCATCACCAAGAACCTGGAGGAATGACAGAGTTCCACAGTTTCCACCAGAAATTAATATTATAGCCAAACTGTTATTTAGTATACCATAGTCTGTCAAATGAAGAAAGACAAACCTACCCAAAAGAACCAAAACACTCAATTTTTGCATATAAAATACTTAGTAGCTAATTAAAACTCTTTCAGCTTTTCTCTTTCTCCACAACAATTTGAAGACAAAACAAATTTTTCCCAGAAAACAGACTTCAGTCCAAACAGTCCAAACTTCCACTCCAACACAAAGTAATAACTTCATCACTGGCTGACCTACATATAAATAGGAACAGAACAATTACTTTACAGGAAGATATTCACTTGACCTAAAGCCACATTGAAATATAATTTGCTATCTATATTCTCATGAGGCTGCTTTTAATCAGGCCAGTTTGATTCTCAGCATTTCAAGCAACTATAAAACCAAAAAAGAAAACTAGGGAGCTGCAGCAAACAGCTCTATAGACTATTCCCTGTAAAAACTGCCAAGTTAACTGGTATTTCAATACCCCCTCCAAAATTAACAGTCAAAGAATTATATTCTCTGTAATACTTCCAAATCCAACACTCTTGCCACTGTATTGATGAGGAGTATGAAATACAGGCTTTCTTTTCTCTGCACTGTTTTTCAAACAATTTTGTAGATTGCAGAAATCAGTCACTTAAGGTATAGGACTTGTTACTATGCTTGCAAATTTAAACTTCTTTTTGAGTAATCTTTAAAAACCCCAAGGCATCAATATCTGTGGAATCAAAAACTACCTCTTAAAAATGTTAGTTGTGATACTCCAAATACAAGAAATGAGTAAATATAAGGATGGTTCAGTCTTCTGAGAAGCTTCTGAACTTCTGGATTGGCTTATACCAAGAAGACATTTAAGTCCAAAAGTCTCAACTCTACAGGCTGGGAAAAAACCAATAACCACTAGATCAGTTTCCTACTACTACACTTCAGCAATGCTGTGAGCACTAGAAAGTATAAGAATACTTCACTTCGCTGAGGGTTTTTCTAAAAAGCAGAAAAGGAGCTACAGCAGTCACAGAACCCCAAGCAAAGTAAACAAATCTCTTCCCAAATTTCTGCAAGAAATGGCTACAGATCCTTGTGCCTGATTAGGGTTAGACTAATATGAAAGGTAAGAATTTAGCTAGAAATTAAATGTAGCATGCTATCCTTTGACAACAAGTGATGAATATACAAATTACTATGTTTGTTAATATATTTATATAACTGGTTATATATATACTCATTAATGTTATATAATTAGAGTATTTCTTCCTCATGTAGCTAGCAAAGCTCCCTTGCCACAAACTGTTAACAAACTTGAGCAAGGAAAGAATGGAAGATCACTATCAGTTAGAAAATAACTTTAGATGGCTTCTTTATTTAAGAGAGTTTAGACATCAATTCACTGCAAGTGGCATTTACGGAGGGCAAAGAATATAGCAAAGATACATAAACAGATTATACTGCATCATATAACAGTATTATGCTACTTAATACTTAACTCTTTTAATACTTAAAAGACTCTACTGCAGCTCAAAGTAATTCCCTTTTCACAGAAATAGGTTAGAAACAGTGAAGAAGAGGACCTGCACATTTTTTTCTACCAATTTTTCTAAGTTTTTAGATTTCAACAGTGCATTCAGTCATGTGTTAACTGCAAAGGGTAAGGCTTTAGGAACAGTTGCACAGGTATTATAAATTAATCTGAAAAGGTCTGGTGGGAAAAAAAAAAAAAGCCAATGCAGTTCTACTGCATACAACAGTTTAGTACCAGTTTTAACTGTCCTTGAGCAGGGAAGTGCAAGTACCAATTCAGAAACTATCAGTAATTCACAAAGGCTCTACCTTGAGGGGTTAGAACAGAATCAGGAAAGCCACACAGCTCAGTGTACAGCTCTGCACAGAAACAGGCTAGATAAGTGGATGCTGTCACCAGCCTTTCTTCCCATGTAAGATACTTCTAAACAGTTCAATACCACTTAGGAAATCAAAAAGGGAAATCGGAGTTTGAAAGGAGATAAACGTCTTACAGATGCCCAACAAGAAGAGAGAAAGAAGAAATAGCACAATTGAAAAAACAATCACAAAGTAGGCAAGATGTCATTCAGGATCCATCACAAAAGAGGCTGAAGAACATTGTGAAGAGTTGTGAAAATGACACATCTCAAAACAGAAAAGACAGTTCAAAAATGAGGATTTGATTTCACAAACTGACACGAACAAAAAACAATCAAGGAGGCCAAGATGCAGAACTGGGCAAGATGTGCAAACCAAAGGAAGAAGCAGGCTATGCAGAAGGGGAATTGTTGCATAGAAACAGAATCTGAAATATAGAGATTGTTCGTATTCTCAACCAGTTAACACTAACCTTAGTTTGTCTTTATCCTTTTTATTAAAGGAAAATAACTTAATCAGAACTTGCAGCTGTCAGCTAATAAATGGAGACATTTTAAGTTCTGGTTTAGTTTTTGCTATTCAAGGATTCACAAAGAATAAAAATGAATCATATGGTTTGAAAACAGGCCCTACCAACACTATGATCCAAAACTGAGTGATCAAATTCATTGTAATTATCAAGAAATTTACAAAACATTAAACAGGTCTTCTTGGCATTACCAGGTTCCATTCTGAAGCGAACACAATTTCCAGCACTCAAGAATTTTCCACAAATTAGAAATCGGTTTTCTGAAGACGTATTGCAAATTTTCAAAGTCCTCAAATTAGCACAGATTTCCCAATAAAATGAAAGCAAAATGAAACATAAGACACTAAAAAAGTCCCAAACAAACAAACCCTCAACAACACAAATGCTTTCAATTCAGGTTTTCCCTGCTATGGAGTATTTGAAACCTTCAAACAGTTTTCTTTTTATGACATGTGTCATGGAGAAAGTACTGACAATTTTTAGTCATAACACGGAGGTGATGTCCATTCAGGAGTTGGTTATATTAAGTAATACTCAAATGCTATTTAGAAGAATATTTTAGGTTAAGTTCTTCAGGGCAGGAATTGGCTTATTTCTTACATACAGGAATGCAAATATTGAGTATCAGAGATGTTTGTCACTTTTGCTACAAACTAATAATAGGGTATGCAAAAGATTAAATTAGAAATCCAAACCAATTTCAGTAGCTTATAAACATTCATGTCTAATGTTTGAAGAATTTTTCAAAATCTCATTACCAGAATACTTCTAAGATCTCTAAATAAAAGATTCACAGTACTTGCTAAAGATTGCTTAATCATTACAGAAATCAAAACTTATTAATTGCTGTAATTGACAATACAACCAGAAACAGCTGTCCTGAAAAGCCAGAAATTTTCTTATGTACAAAAAGTTGTAAATGTATGTAAAAGCAAAAATAAGAGTACACACAATGCAGCATTAGAAAAATTACTGCTGTTTATAGGGTCTATAGGTTCCAAAACAAGTCCTGTAGATGCAGCCCTGCAGAGTCACAGCGACTTCCAGTAATAATTACCAGTTGCTGGCAATCAAGAATCCACTCCAAGGCACCGTACAAAGACTGACAACTGTGCCTGTAAGTACAACCTGTCCACAGAACCACAGGCCACCCTCTTTCTGCTATCCACCATCTTATCTGTTCATGTGCCATACCAAAATTTACAGTTTGCAAGCACTAGAGGCAGTATATAATGCATGTACATTTGCATCCCAATCTGTAATACGAACTGCAAATCAAAGAACACTTGTCATTTTCAACTAAGTGTTTTAACAGCTCTTTGTGAAACACTGGGTAACAAGGATTGACTTGACACAACACTTATGGCACTGCACAGGTGCAACACAATACCTCCAAGGAAGTAGATTAAACTACTAGTAAAATCCAACCTTTCTCTAAAACAAATTTTTCTGGAATTTTTAGTTGTTCTTCCCCTTGCTATAGAGCAATACATTCTTTCTACATCATTACATAAAAATATCTACATATTCTCATTCTGCTCCATTTTAGACCCTTTTACCCTCATGACTTGTTTTCTCACCACAAAAGGGCATTTGGCCACCTTTTAACTCACAATCCCATTTTTTCAAGGCCTCTTAAAAGAGAGTTTTTCAGAACTGACCTTTAGCAAAACTCGGCTGCACCAACACTAGCGCTGCACCATAACATTCAAGAGTATGCAAGATTCAAACTTACTAAGCTTTCATATTTTACAAATTACATTTATCTGATTTTTCAATGCACTGTCTGAAAACAACAAAAAAACCAAAACCCTAACACCAGTGGTACCTACTGCAAATGCTTTAGTCTTATTAATAAAATAAACAGTGTTTTGAATAAAATATTTCAGGAAAACCAATGCTGCTTTTTAAAGAATCATTGGGAAAATTAGCAAACAAGTATTTTACTTGATACCTCTAAGAAGAAAAGTCATTAGAGTGCCAAGACAGTCTACTTGAGTCAAATATAGAAATCAAAGTCTATTCATTTATCTGACATTTTTATTATTGCTGCTTAGAAGTTCCCCTATTTATAATAGCTTGTTTTTTTCCTAGACTTGTTAGCAGATCTACATGCAATCAAGCTTTAATCTAAAAAAAAAATCTGTGAAGTGTCACATTAGCATTATCAACAAAACTGACCCATGACTGCTCAGATACCACAGTGCTAAGCCTGTTAGCAGTGGCTCAATACTAAATTAAACTTCCCAAGGGAACATCTTATACACACAAGACTGAAAAGCTGTTCAGTCATCATGACTACAAAGTACATGAGCTCTCCTTCATAAGCTCAGGCCTGAAGCATAGCCATGGAGTTTACTGAAAAAGAAACCCAACAAATCAAACCAAATAACTCCTTTTAAAGTCCTCTCTGCTAGCCATAGAGTCATTCAGCAGAGAGAATTCAAGTGACCATCTCCAACTTCAGTGATGCTATTCAGAACCTACACAGTCAGCAATGAAACAACAGGTGGTTTTGTCTTTCACCACTTATTACAAAAAAAACCCTAAAACATCTGATAAATATATGCAGAGGAGTTACAGGGTAACAAAAGAGAAGAAGTAGAAAAAGAGTCCTATGGTTTCCAGCTGGTGAAAATAAGGGGTAAAAAAAAATCTCCATTTTTGTCACAAATATATCAAAGGAAGAAAAAGTTCCACAGCATTTAAAGATGATCCTAGGATTGTATTCTGAGAATCACAGCTGAATCCACTTTTCCAGTAGCTTGGTTTCTTCCCAGAAACATATCAACCCTGGGCTTCATTTCTGGGCTTCCTGTTGTCCCATTCCTTTCTCTCCTGCCCCTCCCAAATTCTGACTGAACTGCTTCCATAAATGTCCTACTACATTTTTTTAATTCCTACCTTACCTAACTTAAGCAATGTTATAAACTATTTTAACTTTCAGCTGACTTCAGTTCTTTGCCTGAAGTTTTCTTAAAAATGTTCATCAACACAGACTTTGCAAATATTCACTAACTGACACAACCTGTTTACAGCTGGGAAGCCAAGATTTTTATTGGCAGTTCCTAAGAAACGCTGCCTTCAATCCAACTCAGTTAACGGGTTTCCAAAACTTCTTTAATGCAGTTAAGGATTATTTATATCACTAGATTTCTTCCTTAATTGTGGAAGGGAGTATCAATAGCAGGGCCAAATGACTGTCAAATTACAAACAAGTCAGATATAGTCTCCAGCCTGTTTTGTACCATCAACATAGTTTTGCCCAAGCAATTAAAGTACTTGTAGCTACATATAAAACACAGTCTTATATGGAAAAAGCCTAATAAAGTATAGCTACCAAATTAAAATCTTCAAGCTACACAAAATATCAACATTAAAAATAAATGACACTCCAGAAATTACTTCACTTGAAAGATGGGGGTTTTATTCTCAAACACATCTGAAAATTAAAAAAAAAAACAAACAAACCAACTCTCCACAGACTTTTGCCACACAAATTATATATGTAAGACCTGAACAGAAAGACAAGATATAGTTCAAGCTTAGCCCTGGTTAAACTAATCCAAATATATTACTAAATACAGTATTTCATCCAGTGACCAAAAAAGTCTAGTACATCATTTACTAAGTAGAATATATTGCTTCTAGTCCTGGACTTTCCCAGAATACTTGAATTGGTACACAGAAAGATTTACCTATACAGATTAAAAGATGCTGGTGCATGTCCAAGACTTTCCCACTTCATTCAGGACATTAACACAACCTCTGCAGCTGATCTTTGTGACGCTGCTGGTGTCAAGATTACTTTAGGCCACTGACAACTAAGCTTTACAACAGAGTAGCTTTTGCAGGATATTAAAGGCCCATCCCCAGTTCAAACCTCAAAGCAATCACTTCAAGAGTCTAAAACACTGCTACAAAGACGCTGTAAGTAGGCAGCCAGGGACCACTGAACACCATCACATGCCCCAAGCCAAATGGACAACACACAGCACAATTTTCTAGTGGCTGCATTTTAACTCCAAGACCCCTAAATTTGTAACAGTTAATTTGATTTAGACATATTTATTTTCAAAGCTACAAACACACATATCCAGTATCACATACTAATGTTAATTTCTAAACAGTAAGAAGGACCTTGGTTAAGTTTATTGCCCTGCTATGACCTCGACCTGTTCCATTTGCAGAACAAGGGCAGTATTTACCATCTTCACAAGAGCACAGCAAGTTAAATTCTTACAGTCTTTGGGAAAGAAAGAACGTATTTAAGTAATTTATATAATCATGTCAGCCAATAAAATTCCAACTGTTTCAGGAGTTCCAACTTTCCTATATTTTAATTAACATAGGCCTGCAAGTCAAACAAGATGCTTATTTTCTAATGGTATCCTGCTCAGAAGTACCAGCTGTGTAACCTTTAAGCACAAGCACTTTTTACTCTTCTTTTTATGCTGACATATGCTTGTCATCATTCCTTCCCACCACTTCAATTTTTACTGCCCAATCCTAGCAGTGCTCACTCCTCCAGCAGCAGAAGAGTTGGATCATGACAAGGACATCACATAGTAGCACCTTCTCCATTTCTGCTGATTCTGGCAAAGAAATAGCATATAGGAAGAAGGGAAATAGCCAGTCCTCTTTACCCCCGTGGTCCTTCTGTAAGGAACATAAAGGAATAAACAAGCTCAGGAAAACAGAAAAACATACAGTCCAGAAGAAAACAAGGACGGAAAACTGGGAAATGTGTCACTATATGAATTGGCTGCCCATGAACAAAGAGCAGTGCAGTGTAATTTTTCTCTCAATTACAACTTGACAAATGATATTATACAGAGAAGGGAGAGCAGATTTGGCAGGGAAGAGAAGGGGCAAGGAAATCGAGAGCAAATTGCATTCAAGAACTCAATTATTAGCTCAAATTACAAAATATGTTTTGCCATGAAAACAATTTCTGGTCATCATTCCATATAGTTTCCATATAGTTAAACCAGTGTCTTTGGAATCATGGAATCAGTTAGGTTGGAAAAGACCTCTGAGATCACTGAGTCAAACCTACGGAATTTTACGCTCAACTACCATTCAGATTTAAAACGTTTTAGGAGAGGATACAATTTTCTTTAGTGAAACACAGCTAAAAACAAGCAGTAGAAACAGGGAGAGAAAGCAAAATTCTTCAAACTAGAAGAAAAAAAAAAATCAAAGCAATGTTGAAAAATCTTACAGATTAATTTATGAATTACAGCAGAACACTATTAAGTACACCTACAATTAAAAAAAACAAAACTATTTCTTCGGTAACACTGCCAGGTAAGCACCAATTCAGCATGCAGATTAAGAGACTGGAGCATCTCTCTTAGAAGGAAAGGCTGAGGGAGCCAGGACCTAATCAGTGTGTATCAGTATCTGAAGGAAGGGTCCCAAAAGGGTGGATCAGGCTCCCCGTGGTAGTGCTGAGCAATAGGACAAGAGCAATGGGCAGAAACTGATGCACTGGAAGTTCCACCTCAGCGTGAGGAAGAACTTTACTGTGCAGTGACCATGCATGGAACAGATTACCCAGAGAGGGCGTGGAGTCTCCCTCCCTGGGGATATTCCAGAACCTTCTGGACACAATCCTGCGCAATGCGCTCCAGGATGACCCTGCTTGAGCAGGGAGGCTGAACCGGGTGACCCACTGTGGTACCTTCCAACCTGACCCATTCTGTCAGGAGGCAGAAGCAGACAAAGAGAAATAGTTTGGCATAAAAATGTGCATTTCTGCCTCATCTCGTTTCCTCAGAAATACCAGAATTACTGAATTCTCTTTTTCTGGCTCTGATTGACAGAAGACAGTCCCATCTACTTTAAGATATGAATAAACCCCACAATTTAGGTGTTATTAATCTCACTCCCTTAAAATTTTCCTTTCACCTGCTAAGCCAGATGCCTTACATGATGAATATACTGAAGCTCCTGAGGTATGCCCACTACAAACTATTTTCCCTTCAACTACTCAATTTTCATTCCTCCCTACTGTTAAATTAATAGTTTAGCCACATAAAAACAGAATTCTACTTCTACCACATTAATGGTGAAAAAATATAATTACTTTTTAAAAATTCTTCTTCCTTCTTCACCAATAGGCTCTATCTTCCTGTTTAGGAATAACTAGCTTTTTGTTCAGCTAATAACCAAAGCATTTAACACCTTCCCTGCTAAACAGTAAAGGATTATTTAGGATGGTCTTCTGGGGTTCTTTTCTTTTTGTTTGTTTTATTGCAAAAAAACCAAAAAACAAACCTGTTTAGAAGTTCTTTACTCCAGTAATTTAGAGCCAGTGTTAGATCAGTTCTGGCTGGAGAAAATGTACCAGAGGTACTAGTATTCAAGTGAAGTGAGTCAAAACAACTTAATAAGAGACTAGTTAAGATGGATGGACGATGTAGCACATTTTGGGTGATTCCTGTACAATTCTGGGGCTTCTCTACTACATCTATAAAGTTCAAGAACTGGATATGAACTAGAACACAGACCATTCCAAGAAGACAGAATTTATCTATCTAAAACAAAGATCATTTAATACCTTTATCTCTGCTGTTTACCTTTTCCTAGAAAACACTACTCATAGGAAAAACTTGCTAAGTCAACTCTGACAAAAATAGCTTATCAACATTACTTCTGGCATTATGTAATGGACTCGTCATCGTATGCTCTGACAGATTATTTTAGAACTGGCTATACCTAAACAGCCAGAAGAACACTCTTTGACTCACTAGATGTTTTTGTTTTATCTTAAGCTACCTACTACAATCACAACAATACATTCACCTCTTTTTTCACCATAACTGTCAGCTCTCTATTCCTGTAAGCACACAAAATAAATGTTTTAAACTGTGAAAAAAATAATCTCTGTAATACCATAAGGTTTGAAACATTATGTACTCCTTCATTAAACTGAACTTTCAATGAAAGCATCCCCTGATGAATGACAACAAAAACAAAAGCAACTTAAATGAAATGCTGGGGGTGTTTTTTTGTTAATGTATAGTTTCATATTGGTTTTCAGACTAAAAGGCACCTAAGATCAGGTGCTACCAGAACCAGTGTAGTGATACAGCTAAAGTGGTGTTCCACTTACTTGAGGACACAAGCACCTTTACTGGCAGAGATAACATTCAGCTCACCTTTTTTCCCTTGTATATGCATTTCCACATTTCAATGTATCATACACAACTCCTATTCAAGAATCAATGAAGTAATGATCACCATGATTACATCATCAAAAGATTATAAGAAAGCCTCAGTTACAACAGAATGGAGTAAAAAATAATCAAAGGTAATAATACATGAAAATTAAGTTCATTAAAGGTCCCTGACACACATGTGGGCATCACAGTTCAATGATATTTCTTTCCTTTAATGTATATTAGTCTATCTCATCTGGCAGATCTTTGAGAAGAAAATTTTCACAGAAGACGCAACTACTGGCAGGATGAGCACAACCGCTGTGTGGAAAATGATCACTGTTCATGATGCTCTATACAGTCAAAGTAATTAATGGTATTGCAAACGTGGCCTAAGTGATAATAATTTTTTAAGCCTCAGATTCATTAATACCTTGTTCTCAAAATACGAACTTTTTTTTTCCCCTCACAGTCTTGATGTGCCCCCAACCGAACCCAAAGCTTTATACATTTCAAAGCACTTCTCCAAAGGCACATCTATTGAAGTGTACACACAAAACCATCCCGAGCATGGCACATTAGTTTCTGCCACAACTTTATTTTTTAAAGGAAAGACTGTAATACCTGCTTAAAAACAAAAAGAGACCCATTTTGGGGTTTCTTCCAGGCCCTGTGAGGTCTAACATGCAATGTGATAACCAGCCAGCCTCGCTCTGAAAGGGTTAAAAACAAACGAAAAAAAAATTTAAACTACTTGTATTTCTCCAGCTATAAAACCGAAATATTGCCAGGTCTTCCTGCAGCCAGGGTACTGGATAATTTAGGCTAAAATAAATGTTTATTAAAAAAAGGGCGTTGATTTCTTGGCAGCGGTGAAAAGCAGGAGACACCCCTAGTGTCGACGTAAAATACTACAGGACTCCATACTGTATCTCCAGGTTAATTTGACGGCAGAAAAAGGGAAATTTAAACCCGTCATGATTGAAAAAACAGAGCGACTCTCGGACACACACACACACCTGGCCACATGGCACTCCCGCAGCCTCAAACCCCGAGTACCCATGGTGTGTGAAGTGTCAGCTTTCCGCCCCAGCCCAGTTACAGCGCACATTATCCAGTCCATTGGGCTACGTGCATTACAGCTTTCCGGTCCGCACACGAACGGCACAGCGCTACTGCTGCTGCACCGGGGGCGGGGGGAGAACCCCGCGGAGCTGCCAAACAACCCCCGCACGGCAGCGCTGCCGAAACTGCCGGAGTTCGGCTTGGAAACGGCGCCGGGGGCCGATGGTGCCTCTGTGGAACAGATGAGGCGCAGCCCGGGCGACGCGAATCCCCGGAGCGCGGGGAGGGCCGGGTGGGGGTGAGGTGAGAGGGTGCTGGGGAAGGGAAGGGCCGAGCCCGACCAGCGCTGCCAAGGCGGCGGAGGGAGGAGGCGGAGAGCAGCGGGGCTCCGTGGGCGGCGGGGGAGAGCGGGGGATGCGCCCGCCGCCGGGGAGAGCCAGGAAAGAAGCCCGAAGAGGCGCTCGCCCGCGGGAGGACGTGGACGGCCCGGGGGCGGGAGGAGCCGGGTCAGGGGCAGGGCAGCGCCGAGGCGGAGCGGTGGTGGGGCCGCGGGGGTGGGGGACCCGGCCCGGTCTGGAATATTCCGGCGGGGCGGGAGCGGGGAGGTGGGAAGAGCTAGGGAGGGGAAGCGAGGGAGGGTCCTCACCATGGCGGCGGGTGGGCGTCAGGCGTCTCCCCCGCAGATGAATCCGCCGACCCCGGCCTCGCTGTGCGTTGTCCGGCGTCGCCGCCGCCGTTGCCACTCCCAGTCCGCTCCCGATCCCGATCCCGCTCCCGTCACTGCGGCAAAGGCTCCGCTGACCGCGCACGGAGCGAGCGATGAAGGGAGGGAGCGAGGGAGGGAGGGGGCGCGAGCGGCGCTGGCGCGGGGCGGAGGGGGCGGGGCTCTCGCATCCGGGTACTCCGCCGCGCCGGTGGGCGGGGCAAGGCCGTGACGTCACCGGCGGGGTGGGGAGGTGGGAGCGCAAAATGGCGGTGCGGTGATTGTGGAGTTGTCAGGGGCGGGAGAGGCTTTTGAGGTCATCGAGTCCAACCGTCAGCGCGGTATTGCCGCTGTGACTCTAACCTCAGAACTCTAAACTCCCAAAACACTAAACTACATCACCCAGCGCCAAATCCAGGCGCCTCTTAAACACCTCGGGGGTTGGTGATTCCACCACCTCCTTCGGCAGTTCATTCCAATGTTTGACCACCAGACCAGTAAAAAAGACCTTTTTGTCTACTGTCTAGCCTCGATCTCCCTTGTCTCAGCTTGAGGCCGTGTTTGAGGTCCTCTCACTGCAGTGTAGAAGAGGCTGGACTCCAGTTACCTGGGGAGAGCCATGAGGTCCCCCTGAGCCTCGTCCGGGCTAAACTACCCCAGGTCCCTCAGCCGCTCCTCATAAACGTGTGGGGAAAAGGAAAGTCCCTTTTATTAGGCCTTATGTATTGAATCTTAACTACAAAACACAACTGCATTTTTTTTCCTTTTTGCTACTAAACCACGACTGATTCAGGGTGATGACGTACAGGTTTTTTCCCCCCTTGTATAATTTGACAGATGAGTGTGTGATCATTTTCAGTGCTGAGCCTGGCTAAATGTGTACTGTGGGGCTGCAGTGAGTGGCTTGAAAAGGTCTCCAAAGATGCGGATTTCCTAACCTGTGCAGTAGATGTAAGTACAAAAATACCTTAATAAAGCCAAGGTTTCTTGCTGCTACAGCTACTGGTGCTAACAGTTGATATCTTTGCTCCTTCAGGCCTCTGCCCAGGGAAAGGCTCCCTCAGGAAAACTGCCAGAGCTGCTGGTTGTCCTTGAGCTCCCAAACACCCTCTGCTTAGACTGGTCTTCCTCAGCTGTAACCTGTATATATATTATTATATACATAGTTATTTTATATATACATATATATATATACACACATATATATATTATTGTATACATAGTTATTTTATATATATATATATATATATATATAATATGTCTATGTGTATGTATGTATTTTTATAAGCTGTGCTGCAGGAGCCCTTGCTGCTTTTGCTTCCTCTTGTGACTTCTGCATTCTGCAAAAGTGGGGAAAAAAAAAAAAAATCCACGCAGGGAGAAAGCTCTGTGCAAGGATGTATTTGGAAGCGTGCCTTTGAAAGGTGGCTGCTCTCCCTAGGTTCTGGCTGTTATTTTCCTCAGGTTTTTAATATTGTATTGCAAGAGGCTATCCAGGTTTGAAGTTGCTTAGTAAAGAATCACAGATTATTTAGTATTGGAAGGGACTTCTGAAGTTCATCTAGTCCAACCTCCATATTTAACAGATTTTTAGAGTATGGTGTTTCAGTACTGTTAGTAGTTAATTATACAAAACTAAAGGAATTGTGCAGTGATGAGATAATCCTTAAAAGTGTACTCCTGTATCTTTGTTGTTTCATGCCAGCCTTTTACCCTGCATAGTCTACAAAATAGAATTACTGAGCTGAATGCAAACTCAGATGAAAGATGTAGTCGCAGTAACCCCTTTGAGGCAAGATTTAGGGCAGTGCAACTGCTTGCATAAGTAAGGCTGACCCTCAGGGAGTGATCTCTGTATATTGTGAAGTTTTAAGTAGGCCAGACAACACCTTTAAAAAACCATTGTAGAGGGTCAAATAAAATAGTTCATAAAGAGGGTGTGATTCCACATTTCCTTTGGCGTTTTTGCCTTTCTGTCCTTTCTCTGCTAAATGGGTTTATTCTGGAGCACCATGACACAGCACATAACACTGTAACAAATTAGGTGGTGATGTGAAAATCATAATAATTACGTATTGTTGTATTAGTACTGCCAAAGAGAAGACTCAGTACCACGTTGATGTTGTTTTTAAGGCGTTTGTTACTTGGCTCACAATAGCTAGACACTTTGCCAGGGAAATGCAAATTAATTCTGCCAAGTTCAAGGTGAATGGTGAGCTAATTCATGGGGGAAGGGAAGACTGGATGAATACTTTAAAACCAGGTTAATTTTTTAGGACCACAGTTGAGAGCATGAGCTTTTCAGTCTAAAATGGTAATAACCTCTCTCTTCAGCTCCTTCTGGAAATGGAACTGCCTCATCACTGTTGCCCTATTAGTGGGAGTCTGAGCTGATCTAAGATTAGCAAAGGTTACCTTCAGAGTACATGGAGAAACCTGGAATCTTGAAATTAAATGCACAAATGCTAAGAGGAATGGGAATCTCCCATAGGGAAGTCTGCTCAGGGACCTACATAAATTAAGGGTGACTGTGGAGTTCAAGAATAAATCAAAAGTTGTTCTGTTCTATAAGACTGTACCAAAGCAGAACAATAAATGTGCAGCTCTTAGAAACTGTTAATGACTGACGAATGTTCTGCTCCCAAACAGATATGCAGCAAGGAGGAAGCTTGAGCAGGAAGAAGCAAGAGTGGCTCAAGGGAGATTGCACAGAAGAGTCTGGCAAAAGCAACTAAGTGAAGGTGGTGGTGTTGAGTGAAACTGAATGGTGGTAATTTGCACCAGAAGAAAACAAAACAAGCACTAAAACATGAGTGTAAGGTTTGAGTTAGTAGCAAATCAGCAAAACAGGCTGGTAAGAACCTGGGCCTGGCCACAATGGGAGTTTATACACCAGAAAATGGCCTGGTCCAGGAAAGGAATTTTCTGCCTGTTTTTATTAACAGATACAAATGGTTAGAATGTCTCTACTTTTGAGGGGAAAAAATCCTAATTGATAGGATGTCTAGGAATAAAATATTCCTAGATTTCACTAAAAGCTAGCTTTAAAACTGACTGGCCTCTAGCCAAAAAATAATAATTTCAGATCTCCAAGAGAAAAAGGAATTCTGATGTAAAACAGTCTTGCTACTTGCATCTGTCAGTACAGCTATATCTAGCAGAGGTAAATCTGGAGTAAAATCAGCTAGATTAAATTGAAGTAGGCTAGAATTTCTATTGAATAATGTAATGAGATTAAAATAAACAGAAATGATGAACATAATACTTTTTGGGCTCTGAGTAGACAGAGCCAAGAACTTAGGAAAATACAATTTTAATTTTGTAATGGAGTTATGTCACTGCTAACTGTTTTGAACCTCTAAATGCAGCTCAAAGAACTAGTGCACTTTTAATTCCCATAATTTTTTTTGAATGTGTCCAAGTTCCTTTTCTTTTATATCTAACTTCTAAAATAAGTTAAAAATTAATTAAAGATGGTGTTTATTAGTGTGTAGGTAAGAGTCTGAAGAAAAGCATGACTTCCATTTTTTTTTTTAACCTGTATTTGTGACTAATATTTTTTGCAAATATTTGTATGTGATTTTTTTTTTTTTTAGAGTAAGTTTCAGACATTGCTTTTTCATTTTCTGCTGTAAGTAAAAATCATCTGCAGCATAATTGCAACTATTCAAACTAGGATCATAACATCATGGCATCATTTGGATTGGAAGGGACCTTTAAGGGCCACTTAGTCCAGCCATGGGGCAACCTATGTCCACCAGAAGCAGGGACATCTTCAACTGGACCAGGTTGTTCAGGGCGTGGTCCAATCTGACCTTGAATATTCCCAGGGATGGGCCTTCCACCACCCCTCTTTGCCACCTACTCCAGGGTTTTACTGAAAACAGTTTCCATGCTGCTGTTCATGTGTCTGGGCTCCAGCTTCTTTCATAGCATGTTTCTTTGAAGGTGTTATTTGTGATGCCTTAACTGTCCCAAAGTTTTGAGGGTGTTTTAATATAGTATGTGTCCTTGATGTCCTGAGCAGATCCCTCTTTGTCTTGCCTTGCACTAGTCTTCATATAAACGTTCCTGACTCACAAACCTTGCTGGATGCAATTTGTAAGAAGCATTCCCCTCTCTGTTAACCCAGGGTTAGGGCTGCCACCTAATTAAATAATCTTCTGTCCTGACCCTTAACAGGCTGTAAGCAGCTTTTCCCAGCAAGGCAGGTAAACTCTTGGGACAGTGCAATAAAGCTTGAAAATACACTGTTTTAAAGCATGTTTGTGCTGTGTGTATGTAGTAGTGTTTTACAAAAATCAATAAACTCTTTTTCTTCTGTAGTTCTGTAAAAGGAAGAAAGGAAAGCAACCTTTTATGAGCTGGCTTTGAGAGAAAGTGCTTTCAGTTACAGTGGGCAAGGGAGGCTGTACTTTTATCAGCAAAAGAGGAAGCCTTTTCAGATAGAAATGAAAACTGTCCTTTCTCAGCATGTTTGAATTGCCCTGTTAGTGCAGGTCCTGAACTGTTAATATCTGTAAAACAAATGCACCATATTGATTCATCATTTCAACTGTAATAAAAGAAGCAAAAAATAAGCAAATCGAAAGATACAATACTGACTAGAACTGACAAATGGTTGGAAGGATAATGTGCCTCTCATTGTATCTCTCTTACTCCTACATCTATCTTTTCAGTTGAAAGAAATCAAAGAGAATCTGTCCTTATTTTCTCACATATTTGTGACAGCATGTATGAAGTGCCAAGACTTAGGAGGAAAAGGAGATGATACGTTTCAGATCCAGTGAGGCACAGCTGAAAAAACTGATCTAATGAAAGACCAGAAGAATGCTGTGGGGCACAGAAGCCTTGTGAAGCTGTTGGTAATAGATGAGTTTTAGTTACCCATTGGTTTATTTTTGTGTCAATGTGGGATGCTGGATTTCAAATTGCTAGAAGAGGTGCAGATGTACAATTGTCTCTTGCATTTGTGCATTTACTGAAGCAGTGTTTGTTAATGCTTCTGATTTGTGGATCTTGCTGCCTAAGGTGCTGTGAATTAAATGACCTGATAGTAGGATTATTTCTTTTCAGCTCTTGTTTGTCATTAACAGCCCCCAAGGACTTGAAGCCACAAAGGAAAAACTATTACAAGACACTTTTTGGTTTTTTCTTAAATGCATTATGAAGAGGGGCCTTGTGATTTCCTAAATTTACTGCCAGTTCTGTCTAGGATGAACTGGGGATAAAAATGCTTTCTTTGTCTTTGTCCCTGAGCCTATAATAAGCACGTTACCAGATAACACTCTGCAGAACAATATGGAAACAATTTGCAAGAAAGATTGAGACTAAAGGGTTGCATTTTTCTAGAGACTCTGCTGTTAGTGTAATACTTTCATGTTGTGATCTTGTTTGCCTAGCAGTTTTTAAGAATTCCTGATGGCATCCAGCTGTAGCTGGGGTTGGTATAATTGACTGCTTTTTCTCTAAAGACATTTGTTCTGGGGAGCTGTGGGCTGACTGCTCAAAGAACTTCCAACAATGGAAGCAAGTGCTGGAGTAGTGTTTGATTTTTTATTTTTTTTTTCCACTTATGTGCTTGTTTACAACCTTTAGCAAAGTCATATTTATTTTGCTTAATTCTGCTAGAGATAATGTGTATCAGTCTGACTTGTGAAGTTCTTATCTTCCTGCAGTAACTGATTAAGGCTGCAGAGACTGGCCTTCACAGGTTGTTAATGAGCTATTAATGTATGTAACTCCAATATTGTACAGACAATCTCCTGAATTACTGTTTTATCACTGGTCATGTATTAGCTGACTAGTTCAGGTTTGGGCCAGTGCAAATTCTGAAGGTGATGACCCAGGCAGTGAACTAGACCAACGATTTAGTGGCAAAACAGCAATCTGTACTGAAACTGTGCAACCTAAAACAATGCCAAAGGGTCTTTATTTGTTCATTGTCTTTTCTTGTAGCAGAGAAAAAAGTAGGGAACTGCTTTGTTGCTGATTCTCCAACAGTTTGAGTTGGGAACAAATTTTGAATACCAGTTTGTAACCTGACTCTTTCCAAACCAATTAGTGTATATGTTTTTCTGTGGAGTACCTTTTAGCATATCTGTATGTGTTGTGGGGAGTTAATTAGTGCAAGGTTCTGTGTCTATTAACCTCTCTTTGTTGTCATGGAGGACAAAAACAATGGCATTAACAAAAGCTGTCTATGGTGTGATATGTTAAATTGCATCTGGCTTAGTTGTGCATTTATTTTACAGCTTTTACTGCCATGATCTCTGTGCTCATGTAATCTGTTTTCATTTGCAGTGCAGTCAGCAGTATGAAAAGTTAAGTATTGTGTTAGAGCTTTCAAGGAAAACATGATGCAGCATGATCATTTACATTAATGTAAATGTTCAGAGCCCTTTAGCTGAGCCAATGAGACCACACTAAGGGAGTCACTTGTGTCTGGAATTCTCTGCTCTGGGCTGCTGTTTCATGCAGAGACTCTTGGGAGTGCAGATTGAGGGCTGTGTGGTTTGTCATTGAGGGAGTAGAACCTCATATGCCAATAAGATATGTTTGCCACGGGATGGGATTTTTTTTCTTTCCCAGGGAATTGAGAAAGCAATATTCTTTTCTCAAGGTGCAAAGCACCTGGTTTATCAACCAGTGCCTGTCGGTGTTTGGATCAACACTGGATACTGCCTTCAGGCATTTTGCACCTGCAGCACAGGATTATAAAATCACCTCAGCTCTTCAGTGGTGTGTGGAAGTTTCAGTAGAAAGTGTAATTATACTCAAGCTGCTGGATGGGGATTCTGTGTTTTTTTCATAGAAAGCAGGTTCAGATCCTGAATCCCAAGCTTTTAGACTTCCTAGTTTTATGCTTGCACTTTGCACTTGTAACATAGTATGGTTACTCAAGGAGTCATAAACAGGTTTAGCTTCCTGGCATCCTCTTCCTAGAGGTGTAGTAGACTGCAGGTAACAGACTGCAACATTTTTGCAGTGTGTGTGTGTGTCACTAAGCTGCTGGGAGCTCCTGCTTTGCACTGAAGTTAAAGAATCTATTACAGGAATTAAAAATTGGCTGGACTTGCTGTTAATCTCTGCTAATCTGAAGATTTTGAGTGATTTAAGTCTTTGGGCTTTCATCTTGCAGAAGACTGTCTAATTAAAAGGGGAACTTGCCAGGTATGGTGTGCAGTTTGTTACCCTGGTACAGTGTTAAGTCATGGTGCTTCTGCCTCCTACTTATTTGGCAAAGTACCAAAGTTTATGGTGTGGAATTGATTTATAACTTCAGTATATTTAACATCAGCTTCAGTTCCATCATGCTGTTTCTGTCACAAGAAGAAAATAGAAATTTCCCTTTTCTGAAAAGTAGTGTTTCCAGAGGAGATTTCAAAAGTCAGAATAAAGATATTTTTTCTTATTTTCCTATCAAAATCCCCCCCACTTCTGTCTCCCTGCAGACAAAATGTATGCATAATGACAGTGAGGTTCCTAAGTAAATACCATGAAATTTTGGGTGTCTTAGTCATACAGTGGTATTTTTCTTTCATCAGTCAATAGGGAAGAACACTGCTCTCTGAAAATTGTGCATTTTATTTTGTAGCCTACTTTACACACTGGAAACAGTTTCAGATTTTGTACTGTAAAATACCACTGCTGGAATTTTGCTGAAGCCCAAACAATTTTCCACTGGATGATAATATCCTTAAATGCACTGTCCCTAGTTTATGCAGCCTGTATTATACAACAAGAGATACTCTGGGCTGTCCTCAATATGAAATCTAGTTTCAAAAAACCCACTTCTCTAAGCCTTGTCTGTGGCAGGAACAATAAGACCAGTAATGATTCTAATGCTTTTCAGCTGGCTGGGAATGCAACAGAACATTTTGTGACTTTGGATCATGTGTTTAAGCATAAATAACCAAAAAGAGGCTTGAGACAACAGTGTCAGGAAAAAAATCAGTGCAGATTATTAGTTATCAGGATAGTACTAATGAGATGAGACTGTATTGAAAAAAAATGTATTATCTGTTAAAGAACTTATGCTTTGTCTTTTCACATTCAGTTGAAGTTGTCATATGACCCCTTCTGCAGATTTAGGAACAGCTGGTAAATTTGCAGAGGAGAGTTAATGCCCAGGAAAGTAAGGTATGCACTTTAACCTCACATTCATGAGACCTTTGTACTGCATGTAAATCTCAGTATTAAAAAAAATATGGAAATTTTTTCAATGTTGTAATAAGCATGTTAGTAATGCTATGACTTCATGGGTTAGAACTAAAAAAGGTTTACTGAATTGTATCCAATTCTGCTGGACCCAGTCTGCCCAGGGTAAGTGCAGCCTGTGGGTGAGGCACTACTGCTGTTCTGACAAACCTTCTGAGTGGAATTGCAGTGTCTTTTTCCTGTTATAGCTCACGCCAATTTTGGACTAGAAGAAACAACACTGTAGTGGCTTTTTGGTCAACATAATTTGCAGTTTTCTGGCTGACTTGTGCTCACAGGAGTATTTTGCTACCTCCCCAGAGCTAAAAGTGTAGGATGTGTCTGGGAAATGTTTATGTTATGTCCCTCTTGCAAATAGAAACCATTCTAAGCAACACCATCAAGGCACAGTGAGGCAACATGCTACTTCCCAATTCTGACATTCGTAGCAAAGAATAAATACAGGTTATCAATACTCTCTTGTGCTTCTGGGTGTGACCTCTCCAGCTCTAGCAGTACTTAAACCAAGACAGCAAGCAGCTGAAAGCTTTCATTCTCTGTGTCTGCATCCTGTAATTGTACTCTGGGATGGAAGGGACTAATTAATGCCCGAACATCAGGGAATACATACCCAGTCTTTTCACTGATCAAATGCAGCAGCAGTCAGCACTGGATTTAGCTTAAGGTCAGGGAAGAGAGAAGGGATGCTGTTAGGGTGAAGGAGTAATCTGTAATCCTCTTGGTGGTGAAACACAATCTGCCTCTCCTGACCAGGTCAGTCTATATGGGTAGCACATCAGATATGTCCACATCTGGTACAGTGAGAGAATTTCTCTGGCATATATGAAGGATTCCACTTTTTCTCACACGTGTAAATGAAAACCTACATTTAATGTTGAACAACCTCCAGCCCTTCTTGTGTGGGCTGTTAGCTTTTTTTAAGAACTGCTGTTCTGAGTGCGATAAATAGAGCATGTTTTAGATTAATTCTAAGAGAAAAGAATTTCAGTATAACCTGGTTTTCAACACTCAAAAGCCTTTGGATGTACCCTAAAGCTGTTGCAAACCCTGGGAGATAAGAGCCTTTGAAATAGCTGAGTGGAATAAGCAGTGTTTTCAAAACAAAACAAAAAACTTCCCCAGATATGAGCTGTGTTGCTCTCAGAGCCTCCCAGTTGCTGCAAATCTGAGTGACCCTGCAAATGGACTTTTTAAAGAGGAAATGCTGCTACATGATCAAGGTCCCCGAAGGTGCTAAAAAAGAGCAGTGAACATATAAAGTCAGTAAAGCTTGTGGTGTTAGGATAAAAAACATTTATCATTGAAGCAGTCAGGACTCCCCTTTTAAGAGTATATCTTGTTTTTACAGTGTTCAATTATGATCTAGTTTGTATAATCATTAAGGAAGAACTAGCCTCACAGTGTAAATCCCTTAGTTTATTGGTATTTTAGTAACAGAGAGTACATGTTTTACTGCTCAAATGATTAGTTTGTTAGTGATGATGGTTTTTTATCCTGTTCTGAACATGTGGGTGTTCATTCTGACTGAATGCATACATCTGTAGATGTATGTTGTAGAATATGATGAAAGCTTAAAGTACTCAGTTCTTGGCCTCATAGTAGCCAGTCCAAGTATTTGCTCAAAATCTACATTCATGAGTAGCCAACTTTGAGGTTTCTTTTGCATATTTCATGACAGTCTGGGGATACTTCTATTTTGAGAGACTTTGGACTGGGGGTAACTCTGCAGATAGCTTCCAGTTAAGATATAAAACCAGTTTCCCAGGAGTTTCACTGGGAATGAGTCTAGTTTCACTAAGCAGTGAGGCTGAGCTGGAAACATGCTGCATCCCTGAGGAGACCAGTGGAAAACACTTTCTGTGGGCAGCCCCTCTTGCCCACTCCCTTGGAGCTAATGTGTAGGCTCTGCAGCATCCTTAACTGTCCCCAGGTGGTGTGTGGTCTTGTTCTGGAATCACACCTTGATCAAATGTGTCCTCAGCTGACATAAAGTGCTCTGGCCTGCTGCTGTTATGATGAAGGCCAGAGAACAGGTCCAGGTATTGTTATCTGCACAAGGTTTAGCTTGCATTCTGTTATTTCTCTTCTGATTTATGGGATCACTAAGCACTTGAGTATTTACTTTCTTGTGGAGCTTGGGATGCCAAATCTTGATCATGACCACAGTGATTTTTTGCTACAACTATGAACAAATCCATTACTTAAGCATCAGTGAGGTTGATAAGTGTTAATCCTGATGTCTAAAACAAGTGTTCTGGTGCACATGCTTCTCTGGATGTCATTTTGGGAACTCCTCCACTAATACTCAATTTACACCAGTGAGCTGAAATAGAGGATTTTTAACAACAGATTTGTCGTTCATTTTCAATCTGACCTTACACAGTAGGTATCTCAGGTGGATGTGTAGACTTTAGGCCCTCTTTTAAAATGTCCTCTATGAAATGCAATAGGTGGAGGATTCAGAAATTCTTCCACAAATGTGTTGTGTATTTATATGTGCATTGTAATTTACACAGAATAATACACATTTAACTTACTGAAAAATACATAATATTAAAATGTGGTAAATTCAACCTTGCTTGACATGTACAGCCTACTTTTTTGTAGAGGAAAAATGGAAAGAACAAAAGGAGTTTTTTGAAACTACTTCCAGTAGTTTCAAAATGCAATGTCATCAATGTTAGATAAATTCTTTTTATTTGCATAGAAGAGATAAACAGATCAGCTCACTAATGAAATTTCAGGTATTAAAAGCAAGACAAATCTTAAAAGCTGCTCCTTTTTTTCTTTTTTTCTTTGTTTTTTTTTGTGCTGCAGTCTAAATTGACAGTGTTTCCAGTGAAGATACTCAACTAAACTCTTTACTGTCTTTACTGTTTCATGTTTAAATGAAAACAGGATCCTTAAAACAGTGTACCATAAAATTTGGAAACAACTCAAAATATTAAAGGTATTGATAAAAAAACACAACACTTTGAGATTCCTTTGGTCAGTAGTCAATTTATCTGGCTCTCAGCACAACCAATAGCTCTAGTGTCTGTGTTTGGGGATGTCTAGTTCTTTGCTGTGGATTATCTTGTAAATGTAAATTAATGTTTTGTGAATTAATATGAACACATGTTTTTAATGATAAAAGGACGTTTAGTTTGACTTAATTACCTAGTTACTGCCTTTTGCAATAGCACACTGCTTCCTGCAGCTAAACACTCAATTGAAATAAAAATAGCTTATATAAATATGTAACTGTTTATCCCATGAAACTCCCTTGACAGAAGATGCTAAAGCTTTAAACCTTGATGTTTGAGAAGATATTTTAAAATTTGGATGGTTTCTGAAAAGATAATCAGATTCTAAGCTGAGTTTCTTCCCTTAAATATCTTCATTGTCTTCAGTAATAAATTTGCATGCAAACTGGAGGAAGGCATTTGGCCTATTCTTAGAGCAAGTCAAAATTACTTTCTGCTTCTTCATGATCAGCTGTAGATCTTCCCTTTATATTTTGTGTGTCAACAAGTGCAGGGCACTGAAGAAGCTCTTTGCCTTGGAGGAATTTACAGCCTACATGTAAAGGATAACTAAATGTTATTCTGTGAGTTTGTTAGGGTTAGGAACTCGCTGTTCCTTACCAGTAGGTTATATTGTGTGGGTAGATAGCAGGTGCTATGCTGCAGGAAAAGGGAATATACCATTGGTTTTTCCCATCTTACTGGAAGTTGCCCACATGTGATCTGCTTGTATGAACCTGCATGTGTCTGCTTCCTAACACAGTTCTTAAAATATTATCCCTCTTAGCTTAAACACGTAATATAGCTGAAGTTTTTCTAAAGTTAATTTAGCAAGCAGTTGGGCTGGGGAGAGAATACAACATGTAGTTGTTTTAGCAGACTGGAACATGAATAAAAATTTCAGTCAATGGGAAGAGCTGTATTAGGTGACTGGGACAAGAAGCCTCTTTAGTTGCCCACTGTCACCAAAACACCATCTCTAACTACCAGTCAGTCATTGATGCCCATTGGGTGGATGAAGCTTGATTTCATCATCACACTTGAGACCAGGGCTGGATCTGGGTCAGGCTGAGAGAGGAGTGTAGTGCATGTGGATAGGCAAGAGCTGGCAACAGATGGTATCATAGTGGGAAGAAAGAGACAGCTCATCAGCTGGCAATGTTTCTACTGCCTTTTGTCAATTATTTGTTTTTCTTCAGGGAAGAAATCAGTGTTTGGTTAAGTTTTGTTGTTAGCTTTTATAGTTATTGATCTTAGAAAATCTGAACTTTGTATTCCTTTAATTTAAGACCATTTTATATCCTAAGTAATATGTATATGCTCACATTTTAGGACTGTATTTTCTTAATTAAAAAACCAAACAAATTACATGTAAATATTGCGGCAAAGGGTTCCCCAAAACCCTGAGCAGAATATTCATCTTTGTGGCAGATGGTTCTACAGTAATTGCTGATTCATAGTCTTTTGAAAAAGGAAGTAAGCTACTCATGGGTTTATGGACTAAGCATTTTGACTAAATTAACTTTTTTATATCAGCATATTGCTTTTGCAGTAAGTTTAGAGTCAGAAAATACTGCTTATATTTAACAAGTAGAATTGACTTAATTTAGTGATCGCATGGAAGAAAAGGACTCATACATTAGTTTTTCATTCAGTAAGTATTTTTTAGGTTTTGTTAAACAAGAAGATAGTTTTATTAATCATTCCTGTTTTTCTTAAGCAAAACTCTAAAATGCTTAAAACCAAGTGTTATCTTATTTTGTAGGCCATTTGTAGTGTAGTTTTCAGAAGAGATGGGTTTCTCATTGACTAATTTTTTTTGTTATGTTTTTAATTCTTGCTATAGATTTTAATTATCATTAACTTGTGGATGAATAGCAGTGATTCTTAAGTTTTGAAATTTTAATTTGTTTTTACATTTATTTAATTTAAAAAATATGAGTAGCTGCATGTGAAAAGGACAACTGCTTTCTTGAAGGAATAATTTAACTAATTATATATAAACATTTATTCCACGCTTGTCACCATAGTAACTGAGGCCTCGAGTCAGTGTGCTTTGCTGAGCAGGGTTGCAAATGCTGTAGTGAGCCAAGGCCTGAACTTCTGTATGAAAATAGTTTCACATTTTGTTGAGACACAGCTATTCCCTGCTACACCTTTTTGACCTTGTGCCATTATCTGTATTGCCAGGGCTGCAAGCATGGCAGAAACCTGGGAGTTAATGTGTCTGAAAATTAACCTCCCTGAAAATTAGTGTGCACCAAATCATCCTTCTGATCTGCTCAAGCATGTGATTGTATGGCTGCTAGTGAGGCACTGGGGACAGTCAGGAACAAGTGATTGTGAAAAGTGTGGAGACACAGCTACAAATCAAGCTGATTACACAGCTTCTCTGGAAGCCACTTGTTAGGGCCTGACTATGCTGTAGCTGAAATTGTTGAGAAATTGTTGGGCTGGGAGGAGCTAAGCCAGTTTAAGTGAGGAAATTATCTAACTGATATTAATTTTGAAGTGCTTTTTGTGACTTTGGAAGTATATCCTGGAGCCAAGTATCTACTTGGTGCTGTTTTGAGAATGGAGGACGTTATCAGGATTGACTTTTGATGTCTCTTCCCATATGCTGATCTCTGACAACCGGCCACAGAATTGTATCTGAATGTTCACTTCAGAGATTCTGTTACAATTAACTTAATTGCATATCTTTATTTTCATCTTTTTATTTGTACCTAGAAAACTGCTGTCAGAGAAACCTCATCTTTTTACCTCAGCTTTCATTTTGATAGCAGCAAGGGTAGTACCAGCTATTTCTGTAGCCTGTTTGTAAGTAAATCTCATATGTATTCATGTTTCAGATGTTCCCTCTATCTTATAAAACATGACAATAGTATGTGTTTTATAACTATAAAGCTTTAGAAACCCAGACGTTAAAACTCAGAAAGACTTTAAAACATTTATCCTAAAAACTTGATGAAGGCTTTTAATTTTTATCTGCTACATTAACCAGGCCATCATTTTGAGCCTTTAAAATTCCACTTTCATTTTATTTTCCAGTGCACTTTAGATCATCACTTCACCATCCAAGGTCCTGGTTCCATGGAGACTCGAACACTTGTTTAATAATGCGTGTTTCAAACAATACTACTGATTTATTACTCTTCATTAACTGTTACCTGATTTGAAGACAATCAGATACTGGGGCCTCTGCATTAATTCTGTACTATTTGCAAACAGAGAAATGATTTGCAGGTGTAGCACAGCACAGCAGTTAATCACACTTGCAAACTGCAGTGTGAAGTGTGATATTGTATAGCCATTTATAGCCTGAGTTTTTAAGAGCTGTAACTCTGCTTTTGGCTTGGCTAACTTCCATGGCTGTTGTAGATTACATTTGCAATCAAATTGTTGCCAAACTTCCACTCAGTGTTAAGGTCATGTTTACTACTGCGCAGCTGCATAGTGAAGAGTTGCAGTAAAAGCAAAATAAACTTAAGATTATTTGAGGAGCAGCTCTCTATGGGAATGGAGAGCAAGTGGATGTTGGGGAAAAGCTCATATTGACTGTAGACCAAAGCAGAATATTTTTGGCAGCATTTAAATTTTACTGTTTCATTATAGCTGATGTGTTCTTGACTGCAGCTCTAATAAAAACAACTTGTGCATGTTCTGAGTACTGTTTAAAAAGAACGTAGATGTAAGAAAACTGGAGTCTGCAGCTGTCCATATGTGGTGTTGGAATGGTGCAAGGTTTTCATCTATTAGCCAGAGTTAGGAGCCTCCTAAAAACCTCATGCACATTAAATTTCTGGCACTGCTCATGAAAAGAATGCTGTTACAGCACTTGAGGACCTGTTGCTTTTCAAGGGAATTGCTGCAAAGGCTAATGTGGTCCTCCCAGATGAGGGTTAAAGTATACTACAAATGAGCTGCAATGGGGCTTTCATTATGACTTGACCGTTCTGGGTAAGACACCCACACCCATACCCCCTTTTTTGTTTTAAAATCTTGTAGATAGATTCATTTTTGCTGGTGTGGATGCCAGTAACTCTTTGAGCTTAAAAAAACCCAAAAATCATGGCTGGAGAAGGACTATTACTACTGCCACTGACATTTTGAAAGCCTTTTTTAACTAGCTTTAAATAACAAGGTGTATGCAGTGATGATCAGCTGCATTTGACAAGCAAAATTCTCAAAAATTAATAAGTTTTCTGTGTGAAAACAGACCACAGAGCAGAGGAGAAGGATTTTTGTATTATCCTTACATGAGGAAAGAGATAGGTTTATATCTTTCATTAAACACCAAAAATCCTTAGGGGACCAACACCTTATTGTGCCACTTGTATAAAAGCTTCAGCTGGAATGCTCAACTTTTTAAGGACCAGTCAATCAAATATAGACTATTAGTGTGCAGGAAACCAAATTTCTTTGTTTCCAGTACTATAAACATTTTTGTTTTCCTTTTCTGGAAAGTTGATTTTGAAGCTGGTTTGTGGGGGTGTGATCATACTGTCTTTGTGAGGTATTGGAAATACATGTGCAAAAGTTCACAGAACACTATTAGAATCTGAGATGTAATGGAGTTTTGGCCTGACTCAGTGCAGGTTGTATGCTCTCAAATCTCAGTGAACCTGGGTGGGATCTGAAACCTTCTCATACCTGGAGTCAGTTCTTTTTTCTACTGTCAGTTTTGCTGATCTATTTTTGTTTTGGTATTATTTCTCTTTATAGACATGATGAAAACTAATTTGAAATAATTCTCATTCTTACTGTGGTGGGTTTACCCTGGCTGAACACCAAGTGCCCACCAAAGCTCTATTACAACCCTCCTCAACTGGACAGGGGAGAGAAAAATATAACCAAAGGCTCATGGGTTGAGATAAGGGCAGAAAGAAATCACTCACCAGTTACTGCCACGGGGAAAAAAGACTCAGCTTGGGGAAATCAATTTAATTTATTAGCAATTAAATCAGAGTAGGATGATGAGAAATAAAAAAATCTTAAAACACCTTCCCACACACACTCCCTTTTTTCAGGTTTAACTTTACTCACAAATTCCCAAGGTGCAGGCACTTTTGCAGTCTCCTGCTCTTATTTGTTGTATTGAAAGTATTGAAAGTAAGAGCACTTTGTGTCCATTGCTGTTTCACAGATATAAATTACTCAGAAATGGCAGTGCATCACATAGACTGTTGTAAGTCTCTTATGACACAGGCTAAATACCTTAAAGAAAGCCATTTGAGGTTGTAAAACTTAAAATTATTTCATGACTTCAGTAAAGCTGAATGTATGTTGCAATAATATCCAGGGATCATACAAGTATTTCATCTTCTATGGAAGTGAGCTTCCAAAACAATGTGTTGGCTTTGCTTCTGAGCCTGAGGCACTGTAGTTGCCCAAGTTCAGCTTTCACCTTCAAACAGAACTCTAGCTGAAGAAGAAGAGTCCTCATAAACGTTCTGTTTTTCTGTGCTTGCTTCTTGTTTATGTTTTGCCAGGCACTCATGTCCTCTGGAGACCGTGGTTCAGCTCTCCAGTCAAAATCCTGGTAAGCCTCCTATGCAAGAGTAGCACAAAAAGGAACCATACTGGGATAAAAGGTCTGGGACCCATTAATGTTCAGGTTTAAGCAGATATGTGATTTAGGAAAGATTGTACTTCGCAGTTTGTTTTTACTGATTTGGAATAAGAAAAGGTTGAGGCCAGTAAAACCTTAGGGAGCCAAGTGATTATTTTAACCTTCCATCTTGTTAGGAAGTAATACTTTGAATGAAAAAAAAAAATCATACTTGATGTTTATCACTTATGTCTATAAGCCATAGCAATTTTACAGGTATGATAGAGATAAGTAGTTTATATAATGTTACTTAGTTTTTTACAGTCTCACTTATGAACTACTACTTACAGAGCTCTTAAAATTAAAACAGGTTTTTGCAGAAAAAAATTTTGTCACAAAATTTCTGCCTTCTAGATCACACAAATTAAGCATTTTTTGGTTAATGTTTTAGTTGGAATGTGTTTTTCCAGTCTTTATTTGGAAAGTAATTTTAGATGGATCTTTAGTATTAGGTGATGCTTTAAATAACAAGAGACAATTTTCCTTTTTCATAATGTTCCAAATTTTTTCTGTTTCTTACAGCTTTTAATGTTCATTCTTCTTTCAAGTCAAGGAAAGCAGGTAGATGCTTAGCAACTCTGCAATTCAGACTATATATCTGGGTATCTAGCTTTGGTTAAAACATTGTGGATCAGTTTATAATACTGGAACTGAAGTGAAACCAAGTAATTACTGTTTTCCAGATGAGTTCTAATTAGCTACCTTATACTCTGTCCTTCACCTTCTTATCTTAAGGTTGACTCCAGAATTTTGTGTTTCTCATTTGCAGTTTCAAGTTGTAGGACAGTGATTGTTTTCAGAATCTTTAAAAACTCTATCATTTCTTTTCAAGTGCAGAAAAAAACCCCCAAAACAACCCCCCCAATAAACCACCCTACTTAAAGAAATAGAAGTCATAGAAGGAATTTATAGAAGGCATGATATCATTATTTTAACTGACTACAAATCCTACTGGGAAACTTGATGTTAAGTTCACTTTAAGTCCTTGCACTCCCAGTGAGTCAAGTGAGTGCTGATACACAGTGTCCCTCAGTAAAGATTTTTACTGGACCTAAGGAGATTTTCCAAGATGATCTTGGCTGCCTTTCAAAATGTATCACTGAGGATGCTTTTTAATCTGCTTTCTATGTCCAAGCTTTATCTGGATTCATACTGAATTTTTAAAAGACTCTTTGGACATTTCATTGTATGAAACATCAGCAACAGATGTAATTACAATTAAAAAAAAGGGGCAACTAAGGTGGCTTTACACAGCTGTCCCTTTTCCCTCTGGGACTTATTAAACAAACAAGATTCTGGTTGTCATGCAGTCTTTTTTCAAACTGTGCTGTCTGGCCTGTATTGTTTCATTATTAATTTGGTTTTTTTTAGATTTACATTTACCACATAGCACAATAATTTTGCAGGGTTAATTACTTGTGAATAGGAACAGTTTTGTTCAGAAAAATTACCCGGAGCATAGAGTGTGATCAGATGTGGTCTGTAGATTGGAGATATTTTAGACAAGGCTTTAATTAATGAAAATTTAACACTACAAAGTTATCAATCAGAGCTGGCTTTTCTTACTTGACATTTAGCCTTCTGTGGAGCTGACCATGGCTTGCAGCTGAATCTGTTTTTCCTAGGTGTTATATGTAAGCCAAAACACAGCCTGCATGATTATACCATAGTTGGCTTTGAAATAGTAGCAAGGATTTGAAGACAAGGAAGATTTTTAATGTTTTTTGCACTTATGACTTTAATAGGAGGAAGAGGTTCTGAGCAGCATGAAAGACCTCTAGAGCAAAAGTTGTACTTTGTCTGATCCTTTCTACCTCATTTTGCTCCACAGGGCTTTGATCTGGGATTAGATCTGCGTGTATAGATCTGTATATATATAGCAATTGCTTATTCATGGCAGAATGCTTTCTTGAAGTTCCTGCAAACCTGGAAACAGGGTGAGTAGGGTGTCTCTAGTTCTCTGTGTGAAAACACTCTTCAACACATAAAATGATGCCCAGGCTTATTACCTATCACATGCAAAATACGTTTCCCCTGATATTTTGAAGTCACTACTACAATGAGGACTTCTTGTCCCCTTTGTGTGCATGTGTTATTCCCACTGTCAATGACAGGAGTTATCCATACACATCAGGAGGATTTACCCATTGGACTAAACTTAAGACAGCAGGGAACATGGCATTCTCTCTTCCCTAAAACTGGACAATTTAAGCATTATTTACCTCTGCATTTTGTGGTTTATTTTTTTTTTTTGTTAAGGAGACAGTTGTGGAAGTAGCAGCTGGGAAATGTGATGATAGCAGTGTTACCTTGATGGAAATTGCAGCTCAGAGCTCTAGGTCAAGTGTGGCACAGAATCTTGAATGATGGAAGTGAGCTGTTTTTCTGGAAAAAGGAGCCATTAAGGTTGACCTTTGTTAAAGCTGACTGTCACTTACTGGCTTAATAAATAGCTGACCAAAGAGAGGATTCCTTCTTTTTGTGTTACATATTTTCAAGTATTCAAATATTATTTTCAGTTGTTAGGCTAGATGTTAAATTCTCCATATTATTGCAACTTGTTGTGCCTCTACTACTACTATCTGAATAGCTGATACCTTTAGCCACATTAGTGACATTTATATACATATATATCCATTTATATACATCAGATATATCTGATTGTGTTGCACTTGATGTACTCAGCTTTTTTCCACTATATAATTGCTTTAGGGGATAGTAATAGTGTGACATAAACAAGGGTACAAGAATGGTTTAGCTTATAAATGCTTGATCTTTCATTTTACGGGCTTTTTATTTTTTTTCCCCCCAGTTTTTGAATCTCCTTTGATAATCCTGTGTGGAAGCTGTCAGGCGTGGGGCACTCCAGCATGTTTAGAGCTCCTACACATTTCCAAATTGAGAAGTGCGAGAGAGAGTCATCTTAGCAAGAGAAAAGCTCCCTCCTGTGGAAGAGATGAACCTCTGCTGTGACAAGGAGCAACCATAAGGACATTACACCGTGATTTTAAATTAGCAGGGAAAGGGGTTACAAGCACGGTGGGACTTTGCAAATACTGGAATCCAAAACCCTGTCCTGTTATTTTTTTCTCAAAGTAAATTTTTCATATTTTGTATGCTTATATCTATAACTGTATGTCAATTATAACTGTTGTCTGTGAGTAAAACTGGATTGTTTAAATAATATGTGGCCACAGTGAACTCTATAGTGTTAAAGGGATCTAAAGCAGCTGATATTTTAATAATATAATATATATATGATATATAAAGATTTTGCTTTCTGTAGCTCTTTGCTGACAAACCTTAGTATTTTGGAAATTTGTGTGAATTCGAGTTTGTAGAGCTTACTTTTAAAAAACTTTTACTTTTTTTGCTTTTTAACTTTTACTTTTTTTGTTTTCCTTTTTTTAAAAAAGTCTGATAATCTGTATATCTTGAAGATCTGTATTAAAATGTCTCTGAATCTTGCTCTGATTGGTGTTCCTTGATAGAAAGCTCTGCTGAGCTCAAAGCCCCATGTAACTTGGAAAATAAAGCTGCACAGAAATTATAAAGATGAAATTGTGGTGGAGGGGCTGGAACTAGAATGTGATATCAAATTCCTGCTAGAAACAGTATTTTTTACCTTTGAGCTGAATATGATTCATGCTTGTGATCTGAAGGTGGAAGGCTGTAGCTCATTAGCACATTAACAAAACCCTGAGGCATTTACTCCCAGAAATGCTAATGTTATTCCCCTGAGAATGAAGCACTTTTGGGAATGGGGGAGATGAATCTTTATTATTACAGTGGAGTTTTAATTTTACCAATTCCAATTCATTGCCAGCTAAAGATGACTTAGCACCGAGCACTCTGACCCACCGCAAAAAAAAATGCTGTGTTGAGATTGGATAGTGGGATCATCCTGTCCATTGGCCAAATGGCAAATTGTCATCTTGTTCAGAGATAGCTGGGTTCTAGCTTGTGACACACAGCAGCACAACTTTGGTTACAAAGCATGAGATTAGCATACATTACTATGTAATGGTGAAGTGAGGTGTGGTTTCTCAATTAGAAATGTTATGGTGTACCTGCTTATTTTGATAGAGTTTGTAGTAATCATTGAAGCAGGGAATTGTTGCTCTGTGAAGGTAGTATTATCCTCCTTTATGAGAGCTGTGAAGGTGTTATAGTTTGGGTGAACAGTCCTAATGCTTGTGCATGTCAAGAAATGCAGATTCCGGGCTTGGGGGCAAGCAGAAATTTTCACGAGGCTGCATGCAACAAAGGCTCAAGTCCAGGTCATGAGAGATGTTGGCAGAAGTGCCTTATCAGTGAGGATCGGTGCTGTGAGAGCCCCCTTGGACCTCTCTGATCTCCTTCTGCACCACAGAGCACTCGCTGGCTGCTGCTCTTCAGGTGCCAGCTTGGATTAAAAGAAAATCAACAATGGCAGAGGGGAGTCCCTTTTGCATGTAACCCATGCTCTGGGCTCTGCAAGACAGCCACGTTCCTGTGGGAGGAGAAGTGGTCTGTGCAGCTCTGATGGGCACAGGGAGGCTTTCACTTGTAGTTTGCAGCTCACTGGGATTGAGAATTCCTTCCTGGCACCTGAGCCACCGTGCCTGGAGGGCTCAAGATGTGTGAATGTGGCACCTGGGCACTTGGTTCAGCGGTGCACTTGGCACAGTTAACAACCGGACTCGATCATCTTAAAGGTCTTTTATAACCCAACCAGTCCTAGGCTTCTGTATTTCCTCTTAGTAGCTCCATCTACTGATTGGCTGGAGTATTTCTGATCGCTGCTTTTTTCCCTACGGCAATTGTCTGGTTTCTTAAGAAATTGAAGCTCATATCGAGCACACTTTGTCTTGCTCTTCTCCTTTCTCTGCACCCCTCCACCCCCAATATTGAAAGATTTTTATGCAAATCAAAAGAGGGGCTGAGAGCCCCAACTGAGTTGCTTTAGTTTTATGAAAGTACAAATCTAAACACAGTACACTGGATGAAATTAGTGCCCATAATGATAGAGGGGCTGCATCATGAGTTGAAATGTAATGTTTATAACACCAGGGAATCAACAGAAAATCACAGGAAATTAGTCTTTATAAGTCCCATGGTTCATCATGATTCACTAAGAGAACACAAGTAAAATAAAAGTTTTACTGTTTTTAGTATTCATATGGCAGTGATTTCTGCAAAGCAACTGTGACCTGGAAGAAGTGGCTGTAAATCTCTGAATCCTCAGCAGTTAATTTTCTTTTACTGCAGCTGTGGGAATTGAAATAATTATAAAAATACAGAGGAGAAAACTTACCAGAGCTGGACATTTACTCTTGACTGGAATGACTAATAATTTGTACCTGCCCACTTTAAATGAAGTCTTGTCTGAAAACTTGTAGACTATGATTAAAACTATTTCAGAGATATCTTCTGGTGTTCTTGAAGTAACTTAAAGCACTGGTTTGCATCACCTATTGCAGATTGCACTAAAGCCTTGTCCTCCTTCCAGGAATTCTGCATTAAAGGGGCTAAACAGCAGGAAACTCAGAGCTGGTCTGAGATTTGACAGTCAGCCTACTTTTATTCACTGCATCCTAAAGACCATTTTCACGTTTAATTTTTCATTTCCATGAGATTTTAATAAAAGCCCAGGAGGTGAGAAGGAGATGGGCTAAAACTGATTCCACCCTTTTTTCTCCTTAATTGAAATTCTTTGTTATATAGTATAAAACTAGTTTGAATGTTGTTCAGCAACATGAGCAACATGTTTGGCTTGGCTGAGCTGTGCCAACTTCTACTTGGAGTACTTCCTCTGATGTCTTGAGGAGTGCTGCTCCACAGAGTAATGATGTACTCAGTTGCTATGCCCTCTGTGTTGGAGGTATAAGGGCTTCCTTGCTTATTCCATACCATCTAACATGGTGCTGCTTCTCCCACCCTCTTGGATTATTACATTAAAAGTTACTGAATGACTGGGGGCCTTATATTTTGTAAATAGCCACTTACTCCAGAGCTTTCAAGGAAAACGAGCAGTAGATTGAACAACAAATGCTGAGAGAAGAGAAAGGCTTTTCTGTCTCTCCATTACAGATGAAAGATGAGAGAGAGGGGATGTAGGTAGGCAATGACAGGATGTGAAACCTGAGAAGTTTGAGATTTGTATGAATCTGTGGAAGGTTACTGAAAGACACTGAGTTTAGTGAGCCAGAAGCTTAAAGCTACTTAGCAGTAAAAAACATGGGGAGTTCAGTAGGAGATTTTTCAGGTTAGGAACAGACTTTCTAGCAAAACTGAGAAGCATTAAAGTTGGCTGAGATGGAGACTACCAAAAGAGAGGTCTTGAGAGTTCTCTGCTATTGTTACACTTTCATATGGAGACTCCTAGTGACTGTTTCCCCCAGTGCCTGTGGATCAAAAGCACATTCTGAGTTCTGGAGCTAAGTATATGGCAGCATTCCTTCTTTGTGTTTCAGGGCTGCTGCTGGCATTGCAGGGCTGAAGCAGAAAGAAGTCAAAATTGATAGCTGATTTTATTAAAAGAAAAAAACAAAACAAAACAAAACAAAACCCTGCAAGAATTTTTTCAGCTCTGTAAGTTCATTCTACAAATGATTCTGTACCTGCTTCCGGGTGCAAAATGTTAGTTCTTGCTCCCTGGAGAAAAAGAAATGTATTTTCTAAGATAGGGTAAATGATCTGTAGAGGAAATCTTTTCACTGTATTTATAACAAACAAGCTCCCTGGAAGTGTTTCCTCAACTTCTTTAAATTATACTTAATCTGTATTAAAATTGTTAGGTCTAAATTCTTGCAGATCTGTTATAAGCAAGGGCAGTTCATTCACATTTTAGCATATTAGGGCAAATCTGTCTCTCCTGTTTATTCCATATGTTTTGGTGGAACTTTGTACCAGAAGTGCATTTGGGACTTCTGTTTTCTTACCCATCTACCTCTTATCTACCTTAAGGGTAGCAAAGTTCAGTGTAAACATTGTGAATTTAAAAATCAGGTAACCAGCACATTTATATCTGGCTATTACCTTGTCCTGATACACAAAATGTTGCCAGACTTGAACAGAATAGATGCATGATACCTTTTTTCTTTGTTTGTTTTAATGCTTTTTAAATTTTTGGAGGGTAGTCATATAGTTTCCATACTGAACAGGGATAACTTCAGTTGTGTTTTCATACCCTGGTGTTTCCTACATTTGTTCAACTTACCTGTAGCATAGTATTGAGCCAGAGATGTCTCAGAAGCCAGAAGTGAAAATTATACAGTTAATTAAAAAAAAAACCTCCAACAACCAACAAATTAAAAAAAGCACCAACTCAGATTATATATTCTATGCACAGAATTGGCCACAGCTTGTTCTCTCCAGGAAGTCTGAAATGTGGAAGTGCCTTAGGTGATTGTGTTGGCATAGCAACTTAGTGAGCAGGAGGGTGCCATCCATCACAGTCAGAAGAGAGGGTATGTTGTGATATTGCACTACTGCCACTTGTTTGCAGATCTTCTGGGCTTCACAGTAAACTCATAAAGATTCAGTTCAAACTTCTGAGAACATTTGGTCCCTGTAGCACACAGACTGTAGCTTCATGTGGTTATTACTGACAGTGTTGTCACAGTCACTCCCGCAACAGCAGGCTCCCAACCTTGTCTTTACTGTGCTGAGAAGGAGCAGAAGGTCCACTTAACCACCAGCACAGTTCTTGCCTTCATCATCATCCACTGATAGTTTATTATTTCTTCTCCCAGGATTGTTCAAAGGCTGCAGATCCTAGATGGAATACCAGGCTGTTCCTCACTATTGGGATAAAGGAAGTAGGAATGCCTGTTCTCTGGGGGAGGGAAACAGAGGTGTTACAGAGAGCATGCAAAGCACTTGTACATGGATAGCAGCATCAAGACTCAGGTTTATTTGAGTGAGGACAAACAGAATATCAGAGCCTTATACTTGGTCAATGCAGACATGCTGCTATGAATTTATTTATTTTTATTTAATATTTTTACCATAAAAATCAATGCAGAGGCTGCCTGTCATTGCTTTTAAGCTGTGTCTCCAGTGGAGATGTGTTTGTGTCTATGTGGTCATAGTGCAATTCACTGTGGGTCAAAAGATTACAAACTCCAACGGCTGCAGTGGGAGAACTCACAAAACCTTCCAGCAGAGACAAATGACACAGAGAGAATTGGTTTGTCTCCTCCTGACTTGATGCCACCTTGTCTTCCTAAGGCTGAAAGCCAAGGCTCATAGGGATTTGAAGCCCTAAATCCTGGTATCAGGGAGAGGGGGGAAAGGAAGCAGTCCAAGGAATGCTGGTGAAAGGTGCCAAGCATGCAGCAGGGAAGGCCTGTGGGCAGGAGTGTGCGTGTCTCCTGGCCAAAGGTCTGGATTAGCTACACTAAAGGGGACTTCACAAGTCATCACTTGGGAGCTTTGCAGAGTTAAGGGAAAACATGGATGTTGTAGGACTCATTATACTGCTCTTTGTGCTTCAGGGTTGACGTAGCTATTAAGGCAACATTCGCTGCTTTGAATTTTGAAAGTCATAGCGTTTGTTTCAGATCTCAGAAAGAGGTTAGCATTTACAACGTGCCACATCCTTATTTAATCAAAGCTTTGCATGAGGCTTTAGAGGAATGGAACACACAGCCCATACATTAAAATTTTACATAGCAAGTGAGGGCATTGCTCTTAACGAAGTGAAAAAGAACCTCTGCTGGCATGCAAAAGCCTCGTATTACAAAGCTTATGCTTTTATTGTACAGAGGTTCTGTTCACATCTTTTATACAAAGAATTTTATAAATGAGGTCTTGTGATTCTTTGCTAGTCTGGAATCAGTAAGGGTCACTGCATTTGCAAGCCAATGGACAGGGCTTCAGCTGAAGCCAGTAAAACCTCTTTACCATATGAAAGTAGAGCACAGAGACTTGGGGTATATTATTTCTGTTTCATATACTGTCAGAGGGTAGGAGATACCAAAGCCTGTAGCAGCTGCACTGAACACAAAGCATTGTGCAAAATCTAATGATCTAATAAACCCTATGCAGGACCACAACTGTAATAATCATGATTAATAACTTGCTTTTGAGTCCTGTTACTCAGCAGTATCAAAGAGCTATCTGCTACCTCTAAATATAGATGAAAAAATGACACAAATATTTGGAATGTTAATTTCATTTTTCTTATGAAATTGACAGCTGCTCACTTCATGACAAAAATCTTGAAGTCTCTCATTTCTAAAACCTCCAGCTATGAGTACTTTGTGGTTTCACCTGGATGGTCAGCATTTTCTGACACATATATTTAATCCTAGTGTATTGTGTCCTGAATTATGGAGTTCTGTATAAAAATGGAAATATTAATTAGAAAAAGCTGTGTAAAGAACAAACTTGTCTGGAGATTTAAATGCTGCTGACTGAATAATGCATTGAACTGTCACAGCAACAGTTTTGTAGTGACTCAAATTATTATGAATATTCAACAGAGTTGTCCTGAATGAAAAAATTCAAAACATTTCTTTCCAGGGAACTGCTGAAGTTCTGGGTCTCCTTCACTAGGAGCAAATGTTTTCTTTGTTAGCAAAGCACTTGATGAGCAAGAGGAAGTTGATGGGACTATTTTGCTTTACCTGTGTGGAGCTGGTGGTATGGATACTCAACCAACATCATGTGAATAATCTTCTAATTAAGAATAATTCAAATCACATTTCTGTATGCCTAAACCTCACCTAGGGGAGAAGGGTATAAGAGCTGATAAATGCCATTTACACCTTCCCCAGAGAAGAGATTAACCCATTCTCATCCTTTCTGTCCCTGCTGCTGTCTATAAAAGGGGTGCTGCAATCCTGGGCAGCAGTGTTCAGCCTCAGGATATGGAACACGTACAACACAGTTGCTCTTGCTGTTCTCTCCTTCCTTTTAAAAGCATCTTGCTCCATCTGCAGTCTTTTTCTTGAGCATCCTCTGACCTGAATTGCTACAGGAGCTGCTAGGTTGTAAGTGAAGACATGCCCTATTTGGCATTAATGTGGGCATGAGGATTTGCCTTAGGAAGGGTATTCTTCCAGCTGGCTGAGAATAACAACTCTCCTGTGCCAGGATTAGCTGGATTTATTCATTGCAGCATTTTTTTAAATGCTGGAGAGCTAGGACACTGTGGGTCTTACTTGTTTTTTATTAGGACAGAAGTTTGTGGATTTATGTGTCACATGTATTTCTTTCAGTGTGCCAGTGTGCATATGTGTGCATATGTACAAACATAATAAACCAAAGTAGATAAATTATTGCAGAATAAAATCACTTTTCTAGCAATGTAGAGACAGAACTGATTCACTGCTAGAAGTCTAGAATCATTAAAGCATGTTATCTAGAAACTTCTGCCAAAATGCTGGTAAACAGCACTTCTGTCTGAAATGCAGATTTCAGTTTGGTCAGTTTTTTCATTTTGAAGAATTCTCTCTAGGAAAAGTCTAGGAAAGAAGTTAATGGAGAAGATTATTTCTAGATTTTCATTTCAGTAAGATCTGCCCATATAATGTTGTCTTAGAGTGGAGATGCAGCTGGCTAGCTCATTGTTCCAGTGGTGCACAACATCAGTGTCACTGACAGTTCTTTTGGCTGTAGAAACCTCCAACTTTCAACAATCTCAAATCCTTTTTATTAATATTCAGTGCAAGAAAAGATTTCTTTGCTAATTCAATTCTGTCCTAAATCTTTACTTTTCACACTGTATTACTGGAACTAACTGCATGTTAATAAGCTCTACATTAACCATCTGCATTTTAGCACAGTGGATCTGTGTGTCCTAGAAACAGTAGCTTTGGGTGAAAAACATAAGGTACTTTGGACTGCGTTCTCAGAAAGCACTGGCTACATACCCTCTGCTGTCTGACTCTCTAAAACCACTGCCTTTTTCCATACAGTGTTTTCAGCTCATTTAGATGGCCATAGTAGAGAAGAAGTTGTTTAGTTCCTTTATTACAAAGATCAAAAGTCATGTTTACCATTTACATACACAATTTACAAATTATTCACACAGGGAATAACAGATATGCAGGAACTGGCAGCTTACTTCAACCCAAGCTGGGGACAGGACAAGTGCAGTTGTTTCCTTGCCTCCCTGTCTTTACTGAAATAACAGATATCTCTGTTTTGTGTTTTCTCTTTGTGTTAAACACTGATCTAGTGTTTATGAAGCACCTTTAGTTATAACTATGCAAATGCTTACATGCTTATCTTTATTTGAAAGAGTGCAGTGCATGTATGAACATGCACTGGGATCTGTGCCCTTCACACTACTGAGTGTTTGTTGGTCAGAAATCTTGTCAATTAATACAGTGGTCAGGCTTGAAAGTGTTGATTTGTAAGATTTAAGTGATTCCAGCAATGTGCCATTAAAATAAAAATGGAGTTTAAAATCAGAACTCTTACTCAAAGGATTAAATTAAGTATAGCTGCTGTATCTCTCAAGGATACTGTATGATCTTAAGATAGGTCTTAGCCATGTTGTTAGATGTCTTGCATAACACAACTAGCTTATTGCTCTTCCTTCATCAGGTTTTATCCCATTTCCTAATGATATTTCAAAGACTGGGAAACTTAAAAAGAATCCTCTTTGAGAGATTTGGTAAATTAGCAAACTTCACAGAATATCTCACAGCACTTAACAAAAGGGAGAATGAGTTCCCAAATCACTTGGTATGAGAGCACAATACCAACAGTGCATTAGCTGCCATTTAGCTAAACATACAAATAACCATTTTTTTAATTTTTGGTGTCCACTGGGAGGACAGTACAACAAAATGCATGAAGGAACACACCAATTTTGGAGCAAACACAAATGTAAATACAGAAATCACCAATGTGATGTTAATCCAAATTCTAAGCAATGAAGCAAAACACTTCACAAAAGTTGTTACATCTAGTCAGAATAATCCAAATACTTACAACAGTATTATGATATGACTTTCTACCCAGTTATCAGATATCCTTTACCATGAACCTTTCAGTATTCTCAGAGTGACAGATAAAGAACGTTGCAGATGCCATGGTAAACTTAAAATACAGTAATAGGCAAATATTTTAGTGGCACCACCTGTATATACAATGTAGTTGTTTGAACCTTATGGACAAAGCAGTGTTACAGTATGCCTTGGTTAAGGCTTCTTGCTGGTTTAAAAGGTAGATTTCTCTTTAGGGAGATTGTCCAGCAGTATTGGTTTCCCATCTCTTCAGTGGAAGGTCTCTTTATTGATCCACATGAGACTGCGTGTTTCATTTGGTTTGCATTCGTACTCAATACTGCCAAAGCTGTTTCCCCATTGGCAATGATCCCGTTTGTGGTAGTTGTAGAATTTGACTTGCCAGACTGTCTCAAAAACGCCAATGTCATTAAACTGTGAGGAAGAGGGAATACCAGTGTTAGTCAGCTGATTATTTTGTTGGTTTCTCTCTCATCCTGAGAAATCACACTTGTGAAACTGCAGAACATAAAACACTTGCTATAAGGACTATTGTTCCTCAGATCAGTAAATCAAAGACCTGTAAAACCTGCTGTAGCAATCAGAAAGTCTTTTATGTGCAGCCATACATAAAACATGAAGGATCAGATTCTGCATGTACTGTTCTCTTGCACTCACATCTGGGATAGGTGAGGGAGTAAAAATATTCAAATTTCCATACAGATGAATGTTACTAACAACAAGAATCAAAGCCATAATCTTTCTTAAGATGACACAGCTTGTATATACTGCAGATCGTGTACCAGTGATCTCCAGTGATGCAGACCATCACTTTACCTTTATACCATACCTAGAGGCTGCAGTTGGGATTGGGAAGATGCTTTTTTTTCTTAGTCTGAAACATTTAATGTGTCTGCATTTTGGAGTCTTGTGTCTGCAATGTTCTTGACTGAGATGTGTGGCTCTTACTACTTTCCTGGGATTCTATTCCACATTTTAAATGAGACATAAGCAAGGGAAGTTCTGTGTGCATATCTGTAATTGCTGGTTGGACTGTGGTTAGGAGCTAGTTAAGAGATAATCAGTGTGCTGACCAGGTAAGTGTCTCATACAGTGAAGTAGCGAGACATTGACTTTAAATTGTCTGTGCATGCAGCCTTGAAGTGAAGGAGACTATGGCTATAGTATGTTCTGTAAAACAAAGGTGTTTTTCTTCTTTAAGCCACTGCTAGACACCTGGACAACATCAGAAAAACCTCAGTGAGCCTGCCAAGCATAATTTATGATTTCAGTTTTGGTAATGGAAATGGTAATGGAAAATTTGAGTTCCTATGCCTTGAGACATGGCAGAGAATCTCAAGTGTGGGTGTGACACCTGTGTGTATTGCCATTGGTCCCAAGCCAGTATGGCTTGTTGATTGTGTTACATTGTTAGAAGATACTAAATAGTGAATTTAGTGCTACTGAATGGTACCATTCTTCTGTATTTTTTTCCTTTAAGTATTTCCATCACTCACTTTAATGACAGCTCCTTCACTTGACTGTTTTCCATTCCTATCATGTGCCTGGGAGCTGATCTTTGATCATCTGCCTGCTATAATCACACTTGCAAAGTCAGTATGAAAGCCCTTTCACAGAGAAATTGTTCCTGATTTACAAGCAGGAGTCTCCTGTATTCAGATTTTTCAGACGGACACATTTCTTGTTGTTTTTTAAATTCAAGATGTGGTTTGTAAGGTGCTGGTGTGTAGCAGACATTACTTTAAACCTTCCCTCCGCCCACTGTAGTAAGTTAAATTTAGCCTTGACAATAGCAGAAGTTGCTGTGTCCTGTAAGTGGAGGGGTTTTATTCAGCTCCAGTTACAAGTGTTACCTTGAAGGAGTAACTGAAACACTTCTGCCACTTCCTTTGACTAAGAAAGAATCAGATGTACAGGCTATTTTATCTCTCCCAGCAACTAAAATCTTAATTAAGGATTTTATTTTTAATCAATCATCTTTGATAGTACATGATACACTCGTAATGCATGACAGTAAAGGTTAAGCACATTGGATATTAATGTACACAGTCCACAAAACTCTTCAGAGAGGAGCATCAGCCGTGCTCAGAGTAGAAACTAAGGAAGAAAAGGCATTTCTAATTACATTTGTAGAAGGTGATATGACATAGGAGCAGTATTTCATTTCATTAATGTATGAAGGATCTGAATTTCAAAAAGACAGATGAAGAAAGAAAATTTAGTTTTCCTTCAATGACCCAGTTTGCTGAGCTACCCTGAGTAAGTTTGTCTGCTGTGGGTTTCCAGGAGAAGGAAAAAATTAATTGCAGAGCTTTTCTACTACCATGTGCCTCCCCCAGCCCAGTACTTAGCACACACAGAAGCTTTGTGGTGTGATGAACATTCTGCATCCTCAGAGCTCCCCTGAATTCCCATGGCTCCTGCAGCTGAATCCTGGCTGCTCCACTGAGCTTGTATATGGGCATCCCCAGGGAGGAAGAACAGCCCTACTCTTTGCAGGTCAGGCTTCAGGTTAAGTGTATTTCCCTGTCTGCTCTTCTCTATCATCTGGTGCTGTAGGAGTAGTTATTTAATCACTCCCTCTACATTTGCATGCTGAGATGATTTGATAGCTATTACTGAAATAGAGTTCTAGCTTCTTCATTCAATCTTAGACTAGTCTGATCAAGAATAAAATTAGGCCCAAAAACAGGCTTCTAACTTAGTTTACACCATTTGCCAGACAGTTTCTGGATAGTGTGCATGATTGACCAGTCAGGTAATAGAAACAGATAATCAGAGTCTGGAATTCAGAAACAGGATTGCTGTTTAATATGTATAAACTCTGGCATGTCTACTAGCCAATTAATATAGCAACACAAAGGATTATCTGTTTAAAGTTTCAAAGCAGATAGGAAGGAAGTTCTTATGGATCTTTATGGGCCATAAGTCATTCAGACACTAGATGGGCAGTATCAGACTAGTTTTTGATTGCAGGACTGATCTCACAATCTATTTCTAACGTGAAATCAGTTTTTCTGCCTCAAATACTGTCCTTACCACTGTAGAATGCATCAGGATTCTGTCTTTTCTAGAAAAGGAAGTGGAAGCAGAAGTTCCTCATAGCTGAAGGAAACAGGAAAATTTAAAGCTATTTACAATGAGCTCAGTTTTGAAGATTCAGGAAGTAGGTATTCAAAGCAGTTTTCAGACTGGGGTATCTGAGACTTGTTCCCTAAATCTCTTACAGCTCTGCTTAGCTAAGCAGCTAAATGATGAGTTAAACATGTAAATCCTTATTGAGATGCCTATGTTTAATACTTAAAAGTATCAATTCTGGGTATCTAAGTCTCTACTGATCAACCTATCTATCAAGATCAGTTCCTAAAAGGAATTGAGGACCTGCTTAATGCTTGAAAATCCTCTTAGCTTCGTGGTTAATATCCCAGGATCTGATCTGTAAAAGCAACTCTTCAGGCAAATATTGTGGCTACTCATTCTGATGCTGCAACAAACCATGTCAGAGCTTGTAATTGAAAATCAGACTCTCCTTACATTTCAAGCATGGTTTGACTTGGTTTTCTCCAAAGGAAAAGTTAAACTTCTAGATTTTCAGAGTTCACTTCAGTGCTGCACTTAAGGCTAAAGGTGACCATCAAAATAGGGATGCCTTAATAAAAGCAGGTGGTTTTTTGGGAATGTTGTCCTTTCTCCTCCTATTACAAGGTACAACGATCAACAGTGGCATCCAGCAGCTGTGTCCAGCTTGTTGTGAAATAATACTGTTTGATTTTCCTGGCTATTAAAAGGAGGTGGTTGCATATAGAAATGATAAATGTAATACTCCATACTAGTCTTAATAACCTAAGATTATGAAATAGTAATGTGATGTGGGTCTCCAAAATTAAGTCAGGCACACTGTAATTATTAGAAACACCAAATGGAGATGTTACAGCTCTTATTCAGAAGGGGATTACTATACTAAACTATGATTCCAGAAAAAAAATACTGAAGAGCATACATGAAATCTTGTGTGCTGTAAGCAAATGTCATAAAATGCTGAAATCTGGTGGGCTTGCATAAGCTGGAACAGACTCTTAAGAAAGCTTCAGATGAAGATGGCTTACTGCCCCGATTCCTTTTTTTGGTACAGAAGACATGGAATAAACAGCAGGGATCTCTCACAACGGTAGTCAGGAGAAGGAGAAAACAAACTGCCAAAACTGAGCATACCACCCAAAGAGTCCTGTGGAAATCTGCCTGCTGCTCTTCTGTCAGCTCTGCTGCCTTGTGGGCTGGAGCTTTTGTCATCTCACTTCGGGGCCATGGAGCCTCTCTTTATGACTGGGGAGAGGAGCCACTTAAATATGAACTTAGGTTTGTGGATGCAGATAATGGAAAATAGAGAAAACAGCCTTGGGTGTTGTTCTCCTGCATGCTTTTAGTCTCTGGCAGGTCCTCAGGCATGCTGAAGGTGACAGATGGAAGGGGAGAGCAGTCACCCCTTGTGCTTGGGGCATGCTCTGCACTAAAAGAAATGGTGCTGCCAGGCAAAAGAGGGTCCCTGTATGCCAAGGGATTGGATTTCTGGCCACGAACCTCTGGGAGCTGTCTGATATATGTATTATGTCCTGAAGAAGGGGTGGGAGGTTCAGCTCACAATTCTTTCTGCTGCAGCACCCCAAAGGGTTTTGCAGGTTGTCCTGGGGTGCCAGGTCCCTAAACCAGGACAGAGGTCTCTAGAAAACCTCCTGCTTCTTCCTGGCCCCTGTTGTTTTCCTGGGAGAGAAGGCAGCAGGACTTGTATTTTCCAGCTACGTTCTGGCCAGTGACCTTACTGACACAAAGCAAAGAGGAAGGCAGCAGCTGTGATCAGACTTTGCCCTGGAACATTTCACCACACTCTCTCTGGGAGTCAGCCCTCTGCTGCCCTCCCTTGTCCTCTCATGCCGGGCTTGGAGAGCCACATACCTGCATGTTGACTTGGATGGGCTGTCTCTCCCCACTTTTGGTATGGGGCACCCCTTCCGTGTCGTAGATCCCTGTGTAAGAGGCCACCTGCGCATCCCGTGATTTTTCTTCCAGCGGGACATTGACACCGCCGATGCCCATGGTCCTACAGAAAGAGAGGATCCAGCCTTTCAGCCCCGAATTCCCCCTGCCTTGGCAATTTGGAGCCAGCACGTGGGTTTGCAAGCCTGGTAGCCTCTGCGCTGGGAAAAAGCTCCAGGGATTTTAGCAGGCCTGCCTGTGCTGCTGACTCACTGGGGCTCCTGAAATCTGTCAGGGCTCTGCAGTCACCCAGGGAAGGAGTAGCAGGGAGAGGCAGGCGGGATCTGATTTCGAACGGGTAGGGAGAGGTCAGTCGAAGCTCTTCTGCGGGGCTGCGCCTCCGCCCAGAGCTGCTTCCCCATCTGCTCTCGGCTTTTCCGCACCGCAGCGAGGCTGGGGCACTGTGTAGGAGGGGTTTCTTCCTCCAGCGATAAACCGCGGGGAAGGAGGCAGAAAAGGAGCTGGGCTTGAAAAAGCTCCGGCAGAAGGTGGGGAGGGAGAGGGAAGGCAGCGACTCCCAGGCGTGGCCGCCCCCCGAGCCGGCCAGGCGGAGCACAGCTGCCCAGGGACCCAGAAACGGGGAGGGAGAAACCACGGAACCCCCGCGCTGTCAGCCTGCCAGGAAAAAACATTAAACGTCTAAAAATAAAGCAGCGGGGAGGGAGGGGAGGCCCGGGGGAGCCGCCCTGAGGAGGACGGCCGCACTTACGTGGCCTGGACGGTGCCGGGTCGGAGCGACACCTCGATCTTGTATTTGGCCCCGGTCAGCAGCTTGATGGTGCGGTTCTGGCCGAAGCGCTGCCCGTCCACCTTGAAATACACGGCCCCGTCGTTGGGCTGGATCTTGAGGGAGACGCTGATTTTCACGAGGCCGGGGATGTCGCCCATCGCTTGCGGCCGGGGGGGCCCGCGGGCTCTGCGCGCCTCTCGCCCCCTCCGAGGAAAGGCGGCTGGCCGGGAGCGAGGGAGAGGAAGAGGAGGAGGGAGAAGGAAGAGGAGGGGCTGCCGGATCCCAGCCAGCCCAGCCCTTCCCAAAAGCAGCGGATGAGATGCTTGATTATTTATTTTCCCTCCCACTAATCGCGGCGGAGCATCTGGGCGGTTGATGTGTCTTTTTTCCACCCCCCCCTCTTCTTTCCCCCCCCCTCCCGCCCCCTCCACTTCATCATCCCGCTCTATATCCCGGTTTGGGGGACATTTGCAGCTGCTCAGATTGCAGCCGGTTTCCAGGGAGTTAATCCGGCCCCGATTACTGCAGCCGTAATCCCGCGCTTCGTCCGGAGGAGGCGAGCGGGGCCCGGGCCGGGAGCCGCCTTCAGCACCACGGACAGCGGCGAGGGCAGGCCGCGCTAGCGGGGTCCCGGCCCGGGGAGCCCCCAAACCATCCCTGATCCCCTCACCTGCGGGGAGACCCCCCAAACCATCCCTGATCCCCTCACCCGAGGAGAGCCCCCAAATCATCCCTGATCCCCTCACCTGAGGGGAGCCCCCAAATCATCCCTGATCCCCTCACCTGCGGGGAGCCCCCCCAAATCACCCCTGATCCCCGCACCTGCGGGGAGAGCCCAAACCATCCCTGATCCCCTCACCTGAGAGCCCCCCCAAATCATCCCTGATCCCCTCACCTGCGGGGAGCCCCCCCCAAATCACCCCTGATCCCCTCACCTGCGGGGAGCCCCCACAAATCATCCCCGATCCCCGCACCCGAGGGGAGAGCCCAAATCACCCCTGATCCCCTCACCTGCGGGGAGCCCCCAAATCACCCCTGATCCCCTCACTTGTGGGGAGCCCCCAAATCACCCCTGATCCCCTCACCTGCGGGGAGCCCCCCCAAATCATCCCCGATCCCCTCATCTGAGAGCCCCCCCAAATCATCCCTGATCCCCTCACCTGCGGGGAGCCCCCAAACCATCCCTGATCCCCGCACCCGAGGAGAGCCCCCCCAAATCACCCCCGATCCCCTCACCTGCGGGGAGCCCCCAAATCACCCCTGATCCCCTCACCCGAGGGGAGCCCCCAAACCATCCCTGATCCCCTCACCTGTGGGGAGCCCCCCCAAATCACCCCTGATCCCCTCACCTGCGGGGAACCCCCACAAATCACACCCCGATCCCCCACCCGGGAAACGCCTCCCGAGAGTTGATGGAGCCCTCTGGGGTGGGCTGGATCATCTGTGTGGTGGCACGGAGTGAGGGGAGGGCGGACAGCAAAGACGTGGTTCTCTGGTTTTTCTCTCTCCCGGTGCAGCAAAAGGTTTTGTTGAGTCACCATGCCTGGACTGAGGGTCGCTTTCTTGGCTGTCAGAGTCACCGTGCCTGGACTGAGGGTCATTGTCTTTTTCCCTGAGGTCAACAGCCAGCATCAGCAGGCCAGGGTTCCTCTTGGGATTATTTTAATCACTTCATTGCAATCCTCTTATTTAAATAGAAAAAAAACCCATACACTGTAATTGCACTCTAAGATCAGAATCCCACTTCTTTAAGTGTGATACTTCTCTTTACTTATGGCTGGTGCTGTTTGTTCAAGAACAAAGATCTTTGAAACTGAACAATGTACCTGTCTCAGACTGTCTCATTCCTATCTATCAGAGATTACTTTTAACCCAGGCAGGTTTCTGCTTCTTTTCCATTCTTTTTTTATTTTTTCTTGATTGCTGTTAAAACTGTAGCATCCTTACATCTGACACAAGCTTTGGGCCACAAATACATTTTTTGCTTGGACATTATGGCAGAGTTAATGGTTTTCTTAGGAGAATTCCATAGGTCCATGTTGCACTGGACCTAACCTGCTCTTTGTTTTTCTAAGGCTGGGGTGTACATGTGGTGGTGTAATATAAACTAAGCCAAATGATAGATACAGCATTGCCCAGCTGCATTTCCTTATGCATGCAAGTTATTCAGTAATTTAACTTTTTTTAAAATTTAATTAAATTGTACTGCTGAAAACCTCTGGGAAAAAAAGCCAAACTCCAAAAATCCTACTGGATATCCCTTGCTTAGGGATCCAGCTAAACACAGGCTTCATAATGCGTTCAGCCATTCAGGTTCCCATAAATATAGGGGTAGGATGTGATCCCTGCCTCTCAGAAGAGTCTATCTCTGCAAAAATACTAAACAAACAAAACAAAGATAAACAAACACACCACCCCCCCACCTCCCCCCCAGTGCATTTCTCCTTATCTCTTTTCCTCACTGCAAGAGAAATCCCCTTTTGCATTGCAGTCTGCAGAAACTGCTGCACTTTGTGGCTTGTAGGAAGTTTTGCCCGCAGTAAATCCCCCTTCTGTAAGTTTAAGTGTAATTCAGTATGAAATCACAGAGGCCTAACCTGTGGGGAATCTGATACTGTCACTTAAAGTGGTGTGTGAAGAATAATGGCCATTGCCATTAGGGATCAGTTTTACTTGCTTCATGGGCCAGACATATCATGTTGTAGTAAATTGTGTGTAGCTGAAGACATTGATTGCAATTAGCTTCCCAAGTACATGAGAGGTCAGATCTATAGCCAGGGTTTTTTTCCCTTATTATTTCTGCCTGAATGATTATCTTTCTATGGACACAGCTCAGACTGAGACTTTATTCCTGACCAGAACTGAAAAACACGAGGGAAAACTACAAAAGCATCATGTTTTGGAATGTGTATGCATAGTAACTGTCTTACCACATGCAAGGGTAACATGGTGGGAGTAGAACATTTATGAAGAGGAAATTCTTAATTTAGGCAATGACCTTCTTTTGACTGATCTAATAACTTCACTTGTGTTAATACATTTACATATCTGATCCCACCAGATGCCCTTTACCAGTATAGATCAAGGGGAGGGGTTGCCTTTGCTAAGTCCTTCTGGGAGGTCAGTTTTGTTGCTGCCCACCTGGGGCTGCACTTGGGCCCAGTTTTAGCTCAGCCCAGGTTTTTGTGCCCTTCCTGAATTAAGCTTAGTTCAGCTCCTCTCCAGCTCTGCCACAGACAAATCCAGCCATGGATTCCCTTGATCTCGCCCTGCATCTTGAATCTGGTTCGACCTTAGCCCATCCAGATGGAGGTGCCTGGTGCTGTGGGATGGGCCCTGGCTAGGGAAACCCAGGCCCTTCCAGTCCCCATGGGGATTTTCTATGGGTCCCAGATCTCAGGCTGCTACATTGCCTGATGTTAATTGCTTGAGTTGGTGTGGTGTTTCCAGGAGAACAGAGCAAACATGCTGACATTTACAAGATTCAAAGTTAAATAAATCTCCACAGACTTAGGACAAAGTCCTATTTCTCCTAAGCCACAGCAGCAATTTGCTTCTGGGAACAAAAAGATAAAATTGCATCAATTCCTTCATTCTTTACACCTACACTTGAAGGCTGGGGCTACAATATTTAATGTCTTTGTAAACTGCAAAACTCTTTTCCTGTTTTTTTTGTTTGTTTGTTTTGTGGGGATTTGTTTGGTTTTGTGTGTGTGGATCTGTGTTTTGGTTTGTTTTTTTCAGTCCTTCAAATCTACTTTTCATTCCCCTGGCAGCTGAAGCTTCCCAGTCTGTTGTGTGGAGTCAGCAAGGTACATTAAGTTAATTCCCTTCCCCTGGGGTAGGAAGATTGGAGCACTCACCTATGCCCTGGCCAATGCCTCAGTGCTTTTGAAAGGAGTGGTGAGTGAGTTGTAGCCAGCAGTTCTTTTTCTTCCTAAAACTGTGGAAGTCTCACACATCTCACAAGATGTGTGAACTACATACAAGCTACATCCTGCACCTTTTTCTTGTGCATAGACCTTCCCTGCTGCATCATAATCTGCGTGTGTCACTGATGGGAAACTACTCTAGGGGAGAGGTGAGGGTGGATGTGCTCAATGAAAGCTAGGAGATAACATGCAGATGAACCATGAGCTATGCTTTTTGCTGGCCTTAATTATCTAGAAAACATTCTGGAGAAATGTGTTTGGTCTCTTGATTGCATCTACTCAATATAATCTCTCTAGGCATGATGTCAACTGCATAAGCTTTTTATTATTATTTTATTATTTTTTATTATTATTATATTTACATTTATGCAGACCTTCCCACTAATGCATTAATCCTGGTGCAAAGCTCAACAATCACTACATATGTAAAATGTACCTTGAGGCAGAACAAGATGGTTCATTAAAGATGGCCAAACCATTCTAGGGTGACGTGTAATACCTGTATTAGCCTTTTTATCCTTGCTTTTCTTTGATTAATTTCTTAACACACTGCTAAATTTGGAAATGTTGTGGTTTGGGGTTTCTTTTCAAGAAGGACATGCAAAGCTACAATCTCTCAAACACTAAAAATAGCCATATGTTTGATTCTGTATGAAGGGAATTGTGCTAAGACTTGCACCTGCCAGGTCTCAATTTAAAACTTTGATTTTTTTGAGCCCTCTGCCTCTGTGCAGAAGTGAGAAATGTTTTTTACTCAAATATCAGCCGGACAGTTTTTCTCTTGTTTGGAAATCACTTGTGTGCATCATTTTTCCCATACAGACAATCATTTTGAACTTACAACACTTATTATCATTTCTCCTGCAAATGCAGCCTGATTTGCTGTAGTGACATATATTTTTGGAGAGGTTGTGTGTTTTGCTGCAGATCAGGTGGGCTAATGGCATTTACAGTGCAGCAAACATGTTAGAACCATCTGCAAGGGCTTGTGGAGCAATGAAGCTGGTGTAACTGAGAATCTTGCCTTCCAATTTTTGGTATAAACACTTCTTAGTCCCTCGGGTAGATCTCTTGCTCAGATAAATGTGGCTGATCACTTTTTTCTTTTTCCAAAGCTTGTAGGAGCTCGTATTCTGAAGTAGCAGAAATAAAGCAGAATTTTCTGAAGAAACACTGCAGTAAGTTCTCCTGCACAAGAACAGCAAACTGAGCTAAGATTTTCAGTTCTGCTGCAGACTGTGATATTGTGACAAATTCTGCTCATCTGACACCCTGCACCTTTCCCTACTTGAGACAGAAATGGAGAGGACATAGTAAGCTATAGCAGGTTTCCACGTTGCAGGTTCTCTTTCTGACAAAGCTCTTCCTCCCCTCTGTGGAGAGGTAAAAGAAATACAGCTCTTCCTCTCTCTTATGCCCAGTGCTGCCCTTCAGAAATGGCTGGACAAAAAAGACCCACATCCACAGTCCACACTCCCTTGCCACAGCCACTGTGAATTTAAGGACCATTTTGCCTCAGATGAATGATTCAGCTCCATCAGCACGTTTCTGTCTGGGGGGAGATGAACTGCTGATTTCCCTGCAGTGGTGTGTGATAAATGAAACCAAACCTCAGCATGAAGGAAAAGGAGTGTACCAGACTTGTACAATGGAAGGGCAAAAGGACCAGCTGAGCTTTGAAGATGAAATAGAAACAATATAGAGAAGTGTTATGAAAGTGCTTGCCTTCAGCTAACATTAGATGGAAGTTATTTTGTGTTTTAACACTGAGTAGAGTAAGTAGTAATGGTAAATTCTGGAGCCTTTGGCTAGGAGCCACTGTGTTTAGATTCACATTTCATACCTCCAAAGGCTTTTCATGCAGGTAAGTGAGAAAAAGGAGCTTTTGTGAAACTGTGGAGTCAGCATCCTTTTCTGTTTTCATTAAACCACTTTTTTTCATATATCCCTTGTCAACTCATAGCATCAATTTATTGTGCAGGGCCCTGTCATCCTGATTCAGCACAAACACTGAGTCAGCAGGAGCAGGCAAGCAGGAAAAGCTGTGGAAAGGATGCCTGCAGGGAAGAAAATTCTGGCAGGTTCTTTTGTCTTTGCTCCCCATAAGGCCTTCCAGCTGGGGATGGGGCTTCCTTTCCTCAGACCCAAGGTGGGGGAGCAAAGTAGAGACAGAAGGAAAAACTAACTGTGATGCTTTTCTCAGTCTTTAATCATAGCTCCAAGCTCTGAAGCATTATGTCCTCAAGGCAGATAATAAAGGGATAATTTGGCTTTCAAATTACACTTTAAGTGTTACTGTTGTCTGTGACCTGTATTTTTGGTTTATCTGATTGGAGAAAAGAAAAAAATTGTATCTTTTCCTGAAGATAGAACCACTGAAAGGGAAGGAAACAATCTACCTTCTTAAAGCAAAAATAATTAGTGACCAAGAAAGCCATTATAGAGGAGGATTCTACAAGCTCCTCAGTCTATCAAACATCCTTTTAAGACTTCTGGGGGATGAACCCATGTAACCATCACAGAAATATAACTCAGAAATCCAGTTATATTATCTCTGCTCTGGGAATCAAGAGCATCTTCAGTTCATTCCAAGTCCTGGACCTGATAGGCAAATTTTCTACTGTAAATGTTAGACAAGGCTTTTGATCACTTTTTAGTGGTAGATTTTTATATTTTAGTTCCAAGGGCCATGAAGTTTTATTAGCTCTGAGTTTCTGTCTGTAATAATTTTTAAATCTGTTTGTTGAATTCAAGTATGCTTCACATCCAGAGAATATATGAAGTCTTTGATTTGCAAACTGATGGATGATTGGCTTCATCAGCAACTAGTGCCTTTAACAGCAATAAAATCCTTACAACAGCATGATTTACATGAGCAAAGGTACAATGTACTGGGACAGCAGGTTTTAGAAACCCCAAACAACTAAGTGATAAATGAAATCATCACAAAAAAGTGTGCTTTGGACAGAATGCACTACAAAGTGTTTAACCTGAGACAGGTGGTACAGACAGTGCTCTGCCTGCAGAGAGACTAGATGTGTCATTTGGGCAGCAGCTAGTTGAGAAAGGCCAGGAAAAGGAAAATCTCCATTCAGACAGTGAGGAGAAACAGCCAGCAGTTGGGAGGGTGAAGCATTGATACACATAATCAAGGAAGGAGTGGAGTCTAATCTGTGGGAATACCCCTAAATAGGTGTCAGTGAGGAATGTCTAGAAATGTTCTGACTCTCTGGTTCTCTGTCACAGACCTTGTCAGACTTCTGAGTAAGACTTCCTTCAGAGTAAAGGCTGAGACAGAGAGTCACATGGAGAACAGGAATTTCTGTCTGCGAAAAAAGTCCTTGTTTAGGGATCTTTACACTTGTCACTCAGAGGTGACAGATGGAGTCACCCTGGGCTCAATCATCACTTATCTGAATGAGCTTAGCTGCAAAAGTGACCTGGAATCTTGTGCTTGGAAGAACACAAGAGGGAACACAATAAGAGAACTCCTATTGCCTCCCATATACCCCCACTTTCTTCCATATGGGGAAGAGGGATTGTGACTCTGGTATTTATAAAAAACTATGGGTTTGCCTTGTCTTTTCCCAAATAAAGCCAAACAAGCTCTGCAGCAAGTAAGAGATGCTTGTAGGAAGCATTCTGTGGACAGTGCTTTATGTAATGCACAGGTCTAATCCATTTGTTCGAATCTGGCAGCTGACGTCTTTGGGGGAGCCTCAGCACCAAAATCCAAAACCTGATCAAGTCTGATTAACAAATTTCTTATCTCAGCAGAGGGTGCATCCTCCTTAACCAAGTGAGGCTCCTCCACCTTCCTGCCAGGCTCCACATGTTTGCCCACTGGGAGCCAGATTTGGAAGGCAGGGTGAAGTGAAAGCAGCGATGCATTGGAAATCTGTCCCTGAAATCATTTGGCATGCAGCAGGCAGCAGCACCGTGCCCTGTTTGTTGTTTTGCTAGAGTTCATGTCTTTGCAGAGCAGGCCCGATTTCTTGTGACTGAACACTAAAGCACTCATTTAATTTGGCAGGATTCTGCCATGGAGGCTGGCTGTATTTGATAGGGTGGGGTGTTTGGTCAGGCTGTTGTCTGTGCTGTCAGAGACAGGCTATAAATACACATGTGCTTCTGCATTTCCCTATCTCTCGCTCTGTAAGAGGAAATGGCCTTGCGATTAGCATTCAGAGGAACTTGTGAAATGACACAGCTGTGCTGTAAAAACACCATCCCACAGACTTTGCTGCCAGAGGAACTCAACAGCACTGTTGAGAGTGCAGGACTCTCCCGAGAGCAGGACTGCCCAAGCCATGGAGCGAGAGCCGATGCGCATCAGGGAGGGCTACTTGGTTAAGAAGGTAGGTGGGTAAGAGAAAACTAACTCTGAACAGGTTGGGAAGATGTAGGGAAACATTCTGTGAAATCCTGGCAAAGAGGTAACAGGAAATAGCCACAACCTACTCAGTTGCATTTAATTGGGTTAAACATCAAGGAAGAATAGTGAGATTAAAGGTGTCACCTCACCTTGGCCTCGAGACAGTGTGTTGGGCCATGGGCACATCCATTCTTTGGGAAGGTGGTTGCTGCTCCACAGTATGCTCTCCTCTGGAGTATTTTGTGGCACAGCCCATGGGAAAAAGCCTTTACTTTTATTTAAATCCACAGTGGCTTCCATTGGCAGAGCAACTACAAGGGAAAATAAATGGTGATCCAAAAAATAACAATGTTTAACTCCATAGTAGGATGGGTGTAATTGCGGCTTGTTCTCCTTGAAACACAAACTGTAGTTATTTTAGCACCAGTCAGACATTCCCTGGAAGCTCATATCTTCCTTGGGTACCACCTGAAGAGTGATTCATTGAACATAATACGTGATTTATTGATGGCAGGGCAGCATGTTTAATACCTGGAAGCCAATGTGGGTTGTGCTCTTAGAAGATGGAATTGAATTCTACAAGCGGAAGGCTGACAACAGTCCCAAAGGGATGATCCCACTAAAAGGAAGTTCTATTCACAGCCCATGCCAAGATTTTGGCAAAAGAATGGTAAGTACTTATTCAATAAAAAGAATTGACAGTATACTTATACTTCTGGAAGCACTGAAAAGGCAAAAGGCTGGTGGCTGCCGATTCCTGGCACTCATCCTAGTGGCAATTCTCATCTGCCTTGAGAGGTCACAAGCAGGCTTGGAATTGTGCACTATTTGAATTCAGGACACTTCAAGAGGACTAATTCAGAAAGCATTCTGGGGGTTGGTTGGTTTTTATTAAACTTCTGAGTCTCTCAGACAGCAGAACTAAATTTTATTGGTCTGAAGACATTTTGCAGCTGAATGGCAACAACTCCTGTATTAAATATAAATCTCATTGCTACAGAATAAAGCTGTGGGAAAATATTTTGTGAGCAGGAGAAGCATTTATTTTTCGTCAAGGAACAACTGGCTTGCTCAGACAGGAAGAACATAAATGCTGTGACACACGTATTTTGTTACAGGGTTCCTGAAATATAATTTTTGGTAAACCAGAAGTTCTCATATGAGCAAAGAATCATACTATTATTCAACTCAGTTTCATCAAATAAGTATCACATCCCCAGGAATTCCTCTGAAAAAGGGGTCCCCCAGAATCTGGAACCACAGTTTAAAGATATTTACTCCACAGGTGCCTGACTAAAGATAGAAGTCTCTGTGAGAGTATTAGAAAAATAGAAAGTGTGAGACTGCTGAGACAGTGAACTTTACTTTTTCATGTGAGTAAAGTGAGGATAATTAAACCTGTCCTTAGGTTTTGTAGTTAGTGGAATCAGGATCCTTCGTTTCAGATTTTCAGATTTGGACCTTCTGGCTTTATTTTTTCCTTCTTTTCTTTCTTCTACTTTCTTTCCTTTTTTCCTTTTATTTTGGGGGTGGGGGGAAAGGGGTGGTGTTGGTTTGGTTTTTTTTTTGTTGTTGTTGTTGCAGAACCCATATTTATATGAAAACACCTGTTTTATATTTAAAAACCCACCTTGATTCTTACTAAGTATTTTCAGAGTTACATCTATCAAGAGAAAGGGCCTGTTAACTTCCAAGCTGTCTTTGAGGCAGATAGAAAAAGGATGGTACAGGGAATAAAGATTGCTGTTAATCCTGTGCTGATTATTTTAACAAGGTTCAGCACAACACTCCTTAGTCTGTACATGAGGTATGAAGGGTACTATGTTCAAGAATATCACAGACCTACATTGTAATGGTAGAAATTAAGTTTTTCTCACAAAACATCCTTTTCCAGACAGTTTTGTGTTGAGTTTTGTTTTTTTCCTTTAACTCCCAGAAAGGCACTGCCGTCATTATTGTTTCATAGTAGTTGCTTGAAAATGTCAGTAACACATTTACAGTAAAGGAAAAATAATTCACCAGCAAATGTGCATTCAACAAAGTAGACATAGAGAGAGGTCTGAAGTACCTGATGTCTGCTGAAGGCAGAGTGAGAGAGATCCTCACCTGCCCAAAGGGTTTCTTTGGGATATACCAGTCTCCAGAAGGTGCAGTATCTGTATGGAAGGGTGATAATCTCTGAAGATCATTCCTTTGGCTGCACTGGGTTTTGTGTCATGCTTCATTTTACATTAGGTGTTTACATAATGAGATTTATGTTTCATTTTGCTTCCTGGGGTCTTTTCTGAGGGATAATAAAGACAAAGAGAGACCCAGGAGTCGAGGCACACAAAATAGCTTTTCATAAATGATATTTTCTGCAGGGTTTGCTGAAGTCAATGGAAACAATCAAAATTACTTCAGCAGGCTTTGGAGCAGATCCTCCATATGAGGTGGTGAGATTGTTCTGCAAGTCCATAAACCAGCCCTGGAGATGGATTTTCTCTTAAAATTTGCATTGTTCAAATAGTAAAAAATTGAACATGTTCATTCATATGAGCAAAGCTATCTCCAGGATTGTTCTTACAAATATAATATGATTAAACCTAAGTTTCTAGGTGTATTCCTTCGAAATGTAGTATGTTTATTTTTGCATCATACATTTTACATCTTTGCTGTACTGTTGAATTCAATGCCTCTGCATTCTGTTCTGGCTTCTCACTGGTTATGTGTCAAAGGATACATTTTTCCTCCTGTGGGAATTATTCTGGTTCTTAAGTTTACATGGCTAGAAATGAAAGAGTATTTTCAGGACAGGAATTATATGGTAATTATATGGAATATGGTGAATAGTGGGATAATTCTCCTTGGGTCAGTTTTAAGTATAGTCTCATTTGTCTGGGTCCAGTTTGGAGCAGGGACTGTTGGGCCACAAACAAACTTCTATATTTCTCTGGTTAAATTTCTGAATCAGCTTGTGTATCTGCACCAGGACCTTGTTTGAAAGCTCAGAGAACATCACCAACATGCTTGGTTTACTACATCAATTGCAAAATGCAGGTGCTGAGGGGGAAAGAAGCAGTCTTGGATTTGTTAAACACAGATAAAGGTTGTTCAGAAGGGGCTGCAACTGCATATTTTGAGATTATATTTCAAAATGCATTCACCACTATTTGCTGTCCTTGATGTGATGTTTGATCATTGTTTAATGTAACATAAATTTTTATATTCTTCAGCTTTTTCCATTTCCCCCATGGTTTTCTTGTGGATAGCATTATTGTGTTTGGTTGCTCATGGTCAGATTCATTTCTCCTAGTTTAAACTATCTAAAATGTTGGTATTTACTTTAGTGTAATGGTCTAATTTTCTCAAAAACACAACCAGATATACATCATCAGAGGGAGGCTTGGTCACATCTAGGACTGGAGACTCAACCTCTTTACCAATTTCAGAGGAAGCTTGGAATTCTGTCTAGCTTACTGGCCTAACTTTGTAAATGCTAAAAAGAAAGGGCTTTGCCAGTCTTCTCCATGTGCTGAAAATGAAAACTCTTCTTTAGCATTTCACTGTTGCTTCTCAGCTCTTTGAGAAGGTTATTTTTTTCCTTTGGTAATAAATCTTGTCAATGCTTTGGTGTTTCATTCTGTTAATCTGGAGTGTTAGCTTGACTGTTGAATATTGGGATTTGGATAGATCTGTCTTTTTGCTTTTCTCATGCACTGTACATTGATTTTCAGTACGTAGGTCTTTCCTGCATAACAGAAAAGGTGAGTATTGCTGGAAATATGAACAGTATCAGATAAGAAAAGGTTGCTTTTCTGTCTGAGATGGATTTTTGAGGACTCATTGCTTTGTAAGTTTGAAACGTATCTTCCATGAAATTCGGTTGGACTTCTGCACAATTTCAGGGTGTCAGAACTTTTCCTGTTGGCCATTGTTTGAAAAAGGCTTGCAAGGGATGTTCAGAAATGTTACAAACATGGGATTCAGCAGAGCCATTCAGTGTGTTGATTTCACTGATGTAAATTTGCTGCTCTTTGGCAGTAACCTTTGCTTTCCTTTCCCTCACCACGTCATGCTGTTGGCTTGTGGCTTACCTTGGCATTTTTAGACACCTGCTGAGTCAGAACCTGTGATATTTATTATAACACAACTACAGAACAAATTAGTGTCACTAATGGGGAACTATATTTTAGAGGAAGTGGAAACATGAGTAATTAGATCCAGATTTTCCATTCAGAAGATCACTGGATGGAAATGAGTTCAAACAGTGTAAACTTTGTTGGATAGTTTTGGGTTTTTGTTTTGTTTTTTTTTTTTTTGGTTGATTTTTGTTGTTTTGGGGTTTTTTTAGTTGTTTTGTTTTGTTTTCCAGGTTATTTTTATTTTTCTGTTCACAACTACCTCTAGAGGATCTATTCTCATTTTTGAATAAAACAGTCTTTCCATTGTTGCTAGTGTGTTTAGATAGGTGATTCTAAGGTGTAGCCAAGGATTGGATACATCATCTCCCTACTAAGCCATTAAAGGCTTACTAGGCTGCAAATGTACTCAGGTACTCTCCAGTGTATGGCTTTTTTCCTCTTGTGAGTCAGTAGCTGAATATGGTGTGGGGTATTTTTCCTCCTTAGATTGCTCACAATGTTTGTGTCTCTAAACAAATTTACATCCATTGTAAGCCTGCAGGGGCTGGGTGCTTCTGAAGCCTTAGGATTTTAACTTTCATATTTTTCAAATCCTCTACTGCTTTAGTGTATAACTCTAAAATTCCATACTGTCTTCACATTTTAATCAGACAAAACAATTCCTCTAGGCCTGAAGCTCAAGGACACCTCCCTGTCTCAGGCCCCAAAAGTATAAACAAAAGTGGGTTGTGAGTGGAATCAAACTGGGAGTATAAGACTTCATTACCTGAAGCTGTAACTGGAAGATTAACATATTAAGATATGTAAATGGACCAAATTTGTATCTGTCTGAAAAACTCGTGACTGTCGTCCACCGGGGGTGTAGCCTCTCAGAGACTTGTGACTGCCCATGGTGTATCTATTGAAGGCCTTCAATAAATACCTGCTTTTATTCTCTTAATCTTGTCTAGGCTCTGTTCCAGGTAGCCACTCCAAGGAATCACTTCAGCCTTTCAGCTGTGTTGAACTTCCCAGCAAAAGTTACAATCAGCAGCTCTATTGGTGCCACACACCTTGCTGACAATGTCAGGGATCAGTCACAGTGAAGTAACAAAAGCATTCAGTTATGTGCAGTGTTTGTTCATCGTTTCCTTCAGAGTTTCTATAATTTTAAGATTAAAAGTGTTTTTAATTAAAAGATTAAAATGTCTCTAAGGCCCTTTCCATAGTCCTTAGGCATAGGTAAGCTCTGTGTTGTGGTGGTACTAACTTAATTGTGCCCAACTGGCTACACCAAAGTAACTTTTTTAAAAAAAACCTCCCATAATTTATCATTCCAGTTTGTCTTCAAGCTCACTGTGGCCAAGCAGCAGGATCACTTTTTTCAAGCTGCCTACCTGGAGGAGAGAGACGCCTGGGTGCGGGATATCAAGAAAGCAATTCATCACATAGATGGAGGCCAAAGGTTTGCCAGAAAATCCACAAGAAAATCGATCAGATTGCCTGAAACAATCAATCTGAGGTTTGTTCTCACAGCTCTGAGCCCCCATTTACTTCCACCTGTAGTCAGTGTGTCAGACATGTAACCTTGGTCAGGAAGAACAATCAGAACCGGGAAGCTCTTTTAAATATACTATCATTTACAAAGAAATGCTTATTTATCAAAGGTTTTTGCTGATAAAAGGATTTCTGGGCATACTGTGGTGAAAGAGGATACACAGCCAAAGTGTGACTCTTCCAGGAGAAGCATTTTATATAATAAAACATTTATTACAAAAATATTTTAGACCTTTAGTTTCCTCTCAAAAGAAATGCTGATGTTAGCCTAGTTTTTGGATGGTGAGGAGACTGTGGTGCCTGCCAAAGGACATGAAACTGGCAAAGGCAGAAGAAGAGATAAAGGGAAGCAATCTGTACTTTTAAAAATCAAGAATGACTTATTTGCTGTCTCTGAGCTGTAAATACCAAGATAAAAATGAGCCTGAAGCGTTCTTATAAGACAGTAAAACTGCACAGGGCCAAGATCATCTGAGAGCATGCAGGCTCTGGCACAGGGAGAGGTTTTCTGCTCAGCCCAGAACCTTTGGGTGAACACAGAGCACAGCAGTGAAATGAGCTCTCCCACTGGGGCTGTGGGGCCCTGTGAAAGTGCCTCAGCAGTGGGCGTACTTCTCTTCACGCTACAGTCACCACAAGTAGTTGCATTCTCAAAACAGGGAGATGTGGTGAGCCCTTTGTGCACTCCACCCTCTGCTCCCACAGCTGTGAGGTAACGTAGCGAGACCTCCAGGCTTTGCAACTTGAATTTTTCAGGAGATGCAGGAGATGAAACTACGCTGTGTTACATCCCTGCAGAGAGCCACGTGCCAACAAAACATGAAGCCCCCATGAATGACAATGACATTATTGTACAAACTGGCAAAACATTTTGCTAACAGCTTCTGTGGTTCTTTTTATGCACAGTGCTTTGTACCTCTCAATGAAAGATCCTGAAAATGGAATAAAGGAGTTGAAGCTGGAAAAAGATAAAAGAGTGTTCAATCACTGCTTTACAGGTAAGGAGCTCCTGTCCCTCTATTCCGTACAATAAAGGGAGCACAGAGTTGAAAAACTAAAGAGATAAAACAGCTCTAAGTTCTGTAGAGCACAGAAAGGTTTGATGTTTCCTTGACTAACCCAGGAGATGCTCAAAGGATATATCTTGGAAAAGTGTTCAGTTATGGCCATGGTAAACAAAGGAGAAGGATGAAATTTTACCAGTGTCAGAAAGATTGGAGTAATCTTTTGAGTAGATTGTAGTGTGAAACACTTAACTACAGAAAATTTATTCCATTCTGAATTTTTCATCACCGAAAGGTGTCCCATTGTAATTCCTGCTTCTCTCCAAGTCAAATCTGTGTTTGTGCAAAAACACATGGATGTAGCACGTGAGGACATTGTTTAGTGGTGGACATGGCTGGGTTAATGGTTGGACCGATGATCTAGAGCTCTTTCCCAACTTCAGTGATTCTGTGATTCTGTAAAAGTCACCCTGTTTCCAGGAGCATTATGTTAGTAGCACAGCAGCCTGGAAGGCTGCCTTTTCCAGGCTTGGGCAATCCCTGTTTTTGAGGCTTCCTAGCTCTGCTCTGCATCCCCTCCCAGCTCTCTTCTCCCTCAGGAATGGTGTTTGAGAGTTGTCCTGGCCCCTGCCATCAGCTGGCAGGGCTGTGCCTCACTAGATGGTCAAGAACTTCCCTAGATTAGCTTCCCACGTTGTTGCTAAGAACATTTCTTCAGGAGATTGATGAATACATGGAGCAGGCTTGTTTCCTGTGTGCTTTTAGGCTTTTTCATGTCTGTCTTGGCTTGTGGCTGACATTTTGTTCCTTTGTAACCAGGCACCTGTGTGATTGACTGGCTGGTGTCCAGCAGCTCCATCCGAAATCGCAAAGAGGGTCTCCTGCTTGCCTCTTCCCTCCTGAGCGAAGGCTACCTACAGCCTGCTGGGGATACATCCAAGGCAGCTGCTGAGGGACTGTCAGACACCCCCTTCCTAGATCTCAGTGATGCCTACTACTACTTTGTGAGCATTGTATTCTGGTTTTCTATTGTCTCAGACTTATTGATGCTCTGCTCTTCTCATGCTTCTTCTTGGGCTTCTTAAATCCTGGAGGAAAGATTGTACAGGAATGGAGAAAGCTATCTTAATTGTCTTTTTCCTGTGAGAATGAGCCTGCTCACTTTCATAGCTGTTACCAGACAGGGTTTTTTTCTGGCACCCTTCTAAGTGTGAACTGAGTGCTGAGAACAAGCTGGGTTCTTTTTAACTTAGCCCTTGTTCCTGGTAATTGTACTGGTGACCAGAATTTAACCATCTGTTTTCCTGTTGGCTCAGTGGAAGAGAAGAGAGTAAATCATTATCACAGAATGGCAGAAGCTACAAACCCATTTTTGTGCAGAGCCATCAAATCTGGCTCAGTGTGAGTGTGCACCCACACAGCTTGCCTGTGAGCAAAGAACTAAAAGTTTTTTTAATATCCCCCAGTAACCTGTCCTGGGTGTCATACCCAGCCTTCTCCATTTATTACTTCATATTCTGTGGACTGATTTGAAGAACTTGAAATATCACAGCCAAATACTGTTTGAAAGATATTTGGCTTATGAACTTAGGCTAACAGAAAAGCATGCTTTCTATAAAGTGAAAACAAGTACATTGGTATTACAATTCTATTTGTATTTACCACATGGAATCATTTGGCCTCAGCAAAATGACTCTCCCACTACTCATTTGTTTTCCTGAATGTGTTTGGGAGACTTTACCAGTTCAGCAGAGATACTGCTGGTAAAGACAGCCTTGTGGCCTCCTGGGATGCTTCTTGTAGCAGCCTTTGTGTACACTGCTTGCTTTTGGATCATTTCTAGTGTGATTCAATACCAATGTGGTGTGAGGATGCCACAGTAAGTCAGTGTCTGACTTGGTATCACAGAACTGTAGTCCCACCTCACACTGAAATGTGATTTGGAGAGCTCCTCAACTTCACTGGGAGGCTTTTTCAGTAAAAGGTTAGATTATTTAACAGTAACCATCACAACAACAACAAGAACAAAAATAATATTTTCTTTGGGGTGGCAAAAAGCAGGCTGGAAGGAAGCCAAAAGAAGCCAGACTGGTACATGTACACAAGCATGCAGCAGCTGTGTAATTTCTGTAACATTTCTCTTGTGGTCTTGCAGCCAGACAGTGGATTTTTCTGTGAGGGATATTCCAGTGATGATGATGTGGTCCTAAAAGAAGAATTCAGAGGCACAATTGTCAAACAAGGATGTTTGCTGAAACAGGTCAGTATTGCCCATCTTCCATCCTGTCACTAGGATGATGTGACATGGGTGCAAGATTACTCTTTTACACTTAAAAACTTCAGGTAAGAGAGAAACTACCCTATGGCATCTCCACACTTGGCAGATTTCATCTCTGTCCCTCTTGCCTTTGCACAAGGAACACTTGCTGCAGCATGGCAGCAGGACTCTGGACAAATATTGCAAGGTTTATTGCTCTTAACACAAAATAAAACAGTTAATAGCTTTAATTAGGAAAGAGTGCTAAGGCAGAAGATGTGACTAGTCATTGGTACAATGCAAAACTGACCTCAGGTTAAAAAAGCTGCTGCTCCTGTGTCCCTCTGGACACACAACTGGATTCAGTTGCCAGTTTTCATGGACATTTTCAGCATGCTTGAGCCAAGGAGCTGTTTCAGTCACTAATGTTTGATGTGTAAGAAGGTAACTGGATACCTTCCTTTACAGCAAAACTTTAAGCTATTCAGTGAATGTCATGTTTCCAGGGCCATTGCAAGCAGATATTAGTGAACTGAAGGCAGAATCAGGATTCTTCAATGAATAAAATAGGTCAGGTGGAAGGGACCAGCAACAATCCTCTGGTCCAACAGCCTGACCACTTCAGGGCTGACCAAGGGTTAAAGTACATTGTTAAGGGTTTTGTTGTCCAAAAGCTTCTTACACATTGACAGACATGGTGCACTGACCACCTCTCTAGGTAGCCTGTTGCAGTGTTTGACCACCCTCTCTCTAAAAAAATGTTTCCTAATATTGAGTCTGAACCTGCACCATTAAAATAGTCCTTGAGAGCCTAAGACCTTTTTGGTGGTGCTCACATGTACTTCTCTTGATTAATCAGTTCACTCAAAAGCAATGGAAGAATTTAGACCCACACCTTGCTGCTCTTTTACTCTGTCACGTTCACACCAACCTAATTAGTAAGAGCTTCCATGCAAACAGTAGCTAATTGAGAAACCTGCATTTTGAAATGCCAGAGGAAATGATTCATGACACTCTTCCACCAGTGTGAGTCTGCACTTGGTCACCCTCAGTGAGTTGTGGGTCATTGCTTGGAAGGGTCACTGCTTCTGCTGAAAATGCTTTCAGTGGGTCTAAACCTCCCACACCCATTCTTCTCAGTCATGACAACAGGCCACAAGGCACCTACGCCCATATTTCTGCCTGAGCTTCTCAGCCATCAGCCCTCCAGGGTGTTTAAGCCAGATAAGCTCTTTCTTTGTTATCTTTGCAGGGACAGAAAGACTTTCAGATCATCCTTGCCAATAATTCAAGCCATTTTTTCTAGCAAGCAGATAAACCAAATTCTCACAGATCTCACATGAGTGTCATGACTACCAGACTGTGTGATATGTTTAGGGGAATCTCCCATGTTGAAACTCCTCTGCTTTACACAAAAAAAAAAAACCCAATCAAACAAACAAAAAACCACAAACAAAACAAACAAACATAAAAAAACAAAACAAGAAAAGAGGGACATAAAGCATTTTGACAGTCCAGTTCTTGTGCAAAAGATTGGAATGTAGAAAAGGCAGATTCAAGTCCTACTCCAGTGAATATTTCCTATCCATAATATTCAGGTCTTTTTCCCTTTTGTGAATTGTTGTTCACATTTGAACATTTGCCTGTCCTCTCATGTGTGGGTAAGATTTGCATGCAGGCAGAGCAGCTCCATGACATTCCTGGTTTTGAATTTTCCTAGGGACATCGGAGGAAGAACTGGAAAGTGAGGAAGTTTGTTTTAAGAGATGATCCTGCATATCTTCACTATTATGATCCTGCTGGAGTAAGAGAGATTCAGTTTATTTCCCTGTTTGTTTTGAATCTAGTGCCTCTAGTACCTGGAGTATTTGCATGAGACTGTGACAGGGAAGATCAGGCAGGACAGTGGGACTTTTTGTTCTCACATGGCCTAGCCACCCTCTGGAAAAGCAGAGTGAAGGATAGTTTCTGGGGCTGCCAAGTCAGGGTGGCAAGTGCCACCCAGACCTGGCAACAAGTAACACTGAACTGTATTTTCCCCTCTTATCTGTGATTAATTAGAATTAATGAGTACTCTCACTTGATCAAATTAGGACCTGTAAATGAACACAATATAGTGATTCTTTTCAGTTGATATTTGAAGTATTTGCCGTGCCAAGCTGAGACATGGCATCGTATTTCTTGTGCATTTCTACTGGGCCCATTCCCATGCTAAATACTCTGCAGATCCTGAATTCTAAATCACAAGAGATTCCTTATTTATTTGTAAGCCTTTCTCTTACCCCCATCCTTCCATGTCACACACAGACTGAAGATCCCCTGTTCCCTCAGGTGAGACATACTAAGTAATCAAATGGTTTTGTCTCCATACTGGAAATCTAGGCATAATTAACATGCTGCTGGTTTCAGAAGTGTTGCATCTCATTTTGATTTCATGTCCTCCCCAGGGAGAAGAACCACTGGGAGCAATTCACTTGAGAGGCTGTGTGGTGACAGCAGTGGAAGATATGCCAGACAGTAAGGAACCATACTGAATGAGCTCTCTAATAAGCTTTTGGTACAACCCCCTCCTTTCAATCTGCCTAAAATCACAAGTGTTTTATATCCCAAAGCAACCTATGTACAACAATTCAGTAATTCTAGTAACTGGTCTCTCTCTTGCTGCCTGAATTAATGGGGAAGGGTAATGTGGTAAAGGCAGCAATAGAGAATCTTGTGTGTTGTCAGTACTTTAGGGGAAGCTGGTCAAAAGGGTGACACAAACCCTGTGTTAGGACAACTGGCCTTTAGGCAAAGTAAACTGAGTTTGATCTCTTTAGTTAATGAATCTGGGAGGGAAGCTTCATGCTGGAAGTGGTTATGCCAACAAATTGTTACTCTCCACCTTCTCTTCCCTCCCAAAGCTAGTTGTGGGAACAGAAATGGTGCTGCTGCAAGGACCAAGAAACATTAATTTCATGCATTCTCCTCTCCACAAGAGAGGCTGGCTGTCATATCCAGCAAGATAGTTTATTGGCATCTCAGGAAAGAAACAGATGGATGTGACATAAACACAAACATCTTGTTTTCATAGATGGCAAGGCATGGGAGGGTTTGATCTGTCTGCAGGATTGCAGATCCTTCCATGGTTTGAGACCAACAAACCAGAGACTCCTGAAGGTGAAACATGCAGAATTCATGAGGGTTTCTCTGAGAGAGATACTCCTCTCTTGGACCCAATCTTTGTGAAGGCCTGATCAGGCTCAGCTGTAGAAAGAAAGGAGATCCCCTTACAGTGTGTAAAGGAGGAAATATTGAAAGTACAAGACTTTTTTTGCTCATAGATGACTTTCTTGTTTTTTCCCTGTAGCCAAGAAGTATGATGATGAGAACATCCTCTTTGAAATCATCACAGCAAATGAAATCCACTATTACTTGCAAGCAGCCTCATCCACAGAGCGTACAGAGTGGATCAAAGCAATCCAGTCAGTTGCTAGGACTGGTAAATGAAGATGATCTTCCAACAAGAAGACGGATAAATTAAATTAGTTACTCAAAACAGAATTTAGCCTTTCACCAAGAGAAAGCAGTATCATCCCAAAGGGCACAAGCCCTTTGGGGTTGAAGACTGGGTAGAAGTTTCAATTCTACAGTTGGCACTAACAAACTAACATTTTTTCACTTGTGTTATGGTAATATTTTACTAAATTATCACATAGAACATGCCATATTAGTGTGTGTTTCTTAATCAGTCCGCCTTGAGAAGGCTGTACCTGTTGCCATAGCTGATAGTGGGAATCTCACCATTAACAGGGGACAGAGGCATGGCACTGACAGAGAGGACCTCAATTAATCACCCTCTTCAGCCTGTGATGTGTTTCAGGATTTTCATGGATTTCAGTCTTCTCCAGACGATTTTTTCACTTTCTTCTTTACCAGATCAGGCTGCTGCATGTTCACTGATACAAATAATGACATAGATTTAAGGAAAAGAAGTAATTTGGAAACCTGATCCACTCCTTTATAATCTGTCAGCATTAAGGGGGGGAAGAATGCAGACAACTATGGAAACACCATGTGGAACTGAGCGTGAACCCATGACAGCAGTATGAGGAAAAGTCTCTCCCCACAGTATTTCAAACACAAAGCAATCTCACTTCAAACTCCCTATCACCCAGTTTTAAGCCTTGGCAAATTTTTCCACAACAATCTGCCCTGGGACCATTGTTTCTCTTTATTTATGTCTACAAGCAGATGCTGGATTGTCATGTACTATTTGAATTAAGAATCTTGCAGCAGAAGGGAAAGGAGGCAAGGGTTGGTTACTTGAACTACTGATTGAAGTGGTTTCAATTAGATTTTCCTTTTTTAATCTCTAGGAATTTACTGAGTCCTTGATTCTGTGCCTTAGTAATCTAAGAGAAACCTTTTGCTTATAACTGAAATAAAAGTTTTTATTTGATAGGGTCAGTTCACCTGATTAATCCTTGTATTTTTGTCTGACTGTATATCAAACAAACTTCTAAGTCTTAAACTCTAAGGAGAAGCTGAAAATCAAGTTCATGTCAGATTGTGCATGTAGGCTGTTCCTAGTTTGAGCAAAGGAAACTTCAAAAATCTTTAAAACTCTGTTAATAGATCTAATAAGATACCTTATCCTTAAGAATTCTTACTGGAATCTCTTCCACCTAAAAATAAATGTGGAGCTAAAGCTTCTCTTCAGTTGTGCTTAATTATACCTGTAACTGAGCTAATGAGCCTGAAGCCCTGTTGCCTTGCACAACTTATCCCAAAGAAAACACAGCCTTGCAGGAGCAGCAGGCTGAGACACTGCATCATCATGTCCACTTAAGTTGGCCAGCAGAAATCAGCTTCTGGCAGGCATTTCCCGTCTCTCATGCAAGCTAACGAGATCATTGAAGTCTGATATGTCATTCTGAGGAAGGAAGACTTATGGTAAAAAGATCCACTGTTTGCTCAGTCTGCTCTCTTGATAATTGCTGCTTCTTGTTGCTTATTTTTGCTTTCAGAGCTCACTAACCCAAAAATACCCAAGGGCACAGGAAGAGAAAAAAAACACCCCACACAACCAAACAACAGAAACTTGTCCAGCTGACAAAAAAAGAGGGACGTGACTGCCACAATTTAATAAAACTAAAATGTTTTACCAGTCTATGACCTTACCATTTAAACTTGTGCCCAGTCCAAGGCACAGCTGTCCACTTATGAATGGGGTTTTCTCAGGCAGAGGATGACAGCCAGTGTACTTATAGAAAAGCTCTTATGTTTGTACCATCCTATATTAACAGGGTCTGTGACCCCATACTTAGTGCTTCAGAAGACACATTTCAAGGACTTGTAGGTGTCTCTGCTTCTTGGCAGCAGTGAGAAGACCTTATCCAAGGGAATTCAGTATTGGAAAGCAAGTACATGTCTATCAGAGATGATGAGGCCAGCCCAGTAACTCAGAAGGAATGAAGAGGCACAGATCCTGAATACTGGCACAAAGAAGAAAGAGACAGCTTTGTGCAAGGAACGACTAAACAAAAGGGAGAAAACAGAAGAGCAGAACTACATGTGTCATTCTTCCTCTAACTTTCACCTTCTGTTTAAATCTCACTCCTACTACACCCTCAGCAATTACTACGTTAACATCAATTTCTTTTTTACTTATGAAAAAGAACTAGTCTAAAGGACAGCAAAATAAACAAACCATTATGGATAAGGATTGTATTTAATACCTTCAGCTACTGAAAGACTTGTATAATATAATATCATATAAATATCCTCTTAAGTTCATTTTTGTCTTGCCAGAACTTGCACTCAGCAATTTTCCCTCCCATGGGACACTGCCTACATGCTTACTACAGTCAGGGTCAGATTTTTGGGAATGTTGACTAACCACACACCCATAAAAACACCAACACAGACACAACGCTCCTACTTCTACTTTAAAATAAAGTTTAACAGAAAATGGTATGAAGAAAACCACAAACACAGATGATGAAAATATAATAACCCCAGCCCAACAAGCTTTCAGCTACAGGTGTTAGTACTTCTTATAATCCAACAGACAGCACATATGGAGGTAGTTTGGACTTAATATGTCTCTAGCAATTTTTTTCAAAGAGCTCCTTACTTTTCCAGCCCCACAGCTTTCTTCTGAAGGGTAAGGTGATATAATTTTGTTGATAAGTATAGCTATTTTGGTGCTCTTCTTTGCAGTGTGCTGTCTTTGCTTTTTATTTGAAAGAATAGTTAAAGTGTGAAAGGTCTACTGAAAATGTGTTTTAGTAATAGAACAGTTTGCTTAGTAATATTTAATCGAAGTTTGTTCATAAAGATGAAAAAACTCATTAAGGCTTCTGATGTATCTCACATTTACTGTCAATCCTCTCTTTTAGAAAAGTTTTTGTTTTAATTTCTTCTGGCAATATTGTAAATAACTCTTCAATGCAGTAGTACCTCTTCTGTCTTTGGCTTAGAGCTCACTTTACTGCAAATGTTAAACAGCTATTTCCCCACCCCTAATTTGTTCTCCAATATTTGAGAAGTTATCTTAAGTTTAAACTACTTGCTTCATGGGGCTCTTGATTAGTGTTTTTCACTGTTTGAACTGTTCCTCTGTTTGTTCTGAGTTCAAGCTTGGGTAACACTGAAATCCAGAAAAAAATTCACTAAATAATCGTTTTGGCGGGGGCATTTAAGAAACATTTAAGTAGGGTGGGAGTTTTTGTGGGAGGGCAGTGGGGTGGGGATGGTTTGGGTTTTTTGGTTGTTCTTTTTCAGTTTGTACCTTTTAAAACTGGAGGAGACTATAGGAGGAACTTGAAAAAGCAAAATGAGTAGATATTAGTTCTCTGCAGGCTGTTGGTATTTCTGTGGGTGCCTTCAGTTTGTGTTTTGAAAAGTGCACGTATTTTTTGTCTGTGAACTGTGATATTCTTGTTAATATATAAAGATTTTTCTGTGCTCAAGCTGAACTCTGAAAACAAGGGGTTCTCCTTTAGCTGTTACTCAACAGACTTCTTGAAATAGAACTTCTCATTTGGTTTCAAAATAAGGTTGGGGAGGGGGGGGTTTGATTAGAACATAAAACTTCCTGCTTTGCATTTAGAACAAAAACTGTGGTTTTCCATACTTTGTTTCTGGTTCTTGTAGATTACTTAATTTTTTTTTCCTTCCAGTGTGGTGAAAGGGTGACTAAGTCAGTATGAAAGCTGAGTAAAATGCTGCTTTTCATGATTTATTGGCCTTTCATGTTAAATGTAATGGTAACCATTAACCAGTTAATTCTTGAATTAATAATTAAGTATTGAATATTAATAAACTGGAATGATCAAGAGAGAGGAAAGAGACCTGGGGATTGACTAGTTTAATTAAAAAATCCAAAACAACTAGACACCCTAATCTTCCTATATCCTCAAACTCTGATATGAAAAGGACATTGAGAACTCTCTTCTTAGAGTATTGCTATTAGCCCCTCTCTCTTTATCAAATATACTAGAACAGCCTATTACAGACTAATACACCATCAATTATGCAAATCAGTGTATGATCAGTCTTTTCATGTACCTGCTTCCATACCTTAAGGAAAAGTCTGAAAATCCTTTCTTAATCACCAAAGTATATCAAAAGAAAATCAAGGAACCATCTCTTTTTGTCCTCCACTGCTTCTGCTGTATGTGTATGCAGGTATCCTGCTTTTGAAAGCTTAAGTTGCTGTTTCCCAAGTACATGATGGTTAAAGCACAGTAACAAAATCAATGCACATGTGTGAGGTATTTTTGAATAATAGGAAGAGTTATTTAGATCAGGCTTTTAACTCTCTTATGTAGTTTTTTGCTAAAAGGAAGTATTTCACTATTCTGGTATACAACCGGTAAAACAAGATTGGTTTGTTGATTCGGGTTTCTCTTAATTAATATTTTTACTTAAAGGAATGGTTTCTTTCCCAAGTTACATTTTCAGTTTTACCTTTCTTCACTTCAGCTTTCCCTCACATCCTTCTTCTTATAACTATTTTGACCTAAACATCCTAAAAGACACTTGTGTTTCTGCTTTTAGGCATCACAGAATCTTGGATGAGAGAACATTAAATGCCTAGTGTCACTTTAGAATTGCTACAACATACCATGTGTTCTTCAATCACCCCCTTAAAACAGCAATAACTTCCTCTCATCTCCTCACACTTGCAAGCTGTCCACAGATATGTAGTTGCTCTATGGGTGTTGGGTCCCTGTTTGAACAGGTCCCTATTGTTGTTATCTCTAAGCACACATGTTGATGAGCTACATGTTCAAATTACTTTAAAGAGCAGTATAAACTAGTGAAACAAATTGTCCACAGACCAGTGATGTTCAAAAATAAAGGTGCATTAGAAAAGCAAATTTAGTTTGGCCAGCCACAGTAGGTGACTTCAGGCATGTTTTTGTCATTGGCTATGCTGTTAAACAGCTAAATAGTGTACCTGGTGAAACCTAGGTGTTAGGGTATCCCAGATATATTTGTTCAGTGCTCTTGTTCTTTAGCAAGGGAATGGAAAAGTAGTGGAAACTGTTGAAAATATTTCTTCAATGGAACAGACAAGTAAAGCTCTTATGGGGTATTGTAATTGTAATATTTCATTTATTAGTTGCTAGATACTGTTGCAAAAAACCCCAAACTTTATCTTTCTCAACTTTTCCTTTTTCCTGTATAAGGATTAAAGGCTTAAGGTGGCTGGTTTGTTTGACTGATTCTCTCTCTGTTCCCGGTTTGCTCAACCTACACCTTCAGTTCAAGTCTTCAAACTGAATTTTCCAATAGGCAGCTGGCAGCATCTTTTGGTTTTGGCATTCTGAGACCGTGGAAATGTTTAAAAGCAATATTTGGTGCTATGACTGATATATTAGCTCATGGCCACTGATGTCCTGTGGCACCTGGAGAAGCCTTTGTCTACAGCTCAAAGGGTCTGGGATCTCAGCAACAGAACCACCCATGCAGTCAGCAACCCTGGACTGGCAAACAGCAGCTCTTTTGCCTCTTAAGGTTTTCAAGGACTGTCCATTAAAACCAAAATGTGCAGTTTAAACGACATTTTTAAACATGAGTCAAAAACCAGCTAGTGTTGTACCTAATCTGCATGCTCTAGCTGGCTGGGTTTTATTCCCCTCTGGCTTTGTAAACCCATAGTTGCTGGGCATGGGTTGGCAGTGCTGGACAGGGTGGTTCTGATGAGTTGGGGGAGATTGCAGCAAACTGTGCCAGTATATAGAAATATCCTCTTGGGTTTCATCTTGCTAGCTCCTCCAGGATCTCTGAGTTTGCAATCCATCGCCTCCCTCCTTCTTCCCTTTCAACCTGTAGCCTGGGCTTTTTGGTTTACCAGAATAGCAGAAGTGGGTCTAGCCCTTAGCACGGAGGCCTGAACCTCTCTGGTCCCCAGTGCTCAATTCTTAGTGTTGTGCTGATCAAGAAGCTGCTGCTCTTAAATGTAGCAGGTGACTTCTTCTATGGTTTTGGAGATGGACTTTTCTGAACAAGCAATATGGTGAAAACAACTGTGCCAAGTGTCAACATGCTCTTGGGAACCCAAGATACCTCATTCCAAGTTCATTTGGAGGGAAAGTAAAAAAAAATACCACCACCACTACCTCAGTCCTCCCAGCTGTATGCTTTTATTGTCTTCCTGTCAGCTCTGGTGGGCTGAAACAGCTGATCCCAGCTCTGAGCTCAACAAAATAAGCCTTGAAATCTGAGTGGTCTGATTAAAAGTCTGTGGTGATTAAATACCTCATGCATGCCTTTTCATTTAATCTGTTAAAGGCAATGGCCCAAAGCCACATCCTGCATCATGACGAAATAAAGCCACACTGTCAGCTAGTCACTTCAAAAACGGAGCACTGCAACAGTGAGTAGTTGCAAGGAAGGTTCTAACACCAACAGGTGTTATTAAAAACACCAGAGGTGGTTTTGGAGATGCAGAAATAAAATGCTGAGCTTCTGGTCTAAGTGCTGGTCTTTTTGATACCCAGCTGTGCAGCAGCTCACAGGGTTTTGTGCAGGAGGGAAGCCTTTTTTCCTCACAGAAGCCTGGCTGGTTTAAGGCCTTGTTGCACAGTTGAGTTGTGCAGGCAGGAAACATTTGCAAGCACCTCAGCACACACAAACTTCTGTTCTTGAAAGCACTTCAGAGCTGCCCATTTCACCTGGCTGGTGTTTCTTCCTTGACCTGTAGATGTGGGCACCTACAAGATAAAGCCTGTGAGCCCAGACACCTGCAATAAAGGGGAGTAAGAAATGCTAGATGTTTTCACCAGGTATTCTGCAATGATTAAGTAAGTGTGAGAAAACAAAGTGTAAACTGAAAGCAAGTTTAAACTAATGGTTTGTTTAAATGTCAGCATCATTGAAAAAAAAGATGCTACTGGATCTCAACCCAGATGACCACAGTCTGTATTTTCAGAGCAAAATTGCCTTGCTTAATCTACTGTTACTGGGTCCTGATAAAGGTAAGGGCAGGACCTGTTTTGGGTAAACTCATCTAATAAGGTCATCTTAGAAGGGCCTGATCTAGTGTCTTCCACTGTCAGAATGTACTCTGCCAATGTCTGCAGTAGTTGTATGAAGGGATTTTAAAGTCTAATCAAGTTTCTTAAGCATGGTAGAAGTCTTTTTATAGAAAATTGGTGCCAGATTGGTGACTGAATTTAGCAGGAATGCCTCAAGCAATGGGGATCTTCCCAGCATTTTCTCTTTTATTTTATTCTTTAGTGTAAAGGAGGTAGGGAAAGGTGATATTCAGAATATTATTAAATTGATTTTATAATCACTTTTATATTGATTAATATGACAAGCAGCTCCTGTTTTACTAGCATCAGTTTTTAAAGTTGGTGCCAAAAATTGGTGCTGGTAAAACAAGGCCTGTGTGATGGAAGATCAGCACAGAGGAAAAAACTAAGTTTCTCATTGTGTTTTAACCTATGAAAATGTATCAAGTTGTGTTATCTCAGACAGTTATCTGAGTTACTTTGTTTAAAGCAGTTAAATTTTGCTCTGTTCCTTATCCTGCAAAAGACTAATGTGCATAGCTAATGTCTGAGAAACTGTTAGTTACCAGTCTGCTTCCACCCTGTCCTGGATCTGAGAGTCCTAATCCTAAAATTCCACAGCTGGGTAGTAGAGGTTCATCACTGCCAAGCACTAACACTTCTGTGAGTGCAAGTTCAGAGATCCTTGTGAGGATTCTGTCCCTTGAAATGGATACTGGGAATGTTCAGCTGATCCTGAGGTTGCCACCTCTTGTCCTCTTCTTCCCAGTGTTTGGATTTGTCCCTTCCCCAGCCTTCCTTTGTGGGCTCCCATGTGCTGCTGACATGATACACTTCATGTCAAAAAGTCAAACACACCTTTGAGGTTTTTTTTAAATATAAAAATCATCTCTTCCAAAACAAAAAGTGCAAACTGAAATTACAATCAGCGTATTTTTGACAGTGCAGTAGAACATTAAATTTATAAATATAAATTATGACTGAATATTTAGCAATATTTAGAATTTTACATAAAATTAATACAGTAAACTGCAATTAAAAAAAATACACCCATGGTTGTTTTTTTTTTTTTTTTGAAAAGCTTCCATCATAAATTCATGATCAGTCCAAAATCATTCAAAATCAGTTTTGCAACTGCCAAACAGTGCATGTGCTACTGGCAAAAGTTGCTTGAGTTGCAAGAATTAGCACCGGTTTCTCATCTCTCAAGTTCTGCTTCCAAGATTTCTCCCCAGGTGTCAACGTCCATTGGATACATACTTTTCTCTGGCAAGCTGAATTGTGAAGGAATGTTACTGTATTTCCCACTAAGCCATTCTTGCTTCACTTTGCTTTTCCAGTAGTTTCTCAACAATGTAATCTGGTGGAAAAACAAATATTCAGATCTTGGAAAGGAACCAATTTAAACTGCGTTCAATATAACTAAGTTTAGCACTAGAAGAGTACTGGTAGAAGAAGGATTTGAAATGTGCCTTTAGATATCTATACATTAAGCCCAGGAAGGGGCTGAGAAGCAGAGTATGCTCCACTTCCAACTTTTCTGTTCCTGCCTCCTTTTTTGGTGGATAAGATTAAAACCCCAAACCAGGAATTCATCTTACTCCTTAAAAGAGGCACCTTTTACTTTCTGTTTAGGTTGTGACCTTTATCTTTTGCTTGAAGGCTGGCTGAATTCTTTTCTGCCAACCTTCTGGGGCAAGAAAATGCAGACTTGTGTGTTTCTTCTATTTCAAATCCCCTCCAGATAAAACAATCAGTGCAGGGAGTTCTGAAAATTGTTGTAGAAAGATCTACACACTGAAAGGGTAACCACTACCTGCTCATGGCTGTGCAGTAACTTTACTGAAATGTCAGAGTGCAGTGGCTGCTTTTGTTTCTTTTGCTGCTGCTTCTCTCTTTCCACCCCTCCAGTATCCCCCTGCTCCCAAATGCAGCAGCTAAAATAAGGTGGGAGATTACCCTCTAGCTGGCCCAGAGTAACCTGTGGAACCAGCTAACTAACCAGGTAGTTCAGGTCCTGATCTACCTCAGCTTCCAGCCTGGATTCAACACTGAGAGATCATTCAGCATGTTATGGAGCTGAACCTGCTGCAAACTCCTCAGAGCAGGAGATTTCCTAAACAGTTTATAAAGGCTCCTCGTTTCCTTTTCTGCTCCCCGTTACTTTTCCCCCTGCACGTGTGTCACTTGAGGTGTATTCAGACAGCGCTATCCAGGATGATTTTTCAGGAAGTCATTCCTAACCAGCAGATCTATTTCCACAAAATACCACCGGAGAGCACACACTGCTCCTGGCGGGGCTCTGTTATCTTCTCCCTGCCAGCCCTATCTGCGGGAGCGTGGGCTTTGTGCCACGTTAGGACTTGTGTATGATGAAGGTCAGCGCTGAGGCCGTGCGGGGAAGCAGGAGGACTAATGCCGAGGCGGACAGGCTGTGTCCCGGGTGGGAAAAGGGACAGCCTTGCTTTATCTCTCAGTGTATTTTACCAGATGTCCGTCTGCCAGGGATGCTCTACCGAGCCACGCTGTCACCGCAGCCGGTCCCCTCACAGCCCTAGGACGGGTGCGACGCGCCGATGTCATTTCCTTACACATTTCTATTGGCCCTCCTAGCAGCTTCGTCTGTGTCACTGCCGGTGTTGTGCAGCTGGAGGTGGATTTACCTTCCAGGAGAAGCCGTTCCCCCGGTCGCTGTCGATCTCCCGCTGGCAGACGGCGCGCACGGCCAGGCAGTGGTGCCGCCACAGCCGCTCGTTGCCCTCGATGGCGCGGTGCCAGCCCTTGCACGTCACGGACGCGTGGCACAAGCTCTCCACATCCAGCCCGCTGAAAATCCGGGAGCTGATCTCGGGAGGAAGGGCGGACACGAAGTCACCCGCTCCTCCTCCTCTCCCCGCCTCGGCGCTGTCCCTGCCGGCAGCGCGCCCCGCGTCCATGGCCGCGGCCTCGGCCTGGCGAGGCGTCACCGCGGCCTCTCCGTGTGCGGGCGGCCGCCGCCGGCCGCGCTCTGGGCCGGCTGCCCGCCTGCTGCCATGTCCCCGCCGGGCGCCCGCTGCGGGATTTCGGGGCGAATCTCGGCACTTTCGGGAGCACGGAGGCGGCGCTGCCGCTCGGCCCGGGGAAGCCGCGCGTCACGGGGCGGCCCCGCGTCATCAGGCGGCGGCGGCGGCTCCTGCCGGGCCCGGCACCACCTCCGGCCCCGGCCCGGCGGCTCCGGCACCCTGGAGGTGAGGCAGGCCCGGCCCTGCAGAGCCGCGGGCCCGCGGTAGCGACACCCGCCCGCAGGGCCGGCTGGTTCGTGTCGGCAGCCGCGGGGTTTAAAGGCGAGCGCTGTAACCCCGAGCCGGCTCCGCCGCGGGTGGAAGGGGCGGGCAAAGCTCGGCTCCAGCGGAGGGCAGCGAGGATGGTTGGGAGAGTGGAGCGTCCCTCGTAGGAGGGAGAGATGGAGCAGCTGGGCCTGTTCAGCTTCGAGAAGAGACGGCTTAGAGTATTCATTTACATAAGCGAAGAGTGCCAAGAGGATGGACCAGGCTGTGCCCACTGGTACAGAACGATAGGACAAGAGGCAGTGGGCAGAAAGTGATGCACAGACTGAATATAAGGGAGAACTTTACTGTGCAGCAGCTGCACATGGAACAGGTTGCCCAGAGAGGGTGTGGAGGGTCCCTCAGCGGAGATATTCCAGAACCATCGGGATGCAATCCAGTGCCATGTGCCATGCTTGAGCAGGGAGGATGGGCCGGTGTGGTCCCATTGAACCTCACCCACCCTGGGGTTTTGTGAGCCCCTGCAGAGCTGAAGGGGTGAGGGCAGAGCTTAGCCCACGGTGTTTCTCTTCATAGGGTGACAGAAGTGCAGAAAGTTCTGGAAGGGTTGGCAGAGACGCCCCAGTGCTTCTGTGCAGGGAATACTGCAGCAATTAGACTTGTTTTTCCCTAATTATCTGTGCTTGCCAATTGAGTAGTGGGAAGGCGATGTGTTGAAGGAAAACAGTTGCAGTTTGGATCTGCTTTCATAACCTAAAAAGCTTTTTAGACTTAGTGGCTCTGAACTGAGGCTTTTGAAACTAGCACTTGAGTATCTAGTGTTACCTCAGTGCTGCAGGCTTGTAGCCTGTAGTGAGAACTTTCTGGGAAATGCCTGATTCATTTGGCATCTGATCCTGAAAACTGCACCTTAAAATCGTTGCCTGACTTCTAAGATAGGATCAGATTTTGGGGAGTTGTGCAGTTTTACTATAAAGCAAATTCCAAGATACAATTTCTGCTTTCTCCAAGTTTTGTCATGGCAGCAACCAGTGTAAGTTACGTACTTAAACCCCAAAACACCACAGTGGTGGTCAGCAGTTATTAGAGAGTCTTTTCTTCAAAACCCTTTAGGTGTGAAGTAGAAGGAAGGTGCATTTATTTCCTGTGTAATTTGATGTTAGAGGATGTTGATGGTCAGTTTCAAACTGCATTTGTTAATGGCAAACATTCAGACCAACTTTTGTGTTTGAGTCAAAAGTGCATGTTTATGTCTGTAGCATGTGAGTAGCTAAAATTGATTTTGTTTTGTCAGAAAAAAAACAGGAGGCTGATGCAGAAGAAGCGCCAACTGTTGATGCTGTTGAGATGTCCTGTATTCCATTGTTAATGGAACCAGCATGTTCCAGCTCTGAGGTTCAGGGAGCTGCAAAAATGAGGAATAATGATGCTGCCTCCAGACTTGTGGTGGGTGCTTAAGTTTTTAATGAAGTTTGATATTTGTAAGCATGTGTTGAAAGTTAAGGAGGTGTTGTGTTTTCTATACAAATGAAATGTCAGCCTTTGCTGTAGTTGAGATCCCTGGAGTGTACTGGCTCAGGAAACTCAAAATTATGGTGCTGTTTTTAGTAAATAATGAATGTGACTTTGATGTATTTGCACTGTTTTTACAGATATTTAGAGTCTGGTTACTTTCTGGAGAAGTAAATTATAGGAATGCAATAAAGACTTTTCTGTTTGGGTTTTGGGTTTTTTTTCCTTGGACAAATAGGCTTTTGTTAAACTTGTTCTTTCTGTTATGCCTGTGTGTGGAAACTAGAGCAAGATGGTGGTAAAGCTTTTCTATGAATCTTTCAGTTTGTAGCCTTTTAGATATTTATTCCAAAGACCTCAAGAGTTTTGTTTTGTTTTGATTTTACTGCATGAGGATTCCTATAGCTGTTGTTTTTCTGGGTGGGTGGAAGCTGCTAGAAAAGTAAAATATTTGAGCAATGGTCCCCATATAAAAAGTAGGTGGTTACCCAGACTGCTTTTGAAGGGCATAACTGAATACAAACTGTGGTCTAGTTCCCCCCCAGTCTTCAGTACCTGGATAAAGGCACTAAACAGTAAATGTTGTTCCAGGTTCCTCTTTCTGATGATAATGAAAGCAAACAGTCAAAATCTATTCAAAGAAAGAGAGTGCTTCCATCTTGGATGCTGGAAAGAGATCTCCTGGTGCAGAAGGTTTCCAAGCCTGTAATGACAGGAGGTAGGTTTGCAGTGTGATAACAATTGCATTCCAATATGCATTTCTGTGCTTTGATGTAATTAAAAAAATTATAATGGTGGTGGTAGAAAGTATTAATTTGCTACTTCTCTTTCCATGATCTGTGTGGGGCAGCTGACAAAGACTGATTTGTGTTGTCTTCTTTGTCATCAGTCCTGTGGGTGTGGTAGAGCCCTTTTTCATCAGTTAATTTTCTTTCTGTTCTTTCTGTTTTTAATGCCAGATAATAAACTCTGTTTGCACAGCTGAGCATTAGATGTTATGGAGCCCTTTCTTATAAACTTGCCTATGCAAATGCCATATGCAAATTCTAGGTAGTTTCTGTCTCTTTAATTTCTAGCCTTCTCCACACTTAAGTCACTGATGTTTTGCCCTTCTAAATTTAGATTCTTAATTTCACCCATTTTAAAGGTAGAAGGGTTTGGGTGGTGTTGCATGTTAGTTTTTTAATCATTACTGAATCAAACTTGGTTATTTAGTCCAAAGTTAATTCCTAGGAGGAGCAGTTCATTACAGTCTGATAGTTTCTTACCAACATGAGGCTAAAATAGTGTTGCATTCCCTCCTGTTCTTGTGGGAAAAGAAATTGCTGGATGTGTCATGGACTCCTGCTGCTGCATATCAGCGGTGACAGCAGCAGAAGGTGATGCTCAGTCACTGTCAGTGGGACACATAATGCCTATGCATTGGCTAAAGCTCAAGAGGACAATCTTAATATTTTTAACATGAAGAGTCAGGATTTGACTTTGGTCCTGGGATCTTCTAAAACTGCCATTAGGCAAACTTTCTACGTGGCATTTATTGCCCTTACGACTTTCATGGGTGGAACAGTTGGGCTAAAGAAGTGAGAAGAAGAAACTGTTCCTGTCATTCCCTGTGCTGAGCACAGCACAGCACAGCCTGTTTGCCCTTCAGTGAGGAGGAGTGAAGTGGTTTGGGTGCAAACTGTTGAGTTTCCTTTGCTGATCAGTCCAAGTGTATGAACTGTGGCTGGTGAGTGTGTGTCTGCTCCCCTGTGTGCAGCAGCTCTGCTTTAGTCACTCTCTTTCCAGCTGCTGTTTCTGCTGAGATGCTGTAATGGATTTGGCTCTTACTGCCAAGCAGCCCCACAGGAGTTATGTTATTATGTTATGTTTGTTATAATATTATGTTATGCAGTGTCTGGCCACTTGCTGCTTCTCTCCTGTTGTAAATACAGGGGCCTGTGTGCACTGATGTGGGCAACTGTGGCTTTAAACACCTCAGTCAGGTGCCATCCACCACACTGCCTATTCTTTTATCCAGAAGCCAGTTTGGAAAAAACTATCAGATACAGAAGGAAATTTGTGTTTCAGTATCCTTTTCTTCTAAATCTAGACTGTTTCCTTCTGCCTTATTTATATAAAAATTACATGGACTTTAACTGGCTATGCTGAGTCCTGTACTGGTGTGATAGTTTTCTTATGTTTATGCTTTTGTTTTGTATTTTTGGGGGAGTGGGGTTTGTTTATTTGTTTGTTTCTCTGCCAGTACTGTAACTGTAACATACTGTTACATGTATGCATATGATATTTATTTCAAAGACTGAACACTTTGATTGTGTCAGTGTTGAGATTAGGAGCTGTGTGGGTGAGATGTATCTGAAGGCCTGACCTTGAAGGAGCTGGGGCTTCATGCAAACGTTATCAGAACTGTTTAAAAAGTCTTTTTCACAACTGCTGCTTTTTCTCATATCATGTGCCCAGTCTTCTGCTTTAATGATTCCTAGTGTCAGGATTTCACTGAAAAAGTTGCTTTCCAAAAGTACCATTTTTTTCTTTATTTTAAGGTAGTAGAAAGAAAAAAGGCCAAGGAAGGGGAGAAGGTCATGCAGAGTCATTAAAAGCAGAAGTACATGTACAACAGAAAAAAAGATTAGCTTCTGAAGAAACTATTGAGGATTTTGAAGGTGGAGAACAAGATCAAGGGAAAAGGAGCTGCCTTTCCATCCCTGTTCCTTTATCTCAGGTAACTTTTTGGCTCAGGGCAAAATGATAAGGCAAAAAATGAGAATGTAGTTGGCAATGTCATGTTGAAGGTTGGGTCTATAACATAACCTTTTGTACTATACGTTCTGCTCGTGGTTTGTTGTTTTGAAATACCAGTCCATTGGATAGCTCTGTAGCAAGGATCATGGAACCCTCAAAGATTTGATTTTCTGTATTTCCTTCAAAAGATCTGGGACTTGGGCCCCAAGTGTCCCACAGAAGTACCAGACTATGAACTTTGCAGCAAGAGGCAGGAACACTGGCCAGAGCACTGCTCCTAGGAGTGGCTGGTGCATGTGGTTTCTTTTCCTGAGAACCCCTGGGGATAGGTGATGCTGTGCTACTGATGTAATGTGACACTGGGCTTTGCCCAAGCTGTTGCTGTTCTAGTAGGTGAGGGTTTATGGTCAGAGAAGGATGGTGTGTGGCTCAGCAGCTGCTGTGTTTCAAAGGAACGTAGCAAGGAGTGTGCTTATGCCACCATCTCAAAATCTGAGTGAAAAAGAGCAAGGGGGAAAAAAAAGTAACCTGAAACCCAAAATGATTCATGGCAATGAGTAAACAGACCCTTTGGTCCAGCTGGTCCAGTGTCTCTGTGACCTCTATTTACAGCTGCATTTGCAGGCAGTTAAATTCTTACTAATAACATCCTGCAAGTGGTGAAAAGAGAAGGAGCATTGCTAAAGACAAAGCATATTCTGGTGAGAGCAAACTGAGGGTTTCACTGACTTGTTTTCTTTAAGTGAACCCCTTGGGGAGGTGTTTTTAATATTTGGCATTAAAATTGCCTGGGTGTGTTCTAGGATCTGATAAAATACTTAAAATGCTTCTGACATTGAAAATTATTGGGGTTTTGGTTTGAAGATTATTTGAAACAAACCATGCATAAAGAGCAAGTGGTAGGTAGTAGTTTTGGTATAACAGTGGTCTGCTAGGTGCATTAATAACAGCTGCTGAGCTATTTTCTCTTTTCCAGGTTATAAAATGAGTGACTACATAATGAATTATTCAATTTTGCAATTTGCAAGTAGGAAGCCTTACTTATTTTCACCTAATAATTTCATAAATCATTTTAATCTCAAGTACAGTTTAAGAAATTGCTTTCAGGACTTTGCAGAAAAACTGATGCATTAGGGCAAGCAAGAGTAATAACCACAGAGAGCTCCAAAAGACTGTAATTTGGATAGCAGAGCCTAAATCACAGTCCTGCTGTCGTGTTTGAGGCAATTGAGAAAATGTTCTGTAGGGAAGAAAGCAAAAATATCTGAACTGTTGTAGTTGGCAGCAGCCGCCAGAGGGTGCCGTGGTGTCCCAATGCTGGGCGCTGGAGGATTTTGGTGTCCCTGGATCTCAGCCAGGATGTGACTGATCCTAATCCATGTGCACCTTCTGTCTCCTTATGTGCAATACAGGCAGTGGGTTGAAACCCGTGGCAGAGAACTCGTCAGTGGTAGTGGCAAATAACAGTAATTTATGCTTTCTTTTGCAAAGGAAGGCTTGTTTCTTAAGTCTCAGCTTGCTGAGCTGTATTTTGGGAGTTGTCTTTGTCTCTCAGCTGAGTCACTAAATATGATTCTGTCAGGATCATCTGATATTAATGCTGACTTTGCCCTTTCTTAATCACGTTGCTGCTCAAATGTAATTGTCTCTGGTTTTGGATAACATTTTATCCAAAACTGACTTGCATTGAAAGGAGCAAAATCAAATAGGAAATCACTGGCTAATTTTCAAGCTCTGCCAAACACACTTGTCTAAACTAATTATAAATTCACTGGAGGGAAAACATAGATAAAAATCTTTAGAAAGCAGAGACTTTTTAATGGTTCTATGATGTATCAAAGTAGTTCAGCCTTGAATGTAGATATGCTTTCAGGTAATGTCTCAATTGTCAGGACTGTGTTCTTTCCCCAGTTGTGAATCTCATTTTCCTTTTCTAAAAAACACATTTCTTATTTTAAATGTACATTTTTTTCCAAAATTTAAAATGCAATTTGTGTAAAACCTGAAATATTTGCTTAATGGTGACTGTTATGATTTAGAGTCATGAGCTGAAGCATTTAAGATGAATTAGTGTGGGATTAACCTCAGGGTATATATCCTGAGTTGCCATGTATCTTCTATATAGATAAATACATATGTACTCCATATATCTTGGTGCTTAAATTGTTAAGAAATTAATTAAATTAGTAAGTAATTCCTTAATCATTTAAATGGAATCTTAGGTAGGAGTCTGCATTCTTCTACAGTCTACTACATCTTCATCCCATTAATCCCCATTAATTTTTCAGGAACAGTACTTTTAATTATAAATTAAACTAGTCCCTGGACTATTCACAAACTGAGGTGGTAAGAGAAGAGGGCATGTTGTGAGGGAACTGAAGCTGAGGAAGGAAGCTGTTGGATGACAGCTCTTTTCTTTAAGAGTGTGTGCTCTCTGTGTTTTCTGAATTTGAGGTTTTCATTCAGCAGCTGTGTTTAGCAGTGCACTTGAGTTTGGGAAATGCAGTAGAAGATTTTTAAAGCCTGGGCAATCTTTCAAGGTTCTTTCTAACTTGGGCTGTTCCATGACTGATTTTGAAAACACGGATGATGAGGCAATTTTACTTCAAAGCTTTTAATTCTGAGGTGTGTAAATTTTCAGGTTCTTCAAAATGTAACCTTGTTCCACAGAATACATCTGGATTTCCTCTTGAGACTACCATGAGGGATATGGAAGGAAGTGGCAAGACTGGAACAAAAAGCCCTGGAAGTTCTCTGGAAGAAAATGATAGGCAGCTGCATAGCAAATGGTCTAAAAGAGCAGGTCAGATCTCCAGTAAAGACAATGGAATTGAGGAAACAGAAAACAAAGAGCAGATTACTGGTTCTACAAGCCGACAAGCTCACTGGAGCAGGACTTCCCAATACTTTGGTGCCCAGGAAGGGATTCCTGAGCCTGATGCAAATCTGGACTACAATACTGAGATTTCTGATTCAGACAGAAGTGCAGATGCTTCAGAAAGCTCCAAACAGATGCAGCGTAAGAGGACACCTTGCATGTATGGAAGTGGCTGTTACAGGTAAAACAAAATTAAAACTAGCTTGGGCAAACTGTAAAGTTGTTAAAAGCTATGATTTGGAAAAACATCTTGGTGAACATAATTTTAGAAGGATAAAAGAAGGAGCTGGGATGTCTTCCTAACTCCTAATACAGCCCAAACAAGGGATGAAGTACTTGATCAAATTAAAAGATGAAGTGTTGCATGAAATAAAATATAAAGGTCCAATATAAAAGGAAAAGAAATAAAAGACCTGTGTGTATGGTATGAGCAGGGAGAAGAGATGTAAAAGGTTCAAATGCCCAACACAGATCCAGTAGGTCTGTTTTATTAGCAGGTGAGACTTATATGAAATATTATTGTGTTTATTGAAGTTACTGCCCACTTTGCGATTTGAATGTTTAACATATTTACTATTTGTCATCTGTTAATAATCAAGAATTTCTTTTATTATAACTTGGTGTTTCTGCAATTTTTTTTAAGCTTTCAGTACCCCTAAAACCAGAACAAAGCATATTGAGAACTTGTTGGAAATGCTTCAAGTGAGGAATAACTGGGGTTTTCCCTCTTCTTTTTCACCCACTCATATCCTTTCAAGGTGGAAGTGGCAGAAGATTTGTCATACAAATGTTCCAGAGAAGTTCCAAAATACCAGTGCTGGGTGCCTGGCATCCTGCTGGTTCTTTCTGCCCAGTAAAGATCTGTGGTGTTATATTGAAGGGAAGGTTGAAATCTAGAGATGCTCTTGAGCCTAGAAAATGCCCAGTGACCTGTGAACTACATTTAGGAGAAGGTTTTGAGCTCTAGATAATCCCACGTACTTCGTAAATACAAAAGACAAGGGTAATCCAGGAAACAGCAGCTCACTTTTATAATTTGCACAAATACACTAGAGGTTATGTACTCTGAGAATAATTAAGGGAATCATTAAAGTATTTTGTAGATGCCTTTTGGCAGATAATTTATTCAAAAACGTCACATTTCTTGCTTCTCAATATTATGCTTGGAAAAAAAGTCTCTAAGAAATTACAGGGAAAAAGTAGATTTGCTTTTCCTACTAGTATGTTAATGTTGATGTAATTTTTTGTAGCATGTTTATCACATGAATTTATCCTGAAGTCAGAACTTGATTTTCTGTATTCTTTTAAACTCCACTTGCAACAATTCTAGAAAGAAAAAAAACTCTTCTTCAAGTGATGTTTATGGCTGCCTAGTCTTGAGTGGTGTGTGTTACAAAGCTCTGGCAGAGAAGTGGTAGAAATGTTCTTTCAGTGATGCATAAATCTGTGTTCCCTACTTGTTTACCTCAGATTCAAGTGTTGTAGAGCAAGAAGTTGTGGATGATGATCTTGTGCTGTCCTCACTAACACTGGTGTGACTCAGCTACACATGGAGTTGTTAATGTCTTATGATACAACTTCATGTCAGCGCACTAATTTGTAATTCACATAAAACCTTTTGTGTATTTGTTGGAGGTCTGAAACTTAAAGCTGATGGAAAATAGGAAATTTCCTGGTTTAACCTCTGTTGCAGCAGGTGCTAGGACAAAATTTCTTCTGTTATCCTGAAAGCAGGGACATACATTCTACATCAAGTTAAACATAAAAAGCTTCTCTTCATGTAACCACAGAAAAATGAGCTCAGTGATTCAGTAACATGTTTTATATGTCCTCTCCTTGTGGTGAAATGGAACAGTCACTTTTGGTGTATATTTGTCTTTTGCAGGAAGAATCCCATTCACTTCCAGCAGTTCAGTCATCCTAATGATGATGACTATCATGACATGGAGATGGTGGCTCAGGATGACGATGACAACCGGCCTGAGTGTCCCTATGGAACAGCTTGTTATCGGTGAGAAAGCCTGTGCAAAGTGGCTTTGCTTGTGTACAGGTTAAGGATGTTCCCCTCTGCAGCTGCAGAATGGCACTGGAATAATGACTAATTCTTGATGTTAATTCTTTGACTGTAGCCTTCTGAAATTTGCTGTGGTCAGACTGCTACCCTTAAAGCATCCAAGTCTGTGCATATTTTTAACATTGTCACAGTAAAAATCACTATTTTGGTAATGATATCAGGGATGAAAACTTGACTATTCAGTGACCTGGAAATCAACACTGTATCTCTTTTCAACATTCAGTAAGTTGTTCTTTATTATATAAACAATTTATTGTTACATGTTGTTCTTGATCTGTAACTTTCAGTTTAAATTTTGATAATGTATTTGTTGGGATTTTGTACAAAAACTATTTAAATCAGTACTTGATTTATTACAAAGCATAATTGAGGTAACAGCATGTCACCCCAGGACAGATCAATAAAATCCATTTATGGCTGGCTGCTGTTTCTTCAATGCACTGCTGATTTTCTTCAAAATACAGTTGTATTCCATTTGTTTTTCAGTATCTAGTTTTTACATATGTAGCAGATTATATAATTATTACAATGGACAAGAAGATATATTTTGAGGCAACAGCATTTCTATGGGAGCATATTGAAACTAGTGGCTGCTGTTAAAGATTGTTTCTCCTCAGAAACATTTTCTCCTGGAAAGTGTGGTTGTCCGAAAATGTCTCCCTGAAATGTAACAAAATAAGGACAGCTCTTAGGAAAAAAAGCTTTGGTGATACTCAGCTAATGCACAAAAAGTGGTTCTCTTGAGAACACCTATGAGATGAATTTCCCATCTCAGGCTGAGGGGTGCAGGCTTATATCAGTAATGAAATTGCCAACATCCTTTCCAGGAATACAACAGATGCTTTACCTAAACCCCAAATTGCCTTACCTTGCAGATAAGACAACTTGCATTAGCTGATAATTTTCTTATGAGTGTTTCATTCTTTGGGGATAGAGGAAAGAAGGCACCCACGAAAATTTAATCATTCTTTTGATGTAGCAACAGATGTAATTTGAAGGGGTTTTGTGTTAATTTTGTTGTCCTTACTGTACTTTGTGCCTTGAAAATTATCTGTAAAATACCAGGGAATTCTGCACTTTACAAATGTGGAACAAGGTGAAGGAACCAAGCTTTTACTGTTTTCTTCTTTGCAGGAAGAACCCCCAGCACAAGCTAGAATACAAGCACAGTGCACCTCCAGGTGGGCCAATTTGTTCAATGTTACAGAATCACAGAAAATTCTGAATTAGACGGGACCCACAAGGACCATCAAGTCCATCTCAATAAAATACTTTAATCTCCCTTTAGGGAATTAAGTTGCATTTATAGCTCCCTCTGTATTAGGATTATTTTCTTTTTTCTGGGATTTTTTTTTGAATCAGAAATTCTCAGGTATGATATAATTTTGAAGTATTCTGATACTCTAAACAAAATACTGCAACCATATCTGTCATCTTTTTGTGCTGGATTTTTTATTTTTACCAGTGATTTTCTTACTTAAGAACTGATTTTTGCGTATATATTCTCTTGAGGCCTTCTTGGGGACTGGAGGGAGTTTAACTAAAACTGAATTTGATTTCCTAATCTAACACTTCATAGTCTTTTTATATTCCAATAACTTGATTTGGCAAAAAAAACTACAGGGTAATGTGCTGTTTACATTTTGTCTGCTCTTAAAGAATTGAAAGAGATACGTCTTTGTTTTATTTTTTTGGGGTGCTTTCTCTTGATTATTGGATTGGAATTTTTCCACATGAAATCCCAATGAAATAAACAGTAGTTTAGAGCAGAACACTTATGAAAATATCATGATAATGCATTTTACTTTGAAGATTCAGGGCAATGACATTATTAAGAAAGAGTAACATTTATGGAAATAGCAGTGTAAAATATTTAAATGCCCTAAAATATTCCAATTTCCTGCTTAAAATCCCTGAGTCAGACAGAATTGATAACATTTGTCTACAGATGGCAGGAATGATAATTTTAAGAATAATAATAAATAATTTTAAGAATAATTCAAGTTTATCTGGGTAATCTCTTGGGAATGATTCAAGACAAAACCAGTATTTTTGGGGCATCAGAGTAGCTTTTTATACCTGTAAGTACAGCACAACCATTTCAGCATTTGTTTAATAGGTCAGTTTTCTGTTGTAGCAGCTGTAAGAATAACCTTTATGTCAGGGTTTCCTCTGTCCTGACTGACAGCTTCCCTTTCTTTAGTAACTGGAAGAGGAACACAACGACGATCTTCAAGGAACGGTGAGTACATTCTAAAGTTATGAGTGGGCACATCAGCCTGGGACACAGCTGGTCTGCTGTGGCCCTTTCAACATTTAATTTTGCTGGAGAAGCTTGATAATAATTAGCTGAAGAGAAAGTAGTCATTATTTAAGTAAAACCCTTCTTGTTTTCTTACAAGTAATAGTGCTTCAGTTGAATTTGTGCCAGTCTTCCTGGATAATCATAGCTGTATTTGCCTAGAAGCAGACAAGGAAACAAACATATTTTAAGGAGAGACACATATTGGTAAATGGTGTGTTCCATCCTCACTCCTTACACAGCAGCCATAATAGGATGGAAGGAATCCAGTATTTCATGCACAGCTAGCTAAGGTTGCCGTGTAAGGAGTGATTGCTCTTGCAACATAGAGATGCTCCCTCTGCATTGCATTGACCTTTAAATAACTTTCAGGTGATAATCTGTGCATGTGCTGATGAACTCACTCTTACCCTGAGTTATTGATGTTTCAGGGCTTGTTAGGATCAAAGTGTAGAAGTTTATGGATGTTGCAGGTGCACAGACTCAAGTTTTAAACATGCTTAGGTCTGCTTTCAGGGTTCTTTTGTATCTCATCTACCAAATGTGAAGCTTCCTATGCTTTCTAAAATTGAAAGTGAGCTTTAAAGAGCAGTCTGAAAGTCTGATGCTGTGCAAGCTTCACTTTCAGTGGCCAGAGTAAGGCAGGAGGGTGTGGAACTGCTGCATTTTGAGTGGGAATGGGAACTGGCTTGCCTTCTTTGAGATCACCAAGCAGTGGCTGGGAATTTCCTCAAGAAATCTTCAGAATGGATCTGCTTTCTACAGAAAATACATAGAAGTGCAAATAGCTGTAGTTAGCTTTCCAGGCAAAGTGTTTTGGCCTCTATTTCTGTTGTGGGTGGCCTCTGTTTCTGTTGTGGGTGAGTGCAGGAGGTTGTTTTAAACTTTCCACTGAGAAATTCCTTTGCCACACCATTTCCTTATCAAGTTTGTGTGCAGGTTGGCTGTCACCAAATATTTGCTATGCTTGTAATCTGTGCACCAGCATATTCTGAGGCATGTTTGTTACCTGTGTGCTTTAGTGCATCCTGTGATGCAAATACCAGCCCCATCTTGATCAGAGGTCCGTGGTAGAAATTTGTGTTTACAGAGTGTTGAGGCATGTACTGAATGTTGGAGATTTTAGAATGAAGCAGGTTGGGCTGTGTGCATATCTAAAAGTCTAAATTTATTCTTGAAGGTTTTAAATTGTAGCTGTGCCTCTCATAAGAGCACCTTCCTTACCCAAATAGTAGGTTCTGTGTGTGCAGCTGATGGTCAGGCAGGGGTGACTCCGAAGGGAAAAGTGCTGCTCTTGTACCATGTAAAACTTACACACAGAAGTGAAATTCAGTCTGTCAAATTCAACTCTTCTCACCAAGAACAAACTGGGGAAGAACTCATATTCTGCACAGACAGGGAAGAAGGGAATTAATTAATTAAATTCTGTTTATATTCAATATTTTAAAAATTGTTTAATGTCTTGTTTACGGGCTTACTTAGCTCTGTGGAGGGCAAAGCTTATAAAAGGTGGTGCTCATATAAAAGGCAGGAGGCCATCATACCACATCCTGCAGGGTCAGACAGACAGTAAGGGCTCCATTAACCTTTATTTTGTCATATTTGGCACAGCTGCACCGTTAGACACAGCAGGATTAAATTTCCTACAAGTGTATTTAAATTCCACCAGCCAAGAGAACAGGGGAACTCTCCACGTGACAGTTAACATGTTTAGCTTTTAAGTCTAATTGCTGCCAGAACTGCCTGTAGAGAATGTTCTGAAAAATAATCTGAGGAAGATTACTGGGGAATAGTTGTAGGGAAGGAATTGAAAAAAAAAAGTCAGCGTTATGCTGTCCTTAAATTGTCACTAGTGAATGACTTCTCTAGGTTGTTGCTGCTGAGATAAGTAACATGCTGTAACCATGGAACGTGCAGGATTATTCTACACTCTTGTATGTAGGTTTTCTAGCAAGCTGATCAGCTCACTTTAAAATAAAACATTTTGGAAGGAGCAGTCAGCTCCTTTTTTTCCCCACTTTAAGGAGATATTTTCATACAAAGTTTCAAGGTCATCTTTATAGATATGCTACTAGAGAAAAGGCAAAATTGAGCTTAATCATCAGCTTTAGGGGCTGCAGGGCTGAATTAAACTACAGCAGAAAGAAGTAGAGAGGAAAGGCATAAGAGGAGCTGCATCACTCACTTCTAAAATCAAAGCATAGATGTATGGGGAGGGAGAACATGGTATGCACCTCCCACATTTGTAGGAAGAATATGGAAGTCATCAGTATTTTGCCAGAGTTCCTGCTTCTGTTGCAAAATACCACTCAGTGCTGTGAAAGTGACAAAGGGCTTTTCTTTGATAAACAGCTCTTGGGCTCATTATTCTTGTAACCTTAGTCTGAGATGGGGGATTTTCTTCTTACTTTATTCAGCATCTTCATTTTGACCCCTCCAGAACATTATTAATTCTGCAAGGACTATAGTCCATGATTCTGCTAAGAATTTCTGCTGGCTATGGGCTAACACAGTGTCTTTGTTTGAGACAGATTGGGAGGAAACGTCCTGAAATGAACATGTCCTCCCAACCATGGCATGATTCATTGCCTCTTAAGTCTGTTAAACAAAAAGCCAGCAAGCATAAAAAGGAAGGTAATTCTGGAACAGGGGCATTCCCACTCCTAGAAAAGTGTGACCAATAAAGGCTGTAGTCTGGCTATATGAAATCCTGGTGGTTGTGTTTGTGCCTGGAGCTCTGACCTGAGGTTTCTAGAGTTCGCTGAGAAGTGCTTATGATTAATTTAGAGTTAGGATTTGGGCTGTGGTCTGTAGCTAAAGGAAAAATATATATTCATGGTTTCATATGAAAACTGGTGGCAACTGCTCAACTGATAAGTTAGCTAAACCAGTATCTTTGAATGGTTATTTCTAGATAAGGTAAGAATGTAAAAATGGGAGGGTGGGAGGAAGAGGAATAAACATGATTTTACTCAGAGATGTGACTTAAAGACAGAATAAGACATGATTGGAATATTAAGAGGACATGGCTAATTAGGAATTTTGGACATTTAAGAAAAGCAGTGTCACAGATGTTCAGAGCAAGGCTTAAACACATCTGTCAAAATGCATTTCTGAAGGAAATGACCTTCAGAAGGGAAACACTAATTATCCAGCCAGAAGGCAAGTGGAGAACATAGGAGGTGAGTGATCTAGAATATCAGATCACTCTTCTCTCATGTGAAGCTTAGAAAAGAAGTGAGTAGGAATTAAAAGTCATATCAGCTTCCAAAGACTAAGAATAGGATGGATGGATGGATGGATGGATGGATGGATGGATGGATGGATGGATGGATGGATGGAGGCAGAAAATCTAAGGTCAGAGTAGCCATCTAGCAATAGCTAGAGGCTTAATTGGAAGGTAGATGTGTTGTTTAGGTGATTCTTTTGAGGAGAGACACTTAACTATGTGGGCTCTGGGAGGGATCTTGAGCTCTACATTTATTAGTCATGAATACATGACATTTTTGTCTCTACAGGAAAAAGGGCTGTGGAGAAAAACAGTGTCAATGATGGTGAAGCCAATGAATATGACCTCAATGACAGCTTTATAGACGATGAGGAGGAGGAAGAGTGTGATCCTACTGATGAGGACTCGGACTGGGAACCAAGTTCAGAAGAGAAGGATAATGAAGATGTTGAGACACTTGTGCAAGAAGCACGTAGATTTGTTAGGATCAAAAAATAGCTGCTCAGAACAGCCTTATGAATGTCCAGTGTGGTTGTGTTAAAAAATGGTTGCACAAAGGAGAGGAATTGTCTGAATTTTTTTTTCTCTGTGATGCAGGGACTACAGGAAGATAATAATGGGGGTGAGAAGATTCTGCAATGCCTTTCTTGTCCATATGCATTATTTTGGGGCTGGTCTGGTGTTTGTTTTCTTAAGGCATTGACCCAGAGGATAAACTCTGAAAATTTTTGGTTGTTTTTTCTTTTTCCCTCTTTTTTTTTTTTTTTTTTCTGGCTATACAATTGGTACTTTGAAATACATTTTTAAAGGTTGTTAAAACTTCATCTTCCTGAGCTTGAAAGAAATATAGCTGCTAGGAAAGACTAAGCTATTTTTATTGTTGAGTTAGTGCAGTTTTAAACTCCATTATTCTGTTCCCATCTTTCCCAGATGTTGTTTTGTTGGTTCTCTTCAGGTGCAGTAGTTAAATACAGGTTGTCTAAATCACTTGAGAAAGGATCTCAGTGTATTGAAACACTTGATTGGCTCAACAATTATAGAGTTATTTGCTCCAATTACAACAGTACCTCTTTCTGTGTACTTCACTGGAACTCTGTCCAATTCTCAGCAAAGTCTTGATGACTGTATTTTTTCCCAATTAAACTTGTAATATACAGTGGGAAAAGTGTGTAACTGTGATTTTCTGTGAGGGCGTGGGCACCGAGCAGACCGCCCTCCCTCCAAAAGGCGAAAAAGTGGTGGGAGGATTGTGGTTAACTGCATTTCTGTGATAGGAATACTCCCACAGCTCCCTGAGCATTTCTGTTTTCCCTGGGGTCCACAAGGTGGGGGTCTCTTGCAGCCCAATCGTGGAAGTTTTCTCTGCCCTGATCAGCTGTCAGGCGGAGTCCTCCAGAGACAGAGCTTTCCTCTGACAGGAATGAGAGGGATGTGTCTCTACAAGCTGGGCCTGCTTGTAGATAAAGCCAGATACTGAAAGGTGAAAGAAGCAGTGGAGGGAACCATGAATTCCAGGGGAATTCCACTAATTGACACAGACTGTTGTTCACTCGAGACCATGCTAAATTCCTGGACTTGGAGAAAAAGAACAAAGATACGAAGAAAAATGGGGGAATGGGGGCATTGCTGAAATTCAGGAATGAATTGAATTGCTGAATTGAAATTCAGGAATTAATTTTCTTCACAGAAAGGGTGGTTAGACATTGGAATGGAGGTGGTGGAGTCACTGTCTCTGGAGGTGTTTAAGAAAAGACTGGCACTTGGTGCCATGGTCTAGTTCATATGGTGATGTTTGGTGAAAGGCTGGACTCAAGGATCTCAGAGGTCTTTGCCAACCTAATTGAGTCTGCAGTTCAGGGCTTTTCCTGGCAATGTGTGTTTACGATGCAGACTAACAGTGTATGAGAGAGCAAGATCTGTGTCTGAGGGACAAGTGTCTATCTTGCCTCAATTTTCTGCTCAGTGGTGTTTTTCTGCACAGGTGTACAGAGTATTTGGAAAGAGGACAGCCCAAGCACCCAGTGTGCGTCACAGCCCAGCCCACACAGGGAGAGGGAGAATGCAGACACTACAAGTGCCCGAGTACCCAGCTGTCAAAAGCATCTGTTGCTACTTGTTGGAGTCATGGGAATCCTGGGAATACCTGCATGACGCCATTCCCAAGGTGTTTGACGTGAGCTGATGCGGTTTGTGGTGATGCTGTGCTGCAGAGGCAGCAGCTGGAGGGTGCTGTTGCCACAGGAGAGGCTCACAGAAAGATCACAGCAAAGTTTTAGCTCCCCAAATGAGTGAGGCAGTCTTCTGGGAAATTTTCTGTGCTGACTACTCTGATGTACCCTGGCCTGGGATCTTGCAGGTCATCCCCCTTTTGTAGAGGGACAATTGCTTTAATGACCCAGCCTTTGTTTTCTCAGTGCCTGTTGCTGAGAATAGCTGCTTTTTCTTCTAGTGCACTCTTAGCCTTTTTGGCTCACCATTTTAGCTTCCAGGTGCACCTGGGTTTGTGTTTTTCAGTAGAGAAATCAGAGACTGGATTTTACCCTCAGGTTATTCCTGGAGAAGCTGCAGTAGAAGGAAGTGAGCCTATGGGTTTTGGAGATTTTTTTTTTTAAATTTAAATTTCTGTGGCAGGTTGGAAAACAAATTTAGTACTTACTCCTGTTCAAAACTGAAATTTTGAAGGATGATTTCAGTCATTGTTTTGCCTAACAGCACATGATTAAATGCTCTCCAACATATATTTAAGAACAGCTAATGATGAGAGGCTTTGAGCATTTTAATGGGTTTGAATATCCTTTTGCCCTTAAATTTAATTGGTCAATTTTTCTTCAGCAGGAATGGGATCATTCACATTACTCAGTTGGGTAAGAAAGTGATGGCTAAAGGAAAAAGACAAAAAATAATTCAGAATGCTGATATTGATGCCATGTTTTATTTGCGGGATTTGCTGCTCACTTTAAATTCACAAATAGACAAGTAAATAAACCATTTACTCCAAAAGTAGGCACAACCACACACTTTAAAACAGGAAGCATTTGTCATCATGACAGAAAAGATTTTATTTCCATACACAGAAGTCCACGATATGTGTAGTTGAAACAAGTAGGGTATTACTGTTACTGTCACCTGCTTTGTCACAATTATCAGTTAAGAAACATCCAAACTGGAGTTGCACTAAATCAGAACAGTAAAAGAAGCACAGAAGGAAATGCAGAATTCATCTAGAGTTGTTTTCTCATATCTGAGCAGACAATAAGCTACTCAGCTCAACCAGAGGCTGGCTCCCTGAAGCCTAAGCCTGTCTTGCTCCTAGAAAGATGGATCATCTCAGGATCTCCCTGGTATTTTGGCTTCACTTATCCTTTATCATGAAGGTGCACACAGACTTGGCAAAATGTCTGGTTGGATTTTTCCCACCACCATGCTGTAGTTTCATATGGATCCCACTGACAAGCAAGGTAAAACACACGAAATTCCATCTGAACTTAAGAAAACACTTTTTTACTGAGTGAGAGCTGTTGAACACTGACACAGGTGATCCAGGGAGACTGTCAGCATTTCCTGGTCAGTCAAAGCCTAGCTGGACACAATCCTGGCCCATGTGTGCAGAGGGATGGGCTAGATAATGTGGAGATGTTATTCCCAACTTCTACAGTGTTGTGATTGGTTCTGTGATGAGCTCAGCATCTCAAGGCAGCAGAAGCTGGCCATAGGGTGCCTGGAGGTGAGGGAAGAGATCCTTTTCATATGTACCTGTGGCATTTCCAAATACATAGCAGACAGAGTAACACTCTCCATAAAACTAAAGGGTGGAATATTGATAAATCATTCTTAAACAAGGTTTAATAGGAAGAGACTTGATGTTTTCACTTGGCTGTAAAGCAGGTTTTAGCTTTCAGAGTATGTGCCTTTCATAAGAACATGCTGTGCATATTGTACAATGACAATAGAAAGCTGGTGGTCTGTAGACTTCAATAAGCTTCATCAGGAGGGTTAAACTGAGAGGTTAAAGAGTGACAGGAGTCAAAATAGGCTTTTTTTGGCATCCTTTCTCCTCTTAGCAGAAAGAAAAGGACACCAAATAGCTTAAAGGTATGAGTCATAAGCTCAAAAGGGTTAAGAGGTTTCTCTTAAGAAACAAAGAAGCATCACTGCTAGGATCAGCACTCAACTTTCCCATCATTGTAATATGCTCTAGTGCAATCTTTGTTCTCATTAAACAACTCTAAAATGAGTGTCTACATCCCAAACTGACAGATGTATAAACTGAAGCACAGCATCCGTTCAAGCTCAAGCATTATCTAGCAGTCCAGTGAGAAGAGTTCTGGTGGGAACGCAAAGTCGGCTGCTGCTTTGAGAGCTCTCACCAGTGGTGGGTACTCCCACAGACAAGGAAGAAGCTTCTGAAAAGGTATGGTTTCTTCTTTACCCCTCTCCAAAAAAAGTGAGATTAGAACCTCAGAAAGTTTACTGTAGTTTTATGCAGTCTACTTCCTCCGTGATTGGCATTGCACTTGTTCTCAGGTCCAAATCTGTGCTGGATTTGCTTCCCTTATACGTTGACCTCCATCTGAGCAGCATGATCTTCTTGAAGTACTTCATGGTGTTGTTTTTCACGGTTAGGAAAAACATGGTGTTTATCATGCTGTTGCTCATGGCGATGCACTCAACTATGTAAAAGGCAGTAAGATAATGCTTCTCCTTCACCAAGATGTTGGGGAAGAAGTCCCGGACAATTGTGAAGCCATAGAAAGGTGCCCAGCAGAGAACATAGGCAGTCAGGATGCACATTAGTACCATAACAGTTTTCCTTCTGCACCGAAGCCTCTTTCTGATTTGTTCTGTCTGAAATCCTGGGACGGTTTTAAACCAAAGCTCCTGAGAGATCCTGGCGTAACACAAGGTCATTGTAATCACAGGTACCACAAATTCAATGCCAAAGATGAAGAGAAAGTATGATTTATAGTACATCTGCTGGTCAACTGGCCAAATTTGGCCACAGAAAATTTTCTCCTGGTTTTTCACTATAAACAACACGGTTTCAGTAGCAAAGTATGCAGATGGAATAGCTACAATTATGGAGACGACCCAGACCAAGGCAATGAGGAAGGTTGCTGTTTGATAATTCATGCGTGGTTTCAGTGGGTGAACAATGGCCAGATACCTAGAACAGAAAAATAAATTCAAAATGAAGTCTGAAAACACTGTTGATCAGAACACACTTCAAAATACACGCAAACAGAATCAGGCAGGAGGAAATTGCTGTCGTTCCTGAGGGGAGAGCCTGAACATATTCGTCTGTAAGGACACGATCATCTGTAAGAACATTCTGTGAAGTAGCAGCCAAGAGCTGAGTTACAATTTTGTATCACAACTTTTCCTTTTAAAAGGGAGCAAAAGTTTGAAAAATGCAGTATTACACATCTATTCAGGTTCAGGGAAGAAAAGACAAACATGTAGAATCAGGAAAATGTTTTCCCTAGGCAGAGAGCAACATAAATAGCTCTTTTTATAAGGAGGTTAAATATATATCACAGTGTTTTTCTTATTTCTGTGGTTATTCCATGGGGTGCAAAGACCTGAAGGTGATACTAATGTATGGTTGCAGGTGAACATGATTTTAAGCCACCTACAGAATGTATAAAATACCTATTTTATAGATGCATAATTTAGAGGAGTGTGTATCTATTTTCTGCCCATGCTAATCCTTTCTGTGCGTGTTCTGGGGTTCTGGAGGTGACCATTGTTTATTCACCTTAAAGGTACAGTATTAAGTAATATGGCAAAGCAGAAAACTGAAGTTAGCTATTTGCACTGCTTGGGACTGTAAAGTTGCAAGGTTGTAGTATTCTGCTAGGAGGAGATTTTTATAAGAGGTCCCAGTACAACTGTGTTTAACCCAAAGTATTGTTTCAAAAAGTGGGATGTCTCATTCCTTTGGAGTCTATTCCATTTGTATATATTCAATACATAGAATAGCATCCATAAGATATATTCATTCCAAAGTAAAATGGAAAGTCAGCAGCACTTTTCATCGGCCAGATCTTGGAAGCAGATGAATTGTTCATGGCTCTTAATAGTTCAGGGTAAATGTCAGGGGACAGCAGAATGAATCAGCCTCATTGTGGAGCAGATATGTTAACACTTTTAGATCAGGTCCTGGGGAAGTATGTTGTGGCAGAGTGTATGTGTATGTATTCATAAATACGCATATCTGCTCAGCAGAACACTTGGCTGGATGGGATCAATCTGCCCAACACAGTCAGGAGGAAGATTTTGTGGTGGATTTCCTGGTTGTCATTGCTTACCACACTTGGGCTGTTACCATAGAGTGGTCTTGCAGTTCATGAACTGAATTCAGATGAAAGTGTCCTGGAAGATGTGCTCCAAAAGTGTACCTAAGACACACTAAGTGCCCATGGGTGTTTGGTCCAGGGGACCCAGCTAAAGATTTGCAGTGTGGACATTGGACCCTTATTATGCGCTCTTCTTTTTCAGATGTTGTATTTTTTCTAGTGCAGGTGTGGGCTTAAAAAAGTGAAATTCCTATTTTTTCATGTGAATAGAGATGGAGGAAGAAGAAAGAGAGCTCTCCCTAAAGGAAATCCTCAGTGGGACAGACTTACTTGCTTTACAGGGCTGATTCCTTTTGAATTATCTAAGCATGGGAAGACTTTTCTTGGGAGCCTGTTCTTTTTCGACACAGAAGTCAACAATCCATGTGACGTAACTAACATGGACTAGGTGATTGTTAAAAAATGAGGTTTCTCTCTGTTTACCAGGTCAATAGCTTGCAAAAAAAAAAGAAAAAGAAAAGCAATGAAACCAAAACAGAGTGTTCTTACAACAAGCTTCAGTAATTAATCTTTACCAGGCTTGTTTTTAAAGATGTGTGGGAAGATATGCTATAAATCTGATTTCTTAGCAGACATAAGGGCGCCATGACCCATGTTACTTCATCAACCTGGGATGCACTAGCACAGCTTTCCAAGAAAACTTCGTAAGAGCTGAAAAACTGATAGAAAATGGTAATGCATACATGGAAATGTTTAGAAGCTGCACCCCGAGTCCTCAGCTGCTGTGGAAAGGATATTCTGATAGATGCTCGTTAAGGATTTGCTCTGTAGGAGCCGAAGGCAAAAAAACTCTGAACTTCTCGAGTCTTTTCATAGAGTTCTGTTGATGTCAGGAACAGCTGGATCAACCATACACAAGCTGTATCTGTACAGCCTTCAGCAGGGCTAACTATTCCTGAGCTGACTTTTGCATCAGGGACTGAAAACTGCAACACTGTACTAAAGTTTGAAATGGCACGTGAGAGAAACTGGGGAAAAGAAGAGAAAGGAGTGGTGGGAGTCACATATGTACGTGCAGAGGGTCTACAGAGATGTGTATTGTGTTTGTATGTGAAAGAGGTTTTGTGATGATGGCCTTTCTGTAAAGAGTTTAGTGAGCAGGTCTCTGGCTTTCTGTGAGCCAGTCATGTCAGACTTATGCCAGCACCAGGCTGATCCTCAAGTGCCTGGAGTCAGAGTCAATGGTGCATCAGGCTGAGAGAAGAGTCTTGAGAAAAGATACAATTAAATTAAATCATTAAAGTTCCTGGAGTAAAAAGCAGTCTCCCAGGACTGCAGCTCAATTGGAAAAAAAATCCCCACTGAAAAAATGGTCAGGCATCAAAACAAGCTGCCCAGGGACTAGTTCACAGAAAGTATGGATGTGGCACTGGAGGACATGGTTTGGAACCTCGGGAGCTGTGGCCACATTTCTGTGGAGTCGTAGCATCCCACTTACCTGTCAACAGCTATGGCCAGGAGAGCATTGGTCGAAACGTAGAAGGAGACAGTTCGAAGGTAGTTGACTGAGGCACAGAGGACATGGCCGTGCTCCCAGGACAGCTGCTGCACCACGTAGTAGTCCATCTCAAAGGGGCAGCACACGATGGCCACGATGAAGTCTGAGATGGCCAGGTTGGCAAACAGCAGGTTGGTGAGGTTTCGCAGCTTCTTGTAGCGGGCGAGAGCAGCGATGAAGATGAAGTTGCCAATGCCACAGACCAGCATGATGCCAACCAGAGCAACCCCGATCACAATCTTGGCTGTGAAGAAGGTGCGGGTTTTGGTCATGTCATCTTCACTGTCCAGTGGCAGGTCATAATCGCCGTAAGTGAAGTTGAAAGGGAAAGAGAAGTTTCGCAAGGAGGTGAAATCCCCATCGTGGATGTTGTAGATTGCAGCAAAGTTGAGGCGGGTGGTAGCATTTAGGCTGCGTTCAGTTTGCTCCGTGGCCATGCCTGTCTTCTTTTGGCATGTGCAGTTTGGCTGGCCCTCGGTGTTGTGTCAGCCCAGTGTGGCAGGGCACAAGAGTGGCAGGAGAGAGCCCTCACCCAAAGCTTCTTTTTGAGCAGTGAGCAACCTTGTCTTTGTCCCCAGAAGATTCTAGGAGAACAGCCTCACTTATCTCCTTCTGTGGAAACAAAAAGAGGAAAATGTTTCCTGAAAGGATGACAGCAAAAGTACTGATCTTGAAGGAAAGCAATAGCCACCTTACTGCCCCACAGATCTGCTGCTGCATGTGCACAGAAGGAGGAAATACCCTGTGAAGGGATGCTTCTGTTCTCACAAAATAAATGCTTCTAGTTGCTTCGTGCACTGTTTGTTACAGCAGCAGTTTTATTTACCAGCAATGAAATTTTCATCAGGCAGTGAAATGACAATATAGGAGGAATATAAAGTCTGGTTTAAGCCTCCACTGGCCCGCAAGCCCATGGTGCTGTCATCACTATGCTAGGTAAAAGACTCTAAAATGACAACTCAGTGTGCTGTAAAGCATTTGATGTGCCTTTTGGACAAAGTTTATGCTTTATTTTGGTTGTTTCAGAGTGATGTGGTAGAGGAGAACGAAAAGAGAACTGATGTCCTTGCTTCTAAATACTTTTCTTAATGAAGTAAGAGTTGCAAAGATCCAAGAAAATACTAAATCCAGCACTTTCCCTTTTGGCAGCCATTAACTGAGGATAAGATTTCCTGCCAGCATAATCCATTATCACTTCTGTCAAAGAGGTGAAGCTCTGCCAATTTGCAGAGACACGAATTTTGTCCCGTGAACCAGCTTGTAGAGCTTAGCTGTGATGGCAGATCTGCCATTCACAGGGAAAGTGTTTCCACAGGGAGTGAAAGGTGAAAGGGAAAATCTTCTGTAAGCAAGACAGTGCCTTGCATTTTTGATGCTGGGGAGGAGCAGGCTCCTGTCTTTGTACTGCTAAATGTACCAAATATTAAAAACAATTCTTTTTTTCCCACGCAGAGGGGAAAAATAAATCTCATCTACTCCTTCTTTTTGCCTCTCAGTATCAAAATGCTGAGAGGGCATCTTCTTCTATCTTCCCATGATCCATCTAGGAATCTTCACACCAGAGTCCTGGCTGTTAGGACAGTCTCACCTCATCCCAGCAGAGGATCAGGGAGCATTACTGCTTTTTCTGCCCTCAGGCAGCAAGTCCTCAGGGTGTCAAACTCTAGTGAACAATAGCAGTCACGGCTACAAAGGGTAATCTGTGTAGTGGAGCTGTTGCTTCCTTCTTTCCCTGGAACCACCCTCGGACCCTGATGTACCGACACTTGAGAAATATCTATCAGAAACTCTCTTTTACAACTTCGGTCACCACGTTGTTTTTCAAACTGAGCATTGCAGAACAGAATAACAGAAAGCCAAAGCCTGAAACCAAACAGTTCTGACAACGAGCTGCTTTAGGAGACATCTCCACAGCTGCCTGGAAAGGTAAACATTCGTCTAAGAGAAGTGCTAAATGAACACTTGAATACAAAATCTGTTGTCCAAAGCAAGGGGCAGCATCTGTGTCAGATTTCGCTGCTAAATACCAAAAGAAATATAAAGTAAATACAGACAACACAACCATCCACAAACTGACATCACACTATCAAGCAAAGGGTACCTGCAGTTGAGCTCATCTTCTCGGAGGTCTGAGGCACCCTGTGGAGAGCCGCCAGGTTTCTCCTCTGCACGTGCTGCTGTTTCAGGAGGAAAGGATCACTGGAAGTAGCCCAAGGACTCCGCTGAGCTCTCCTTTCTCTCCCATTCAGGTTAGCCCTGTGCTCAGGGGAGGATGGCTCCTCTGCCTCTGTGCCTGCATCTAAAGCCTTTGCTCAGTGGGAGGCACCTTGAAGCTGTCCGTGCATTTCTGATTTTAAAGAGGCAGCACGATCTGGAGACAATAGAGCACAGCCCTTTTGGGGTTCCTCTGCCTTAAACCCCCCGAATGCACGGAATTGTCAGAGTGGCTTTGTTAGCAAGCCTGAGTGTGGAACATAAAAGCTCCGGTTTGCCCTTGCTCTTTGGGTTTTGCCCGTGCTGGTCAGCAGCAGCCTGCACCTGATGTGCCACAGAAGCAAAATACAAACCTCCCACTGGAAAGGAGGGGGAGGAAGGATGTGCTTTCCCCGGGAACCTTTCTCTGTGTGTCTCTCTCTGGCTATTGTCTTTAGGACTGCAGCTGCGGTAGCTCCAGCAGGAGGGACACACAGTGAATAGCCGTAAATCAGAGGACCCCTGACAGCTTTCCTTGCCCTCTTAGGGAATCAGACCGGAAAAATGGCAGTAAATCCTTATAGACTTGGTATCCTTTGCTAATGCTGCCTCCTCACTGCTCTGAAGCACTCACACCTGAGGAAGAAGTTATTCTGCTTTCCAGTTCTCCAGAATGAAAGGAAAAGTGTGGCACATCACCTGTCTTCTTCACCTCCAGACTTATTCACTTAGCTGACGTTTTCCAGGGTCTGTAGTGGGACACATTACATAGTCCCCAGCAGATGACACCATCAGAGGCTGTCAAAGGTCATGAAGAGTGTAGGGGGTTTGCAGAAAACTTAGACTGTGTGTCCCCAGTGCACATTCACAAGGCTGGGCTCTGGTGAGCTAGTGGGCACTTAGCTCTGGAAAAAGAAGGTAAGGAAAGAAACCTGCGAATGTAAAATAAACCTGGGGTAGAAGAGCCACTACTGTGGCATTCCTTCCAGAAAACTTGAACAAGATGGGAAAGTCCCCAATGTCTGCAGACAGCAGGGAGGATTAAGAATTTCACAATAAATACTTTGCTTGGCTTTGTTTTGAACAGCCAGTCTAATATTTGAAAATACACTAAGGGATTTTAATGTCCTGAGAGGGTGCAACCAGAACGACAATGAGGAAATCAGATCCGGTTCACCTGCTACATTTTGTCACAAAAAATGTAAATATAGTAAGTGTAGAGAGAGAGTCAAAGGAAACTCTGTACATCAGAGCCATGTTAAAACTATCCCTAAAATGGGCCACATTAACCTTAAATGCCCCCGAAGAAAAGCTGAGACACTAAAGGGAGTTCTGTGTTTAGTATGTTCATGATCTCTGTAAGACTTTGTTCAGCTGTCTCACATGAAGTTATCTATTAGGCTAATCAAGCAATATGATGTCCAGATATTTATATTCCTTTAGGCCAAAACCTCATCTGCTGCAGAGCTGTCTCTCCCCATCGACTCAAGGCAAGCTGGCATCAGAACCTTGATAACTCCAGATGTGTGCTGCGTGCTCAGTGCAAGCTTCTGTACAGCAGTAGTTCATCTCCTGTGCTCCAAGGAATTGTGCTGTCTGTGTCAAGCTGTTTCTCAGAGAAACAATATGATTTATATGTGCTGTTCAAGGCAGTGCTTTGTAGCTGTTGATTGTCATCGAATTGAGAACAAAACCAGCGGTGCTGGGAATGGTCCTTGGGCAGAGTGGAAGTTCAGGAGTGAGTCTAGAACCTCAGTGACTGTCCCAGTACCCTGCCCCATTGCAGCAAGGGCTAGTGTGGTAGTCTAAGGGCTCTAAAGCTGTGGGGTATATGTAGCAAGTGTATGCACATGATTCGGGTGTGTGATTTCTGCAGGGGACAAGCTTTCTCCTTAATAACGTTAACTGATGATTCCCCAGTGGTGTCACAACATTCAACACAGCATCACAAGGCATTTCCTGGGACTAGTGTTGCCAGTGTGATAAATTCAGGCTGAGATAGAAAAGTTGCCACTGAAAACTATCATGGAAAACACTGTATTGGGATTGCATGGTGTGGTTTTAGCTAGATGGGGGGACACAGAGGTGGCTTCTTTGAGAAGCTGCTAGAAGCTTCCACCAGGTCTGGCAGAGACAAGCCCTGATGGGTCTGAAGGTGGATGTGCTGCTGGCCAAGGCTGGGCCAACGAGAGAGGTTGGTAATATCTCTGTGATAACATATTTAAGAAGAAAATCAGAACAACAGGAGACACAGTTGTGGGTTGTTTTGTTTGTTTTTTTTCTAGACAGAGAAGAGCAGAAGATGAGAATATGTGAGGGAAACAATATGGAAACACCAAGGTCAGTGGAGAAGGAGGGACAGAAGGTGCTCCAGGCACCAGAGCTGGGATTCCTCTGCAGCCTGTGGTGATGAGCATGGTGAGGCAGCTGTGCCCTGCAGCCCATGGGGATCCATGGGGATGCAGAGATCCACCCACAGCCCATGGGGATCCATGAGGATGCAGAGATCCACCCACAGCCCCTGGGGATCCGTGGGGATGCAGAGATCCACCCACAACCTGTGGAGATCCATGGGGATGCAGAGATCCACCCACAGCCCATGGAGATCCATGGGGATGCAGAGATCCACCCACAGCCCATGGGGATCCATGGGGATGCAGAGATCCACCCACAGCCCATGGAGATCCACAGGGAATGCAGAGATCCACCCACAGCCCATGGGGATCCATGGGGATGCAGAGATCCACCCACAGCTCATGGAGATCCACAGGGAATGCAGAGATCCACCCACAGCCTGTGGGAGAGGTGCCCATGCCAGAGCAGGTGGGTGCATTCCAGCAGTTTTGGGAGGACTGCTGCTTGTGAGAGGCCCCATGTCAGACAGGTTTGTGGAGAGCTGTCTCCCATGGGAGGGACTCCACAGTTTCACAGGGGAAGGACTCCTCTCCTGGATCAGGGGAAGAAAATCTCAGTGATGAACTGACCAAAACCCCCATGCCCTGTCTCTTTGCATTGTCAGTGGGAAGGAGGGAGGGTTGGGAGAAGAAAGGGTGTTTTTAAGGGCTTTATTTTATTTTTCATTATCTTCCTCTGAATTTTTTTAGTAATAAATTCACTTTTTACCTCTAGGCTGACCCTGTTTTACCTCTGGAATGTTTTCTCCCAGTCCTTATCTCAACTCATGAAGTCTTCATTACATTTTTCGCTTTCCTCTGCCCGGCTGAGGCAGGGGAATGTGAGTGAGCGACTTTTATGGGTGCCTGGCATTTGCCAGCATCAAACTATGATAAGATTCACATTCTTGTTTATTTGTTTCAATCATTAATATGCTCACTGGTTGAATGGAGAGGTTGTTTGGAGGCAGAATGATGCAAAAACAATTGCAGTGTAAAGAACTTGTTTGGAGACTTTTAAATCATGAAGTTCTAAACCCAGCATTTAGCCTGGGAATGGACCTGAGGACTCTGGCCCTTCATTTCAAAACACCAAACTCACCAGCTACTGTCTAATTTTTCCTAATTGCTAAATAAATTGGACTCTGAGTGAAGTAATTAATCTTACCGAAGCTTTGCATAAAGTATAGCTGGAGTTTTCCAAAGGTTGCTAATATAAATCAGGCAGTGAAGTGGGACAAAGCATCAAACTTGTGATTTTTCTGGGAAAACAAGCAAACAGATGGTGCAGGCACACATGGATTACAACAATTTGTGTGTATTTTTCCTCAGTATTCCCACCATTTGGCTCAGGGGCTTTACTCAGTCTGAGAGTCTGTAACTGATGTTAATGAACACTACATTTGCCTGCAGAAAGTTAGGTATGTATTTTTTTAATACATGGAAATGTGCCTTGTGGCACAAGAGGGAAGTGACTTTTCGATAGAGTTTGGCAAAAATATTTGGCACACGGAAGGAATCCCACCCTACTCAGCTGTTCCAATGGTAACTTGGGATGTGGAAATGTTGTGGAAAGGAGTAGAGAAGAATTTGACTTTATTACTGGATTATGCCACCATGTTAGTTTCCTCTTAACCACCTTCTGCTTCCTCACTGAGTCTGCATCACTTTGTGGTTTGGGAATAGGCACAAAGCACGTGAAGGAACCATAGAGCAGGCTGTCAACAGCCACAGTGACGCTCTGACAAGATGGTTGTCAGCACGGCTGGAACAGCAGATGTGTCACTTCCATCCAAAAGGTCTTTTTCTTTCAGAGCAGCACAGGTTTCTGTGGACAAGGCCATTCAGGTGGCTCTCACAGCTGAATGACACAAGATTTAGCTGAGTTGCTCAGAGCACCCTTCATGTACAAGGTGACGCAGGGGCAACCAGCAGCTCTTTTCCAAGTAGAGGCTCCTTTGTTTTCACTTGTCTGGTTCTTTTCCCCCCTATTTTATAATTATCTAAATGTCTATTTCCCACTTTTCTCATCTTTGTTCATCCTTCTGTGACTGTGTAGGAAAATGGTGTTTATTTAGCTCACTTCAGCCTAGCATTGCATTTTGTGAGGAGCAACCCCTGCCCTCAACCACAGTGTATGAAATATGTAGAAATAGCTCTAAGAAGCTGATGTTCTTGCTATCACTTGTCACCCTCACTAGAGAAGCAAAAATAACAGTATTTGGGGCAGGGTAGGAAACAAGGACCAGCCCAGGGACTGTGCATGAGTCTTGATGCCACAGCATATGACACGAATGACAACAAGAAAAAACATTTCAGTCTTTAAACATTCAACTTTTTGTTCAATTATTAACTATTCCTTTGGGTTTTCTGGATGTATTTTTCAGGCTTTGTGTGATTGTTTGTTTGTTTGTTTGTTTGAAATCTGCCTGCCTTAGAGCAAATGTCTCTTAGCACAAACCTTCTCTTGAGCAGAAGGCCTCTGCAAGGTAAATATTAAGAAATCTCAGGATTATTGTCTAATCTGTTCCTGGGCTGTGTTACAGATACACAAATGTTGGGGTTTACGATTCTTCATTTTGTTTCTTTCTCTCAGGGAATTTTCCCGATGTGTTTTGCTAAGAGATAATAAGGACCAGGTAGATAAAAGAAGTTTCCAAGCTCAGGGGAGGAGGGCACTTGGCTGCACTCCTCTTATATGAGGGTTTCTCTCCAAGGGGAAGAGATACCACAGAATTGGGCTGGGATAAAAGCGCAGCTGCTGGGGGGTATTCCTTCTTCTTCTCTGGGCATTTGGAGGGGAAGGAGGCTGCAGTGGCTGTGGGGAGAATTCCCCACCACTGCGGGGTTCTGTCTCCTGCTGTGTTTTGCCATGAGTGGAGCTCTGCTCCTAAGAGCGGCTGATGCACTGGGACCTTTCTAACACCAGGCCTCACCAAACAAAGCACCCTTCACCATCTGCTGGTGCCTCAGGGGAAACCCTGGGATGCCTGAGCACCCTCCCCTTCCAAGGGAGCCTCTCCCTACCCTGTCTGGGAGCTGAGCAGCCGCTGCCCAGCTCTGCTGTTTCTCTCCCACTGCTCCGCCGTTTCTTTCCTACACTGTAACTCACAGCCCCTGCCTGCCAGGGCACCCCGCAGTTCCAGCTACAGCTGCAGAATTTCTGATACATCTCATCTACCGCTCCGGGACTTTGCTCATCCCTGCCTCCTCAGCTTGCTACTCCAATGCTCCTGCTACAGCTCCTGTTGCTATCCGGAGGGGGCACCAGGATTGACTCCCTCTGTGAGTTCATAAAGGAAGCCTTTTCTCCATCCGTTTGTCCTGGCCCGCCCGCCATTGCCGTGTGAGGGAACGCGGCCGAGCTGGCGGCACAGCGCCCCCTGGCGGCGCGGGGGAACCATCGCACCCGCCCTGCCCGGCCGGGAGCCACCAGCGCCCCTGGCGGCTGCGAGCGGAACTGCAGCCAGGGGAAAGCGCCCGCGGCCGGGAGAGCCTGGGACTGCCTTTGTGGTTCCGCTTGTTGGCGCTGCTGGCCCTGCTTGTCTGCCTTGTTATATATCTATTTATACTCTAAAAAGAAGTGTTATTCCTTTTCCCATATCTTTGCCTGCGAGCCCCTTAATTTCAAAGTTATAATAATTGGGAGGGAAGGGGGTCACATTTTTCATTCCAAGGGAGACTCCTGCTTTCCTTAGCAGACACCTGTCTTTCAAATCAAGACAACAAATAATTTGTGAAAAATGCTTTCCTGGCCTGATGGCAAATAAATTTTTTACGGTAGAGCATTAAATGAGCATAGACATTTAAAGTCTATGAAACTATTAAATGTTTCTTAGCTGCACCAGATAGTGCCACTCTAGTGGTCCTATTTAAAATTCCTTATTTTACTATCTCTGATCCAGAGCTGAAGACTGCATTTCACCTCTTCCTCAAGATTTATACGGGTTTATAAATACCCCATATTCAAAAGCCTTTGAATTTAGAAACATACAAAAGGAGCTTAATATGTCCTATATCTCATTCAAACTTGTCACTCCTTTGGATTTGCAGAGACAGTCTTGTTGACTTTGGATTCTTCTCAGAGAAACACTTGGTTCATCTTCTCTTTCCGGGGGTGCTCTGAGTTGTGGAATGTTTTTGGAAATTAAGCAGCTTTTGAATTGAAGTGTCTGGGTAGGAGATATGTCCTTCCAAAAACCTGCTGACTTCTTTGGCGGTCCAAGCAGGAAAAATTGGATGCTGCAGTAATTAAAAAAATTAGGTGTTATCCATTCCAGCTACAGTCTCAAATTTAAGCTCAATTGTCAGTACTTTCCTTTGCCATTGCTGTTCTCTGTTAACAAAGCCATGTGATTTGTATTATAACCACTTCAGCATCTTCTTTATTCTGTTCTTTCTATTCAGTGATCTTTACTTTCTGTTCATTTGCTGTGGACAGAATCCTGCTCCTTCACATCTCCCCTTTGGAATATTGTGGTGGGTTCACCATTGCTTTGTCATTGTCATTTGTCATTGACAATTCGGTATTTCACCATGGCAGGCAAAATGGTTCCAAGATTTTCTTGAATTCTAATTCAACAGAATAATGCTTAGTGGTGGTTTCATTTGAAGCTACTCAGAGCATGAAAACACAATCTTGGTGTCAAGATGAGTCATGAAAAGCTGGATTCACCTTATTTCTAACATAAGAAAGGCCTTGTGGTACTTCCGATATGGCATCAAAACTGCAGGGCTTCATCAGCTTCCTTCTCCTCCTATTTTTGAAGCTGTAGCATTGTAGAAGAGACAGTAGATGAAAGACATGTCCATACTCCCCAGACTAAGTGGAGGTGAAGTAAATCCATGCCAGATGTTGTCCATGCATGTTTTGAGGTGGAGTCTGTGTCCCCCTGGACACTCCAGGGCTGAATGCTGACCATGTGGCTGGCAGAGTGGTGGAACAGGCTCTTGTTTAGGGCCCTGTGGAATACAGGTTATTTATGGCCAAAAGGAGACAGATGCTGGTTTGTCTGAGAGAGCCAGCTCAAGGGCATGGATGTCAGAGCCTGGGGCTCAGCTCTCCCTTTCAGTGTGATACATAGACTGAGCTAAATACTTTGGAGCAGGAATGGCAAAGCCCCCACACTGCGAAAGAAGCCTCTTTACCATTTGGTTGTGGTGAGGAAGAAAACCTTCCCTTCTCTCTGCTGGTGGTCACAGTCATCAGGCAATTATACCCCCATGTTTCTTGTCTTTAAAAGTGCAGCCACACATTCTTGTGTAAAAATCCTTTTTGTTTGGTAGTAGAATTGATGAGTAGGGCTTCAGGGGTCCCACCTGAGTCAGGTAAGATTATCCATGCTCTTCTTTTTGTCGTATTAGCTGTAATGAAAGGCATTTTAGGCGATAATGTACAAAGTCTGGGTGCCTTAATTACTGGGATCACAACAAATATGCACCTTGTGGTTCAAATCACTGGTGGTGCTTTTCCTGGAATATTTAGAAATGCTGTGGACAAATTAGAGGCAATAGGAGAATGTGACATGGCTACACCTGTGTGGGAATGGGTATCCCTCAATTCCAGAACTGCAAGTTCTTGAGGAATAAAATGCATGCTAAGTCCCAGTCTTTTCAAAGGAACCTACTTATAAATTGTTTCTATTTGGCAGAGACCAAAATTGGCAGGGAATTGCCCTTTTGAAATCAGACCCCATTAATTGTGATCTTCCTCAAGCCCCCCTGTACAGGGGCTATGACACAGTGCCACAAAACTAGCTCAGGGGGAATGAGCTGTCCAGCCCAAACTGGCATCTCTCAGCCTTGGGGATGCCATGGTTTAACCCCAGCTGGCAACAAAGCCCCACACAGACACTCATTTACTGCCTGTCCCTTCACAGAGGGATGGGGAGAAGAACCAGAAAGAAAATAAAAAAAAAACCTTAGTGGGTTGACATAAAAACAGTTTAATAATGGAAGAAAACTTAAATATAATAATAAAAATAGCAATAGCAGCAACAAGAATAGATAATTAAATCCCAAGAAATACAGTTACTCACCACTAGCTGACCAAAGCCCATCCAGTCCTTGAGCAGTGACCATCCCCTCTCAGCCATCTTCTCCCAGTTTATGTTCTGGCCATGATGCTCTGTGGAATGCAATATCCCTTTGGCCAGTCCTTGACTTAGGGCAAGCAATGCTCAGCAACAAGCAAATTAGTGTGTTAACAACATTATTAACATCCCAATCCAAAACACAGCCATGTACCAGCTGCTAAGACAAAAATGATCTCTGTCCCAGCCAAAACCACAAAAATGGATGAATCAGCTAGAATTACAATCTCCAGAACTTTTTTAGAAAGAAATTTAGATGTTCACAGGTCATTTGTATCTCTTGACTACTACTGATCCCAAAGTAAATTAGAAAGAGAAAAGGATGACACGCTGGATATTTGAGTACTAATACAGAAGGTTTTTTAAAGGCTCATTTCTCATGCAAATGCTGTCTGAAATCATGTCAGATTCTTTTCTATCCAATACCTGATCCATTACTTTGCCACTGGAGATTTTTACTGTACTATTTCCTTTTGCTGCTTTTGGAGCCAGCTACATCTTCCAGAGCTGTAGCCCTCTGTTGAAAGAACGATAAAGATGGTGAAAAGTCACCTGCTCCCTAGTACACAAGGACATTATGCAATGCTCTTTCTGCTAGAAATGTACAAACTGATTTTCCTGAGCTTTCTGCCTTGGTTTCCTGGGCAAAGGAACATTTTTTGCTTGTGTTTTAGTTCTGTTTGGCTGATTAAAAGGTCATTTGCTAAAGCCCACAGAAAGCTAGAGCATGTGTAAATTTATGTCAGCCCACTTAGTGAGAAAGGTACCAACATGATGGTGTGAAAGTCTGTGGGAATGAGATCTTTGGGGTACAAGGAGCCTGCTTGTGTCCCCTGCTAAGAAAGGACAATTCCAAAACATGCCCTGAAAGTCAAAGAGACAGTGCTACCCAGGAGAATTCAGGTGTCTGTTGTTTTCAGGATGTGCAATTTTTACAGTAAGACTTAGCATCCTCCAGCCCCAGTACACTTGACTAAAGAGATTTTAGTCAGGAAATTCAGCACCAGGCAGATGGAAGTGTGCCAAGTGTGCTCCCTGGAAGGGAAGCTCCTCCTCAGCTGTATTTGTACCAGCCATAGGAGAGTCTGCAGATACAGCTGGCAAGGCAGCAGGAGCTGACAAGAAAATATTGAGAACCCTCAGCTCTACTAATAACAGGTCCTAAAACCAGTGCCACTTCTTATTCTTTAGGTCTGTTCAAAACAAAGCCACCCTAAGATTATGTTCACCTGCTGATTTTAAAAGAATATCTGGTGCTGGTGGGGTAGTCTGAGGCTTGAGCCTTGATGTTTGAAGAGTTTGAAACAAATTCTGCAATTAAAATGGCAGGCAGCAGAAATGGCCAGTCATTAAAACTGATGTTTTTTTTCTTTGTAAAGGTGAACTATTGGAAAATAATAAAAATTAATCCCATTGATTGGATGGCCTGGGATCACTCAGAGAGGATAAACCTCTCTAGAACTCACACTGTCAGAAAACAGAGTCATTGTTAAGATGGGTGGGGTAGAGGGAGGTGGAAAGGGGCTCTTCTCTTTGAAGCACTCATGATGTCTGTCATGGTTAATTCTATGTTATGGAGTGATGTATTTGAAACCACATTGAAGCTCTCACTGTCTGTCAATGACAGCTTCACACAGTGCCCATCCACAGGAAAACACAAGATCTGCCTTAAAAAAAAAATTATGTGTTTTAGAATTTAGAGAAAATTCATTTCCACTCTTTACCAGTGAATGTCAAGCAATGGATTTCAGGAGTGACTCAGATGTTCTGTATGTGACCAAATATACAAAGGATAAAAAAAGTCCAAAGTCTTGGATTTCCTATAAGTTTTTGCAAGTTGTCAATGTTGGATCAAAGATTTAAATCTATTTTCTAAAGGTCAAATTTTATTTTTTATGTGATAACACCACTTAGTTCCTGATAGATCACTTCAGTGAATTGGATGGAACTGTACATAAATGACTGAAAGATTCCAAACCTCCATTATATATTAAATACAAATTTCCAGCCCTGCTTTAGGATCTCTCTTTCCTCCTCTGGATGGACCTGAATTTTTGTCTAGCAAACCACCCTTGCTAAAACATTTGATTTGAGAAGTGTACTTTAGAAATGTGGATTTTTTTTGTATTCTGCAGGCTCAAGAAATTTCAGGTGCTTCTTAGTTTCTAAGCAGTTTCTTATGCTGTCTGGTCTGATATCTATGATGATAAGCAAATGTGAAGTCATATACATGTGCTGGATTTAGGAATGGCATTAAAATTGGCAGCTAAAAAAACTCTCTGATGGAAGAATCGTGATGCTTGGAAATTAAGAGTTACTCTCAAGATAGATATAAGAAAAAACATGATTAAATCTTAAAGGAAGCTCACTAATACACAATTACTGGATAGTTTTGTAATCTGGCATGCAATTTTGCTCTGAGGCAAAAATTCCACACAAATCAATTCCAAAGTTTGCATAACATGGAAGGGGAAGTTTAGAAAAATCTGCTATTCTGTGTCTTGATGATACTACTCTTTTGTCCTGACCAGTATCTGGTCAAGGGCATGGAACAGAGGCTCAGATGGCCATGCTGTTAGTTCTGCTGTTAGTATTAGAATTTAAAGGTTGAAGAAATTGTATTTTGCAATAATGTCTGAGTTCTCGTATGTAAACTTTGGGACTGGAATTAAAAGAAGTCTTTTCTGTTGACATAGCTATTGACTTAGTGGGTAATTGTGATTAACTTGCACGCTTCTCTGCTTTCTCACTTTGAAATGCAAGGATCATTCCAGTGATGGTGATATTTGAGACTGAGAGGTTTACAGGTTCAGGGTTTAGAGAGCAACTGAGCCTGGCCAGTTTGCACTGGAAAGGCAGTAGTAGAAACAATAACATGGAACCTTAGGTAATTGCATTACAAGTCAGTGGCTGGTGGAGGAGAATGAGGGAGGTCTGAGCAACCCTTGGTCTGGTGTGAATGCAGGTGATAAGTGGCTGACTTCCATTACCCACAGGACACAAGAGATGAGTGGGGAAGCAGTGACTTAAGTGAAACAAGGTCAAATTTTGCAATACCTAGGAAAGACTGACATTCAAATTAAGTTTTTTTTAATTGGAATATCACAGTTTTGAGTTTGGAATATCACAGAGGGAGGTATCAACTTCTGGATGATGTGCTGAGTCAGATCAACACTGATCAACTCAAGAATCTGTCAGTAAACACTTAGTTTGGCTGTTCCTGGATTGTACCAGGAGCAAGCATTGAAATTGATTTTTCAGCAGCCATTCAGTCAATCAAAAAAGCCAAAAGCAGAACGGCACCAATTGTTATTGTCAGAAAAACCCACAAACACCAGAGGTATATGTCTAAAAAGGAGACAGAGGAGTCCTTCAAGTCTATTCAGACAGAGGGAGAGAGTCCACCAGGGCACATGCCTGTGGGCTTTTCTCTCTTGGGGTTTTGAAGGGTGAAGCCTCCTTTTATCCCCAAACTCCCGGCCACATGTTGCCCTCTTCCTTTCCCCACTGGCTGAGGTACTGGAAAGGTACAGTCTTCCTGAATTGTCTACCACATATCCCCCAAAACCTGCTGTTTTATCCCAAAGTTTAGCCTTGTGCAGACCCCCTTGTCTCTCTCAGAAGCCAAGCTGTCTGGGCTCTGTAACAAACCTGCTGCCCAAAGTCAGTAGAGACCTTAAAGATCCATTTTAAAGATGTTAACAGCCATACCTTCACACATCAAATTATTTGTAAATACATTATCACACACCTTTCCTCTCATTAGTTTGTGCCTTCTGGACTGCCAAACAAGCAAAATTATAGGTTCATAGGCTTTAAAAGGCTTCATTGGAGCCAGGCAGCCAAAAAAACTGAACACATGGAAGAAAATCAGTCATCTCCTAGGAGCAGGTGGAGAGAAAGTTGTTTAGCCATCACTAATATGAAAGGGTGATTTGTCAGCAGGAGATCAGTGTGAACAATTGAAACTTTTGTATGAGGGAAATGGGACAGACGGCAAATCAGGCTGAAGACCTGGAAACCCATTGAGGCAGATGACCTGCAACAGAAGTTTCCTTCAATTAAAACTTCTGGTGAATTTAAAATTTGCATCATAAAAGATTTTTTGCTCTTACAATGCCCATAGCTCTGTCACAGGGATGGTGTCTGATGGGACCAAATGTAATGCCTGGATGGTCCAGTGCCAAGCTGTTGACTGTAGCTTTTAGTGATGTGGCTTTCTGCCAAGCTCCAAAATGTCAGACAAACTGTTTGTGGCACCTAACAACATTTGCCTCTTCTCCATGAGTTATTCCACTATTTAGAAATATCTAGAGAACAGAGGTATCTGGACCTGCCACTCCTCTTGCTATCCAGCTGGTTTGTGGGGGTGTGTGTTAAAACAGCTGGATCCCATTTGTCTTGGCACTCCCAGTGCCTTTACTGCTGCTGGCAGGGATGGTGAACACTTCCCTGGCAGAGAACAGCAGCATTTTCTCCTCAGCTGCTGCTGCTGTTCCTTGAGCAAAATTAACAGAGCACAGGCACAGGGAGAACCAGCCTCTAGAGCTGCATTTGCAGAATTAATTTGCAAGTCAGGAAATTTATAGGATTGTTCCAATGCTTTGAGGAAAGTTAAGGAAAGCCCTGTAATGTCATAGCAAGTTACAATCCTTTCCAAGGGTAAAGGGATTCTTATAGTGCCTGTGTGTGCGCTCCATAAAATTAAGATATTGATAGATAATGGTATTTATCACCCCATCATTAATTTAGTCTTTTTAAATACTTCCCTTCAACCTATTTTACCTTCAGAACTCCAGAATCTGAGATTAATATGCTTTGACTGACATGCAGCAGATTAGGAATGTTGTGGGAGGGCCTGGTTGATTGAAATAGTTGGTATAGAGGTATGGAAATAAGGGGAGCATTCACTGTGCTGAAGATCTGACCTCCCTTTGCCTACTTTAGAAAGAAGGGTTAAAATTCTCTTGGTTACTAAAAGAGGTTTTGGTATGCATAAATGCCAGCTCAGAGAGCATCATGAAGGTCAATGAAAATGGGGTGTCTTGGGTTAGATGTAAGGTGTAACCAAAAGTAAGTATTCTACTACCATCCACATGAGCTGTTAAAATGGCTGGGGCAGTGTTCTTTATCCTCTCCATGATAACTCCAGCCCTGATAACTCTCTCTGGGGAAGCCGCAGCCACCCTGAGGGGGCCATCTCTGCTAATGGGCCACCAAGGTCTCCCAGAGTTTCTCATAAAGTTGCATCATCCCGTTGTGAGATGTCCCCCATGGGGGAGGAACCAACATTCCTACCTATAGATAATCTGGAGGTTTTGGGGCACCACAATACCAGCACGGGATTCCCAGAGAAGAGCTCTTGATGACCTCCACAGGACCTTCAGAGAAGGACCACATCCATCACTCCCATCATACTGCTGCCACCACCCTGACCAACAGGGTCATATTCTGATTTTGTTGGCATAAGCCACTGTTTCTGTGCTGTTGCCTTTATTGTAATTTTCCTATTGAATTGTAGTTCTGACTTGGCATCTCTCACAATATATTTGTGTGGACTTAATTCCTCCTGCTGATTTGCCATCAAACCAGTACACGGGGATAAACAGAAAATGAGATTTGTGCTCTTTTGATAGCATGATTATTTTCATGAAGTGCTTTCCATACTGTTTAGACATCTGGCTGGCCTGTGATGACCATGTGTCCTGATTGTGACTGTGGTGTTCTTACTGGCATCTGGCTGTGCAGCTGTGTCCTTTCCTCCTGGCTGAAAAGCTCGCTGCTCTCATCCCTGCCTCAGCTTCATCAGTACAGTTGTGATTCAGTTCACTTCAGGCTACACTTGGATCCATTTAAAGGCAAATCTGGACAGAGAATTTGGCTGTTCTTAGCACATTGTCTGACAGGAAGAGCTCTGTCATGCTGACTGACTTGGTGCTGAGTAGTTCCAGATGTCTGTTCCAGGTGTCTTTACCTGTATTTGTATTTAGACACTGCTCCTTTTCTGTCCCAGGAGTTCAGTATGAGTAGATACTCCATTTTAAAGAGAAATGCCACTGGAAGGGGAAGCTCCATGAACCTCTTTTTAGTTTAGCATTTACTCCCATAGCACAGCAGTCCACTTAGCCTAATTAGTCAGTCAGCAGAGCTGTGGGTGGAAGCATCACCAATTCTTTGAGATTCAGTCTGTACAAGAACAGGCATTGCCACAGTACCTGGACAGATCTGATGGCCTTGATCACCTGTGTTTTTGCACTAAATGATGGATGCTTTGTGTTGCAGTTGTCCTTTCACTAAAATATGAGCAGGTTAAGACTGTGCAATGAACACACAACTGGCAGAGAAAGTGTGCAGGGGAAATTTTGCATTGAGAAATTGTGGAAAAAATTGCCCCAGGGAGTTCTTTTGAAACCAATAACAATCTTCTCTAGCTTGAAAACAGCAAGACTTCTTTCCAGGGAAGTGTCCATTATGTCAGGAAAGCTGCTGCAAAAAGGAAGCCAGGTATGTGGGTTATGTATTTCCATGTAGTTTCAGTTCTTTCACATGGGCTGTAACATGTTGGAGACTGGCTGAAACTGCAGTTCCAAATCATGTCCATTTGTTGTCTTCTTCCAGAAGGGAAAGAAGTAGGGGCAGAACCTCTTTGGGAGCAGAAGCCTTTCTGGAGCTCCTGGCTATGCTGAGGCCATGTGTTCTGTGTGCTTTCCCAGGGTCAGCACTTGCCCTCCCTCATCTCTCCTGGGTGTCCGTGTTCACAAGATCCCTGTGAGGAAATTCTGGGTCCTTTGGTTGTGTGAGATGAGGCATTATGTGGGATGTTTGAATGTGCTGCTGTTTTTCACTGTGAGTCTAAGAAACTTAAACCTTCATCCCTGTGTGGTGCCTACACTGGTCTTCATCTTCTCAGTCATCTTCCTTAGCAAAAATGTGTAATTTGCTGCCAGGTAGTGACACCTTTTGTAATATTCAGAGGGTGATACTGCTTTAATGTGTGAAAATGCCCCTTGGGAAAGCTCATGTCAATGGATGAGCTCACTGAACTTCTGATTCTCTGAAATCTCTTTTACAACCTATTTTAAACCTGATTTAGTGGATTCTTTGTGAAATGGTGCATTTCAGTTTCCAAGGGCCTGGTGAATCCATTGTGAATTGTGAATCCATGAAAGCCTGTCTGTTCATGCATCCACATGAGTGCTCTCAGGGAATGTTCATGTAATCAGTACAGCCATGTCATGCAGGATGGATCTGGGAGGATCTCGTGAGTTTTGTTACATGGAAAATAAACTACTCATCCTCTGGCTTTGGCTTTCCATTCAGAAATGCACTGTGTATACTAAAAGTGCCACTGCTTTGAGTTTAGTCGAGTGCCACTAAATCTCTGGTAGCTTAAAGTGGGACAATTAGTCTAAAATTTAGTGTTTATTCCTTCTTTGTAAAAAAGAAGACAGTGCCTCATTTCTCTGATAGTCTGATCTCAGTATTTGCTACCTCTCAACTGTTCACAAAAGTGTATGTCAAGTTTTTTTCAAAACTTAATCAGAGGAGACGTTTTCCTTCCTATTTCCTTTTAGGGATGCATCTGTTTAGTGTCTTAGAGCAGCTGCCCTCATAGATTACCAGACAGTTAATCAAAGCTGAGGCTAACATTTCAAATCCAGCTGGTTTTGGCAGCAAATGCTAGTGGGTCACTCAATGCACTTAGCCTGGCTTTCACATGCCTGAAAACAGCCCTCTTTGATTGTGGAGAAAACAGTTTTCAAGTTTGCATTTACCTTGTGTTCATCATTGCTGTGTTGCTCAGACATTTGACCTCCCAGAGGTTTGCCACGCTCTCACAAGCTGCCCAGCTATTTGCAGTGTGCAAGGTGGAGGAAGAAGGATAAACCTTCAAGAGGTGTAAAACTGCTGCTGATTTGTTCAGTTTGCAAAGCTAAACACTAATCTGTCCACTCTTACCAAAACATATGGCTTTTACTACTGCTAGGTTTTTGTAGGGGATTCCTGGAAATATGAACAGTGGAATAGGATTCTGGTTTTCCCTTGTGGTTGAGGATTTTTCACACTGAAATGTGGTATCTCTTAACTAGAGATGTGTCACTTAGTGCAGCAAAGACTATTAAATGGAATAAAACTTCAGCTTATTAACAAGGAGAACATGGGCTGAGCTTCATCATGCAATAATTTCCAGCCTTTGGCACTGAGGTTTATCTTTGGAAGTGCTAGGTTAACACTTCTGTTGCTGTGCAGAAATATTCCTCATCATCTGCTGGGGAAAAAAACCCCATAGTGTGACAATCTGGCTTGGTTTCCCATGTTTTTCTAGCTTTGCCTTGCTGTATTGCTAACATTTCTTACTGATCTTGTTCCTGTACAGCTAAATGCATAGCCTGAAAGCTAGACATAGCAGTCTTTCAAAATACTTTCTGGTTTTTCTGCATCTGTGATAGAAAATGTCACGTTCAGCTGGTAACACTGCAAATTATTAGTGTGAGAAGCTGTAAAATAGAACCTTGATAATGTATGTGTGTGAATTTAATGGCTATGAGTAGATTAACCTTGATCCAAAAGGTGACAACCTTGTCTTGATTTATAACAAGCAGTTATGTTACCAAAGAGAGATAATTTGCTTTGAACGTTCTCCTTTACAGCTGTACTGTATCACATTAGCTGCTGTACTTCTCACAGAAAAAATACCTGGATTTCTCTGTGTAAACATCAAGTAGCCTCCAAAACAGACAGTTGGTTTTATTTAAATCTCAGTATTTATCTCACAGGGGAACATCTGATACAGGTGTTTGATAACTGCTGACTGTTTATTTTCAGATTCAGAGAGAAGTTGTATATATTCAGGGCAATTATGTTAGCACTGTACTGACCTGGCTCTGAAGAAATCTTACTTGGAAATTCAAACTCCTTGATCACCCAAAATACTTAGGCTTGTAGCTTGTAGCTACACAAGCAGTATAAAGTTAGAGGGATCATATTTGTTAGTAATAAATATTCATGAAAGAGAGCATTGAAACCAGACATCAGCACTAACCAGATCTGTTAACACTGAGCTTTGCAAGTGTCAGGAGGCGCCTCACTGTACTAGTGCTGCATGAAAGTTTAGATGCTCAGTGACCTCTGGTTTTAAGTGGATTTACAATTTTAGAGGCTAAAATAATTTCACTGGACTAAATGGGCTATGCTTTGAGACAAAATGTTATTGCCATATCTTTACAATTGGAAACTGCTAATGGCTTCCACATCCTCATGCCCTTTTCTTTAATTCTGCACGTTGAGTGGAATAGCAATAATGGGAGAATGTCTTGGGCTCCTGGGATAAGAGATGAGAAGCTGTTATTAATCTCTCTTAATAGCTGTATTTTCCAAGCTCTCATTTGTTGAAGTTCAGCAAAGGGCCAATTGCTTTAAAATGGTAGGAAACAATTAGAAATACAACCTTTATTAAAATAAATAACCGGTGATAGATTATTTTAGTGTTCTGTTCTTACACCCTAAACTTATAATACAGATTTTATAGCCTTGCTTGAATTGAAAGGACAAAGTAGCACCTTTGGAGTTTAGCTTTGCATATTGTTCCATGTTACCTGAAAATAAAATCAAAGATCAAGCCTGTAATGGGTATATTTTATGTCATTTGAGCCTACTGACTGCACTTCAAACAAGCTCTCATTGCAATTTCCATCCCTTTGCATAGCAGATTCCTGCTGATTAGGTTCAAAACTCCTTGCTGATTAGTTGCTGATTAGGTTCAAAACGTGGCTTTCCACCACCAAATAGATACAGCAGGGCTGAAATTCTGTGCCTACAGGAATTAGGGAGGAGCAGGAACAGAATAGCTGGGAAATTGGGTTGTGATTTTGCCCCCAAATTTTAAGGATCAGCATGTCAGAATGTCTCAAAGGCCATCTGGCAGGAAGACAAAGGATTTCTGGTAGCCCAGCTTCATCTCAGCACTGTACTGGAAACATAGCTGAGCTACCTTTTAACTGGCTCTGAAATAAGATCTGTGTACCTAAATTCTCCTTATCCATTCTCCAACACAGCTTCCTAAGAGAGGCTGGGCAGTAGTAGTATTTTAATAGCTTAATGCTCATGATCTTACTGGTTATTGGTTGTAAATCTACAAATCCCCAAGTTTTTTGCTCTTCTCTGGCTGCCTCACAGCTGGCACAATATCTACCAGAGAAGTAGTCTTAGATGGAGATTTGTGCTGCAGAGATGCAGTGCAGAAAACTGAATTAACTGCAGCACTTTTCCCTCTCCAGCCTTGTGGCTGGAAACCTGCCTGGCAGGGGTTGAATTCAGTGCAGAGATAGCAAGTGACAGCTTGGGGTGATGCCTAATGATTTTTGTCTATTTTTTTTTCTTTTCTATAGTATCTGTATTCTTCACACATATATTTGTAGCTTTGTAGCCTGTTATTGCATTTGTAGCTAGTTTTCCCAGTACTTTTCCCTTCCCTGACAGGCAGAAAGACAAAACACATTCCCCTATCCTGTCTTGGTTCTCCTTAGAAAACAAGGCAAAGAAACAGCTCTTCAAGACACATTTTCATCAACAATGTTTAGGATTGTCTGAGGGGAGAGGATTTAAAAGGGGCTTGGGTTGGGGGGGGAGAAATTGAACCACCACTTTTGCTCCTAATTGGTGATTTTTGTCAAATATGGTAATTTGCTAAACCTATAAAACTGTATTCACCCACGTGGGGGTGGGCTTTTGTGGACATTTTTCATATCTGGAGGCCTCCAATAAAGATAAACCTTTACATTACCTCCTATACTATCATTATCTTGAAAGTGTGTGTTGTTACATATATAGGTTCTTAAGGCTTCATTTTTATTTCATATTTATTTGTGGGTATTGTGATTGTTGGGCACCAGCACTCAGGGCAGGCCTGAGTTTTCTGAGCCTTCTTGTTTTGGAAAACAGATTTATCTCTGATACAAAAGAGAATATTGGAGCTTAGCCAGATCTTTAGACACAAAGGGCACAAGTCTTCTTTATTCTGCAGTTATTTAAGAAGATTTGGGGGTTACTGGAATGCAGGTGAGTTGCAGAACATCACTGTTCAATAGCACTTGTTCTGCCAGTGACTCTCTCATTCATCAAAACATCAGGAAAGAAGTTCTCTGCTATGATAATGCTTAAGCTACAAGCTGGAGGGGAAATAAAACTGCAGGCAGGCTGCATGTCAGAAGGGTTACTTACACAAACAGCTTTGATAGCACTTTAGAATCTGCTTTTCTTCTGAGGTGGAAAATCGCACAGGATGTGCAGATGGGACCTTTTTGCAGCTGGATGTAGGCACAGCACACTCTGTTAGCATTTCTGGCATCTGTGCAGCCTGCAGGATTGCTCCTGTGTCCGTGGGCAGGGCACAGCTGCAGCTTTGACTGGCTGCCATGCCCTGCAGAAGGGATGGGGGGAATCCCTGCATCCTAGGAATCACATGGGCCCATGTGAGGTGGCATCAGCACAGGCTCTGTGAGCCTCTCCTAAACCATTTCCACTCGGCTGAGCAGAGGAAGTGAACATCTTGCGCTCCAAAGCACCAGTTTTGTGATAAAAATCATGAAAAGAAATTTGTTCTCTTGCCTACTGTGCATTTGTCTGGTTGCAAGAAAATATAATTTCACCATTCATTTATTCTTCTGTTTTATAATAAAGATGTTCTTTGAAGCCCACTGATCTGGATTGTTTGTGCCCTAGGCATGGGAAGCAGGTTATTACTTGGCTTTGAAACTGAAGGGGTAAGAAATTTATGAAAACCGGTTCATGCAGCCTAAGATAGTTAATGTTGGAGCAGGTGTGATTCACCAGTATTCCCATTTTTGTGCTGGGCTCTGTGAATTTAATAGGATATGGCTGAAAGGGGCAGTAAATCAATCTGTAAATAACTCTCTTAATACCACCTTTTCCACTCTTGGTTTCTCTGGCTCTTACAGTCACCAGTCCAGATACTGCTGATGGCATTGTGAGGTGTGAGGAGAAATCTGTCTGAGGGAGCAGCAGGGGTGTTGGGAGAAGGGGAAGGCAGCATCCACATTGGCATTGTAATTGTGGATGCATGAGGGCCACTGGAGTAGCAGAACACCTGCATCACAGGCATTGCATCAATGGTTTCTCCTGACTTTCTTTTACTGCCAAAGCTCCCAGCAATTTGCCTCTGTTTTGGCATTTTCAGCTGGATGACATTTCCAACCGCTGCCAAGTGTGTGCTCTGCAAAACTTATAAAAAGTCAATTGCTAGGGTCAGTTTTCTGGTAAAATAAACACTCCTGTGGCCATAGAAATGTGAGGTTTTAGTCAGTGCAGAAATATGTACAGCAGTGAAAACCATGATAGTTTAGTACTCTTAAGTTTGAGAAATAATTTTGCCCTGATCAGATAAAAGTTTCAGTTATTCAGTCAGAAGTTTAAAATAAACAAAATAAAATCCATGCTGGTTGCATTGTCCAAACTGGACTTCTCAGATAATTATTCTGAAAATTGTCTTAAAAGTCTAAGAGCTGGAGGCTTCTGACTACAATATACTTAATTATATGAAGATGCATTATTTAGTAGATACTTAAAGAGTTTATTTGCCTTTCTTCTTGTCTCCAAAGTATTATGCAGAAAGGACAAGTTAGTATCCAATGTTTACTCCTCTTTAATCCATACAGATGTTGTATATTGGTGGTGATTAATTTGTTTTCATACAGAAAACACCCAAAATGAATAGTAACATGTCTTTGTTTTTCCCAGGGAGGCTGAATTTCAACATTTCCTATTTACCCAGCCCACTTTCTTGTAATGATCTGACTGCTGTTATTACTTGTGATTGTCACAAAGGGCACAGATATGAACAACTACAACCTGTGCATTTGGGAAAAACATCTGTTTATCACTGAGGTGAGAACAGACGCTTAAATCTTCACATAATCTGATATTCAGAAGCAGAGAGCCTTGAAGATATGTCTGTGCCAGACTAATTGGCATTTGTCTTTTGAGATTTGTGTATACTGTGGAAGCACTAAGAGGAAGAGCTGTGTAATGAGGGAGACTGGGAGGAATTGTGATTTTCCTGTGTGTTATCTTCTCCTTAGGAGAAGGGAAAGAAAACATCAACTTTTCAAACATACCCTTTAACAACTACAATTTTGGGCTTTCATGCTCGTGTTTAGGACTCTTTCATGGCTGTTGCAGGGGTCATGTGAGTAGCTTTCCCTGTGAAAAAGCTAGAAATGCACCTGCTGAAATGCCCCAAGTTTCTGGGATGTCATTATGCCCCACAGATTGTTGTCAGTCAGATCTTGTGCACTGATGAGCCTCTTCTGCAAAGCACAGAACTCTCTCTTTTTTAGCCTGGGACAAAAAAAAAGACATTTCAGGTCTTGCCCATCGGAAGGTCAGACATGAGGATTTTCTAAGCAGCACAGTCTGCCATGCTGCACATTTGGTCTTAAAAGCAATTTTTCTTTTTTCTTATAGAGGATGAGAGCAAAGAAAATATTCTCAGCCCTGAGGAAACTCTTCTTCCTAGGAATGCCTTTCGTATGCTAGGAAAATTCAGTGGCACAACATAACTCTTGGTGAGTTTCTAATCATTAGCAAAATTTTGATTTTGAAATGGAGTATTTTTGGTGTTACAGACTATTTTTTTTAAAAAAAAATATTTCCACAGTAGTTTTTCTCCTCATTCCCTTCCATGTATTGTCACTAGTGAGGATAGACTGGAAGGATATCACAAGCTCCTGCCTGGATCTATAGGGAGCTTGCATTCAATACACTGAAGCACCCTGATCTGCAACTCTTACAATTTGGAATGAATAATGTTGGAATGATGCATGAGCTTCATTGTAGCTGTCATGCTATTTCCAAGAATTTCAGTCTTAATGTCCTTTTATTGTGAATGACATAATGCATAATTTGTCTGTGTAATTAAATGTACTTTTATCGTCATGACAAAGAGTTACCATAGGATGATGCTGAGAAGATTTAAGGTTATTTTATTGAAGTTTTTGTCTTCTCTGCAGTTCATGACTGTGAAACACACATGAACTGCAGGAGCAGTAGCCTCCAGCATTTAGATGAAGGCAGCTTATGCCCTCTGCTCAGCTCATGATGTTTTTAGACTCAATGTGAGTGGTAGATGCAGGAGCAGAATGGTGGGAAGCAGAGAGAAAGTAGAAACTCAGGAGAAAAATACAGGTTCAGAGCAGTTTCATCCCTTAGCAGAGACTTTTATTGACAATACTTGGGGGCTTTCGATAGCATGGACTTGTTTGTAGAGGAGGAGTCCAAATTATAGCTTGACTAACTTGTTACAGTAAAGCAGAGCTGGGGAATCCTACTCTTCTGATAAAGTCTTTCTGTGCCATCCATATGTGGTAGAAAGCCCCATCCACGTGTGGATAAATTCTATACAGAAAAGTCAGGGGCAAGGCCTGTTTTTGATGTCTTCAGCTGCCATTACAGCTACTTTGTGAGAGATCAGTTAGAGAGGCTTGTGCTGAAGAACAAACCTTGGTGGAGTTCTTATTGTGGCAGAGGAACATGTGTGAATGTGTGGTTGTATTTGGGATTTTTTCCATTGAATGGCTGCTGCAAAAAGCCCCTCAGGCCAAGAGCTGTTCGAGTGTAAAGGTAGAAAGGCTGCTGGTTTCTGGAGGGCACCCCATAATAGGGAAGTAATGGTGTGCACATTTCAGGAATTTTTAAAAAGATGAATGAGATGTGGCAAACTTCAGTGCAGGCCACATGTATTGCACACTGCTGATTACCCAGTCTAGCGTTTTTTTCTCCCATAAATGATCTAGTTTTGCATTATTGCTCAAGTGTGTTGCACAATCATCTAATTACATAGTGAGATGCCAATTAGAAATAATGCTACAGCAGACCATTACAAGTCAATTTGATGTGCTTTTTTCCACAGTAAGCATTAATTTTTGGCATTGTTTTTCTCACTACCACCTCCACTGTCTGAGAGACAGCAGTACAGATCACCAGTTCGATATTTCTCTTGTGTCTGTACAGAAAAAAAAAAACCACTGGAAAAGGCCACCTGTTATTTTAAAATCAGCATTGAGGAGTTCCTACTGTGTACATGTGGAGCTAGAGCAGGAAAACTGCAAAGAGCTACACAGCTGTGGGCAGGTCCAGAGCAAACACCCAGTGCCAAGCAGTCAGTCAAGAAACTGTTGTGGGAAGAACTGAAACAAGAGACTTTGCAAGCAAGATTATTGGCATAGCCTTTGGAAAGAAGGTAAGAGTGTTTGGTTGGGGTATCTTTCCCCTTTAAGCAAATAAAATATTGTATCCTGAAGTGCCTGTATTTCCAGAGAAAAATGCAAGCATGGTTCCAATGAGTAATGAAGGGATTGAATGATGTGTTCATGTTGTTCTACAAAAGACTGCTCAAATCCCAACCAAAAAAAACCTCAATTGTCATTTCCAGGTTTCTAGGCCAAAAAGCTCGGTGCTTCTCATTTACTGGAGGTTTCTAGAAGTGTGAGGGTTCTTTATACAAGATACTGAAATGTACTGGAAGAGGAATTGTTTTCCCCCCAGTGCTTTGTAATTGCCATTACTTATGCAGTAGTGGTCTTCAGTTTGCTTGACATGAGTGATGCCTTTTTAAGGCTGAGTATATTTAGAGGGGGAAATCTGTAAGATGTTCATCAAAGAAACACCAACCAAAATTTTGATTCAACCTCATTTCAACCAAGGTGAATTACTGCAAGTAATACATATAGAGAAGTAAAAATGGATATGAGATACATCCTCAGGCTTCACTTGATAAAACTTCACTAAATAAAAGCTTCTTTCATGTACTGGTGGCAGGGTGAGTAGATTTGATGCAAGGGCTTCCAAGTTTGCACATCTGACACAGGCTGTACCTTTTTTCTTTCCAAGACTTGATATTTTAGATTGTGAGTTATCAGATAGATTGACTGAATATATTTCTACATCCAAGTGAAAGAATAATCATTTTAGCAAAAGATTTTAGGGCGTAATTGTGAATAGATTGCTTATATAGAAATGCTAATTACACATTTCAAATGAACATCTGTGGGAAAATAATTATTTCTGTAAGTGTTTCTAGTAACAGCAGCACATGGATTTTGTCAAAGTGGATGGTTATGGGTGTTGTTTATACATTTCAAGTGTTCTCTGAGGTGAGAAAAGGTACAATACTTCTTCTATTTGTGTTCCTGTAGCTCTTCAACAGTGTAACTAAGATAACTCTTACAAGTTAGGTTAAAAACATCTTGCTTTGAGTAGTAGATTGGTCTGATGTCCCTTCCAACCTAAATTTTCCTGTGATTCTTACATTTATGTGAAATCCTATGGTATCTAAAGATGGCCAATTGCTTACTTAGGCCTTGCTAGCTGTGACTTCACTCCATCCTGCAATTCTACCATGACATAATTTCTCAAATACTTGGAAGTGGTACAGTGGAAGCAAGAAAATTCTGATAGTTGCACCAAAAAACCTCTGTTAATATTTCTATGAATTAAAATCTCTAAACATTTTCAAAATTGATCCAACATTTTGCATGGCTGAGTTACAGATCAGTTTACAATATATTTAATTTTTTAAATCTATCCACATACAATGGCATTTTTAAAGAGAGAAATATTTATTCAAGGCTTTTTGTATGCTTCAGAGGACATTATTTTGAGCCTTGTGTTGACGTCAGGGAGCTCGTTATCATTTCCATCATAACAACAGTGATAACTGTGATAACCACTTTATGTCTGACAACAACAGCTGGCCAGAGTGTTTTATAAGTATTCAAGCTTTTTTAAAAAGTAAGTACAGAACAATAGATTTTTCATTGGTTTTTGTCATATTTCAGACAGTATTCCAGCTAGTCTCATTCACATTTCTCAATCCTTAATTTTGAAGAAAGGAAATCAGTGACGTTGGCTGTTATGGGTGTAATGAGATGACTCTCAGAGAACATCAGAGCTGCTCCTGGGGTGCAATGCAAATCCTTATGAGCATCATCATTCATCAACAAAAGTCAAAACAATCCTGATTTTTCGAAGACTTTGTTTCTATACTCCCTGATTTCACAAATTTCACACACAAACATGCCGCAGTGCTTTAACTGCTGATTGTTCTCCCAGCTTTGGAGTTTTGTCAACAATCAGGGGAAACTGCTGACTGCATAATTAATCCACTTTGTGAAGATGTTCAGCAACTTTTGGAAGAAAACATTATTGTTTGTGCTGAACACATGTTTACTTAAACAAACTGACAGCTGGATTGCCAGAGTGAAGTCAGTGCAATTCCTCCAGAATCCAAAGTGCACTCGAACAGGCAGGAGGTTTGCTTGCTCCTGTGTGAATAACTGTCCCAATCTCCTTCAAAGCAAAACCTTTTTTGATATGTTTCTCTGGATTTCAGGCCCTTTGAAATCACCTTGTTTTACAAGCCACTTCAGAGCTCCAGTATCAGCACCTTAAAATCTTAATAGTCACCAAACTCCCATTCTTTATTCTGTATATATCCATTTTACTGTTTGAAGCACTTCCTTTTACAAGGCCCCACACAAACCAAATGTCACTCAGTTCTGGGAAGCTGCCCTTATCCCACTGTGCTTGTGAGGAATTCCATCTTGTCCTCCATCAGCACCACAGTGGAAGATACCCATGAAAGCTCAGGACAAGAACATCAAAACTCTTTGGCAAAATAACCCACAAGTATAGATGTTTTGATCCTGATAGTTCTAATCATCCTGATCTCTATCCATGGCCATCTTTTGGGATTTTACTTATGAAAAATTGCTTTTCCAAAAAATTCGTGTTCTAAAAATGAAACTTTCTTTGGGGGGATTCCCAGAAAACCTTTGGGGTCAGGGTATGGAACACTTTTCCCTCATTTTATGGAGGAATTCAGGTGACTTGTGCTGACTTCCTGTAGTTCCTTGTGACAAACCAGTGACAGGCATCAGATTTCTGCACTCTTATACTGTCCATTCACCACAGACCTGACCTTTCCTTGAGGCAATGATCTCAATATTAATTCATTACTCATGAATATTAAGAGAGAGGAAGAAAGGAGCAGTGGAATGGTGGAAGATAAAAAAGAAATAAAGAAAAATAATTTTCTGACAAGATGTTATAGGGAAAAAAAGTTTAACTGGGATGGTCTTTCTTGGGAGCAGTGAACAAGCAGCACAACAGCAAGTGCTGTTTCAAGTTCATAGTGGATAAATACCATAGATTACAGTTTGGAAGAAGTAATTTCAGCTGTTTGGGCACCTTACTGTGTGTTCTATTAATGGCAATATAGTGATATTTGCAGTGTTAGTGGCTCCTTAGCTGGGAAGGCTGGTCACACAGGTGGCAGTCATCAAAGAGCAACAACATAAGGGGGTGCTTGGAGAGTGGGAGGAAGATACCAGAGTTTTAATGACCTAAAAGTGAAATATTTGAGATACATTAATAACATTAGTTTTTCCCCTTGGGTTATGTTTGAATAATGAGGACTGTAGTACCTGCAAAAGTACTGTGAAGTAAATAACAGCCAGGGATTTGAAGAGTCTTGAGGAGTCTTGAAGAGTATTGAGACACTCTAAGCAAAGAGCAGATTTTGAATAAGGTGCTGATTACCCAGGGACTGCTGTGCTCCACAGCCAATCTGGAATTTGCTGTGAGATTGGTTTAATTATATAAGGTATGCTGCTCTGAGGTACTAGGGTTACTAAAAGACAGAATTCCCAGAAGATAAGCTGGTCTTTAAAACTGAACGACTGAAAACAGCAATTTAATTAAAACTTTAGTACTTCTGGGAAGGTTTTCCAATATAGGCAGAAGGACTAAATTTACTTTTTTTCCTGATAATTTTCCCCTAAACACTGGCTTGCTGGGACTGATGGAGGCTAAATACCTCTGCATCCCACACAAATTTCCTTCAGTTGTCCTGCTCATGTCCCAGCTATGTCCTGGAGGCCCTGCCAGCAAGGCACCCATCCTGCCTGTTCTCCTATTCTCACATTTGTGAGTGGAAAGGTTTTTCCCCTCACCATACACAATCTATTTCCCAACCCTCTTCTCTGTACAGCAATGGGTGGCTGCAAACTGACAGCAAGGCGTGTATGAAGGAGATCTGCTGGAGATTCACATGCTTTATTTAGTGTTCACCAAGCATAAAGTAAATTTTTTCCCTCATGAATAAATGTATGGCATAGATCCCTTTCATTGCTAAGGAGGACAATGCTTCTCCTAGGGAGGTGTAAAGCTGAAATAGATTATTTTAAAACTAAAACATTTTCATCCTCTGCCTGCTCCTAGGTGCCACTCAAATATAAAAGGTAGGAATTGTGACATGCAGGTTGTTCAAAAATGCCACCTTTAAAACCTCTCAATCTGTTTAATACCCAAAAGCTATTTGGGCACAGTGGTGCTTCAAGACTGAACATTTTTTAAAATTCCAATCTCTTCCCCACAGACCCGGGAAAGCTTTTAACCACTGTCATTGAGGCTGGTGGCAAAATTGGTAACTACAATTTTCTGGCAATGTACACATTCCTCAACTTAGCTTTCTAGTGTATCAGTAACTTTCACCCATTTCTCTGTGCCACTTCAGGATCTTGACATGTTCTGTCTTTTGCAAGAAAGTAAACTTGATTGTACTATGGCTTAATACAAAATAATGAGCTTTACTAGTCTTACCCAGCCTTGCCACAGGGTTTTGTGCTTGAAATTTCATTAGACTGGAGAGGGTTTTCTGCCTGAATGCACCTGAATGGGCATCCACCCCAACATTTGCTTCCTGTGTCTTTTTCTGTCAACACTGTTTTGTTATCATTTTGCAAAAATGCAGAGGGAGAAACTTTAGATCCAACAGATTTAATCAATAAGGATTTCAGTGTAGAAATGCTTGTAGCTAGAACTTAATACAGGGCTCAGATCACAATGACTAAAAAGAAGGGCATGAAAGGGATTTTTTTTTGAGGCTGGAATGTGTAGGTTTCTGGAATTTCTTATTCTGGGTAAGAAAGATTAATTGTGATAATAATAAAACTACAGCACTACAGCTAATGATAACATATGATAATATCTAATGAAATTATAGTAATGATATTTGAAGGCAGCTTAGGGGCTCTTTTCTGCCTTCCTCAGTCCCTCAGGGTGGTATGTCTAGACTCTGCAATCCTCCTGTTTGTCATGTTAAGAGGGCCTAGAACAAAGCAAACTCCTTTGCTTTAACAGCAAAGACTCCTGGACGTCTCTGTTCCTGTGATGCAAGGTCAGAAAGGGTTAGTCAGGTCCATTTTGCCCTCAGTCCAGTCTGGCAGATCACACAGGCCTCAGGGCATTAGGAACTCCTGCAATAAGGGCCATACATCTCCTTACCCCCAGCATAATGTCCTTAATCTCTCTTCACCACATGAATGCAACTGCTCTGCTTTGCACTGATCTCATGCAGCAAAAACCCTTGAGCTTTGCTGGGGAAGCAGTTCATTTGACTGTATGGAAGCAACAGTGCATTCTGTGGTCTTGCATTTCTTTACCCTTGGGAAATAATTCAACAATCTTATTTTTAAAACACATTTAAAATATTTAATTAGAGAAAAAATTTATTTCTGTATATTTCTATAAGAACACAATAAGTATTTAATTACTAGATGTGTAAAGCTCTTCCATGCTTTTCCTATAAGGTACATTTGAAAATACTGAGGGTGTTCAGAGTTTGTGTTTTTTTATTTCTCCATACCAGCAGAAGACAGACCAGCCCTACTTGATATCTCATTGCATAGGATCAAGAAAAAAATATCTTTAGTATTTATCCACTGAATAGCTGGAGTATCCTCTGCTCAGCTACAGCTGACCTTGGAGTCCAACATTTATTTTAGTGGCATAAATCTGTTGTTTGTATCGGTGTGTTCTTTGTAATGGTAGTACGGGGCAGATGGTACTCCTGGTTTCTACCAATGAAGAGTTCCACAACTGCTTGTACATGCAAGAACTGGGGAATGGACTCTGAAGAAGCCACTTTCTTTAATTCTTTGATTATGCATTAAAGTCTGGTGGATGGAGCAGGCTCTGATGTCCCAGAAGACAACAGCACCATGATTTTGGACAGAACAGACTGTGACATTAAACAGGGAATGGAAAGATCAGAAAATGTCTTGCAGTTGGACTGCTGGCTGCTAAAGCACCTTTGAAATTGCAGGCTGTGCTTGTGTGAAGTGTATCTTTTCCCATAAGCAGAACAGAAATGCCAGGGCTGCTGAAAATCCTAACTCCAGTTCTTGTTTCTCTCTCAGGGTATGGTTTGGGGTCTCACATCCCCCAGGGATCAGGGCACTGGGGTCAGGCACCAAAGCTCCCCTTTTTGAGAAGGAGAGGTGTTTCCTAATGCATCTCTACAGTTAACATTTCCTATGGACTACTGCTAACCCTGTAGCTCCTCCACTTTCCACCAATTGCCAACAGAGACTCCAAATTCCTGGAGCTATATAAAAGCTATATAGCCCAGGAATGCTTGTCTCTCTGCATCTCCACTCTGGGTTGTGGTGATATGGATTTAAACAGTGTTTTAAGGCCTAAGTGCTGCCAAAAAATAAAAAAAAGGGTTTGCAGAAGTAATGTCTCCACTGTACTGAGCAGTTCTTCCTTCTTGATCATGCCTGGCACGTGTCTCAGTTTAAAGACAAGTGTAGGAGAAAACGCTCTGGAATGAGTGTTTCCTCTGGAAAAAAGGTTCCAACAATCCCTTTCTATCAATGGGAGATTAATACTTTTGTGTATTTTAATGGAGTACGTAGAAACATTTTTCCTTGGTTTTATGATGTTTTAATGGAGGTGAAAATCCAGAGCTGAGCATTTTCACAAAATGAAAATTAAAAATACGTGACTAGGATTGAAACATTTTAATTCTAACCTCTCTCATTTATAACACTTGTTTCTCTGTTTTTTTAGAAAAGTGTTTTCAAAGGCAAAAGGAAGCAGAGTATGGGAACTATGAAGAGAAGCTTCATAGTGTAGAGCTCAAACAAGAAATTCCTCAAAACTGACTTCTACCATGGTTATTTTGCTAAAAATAAATCAACATTTTCCAGGAAAAACTCTCTATTAAAGGGATTCTGACCAGAAAAAGTATCACGACTTGTGCCTGTGCATGGTCTCCTGTTTTCTTAAGGCCTCCTGCATTGTTTTTCAGGGGACTCATTCCATGCCTATTTCAGATGCAGTTTTCCATTGATGCCAAATCGATTTTTGTCTCTTTTCTTTTATATATTTCTGTATTCTTTACACATGTATTTGTAGCCTATTAGTGTATTCGTAGTCCCAGTACTTTTCCTTACCTCTCTCCCTAGGCAGAAAGACAAAATATATTCCAGAGCTCCAATCCCTGGGGGTTACAAAGCCACTGTCCCTCCCTAGGAACCAAGGTCAAAACCAGCTCTTTGAGACACATTTTCATCAAGAGCGTTTAGTCCCTGAAAAAGGGAGACAGAATTCAGAGAAGGGTTGAACTGGGGGAAATTGCCTCACCAGTTATGTCTCTAATTGGTGATTTTTTGTCAATTATGCTAATTTTCTAAACTTAGAAAACTGTATTCATCCCGGGGGGGGGATGCATTTTGTGGACATTCTCCATATCTGGCCCTGGAGGCCTCCAATAAACACCAGGCTTTATATTACCTCCTATACTAATATTATCTCAAAAGCGTGTGTTGTTTCATTTATAGGTTCTTTAAGGCATCACCACAGGTAGAAGAAGCTGGAACTCACCCTTAATTGTGAAACACTGGACCTGTTCATTGCAATCTGATTGCAAAAGGCTTTTCATCCCTAATGGGCTGGTGGGATTGTTCATTGTCACTGATGCCTCCCCATATAGCAGCATGTGTCCTATTGCTGGATGGGCCAGCGTGGCCCTTAGTGAACGTGGTATGAAGGGACATGTAGCAGCTTTAAGTTAAGTGGTGGGAAAAGAACACTTAGAACGTCATTTGAAATTTCTAAGGTGTTGCACAAACATGAATTATTCTTTGCACTTACTGAAAAGACAAAACCAGCTGCTATTACCAAGCCAACATGGGGTAAGAGCTGTGATACACTTATTATTGTTTTTATATCTCTTCCAAATCATAGGATCGTAGGATGGTTTTCATGGGAAGGGACCTTAAAGATCATCCAGTTCCAACCCCTCTGCCATGAGCAGGGATGCTTCTCACTAGACACAGTTGCTCAGGCCCCCAACTTGCCTGGCCAACACTTCAAGGGATGGGGCATCCACAACCTCTGGATGGTTCACCTAAAACCTGGATCAGGAAGTTGTCCCTCTGCACGCTGCAGGAGTGCCCTTGGTTGCTTGCAGCCAGCTGCATTACTTTCCCAGCAGATGCTGGTGAGGTAGATGTTCAAGAATGCATTCAGCGCAGGTAACTCGGGATGCAGCTGCAGTACAAGATGCAGGTTGAGCTCTAGGGGGGCAGGAGCCTGAGCCCAAGGTAAGAGGCCATGAACTACCCTTTGCATTACAAAGGGCACAGGGACCTGTGGGGCAGCCAGGGGACCAGACACTCCCAGACACAGCAGGAGCTGATGAGCCCCAGACCTTCATGGCCATAGATGGTGAGGGTTCTATGTGTCTAAAGCACAGGAGCTTCTTTATTCCAGGTTCCTCCTCAGAGGCACCAGCTTGATCTGTTTTTTTGTTACTTAGTTAGAGCGTCATGATTAAATTGTTTTGAGGATCTGGACATCGCTGACACTGCTATGGGAAACCCAGGATTAAGCTGGTAAGGAGACCTGGTCTGACTGCGTGAGAGTGGAGGGTATAGCTGTGAAAACCTTTGGTACCACATGAGGTGATGTGAGAGTGACTCCAGAGTGGCTCTTGGGTGTTTGGATAGGGAAGTTTCCTTAACACTGAAATCCTCCCTTCCTAGCCCACAGCCCTCAGCTACAGCTGGGAAAGTGTCCCAGCATGCTTCCACGATGACAATTTGATCATAAGTTTGGAAGGGACCTCAAAGTTCATCTGGTTCCAATGCTCCTGCCATAGGCAGGGACACCTTCTACTAGACCAGGTAGCCCAAAACCCCATCCAGCCTGGCCTCCAACACTTCCAGGGATGGGAGCAACCTCTCTGGGCGCCCTGTGACAGTGCCTCACCACCCTAATAGTCCATCAATTCTTCCTGATTTCTAATAGAAAGAGCTTAAGGCTATTCCCCCTCTTCCCTGCCTGCCCTTGGGAAGAGGCCCTCTCCAACCTTCTTACAGGCCCCTGCAGCCACTGGAAGGGCTCCTGGAAGCTCTAAACGGTCAACAGCCAACAAGAGCCGTTGTTACCGTGACCCTGGAGAGTCATGAGCCCAACATTCCAATGTTTGGGAGTTGGAGGCACGGACCAATCAGCAGGCTCTGGTCCAGGTGACATCACAGTGGCTGCAGAGCACCTGCGGCAGTTGGAGGGGCAGAGCAGAGGAAGGACAGAGCAGAGCGGTCTTGCTTCTCTCTTGTCCCCTTTGGCTATTGGTGTCATTCTGTCACTCTAGAAGCTTCTGTCACCCAGGAGCTTCTAGAGTCAGGAGAGGAACAGCTAAAGGAATGGGTAGAATTAATCCCTTGATGGACCTTCCTGCCTGTGAACTCCACAGGCTTGGAGAGATTGCAGACCTAGTGATGTCTGTTCGCCTCTCACCCACCCGTAAGGAAAAGCTAGCGCTGGCCTTGAAGAATGAAGGCTATATTCCAAAGCTGCTACAGCTTTTCCAGGTCTGTGAGAGTGCAAAGGACACCAAAGGCTTGCATCTTCTGTTTGACATTGTGAGAGGAATTTTGTACCTGGACAAAGCCCTTCTTTTTGAGGTGATGTTTTCTGATGAGTGTATTCTGAATGTCATCGGATGCCTTGAGTATGACCCTTGTTTGGCTCAGCCAGGATGGCACAGGGAATTCTTGACCAAAATAGCAAAGTTTCAGGAGATTATCCCTATCAGAGACCCTGAACTCAGGAAAAAAATCCACCAGATGTCCAGGGCACAGTGTATTCAGGCCATCATCGTGCCTAATCCGTCAGATTTTGAAGAGGGCTTTCTTTCTACCCTCAATTCCTTCATCAGCTCCAGAAGGGAGGAGATTCTACATGGGTTGAAGGTAAGTGGTTTTTAATGTGGCTTAGATGGGATCTGTAGAGATCCCTCAGGCTGTGGTTTGGAAATGGTTTGTAGCTGGTGAACACTGTAAAAATTAATTGCAGGCACTTTCATTTGCACAATATTCTGAATGCTTTCCCTTCTTTCTGATCCCTTGGATATTTTCTTTTCAAAATGATAAATTTCAGGTGAATATCTTAATGCTTTTTATGGGCTGTAACAAGATAAAGTCCTTCTCTTTGATTGCCAAGCAAATCCTTGGGGCTGGTTTTGTACAAGTACTTAAGGAACATGCAACTTCCAATATTTTGTTCCAGGGACATTTATTTTCACTGTGTAATTTGTGTTCTTTTTGTGTGCTCCACAGAAAGATGAGGAATTTTTGCCTAAAGTTTTTGCGCAATTAACAAATGAAGCTACGCCTGGTGAGCAACGATGTGAGTTGGTAAGTCAGGAATCTTGGTGTCTCCTCAAAGGCTTTAAATGAGAGGGATGAAGTAGAAAATGAAACTGCTCTGAGAGTTCTGCAGTCTCAGAAGTACTACTGGAGAATCAGCCAGTACACCCCCCCAGTTCAAAATGCAACTGCTTCCTTTTTCAGAGAGTTTTCTGACACAAATACACAAAGCTTTTTTTTTTTTTTTTTTTTTTCCCTGTGCAACAGATGAAGTTTCTCAAGGAGTTCTGTGCCTTTTCTTTCACATTACCTGAGAAAAAAGAATTTCTTCAAACTTTGGCAAAGTTGGGATTTCTTCCAACTCTCAAAGTGTTAATGGTAAGTGAAAACTTAGAACTGGTTTCAATAAAACTAGAAAAGCCCACAGCCATATAGTTTTGTTTGTTTTGTTTTGTTTTGTTTTTTAAATCTGCTGAGCACCTTTTTGTAAGTCTGATTGGAGAGCTTTGCTCTGCTAAGAGTGGAGGTTTCTGGTAATGTCCAGAATCCAGAAGCTACCCACAGTTCTGCTCTAGAGTAGCCTGGCTTGACTGCTCTTACTATTTTCACTTTTCATGATGGAGAAGTCTGAGGGCAGTGAAGTCCTTGTGACAAGGTCGTCAAAAGATGAAAGAGACCTTTTCATGTGGAAGCTTGATTATTGGTTTTTTATCAGAGAAAATCTCATCCCTTAAGGAATAGTCTGACTTCTTGTTGCATGTAAATGGGCACAGAAACTGTTGTACACCTTGGTTTGTACAGTTGGTCCTTTAGTACAAAATGAATTAATTGTGGATAGCAGGTATAGAATATCAATGAAGTCTTAGATATTCAAGCAAGTAGGATGTTGTGAATGTTTCCAGCCTAAGTAAGGGCTCTCAAATTCACAGACAACCTTGTGTCCTTTCTAAAAGAGGAAAATATTGGGGAAAGGATTTGCCTGGTTCCTTGTTGCTTTTCTGTAACCATATTATCATGTTTCTCATGAAAACTTTTGTAATGAAATTTTTTGAGTTTTAATTTAAGTTTTTAAACCGCCTCTTTGCAGCTTCACATGATAATAAATACTCTAGAGTTGATTTACTCTAACAAATTAATCTCTTTTTTTTATTATTATTTTTGTTAGGGAATGGATGATCCGCAGGTTAGATCTGCTGCTGTAGATATATTGTCTTATCTAGTAGAATTTAGTCCAGCCATGGTCCGAGAATTTGTAATGCAAGAGGCCCGGCAGAATGAGAATGTAAGTAAAATTGGTTTGGAATTAGTTGAATTTAGCAGTTTTAGGGCAAACAGGAAAATAACCAGCAAATTAAAATCTAAATTTCTGTGTTTTGTTTAAATTTTTATCTTAAAAAAATTGCAATAAGAGGAGAACTCATTCCATTCTTGTGAGTAATTATTTTATAATTTCTTTCTTTGGGTTTTTTTTCTTTCAGGATACCCATCTCATCACTGAGGTCATTGAGCAGATAATCTGTAGTCCTGACGCTGAATTTGGAGGAGATAATCAGTCAATAGAGATTTTGTGTGCTCTGATTGATCCAAAGAAAATGCTGGCCACAGCTAGTGTAAGAGAGCATGAATGGCAAAAGACATGACACTGTTTTGGCAGATTTAAAAGCCTGATATTCCCTGTTGCTGTTATTGTGGGCAGAGGATAAAAAACTATAGGGTTTTTTTTACTGAGTGGAGTGTGGTCTGATGGTGACTTTAAATAAGCAAAAGATAAACTAATTGAACTAATGAAAGGTATATCTGGGGCATCATGCCAGTGTTAAACCACACAGCCCCATGTGTCAGTGCCATAGCACTGCCTGACCATAGCTCTCTCCATCTGGATGATAAATCCTGAAAGATTTAAATACATTGTAATGTACCAGAATACCTGTAAAAGGGTTTACAGGGTGTTCTGGGCAAAACTACCTGCATTTCAGAATGGTTTAAGGACACTTTGTCAAGCACTTTGAGTCACTTCTGTTTTTTCCAGTTTATATTTGCAACCATGTTGGGGATTCTTTTAATGATAGCTAGATTGGTTGGATGTCTCACAAGTTTGTCCCCAAAAAAAAGAAATTGATCTTGTATGAAGAAAATGCTGCAGAGCCAAAGAACTCAGCTGAGTTCTTTGTAGGCTGTTTCTTCTGTTATTACTCTTTTTTGTTTAAAAGGTTGTATGTGAATGCCAGTGTTTAATGAAGTTGTTGTTGTTTTTTTAGCGTTTAGAGATAATTGAATTCCTCAATATCTTCTACAACCGTTACATTCGTGTTCTTACCGCACCGCTTCTGGCTGATACATCAGAAGACTGGTATGAAATAGGTAATGACAATTTTAATTTTTTTACCCTTTGAAAGGCCTTACAGTCCTGGTAAGAGCAATAGACCTGTGATTCCTGCTGGGAATATGCTTGCTGCAAGCTGCTGTTCCTCCAGGGACAGGGATTCTGCAGGCAGGAGTTTTCATAGCCCCTTCCTGAAATTGGGAATGTTGACATAGATGGTATACTTTGTAAAGAAACACTTCCTTCATGTATATTGAGAATAATGTCATAGTTTTGCTAGTCTAATTTTAAATAATGTTTACTACAAAAGCAAAAAAAACAGCAGTTGCGTTTGCTGTTTTGTTCTGACCCAATGTCCTGCTTCCCAAAACAATCCAGTAAAACAAAAATCCACTAAAAATATGGCAGGAACTGCAATAGTAACTGGGCTCAGTGTACCTTGACAGTACATTATTTGTTTTTTTTGTACAACTTAAGGCATTCTTTTTTCTCCTAGATAATTATCAAACAGCAGAAAAACTTGCCTCAGTTTTGCAGCTGCTGTCTTTTTGTGTGGAACGGCACAAGCATCACATGAAGATTTACATTATCAAGAAAAATCTGCTAAGGAGAGCACTGGTCTTGCTGAAATCCAAACACAAATTTCTGGCCTTGTGTAAGTATGGAGGTGTTGTGATTTCCTTCTTCAAGGCTTTGTGTGTCCTGTGTGGAAGGTGTATCAGAACCAATGTACACTTGAACTCAGAATTCCTGTTCCTTTGCTGTGTTTTACTGGCTACAATTAAGTAATTTGGAAAAGAAACAGGTAGCAGCTGTCTGTAAGCACAGATTTACATGTAATGCAGTTTCTGATGGGAGGAGGATTGTTGTCTCTTTTCAAGTCTACAGGGATCCTTTCAAATCTTCATGACAGGATCCTTTATAAACAGATTGCTTGCCTCATTTCAGTGGAAATTGTGTCTTTTCATAATAATGTTCTAAATCTGGTTCTCCTTGTGGAGAGTGAATTAAATGTTGTGAGCCAGGATCTTTAAAGACTCAGGGCTGGTTCAGGGAGGGGAACAAGGAAAAAAGCACAGGAGGGAGCTAAGTTTAACTTCATGCATGCTGGAATGCATTACTGCTGGACTTGAGAAGGAAATCCATGGTTCCTGATGACCTTCAAATACCCAGGGAAGTCCAAGCAGGAAAGAAAGGTGATCTGCCAGCAAATGCTGGTTCTGCACTTTGGGGGTGCATCTTCCTCTCAGGGTAACACCAGGTTTTTCAATTCCTCCACAAGAAGGTGAGAGCCCTGGCACGTGGTTGTTGAATGCTCAAATGTCTTTCTTCACACAGCTGCTCTTCGCTTTATGAGGAAGATAATTGGCCTGAAAGATGACCTCTACAACCGCTACATCACCAAGAGGAAGCTGTTTGAACCAGTTGTGAATGCTGTGCTGGACAACGGGAATAGGTCCAACCTGCTCCAGTCTGCCTTGGCGGAGCTGTTTGAATTTATCCGAGTGGTAAGTTCAGCAGCAGCCTCAGCACTGGCACCTCCATGGCCTGGCACAGGGCAAGGGGCAAAAGGCAGATTTCCAAGATAGCAAACATCCTGTTTTAATGGGTCACAAATGGAACTGGGGTGCTGCTGAGTCTACTGTCCATTTCTAAGGGAAGTTTAATGATTCTTTCTAGATCTCAGCTCTTTTCCTAAGAATAAAGCTGATTTATTCCCCTTTGTTCTCGACAAGAATATTTTGGCTCTGGACAAGGAATCAGTTACTTTCCAAAATAAAGTTAAAAGCTTTCTGACTTTCTGCATGTGAACATTTGAGACTGAAACCCTGTTTTGTCCTTATTCAGCAGGATATTCAGCTCCTTATTGCACATATAGTTGAGAACTTCTCTGATGCCCTGGAATCTGTCAAATACATTCCCACATTCCAGGGACTGAAGACAAAATATGAGCAAGAAAAAGACCGAAAAAATGAGAAACTGAACAGGTATGGCCCAGTTTCTTGTCTTATGAGGCTGCCAGTGCTGCCATTCTGCAGGCCTGCTGGTTGGTCTTTAATTTCCCAGAGAGCAGCAGAAGCAGGTGGCTGGGATTGGGATTGGGTTTCATTCTTGCTGAGAATGTCGTGGGTTAGAGTAAACCTCCACCTACCTTTCTTTGAGTAGAGCTGATGTGGTCAGTAGATTAAATGTTCTGTTCAGAGAACTCTCAGCTTATGAAGAACAGAATCTTCCTCTGTTCTTCTGAGCTAGGATTCAGTCCGACTCATTTTCACCTGGGTATTTGTGAAGCTTACGGTGAGGGTGGAAGCAGGGATGGAGCTGGTTTACCTTCTCCAAGTCCACCTAATTCATTCTAAAGCTTTGGAAGGCATTTGTGACCTGGCTGAGTCTGAAACATCAGTCAAAGCTTCAGTCACACACACTGCTGTGTCTCTTGCAGTGTCCCTTCCAAATTGCCTGATAACACGTTTGTCAAAGAAACCGTAGTCTTACCAGTGAATGAAGATCTGCAGGTCAGTGAAGGTGAAGAGAAGGCAGCTCCAATGTCACCACCAAGCTCCAATGGCTCCTGTCCAACCTACACAACCCTGACCACAGTGGTGACATCCCCCAAGGTGGGTGAGAACTTTTATGGAAGCTCCTGTCCCTCCTGTCCTCGCCAGGACAGCAGAGCAGCCTCGTGGAGCTTTAGCGGGTGTAGCGGCACAGTCAGCAACAGCCTTGTACTGGGAATCTTTGTTAGGGACAAATCCACCCAGATCCATGACTAGTTTCACCAAGAGTGAAACCCTGACTAGTTTGGGGAAAGGTTTAAAGAGGACAAGGTGGGACTGGAGTCTGTTGTTAACCTGGTGGGCACAGGTTAAATTTGCATCTTCTGCATGACGGAACTGTTGCTGCTCCTTGGCTTCCTTCCCTGCCCAGCTGGTGCCCTGTGTGTGTGATATACAGATGGGATTGCCTTTTCTGCAATCTATTCCCCATCAGGGAATTAATAAGTGTTTTTAAGCAGACAAAATATAGGAAGTGATACCTCTTTAATGCCTTTTACAGCTGAGCATTATTTGAATCTTTGCTTCTGAGCAGCTACAGAGAACTTTGGGAAGAATTTTATTGCTCACCCCTAAGACTTGGGGGCAAAACAGATGCTCAGTGTGTAATTTTTCAATGTGGAAAATTAATTTTTTACCTTTTTCTAATTGGCAGAGAGGTCTATTTGAAGTATTTGCTCATCCTGATGATGAAGATGGGACACTGCCAAAGAAAAGAGCTCGTCTGGATTCCTAAGGGAAACGGAATTTTTTTAAAAGGAACTTTTATTATGGGTTTTCCAGTGCTGCAACTGTTTAATGTTAAAATACGGAACCAGAAATCCATCTCATAGATCTCTCTTGTAAGATATATCTATATATATATACACATATAGATATAGATATATAGATAGATATAGATATCTAGATACAGATATATAGATATGTATAGATAAATATAGATAGATATAGATATCTAGATATATAGATATATAATAATAACTTAATGTAGTGCTTATATATATTTTTAATAAAATAGAATATAATACATAATTCTATCTTTTTATAAGATCTTCTATATATAAATTTATATATAGTATATAATTATATATAATTTTATATATAATATAATATAATTTTATATAATATAATACAATGCAATATACTATAATTAATATAATTAATATTATGTAATATAGTAGTAATATATAGTAACATATGTTAGGTCTATTTCTCTTAGAATACTTTAATGTGAAGCCATTTCTATGTTTTGGAGATTTAGTAGTTAGTTTAGGGTAGTAGCTAGTTTTAATTGTAGCTCTTTTTTAGAAAAAGAATTGTTTTCTGTATAGCTTTTTAAGATAGTTTGTTCCAAGTTTATAAACAAGTTAATTTTGTATTAAATATCCTAATGTACTTGTTTTACACCATTTGTAAGTATGTGGTAGTATTAATGCCGAGCTGTAAAATTCAGGAATTTAAATTAGACTCTGTAATTTCATAAGATGTGTTATTTGGAAGTTTTGTTATTTGTTTTAATAAAAAGTTACATGAAACTTTTTTGGGTGGGTTTGCTTCTTTTTCTGTGAGCTACTGTTGCAGTGCAGTCACACCCTGTGCAAAGGGTAACCCCACTCTTGGCTTCACTTTCAATCTGTCAGGACCAAGCCAGTACAGGGTTTTAAAAGTATTTCTACTCTTTTGAAACTGAATTGCAGGTGACATCTCAAACTTTGCAAGTAAAGTAATTATTTTTGCCTGAAGTTGCTTTCTTTTAGCAGATTTCAGTATCTGGCTGTATTCTACAGGCTCTCAAGAGGCTGAGGCCAGTGGTTGAGCAAATCTGCCTGCAGGGATGCTCAGCAGCCCTGCTGCTGAACACATCAGTGACTTTCCAGCATTCTGGAGAGTCAATGCCCATGTAATTCAAAATACTGATATATAAAGTACCGAGATGCTTGTCTTAAAGTTCTGTAAAACTAAGCGTGAAATTAGAAAACAAATCCTTTTGCTTATTGATAATGTAATTTATTCTCAAAATATCCATCTTTTCTCGGGGCCTGTGATGAGCTTCTTAAAACCACTGCTTCCTTGCAGCTTCTTTGCCTTTGAACTGGAGGACACCCTGAATCAGGGACTAACAGCCAGCTCGAGCTTCTCCAGCAGTGCACTGCTTTCCTCTCCTGTGCTTCCAACCCTCCCACTGACTTGGTTTTACCACAGGAGGCAGCTTGGCAGCACCCACCCTTCCTGGCTCATCAAGTACCTTGTCCTTGTAAAATGTGTCAGCATCATGGCACTTCTGTTCCCTTGGCTGAGGGATGCAGAGGAAGGCTGTCGTCATTTGAAAGCTCCCAAAGAGGAACAAAAGAACAGAGCAAATTTTTTTACCTTTGTAAAACAAGACTTTTCAACAGAAAAATTTGGGGTTTTTTTCCCCATTCAGCTGTGGGGGGAAAAAAACCCTGAGATTGATTGGAACCTAAACAGTAGGTCACAGATTAAAACAAAAAAAAAAAAACATTTTAACCCTTAATTGTTTAAGTTATGGTTATCACAGATGTAACATTTATTCCCACTAAGCTGCAGCAATCCCCATTAATGTGACACTTCACCTTGCATCAGGAAAATGGGGTTTTCCAAAAACTTTCCATGTTTATCTGAGCCACATGCTAAGGCCAGGTGCTTGAGAAAACCTACTTGAAGGTTTTATACTTTGGTCATCTTGGCTGGGTGTGAAATGGAAAAATCAAGCAAGAAACAATGAGCTGCACTGACAACACAAATCACTTCAGCAGAAATCTTTAGCATATTTGTCAGAGCACTTTGTTTAGAAACCTGTAACAGAAACTCAGTTTTTATTCAACAGGATAGAAGGAACTTTCCACTCCCAAACCTTATAGCTCAGGGGGAAATTTAATTAATATTTCTAGGATATTTTGTTATACAAATTATTTAATCACTTAAGGTTTCTGTGAGGAGCTGCCCTCTTGACTTCTCAGGGCTGATAATTACTGTATCTGGAGAGAAGGGATAAAGGAATCAGGTAAGATTACCCCTGAAATGAGGTGGAGTGCAGCAGGGCAGGAGTGAAATGCAAAATTAGGAAAACTGAAAATGGATAAAATTTAGTTAAGTGGAGACATTTTACGCTGAAAATACATTTATATTAGAAAAACCAAAAAACAAACAACAAAACCAGACCAAACTAGAATAAATGTAACAACTGTATGATGACTCTTGACCAAGGCTGGCTTTTTCTTAGTAGTCTAGACTTTTAAAAAATTTGAGTTGTTTATTTTAAATGTGTGTGAACAGATATCACCTCCCCTGCCATACACACAGGGAAATTTAGTCCTCACTTAATAAGAGAGCGCAGGAGCCATGAAATCATGAGTACAAAGTGCTTCTCTGAATTATCTACTGATTTAAGGTTTCTCTCTGCTAGAGAAACCTCTCTGTTACAGAAGTTAAGTAAATCTCTCTGCATGGAAAGTAAACCAGGTTACAAACAACTTTTTTTGTGGCTATTTAGATATAGCTCATGTTGGTGAATTCCAAATTAGAGAAATGCAAAAGGATCAACATTTCTCTAAACAAAATTAATATGCAAGCCTCACACTGGTTGCATTTCTTGTCTCCAGAAAGCAGCAAAAATCTGGGTGGTTTCACCCCTAAAGGTTCTATGTATGAGTGGGCAAAAAAGTTTGTATTTGTGCAAGTGGTGGTTCAAGAGTAGGATAAATACACAGCTCTTCCATATCTTCCAGCTAGATGTGGGATCAGGAGGGCTTGTTTTGGGTGACCCTCATGTATGTGCCAGACACTGCCACAGGAGGTACACACAGCTTGCAGACTGCTCACCACATAAAGCTACTTATTTTCTAGAGCTTTCTCTCTGCTGACAGCTTATATTCAGTGTTTAGGAGAGACTAAATCATGCAGCTGTATTTACAGAGCAATGCTATTTTTCGTTCCATGGCAGAAGGATAGTTTTCCCACATTTATCAGAAGTGGAATCTCTACAAATTAGACATGGAAGTCAAGAGGAAAAAAATCCTTTCCAGTGTATCAAATGGCTTCAAACTTCCCAAGACGACTTCTCTGCTCCTTCAGTTTAGCAAATCCAGGACTCAATGCCCTCTGCAAGATTTGCTCTGAAAGCTGTGTTCACTCCTGAATTAATTAACTCAGAGATAATTAACTCACAGTTAATTAACATGCCAAACACATGTTACTGTGGCTGTGCAGCTACAGAGATCCTACCATAACCTGGATATATTTACTTCCACTAATTTACTGTGAATTTACTGTGGACATCCAGTAAATTTATCATAGTCTTAACCCTCGCTTTTAGATGCCAAATTGGTTCAGTTTCCCCTGTTTCACTTTGTAAAGCTCTCTGGAACCTGGGGACCTTTTCTTAACTCCCTTCTGAAACCTTCCCAAGGCTGCAGTGGCATGAACCTATTGTCTACACACAGGTAATAACTCCCTATTGCAATCTTGGCAGCCATCTACTTATACAAGAGGATTGATGATGGGAAGAGGTTAATAAGGAGAAAAGGTGGAAAATATTGTCATAATTGCTTTGTACATTACTGAAAAAGTTTTTAGAAGAGGAAAAAGACAGTTTTTTATTATTTTGATCTACAATACTATAAAAACATTATAATGAAGATGAGTACTACTGTGAAATTTTTTTGTTTATTTGAAAAGACTAATTATTCTTGAATGCCTCGTTGGTAAGTTTTCAGTCAGCTTTGACTACTGATCAAATGGCTGAAAGCCAAGCATTGTTTTCTACCCATGTTTCACTTAGGCAGACAATCAAGGGCATTATCCCAATTATACAACGATTATTTTGGAAGAAGAATGTACCATTTCAATCCATAAATAATGCATTTCACCATCTCAGCATGGTGGAGGGGGGCACTGGAGCTTGGTAACTGCAGACTTCTGAGAAATTGCTTTGTAGGGATTTTCAAAGGTGCCATCATGGAGGCAGGTGTCTGTCCTGGAAGTCAGATGGCAAATGGATATTATTTAAGTTCTTCTGGATTGCTGCTTTTTTTCCCAAGGATCACCACTGCTGCATGGTCTGTCATGTATTTTGGGGCAAAATGGGCTGAGTCAGAGCTGGTGCTTGGACCTTCCCCTACATTTCCAGGGACAGACAGTACCAGCTCCTCTCTTGGCAGACTCATATCTGTCCTCCTTGCTCAAAGTAGCTCAGTGTAATGCTGGAGATGCCAATTATCCCTACAGAGAGTCACTCACACCACTTTGTCACAGACAGAGCGGAGTTCTTGGTGTTGGACCTTCCCCTTCTGAACTTGGTGACTTCCCCCAAGTAATGCTATAGTAATGCATGGAGTGCCAGCAGGGAAAATTTTGTGTTGTATCCACCCTAGTCAAGTAATTTAGTCTGGAGTCTATAGGTGTTTAGTGAGAAGAGTAAAGTATCCAGTAATGGTGGGCTAAAAGTTCTTAAAGCAGTGTAATATCATGCTTTAAAAGGCTGTGTCTTAATGCACAGGAATATCAATTACATTGGTATATCCGGATTGTTTTTTTTTTTCTCTGAGCTTTAGAACTTGCTGTATATTACTTTGATTCTATTTATTTCTGAACATTTAGTCACCTGTATCCCTCGTGTCCTTTTAGCTTTCCTGAATATAAAAGTGGAGGTAGCAGCTGGGTGGAACACTTGGAATATGGACTTCAAGATGCAGATTTTTGACTTATTTATAAAAGTAAATGCCTCATCTTTACTTGTCTCTTCTAGTTCAGGTGTTAAATTCTCTTTCCTCCAGCTGAGATTTCCAGAATGTAAAAAAAATCTCTTTACCTCCACTAATACATGCAAAACTGACACTGGCTCTTTGTGCTTCCTCTGCTGGGGATTGAGTGAAGGCACTCTGTGTACACTATTGTCATTTCAGTGGTAAATTACATTGACTTCTAATCTAAACTGTTTCTTTCCTAGCTTCCATATAGGTATCCTAATCTTGTGCACTCTTTCATGTAATCTACTAGTAGTTCTTTTTTGTCTTATACTGTGTAGTAAGTAACTCTGTTTAAGGCCTTTTGACTCTTAATCTCCCATCTATTCAATAAATAATTCATTTTATAATAGACCTCAGCTTCCATTCTTGACAACTTATGGGCTGAAGTGATTTAGGTGTGGGCTGCCTAAATTCAAGCTGCTGTCAAAAATCTTAGTCTAAGGCAGGCCTTGTCTGAAGCTCCCATTTGACCCCTAAAAAGGTCAAATAGGAAAAATGGGAGAATGCTTTCTAGCTTGAATCTCTGAGCAAGATTTCAGTTCAAAAGGTTGTGTCTTAACCATCTTTCCTGACTCCTCTGGGTCATCTGACAAGAACATCCTGTTATAACCTAGGTCCTAAGGGGGATTGTCCTGCTGTCTTCAGTGAAGCTACTCCAGAGGTGTCTTTTTGTTACTGAGTAAGGGAGTGTAATTTACAGAGTAAATTTTGATGAGACAGATAAAAGCCAGCAGAAATTAAATGTGAAGTTTATAGACTGGAAGTTTGTTCCTAGGGCTAAAGTGTCATGTGAAAATATTTTCTGTAAGACATTGGGGAACGCCCAAATCCACAGACAGGGAAAGGATAAAAGTCAGAGCTTCATGCCATTTAATTTTTAGAGATTCTTCTGTATTATGAGTATGACTTATTTTTATATTCCTAATTGAAGAGTTTGTATTCATAAATTCTTTTGGTCATCATTTCCTTAGTTCTAGAGTAGACTTTTCCCCAGTGTGTTCAAAGCAATATGTACAATATTTCTTGAATTCAAGTGTAAGATGCACATTCTACTTGGTTTCTCAGGCACTATTTTATTTTATTAAAATTATTATTATATTTATTTTTTTAAAAAAAATTAATTTAATTTTATTTTAAATTTATTATTAATTTTCAGTGAAGTACTGAAAATTCAAGTACCGAAGAAATTTTTCTACCTGTAGTTTTCAGTATCTGAAGTCACAAAACACTGATACCTCTGCCAGTGATACTATGTAGGAAAAAATATTACAGCTGCTTTGTTTTAGAAACAATGTACATAGTTTGCAAATTTTCATCTGTTTTTTTTTTGTTATATTGATAAATCAAGCCTTGCTTTTGATGATATCGAGACATAAACAAGAGAAAACATAGTTTGTGTAGATTAAGATGAGGCTTTTCTGTTTATAGACATTAAGAAAAGATTTCAAATATAAGACTCCATGCAAGACTTGATTTCCTGAAGATCTCTCAACCCCACTGAAATCAGTGGGAGCAGAGTCAAAGCTGCCCCATCAGAGTAAAGACACTTTATTCTTCCATGCATTCAAAAGTTTCAAAGAAGGTTCAGGCATTCTTTGGAAAAATGGAGACAAATGCTGTTGATTCACCATTCTACACTTGTTCATTGGCCGTGTAACAGGCAACTGTATGTTGTATTCCTAGGCTGAGTTATTTCCTATCTCTAAAATATTCATGGAGCATCTCTGAACAGTTTCAGGAGTCATCCATGACAGACTCAGGTCATGGTTTGCAGTCTGTATTCACACTTGTTTTGATGCAGAGCAGCCACATCTCTGCTTTGCAGCTGAAGAGAATAAACCCAGATGCCACAGTCCCAGTGGGAGGAGAAGGCTAGGACTCCATCCCATGAGGAAAAGTCTGATTCTTTGCTCTCTTCCCGTCCTCTTCCATACATTTTGTGCTGGATCCTCCCTGTATGGCCAGGCATGAACCTAAGGAAACAATGAAGTCTGACAAATTAATGGATTCATGGTTCACAAGTGATAACAAAAGTGCAAAAAGAAATATTTGTCATATTTAGGTGATGTGATTTACCCAAATATCTTTTGCCACAAAGTGCTCTGGATGGAGCTCAGTCCCTGCTGACCAATACATGATGTGTTAAATAAGTTCTAACTCCACATGGCAAACTTCTGCACCTTGTAGATAGCTCAGTGACTACATGAAGTCCATTTCTGAGTTTTCAAATCTAAATCTACCAAAATGTCTGGCTCCATACAGTATAATCCATTATATTGATGACTTGATAGAGGGAAAGGATTCACCTTCTTAGAAGGATGATAAAATTATGATTTTCTGATCTGGCTCTTTGCATGGTACCTGTAAACTGTCACCAGGGTTCAGGTTCATTTCTCTTGTCTCTCAGACTCACTTAGATGCCTTTCCTTCAGCAGAATCCAAACAAATCATTTGAATATCTGGCTTCTTTCTTACATAAAAAAACAGTTTGCCTGTGGGAGGTGATCTATCATTTTGTTACCCTCTGGTGATCTGACAAGAGGATTAGAGCCAGACAGTTCTCATCCATTTATATTTAATTAGAAATAGTCATTACCAAGACTGGGACTTTCAGTAATTGTGTATTTCCTGCTTGCATTTGTTTTTCCTTATCACTGCTTTCCTGTAAATCTCACATTAACCAGTAATGATGGACTAATTGATTTTGAAATTGTAAATAGTAGACATAACTTGTGAGTGTTTTTGATTCAATGCAGGAACAGCAAGGCTCCTGGTAGCTGAGAAAAAAAATAATATCAGATTTTTATATGTTTATTCATACTGAATTCCACACTATTGTTTAGGTCCTTCAAATGGCCTTGCTGGACTTTAATAACTACCTTGGAATAAAATTTGTCTCTTGAATGCCAGTTACAGTGTCAGAAGCCCATCCTAAGCAGCTCACTAAGGAGATTTGCACTTTCTGAGAAGTTCATTAAAACACTGATATCAATTCTCATCAATTATGGAATAGTGCATTTTTATTTCTGTAAATGCCAAGCACCACAAAGAGGTAAGTTGCTGTAAGCAATTATTCTAAAACAGACTGGTTTGGATACTCTTCAAAAATCAATTTGCATCCATTAAAAAATACTGTGATAATGAATTGCATTAATTGTTAATGTTTACTTTCAGTGTCATTACAGAGCCCATCCTAAATCTTTCCCACAGAACAACCAGTTGGCAGAATGTGCTGAGAAGACAGAGAAATGTGAGGATCCTGAGTGTAATTGTTTGTTTGTAATGGCTCAAGACCCATTATTCACTTAGGAGAGTGATTTTGTTCACGTGTTCAAACTCCTGCAGCTCACTGGCAGAGGTCCCTGGCAAATTTATCTGAGTTTCTCACTTTGAATGCACAAGATCTGTGTAGACCAAGTAGCAGGGCCAAAATTACTTAAGAACTTTAATTACTTTAATTACTTAAGTTCTGACACTATTCAGATAAACCAGTTGCATTTTTTAAAAATACATAATTTATCAAAAGCAACAATTAAAATATACACCTCAAAGTACACTCTGTGTGAAGGTTAAATCAGAAGCAGTGTGTATTTTCATTCACTGCCAGTTTTATACTGCTTAAGGGTTATTCTGGGTGAAATATTTTTACTTTTTCTCATGTCTCTGTACCATACCATAAAGTTCATTATCCTCATGAGATGAGAAATAACTTTCAATCTCTAAAAGACCTTTTTTCTTTTAGTGGTTAACCAAAAATTATTGATTGATTGATTGATTGATTGGGCATTTATTGTCTATTGGCTCCAGCTACATCCATGAGGATTATTCAGCACACAGACTAAGCACAAGCTGTTAAGAGCAGAAAAGTATGATTTGGTGATTAAGTCATGGGATCAAGATTCACATTCCTCATGATGTTACTGCACCTTCTAATGCTTTGATTTTTCACTTGAAGAATGAGAGAGTGTCGGGGGTTTTATATCTGGTGTTTCATGAACACGTTGATAACTGTTTACAGGATCCAAGAAAACAGCTTTCCATGATAAACCTTTTTGGAAATCACTAGTTCAAAATCAAAACCATTCAAAATATGTTCTGGTTTTGCTATATATGTCTAGAAATGTGTCCAGCTGTTTTGCTAAAATTTCTAAGTGGAAAAAAAAACCTTTAAAGCAGTTTATAACTATCAAAACCTTTTGCAGTGCCTCTGATAAAATCCCGGTATTGGCTGACTCAGCTTGTGTTCTGTTTGAATTTATGCTGATTGACAAAATAAAAAGCCTGGGGAAACCAGTGAAATGTGAATGTGAGAGGTTTCCAAAAGCAACTCTTCCCATGTAACTACCAGACAAAACTTACAGTTCTTCTCTGCAAATCAGAAGTCAATTATCTGGGAGGACAGACACATAAGAGAAAAGGCTGACTTGCAAAAGGAAGCTGGAGTAGTGAGGAGACAGAGGGAATGAAGGGTGAAACGTTTCAGATCCAAGGGAAAAATGAAAAGTGAGTGCAGGAATGTATGCTGAATGAGTATATTTCTCCAGAAGCCCGCGTTTAAAAATCCATGCACATATGTACTGAAGAAGACATGAAAGCCATTTATAAATTCAGTATTGTAATTACATTCTCAGGAATGGCCATAACCATTACACAGTGCACCTCTGGCAAGGGCATTCTTTACTCCTTTCACCTACATTCTATGAAAACAAATAAATCAGAACCTAATACTCAGCCACAAAACATGCAAGATCCATTGCTCCAAAATTAAATGAACAGTTAGTGACATTCTCCAAGGTAGGAGAGGCCGTATTTCCCTTTTCAGGAGGGTCTGAATATATTAATCCAAATTATCTGGAAAAACATCCGGGCCTACAACAATTACTAATACTTATTTTAACATTTTTTAACACTTTTAATTGGTGGCATGATACAACCAAAGTGTGATTCAGACAAGACTTTACTGGAGGAGGGGAGAAGCCTCACAAGATACCTGTTTTCATTGTTTTCTGCCAGCTCTTGGTCTTCATGGTGGAGTAAGAGACAATTGCTCAGTGAACCCTTTTTTAACCCTAATTTGCTCTCGTGGTCAAAGCACTCCCAGCCACCTCTCTCAAGAAAACCTATAATGCTTTTTCTGTTGACAGCAGCTGAGGACAGGAGCAGAACAAGGTGTGAAGCACGTTCATTAAAGCACAGGGCAGACTGATGGCTAAACACATGGCTTAATTCGGTCTGTGAAACCCAGAGAACAGCTCCCATGGGAAGCTGGTGCCCACATTCGAGCTTCAGCTTTAGGATGAGTGTGTTTGTTTTACACTGCATGGCTGTATAAATCTGATCTGTCTCACTGGATGATGCCGCTGCTCTCACCTCAGGGCTTGTTCTCTAAAAGGACCCATGGGAGGGCTCCAGTTTCTCCAACCAGTTCTGATTGCATTCAGCCTGCAGCCTCTCAATTCATGGTAGGTAGCTCACTTGGAAATAAAAAATTGCAACTTTATTTCCTTCCTGATTGTGAGAAGTTCAATTTCACTTGGATTTCTTTTCTCTCTCTCCTCGGATGGCTGAAAAGGAGAAAATGTTCAGCCTTAGAAATAACATCTGCCAGCAGATATTGCCAAGCAATTATCAAAAAAAGAGCCCTGGACATAGATAGAAAAGCTTAGCTGCTCCACTATCAAGGCAAGCTCCTGAGCCTTCAGGTCTGTCTGATACCATTTGCCACAGGTTTTGATCATGACTCAGCCAATGCAGCTGTGGATTTATAGCTGAAACAACACAACATGACTCTGTGACATTAGACCTGTTCATTTAGCACACAAATCCTTTTCACATGATTAGTATTTTTTTGAAATCAATAAGCATTTGACTTAAAAGGCACTAACAGAGCCTGTCCTAATGTCTTCTCCTGATTTCCTCTCTGTACTTCTCTTTACCCCCTATAAAAACAAAACAGAGCAGAAAATGACTTCTATGTATTTCTCATTAACTGGTGTTTCAACTGACATCTGATTTTTCTTCTCTCTTTTTAAAACAGCAAATTCAATCTCCCCATGCTGTGCATCTTTACAGAAGCCATTTTAGCATAAGTTATGATGTTTAGCCAAGAGCAGATGTGAAAATACTCCTGCTGACATCTACCACCTTCTACAAACAGCAGAACACGGATTCTGATCCTGTTCCTTTGAAGTAGATGAAAATTGTTCCAGTGTTCACTAAAATTAGGCCAATTCACAGGGAAAGGGAAAGAAAAAGCAAGAGTATTACATTATCCTCTGTCTTTCAGGTTCCCAGGTATGAGAGAAACATCAGTCTTTATCGTTATTCAACACACACAATATTGAAATGCTGAATATCCGTGTTGGTGGAATAGGACCTGTTGCACTGAATGTGATGACAGTCATCCTCACAGGAGTTTCACAGAGTATAGAGAAGGCCAGTGGGTACAGACCTCTAGGAAGTGTTGGGATAATGATGGGAGAAAAAGAGATGTGACTTCAGGCACCCAGAGCCAGGCATAGGGAGCCAGACATACCGAGTTCCTTTTCAACTGCCTTGGAAATGAATTCCCACAGCTGTAATTTCAAGCCTTATGACTGCTTCATGCATCCTCTGAAATACCCAGTTTAACGTGTCTCCAAAAAAATGGGAAGTTTTAGTTCTTTCTTTATGCACCTGCTTATTAAAATATGAAAGGCTTGTTCATGTAAGCTCTTTCAAAAACTAGCAGTGTACCTCATGATGGGCAACCAAACTGTATCCAGACTGTCTGAAGTGTTACCACTTTCCAGGGGGATCCCTTTTGCAGGCATTGAGGCATGACAGCCACTTTTGTGTGAGCAGGATGGATCTGTGAGAGGTTTGTTCCATGTACTGAATGGTGCCAGTAATTTTGTTGACAACAGTGAAGTGAAAGCTTCAAAGTAAAACATTAATGACAAATGCCTTGGAAATACATAATACCAGCTGGCTGGTCCTCCCAGGAGACAAACTTCTTTTTTTTTTAATTAAAAGGATTTTCTCTTTAGATGGTCTGTTTATCTGCTGTAATTTGACAGTATATTAAAATGATACCCAGATTTATTTCTCAGAAGACAATTGCCCTGGTATTTAGTCTCTGTGCCTTCTAAATCTTTCCAATACATTGCTCTTCTTCTGTTTTCAGGCAGATTCTACATTTCCTGAATGGCCTGGTATTTTCCTGCACACAGGCAGTCACTCAGTGGCTGTCACCAGGAGTAAATATGTGCTTGCATAAGGAGATGAGCACAGGGAGGAATGGATGAATCACATAAGCAACTCTCCTCCTGGTACCTGGGGCCTCTTTCCAGAACACTTCACACACCAGGTAAAAATAAAAAAAATCATCTTTCCCTGCAGCTTTTTTTGCTGCCTGGCAAGGTGTATGTGTGTAATGAATGTCACAGGATTTTCCAGTGGGAACCCATAATGCCAATCCTGGCCATCTCCTGGCTTCCATTCCACTTGTCTGCATCTCCTGCCACATCAGTCTCACTGTAAGGGAGCAGAATGATTGCAGGCACAGTTCTGGGACACCCAGCAGCTTTGGGAGGGTGTTTATCCTCATCACCTGCCAGATTATTGATTGTTTATTGACACTTTCTCTCCAGCTCTCAAGGATTAAATGTCCAAAAAGATGCTGAAGGGGATTAAGGTTGCCCCTAACCACCAAAAAATGTAAAACTCACAAAAGATTTTGTTTGGCACCAGACACCTAAAAGGTTAATAATCACGGGTTTAGATTGTGAGCATAAAAAAATAAAAATTCTGTACTCCTACCCTCAGAGGAAAGGTATAATTTTGTGATGAATAGTATTAGTAACTGATGATTTAATACATAGAATAATGTGCTGTCACTGGCCTGTGCAAGATTTGCCTCACGAGACACTCCTTTACACTTTATTATTTTTCCATTCTGAAGTGAACACGTTTCACCTCTCACTTCATACATTCTCCACCTCACCCTACCCCATCCTGCACCCAGTTTCATCACATGGAAATTTTACTAAGATTCTTTCTGAGCCTTCTGCAATCAGTAGGAGTCTGGCTTTCAGGTTCAATATATATTTTATTCAGACCTCAGGTTCTCTCTGCAGAAGCTCTGGGCAGTATATTCAAGGATTTCTTTTTCATGTGTTATCTTATATTGGATTACAGTTTGGGAAGTGCTGGCAGCTGGGATTTGACATTGAGAGCTGCTCATCTGGTGTGTAAACTTTCTGTTAATGCACCAGAATTTACAACAGTGCTCAGTTTTGAGCTTTTGCAAATGTACTTTGTTTTCCCATGGGACCAGCCATGCTGATGCTTGGCAGTCTGGACCCTTTATGAATTCCCTCAGTTGGTGAAGCTGGATGATGACTCCCTCCAAAGCTGGTCTCAAGTATATCGTGATTTCAGTTTTGCTTTTTAAAGCAAGGAAGATTAGCAGGATTTCTCTAGAAAATACTGTTTCTCCAGACATTCAGGTGTAGTATGAATGATTAGGAAGGTTTGGGTTTTTTAAAATATTGTTGTCTGTTTACACTCTTGGCTGTATAAATCCCCTTAAAATCATAAACTTGGTATATTCTCAGATGTTTTAATACTTTTGGAATATGACACAAAGGCACTTTTGAGCTTTTACCCTGAAGTTTCACTAGAAGTTATTTAGATTACTACTAAATGATTTTTGATTGAAGTCCTGAAAAATATTCCTGCAATTGTTTGAAGTACTTCTGTTTATTAACAATTGCACATTTCCTTCTGTACTGTCAGAATCTTTCATTACCTCTTTGAGACATTTAAATATGAGCTTTTTGGGTTTTTTTGTTTTGCTTTTTTAAGAGATCCATGGATATTTGATTCTGTATTTTGGTGCCTGCTAAGAAATGGCTATACATTATTTTCACATGTGTCACAACAGGATGGAGAGATCTTCAAGTCTCATGGCTGTCTCAGCACATTTACAACATGGGATTTTTATAGGTAAGAGCAATATGACCATATTTCATAAAGAATGGCTTTTATTTCTCTGCAAATGCATCTTGACCTTTCTTTGTCGCTCTTTAAAATTATTTGGTTTACAGCTTCTGTGCAACAGGTTTAGCTTTGGGTTGTTGTTCACAGTGCAGAAGGTGAGAAGATTTAGGTGTGTGAAATGTTTTATGTATATGATGTATAACAGGGATCCAGGGATCTCCACAGCTTGGGCAGCACCTGCTGACTTTCTAATGCTAATCTAAAGATGTGAGGTTTGGGAAAGGAAATGGATAAAATTCATTGGAATCCTAATATCTTTCTCTCTGTCCCATTTCTACTGCTAATAAATGTGAGCAGGGAATATTTTTGTTCCCATTTATGATGGAGGATGTGTACTCAGAAACTCTTCTGCTCAGAGTTCTCATCCCATCTCACATCAGTCCTACCAGGAGCTGCCCTGCATGCAAGCACTGAGCTGTTCATTCCCTGATATAAAACAAAAAGTCTATAAAAATTAATGTCATGTTGAGCAAGCCAGCAAGTCAGCAATCTCTTAGTGGATTTTCCCTCCTGACAAGCTTCCCTGCAGAGTTTGGCTCCTCTTTGCTGTTTTTCTCTGGAATTTCCCTAGCAATAGGTAACTGCTCCCTGTCTGCACTCCTGCTGGGGAGCAAACCCCAGCTCAGGGCAGCAGGATGCTGCCCTTTGTATCTCACCAGGGAGTTTCAGCCCTGAAATTGAAGTTGTTTTCATCAAACTAGTGTCTACTTGGTAAGTTCATCCTTTCAGACAGAGCAGGATGGGACCTTTGCTCTAGATTTTGACAGGGCCTCAGTGGGGAGCAGCTCTGCTGCAGTGGTTTAACTTTTCAGATGTGATCCTGCTTCCTGGAAAGGGACATGAACTCAAAAGCCAATGGCCAGGCAAGTACTGACAGGAGCTCAGCTTATTTCTAAAATTTTCCAGGTTCTTTCTTGTCCCTACAAAAAGCATCTCAGAGGCCACAAGATGGAAATGTTAATTTTGACAGCCCATTTCTATTAAAATCAATGCCAAAATTTCCGCTGACTTCCCCGACTCCAGGCAGGGCCTGCACTGAGGATTTCAAATGCAGTCTGTTGCACAATGATACATTCAGCACAGCTTTCTACTGCCCAGCCTTGGTATTAAGGAACTGTGTGTGTGCTCATTGAAAAGGATTGACATTTCAAACTATTTAAGAAACTCCAAAAAACCTAGATTGCTCTCAAAGCCCTGTTTTATTCGGATAGCATACGGTTATCTCATCCCATTTCTTTTAAAAATCAGAACTTTGACTAAATTTCCTCCAAAATTCTAGTTTGCAGAAATACATGTAGTTGATTCGAGATGCTGAACATTGCTTTCACTGAGAGTGAAAACTCCAAACTTTGGAGGCAGCTCAGAGGAAACAAGCCCTGAAGCATCTTATTCTGCACATTATGGATCAGCTGGAACACAAACATACATCCATGCATTCTGGAGCAGAATTAAAAAATAAACAAATCACAAAAAAAACACCCAAAAAACCAAACGAATTACGGCAGGTTTAATCAAAGCAATTAAATTGCTTTTGTTTATCTTTAGAGATGACCTTGCAGCTACACTGTATGCAGTGGGCAGCATTGGAGAGACGCCTGAATGGCTCAAGATGGTGCTGTAGCAACATTGTTAATTATGTGAAAATTGGGTTCTGCTAAAAGCAGAGCTAAATGTGACTGTGCTTACAGGCGGTTCATGCAGAAACTAGCGCAAACAACACCTCTCTGCAGAGGCCACACAAACTATAATAGGAGCAGTGCTGTCAGGGGAAGGAAAAAATTGTGATCTGGGGCAACCAGCTAATACCAAGTGACATATGTTAAATGAGGATCCAGACCTTCTGCTGGTGCCAGGCAGCTGTGCAGCTGGAGAAGTGCCTCTGCCAGCTGCTGTGCTTTGCTGCAGCAATGGGGCTCATGTCCAGAAGCATTAAAGCACACACCACCAATCCAGTCAGAAAGCATCAGTGAAGTCATGATGAAACACGAATAAGGTTGTGCTGGTCCAGCGCAAACCTAGAAATATCTCATTAAGGAATAATTCTGGTTGCCAGTGCCACTGCTGAGGCAAAGGTGTTTTATAGTGTGCAGAGGAATACCAAGCACAGGGCACATTAGGCTGTGTGTAAAACTTTTGTCTACCACACTGTGTTGGCATTTGTGCACCAGTGAACCATGCACAGTATGAGGTAGGTGGGAGTCAGAGCAATGACACACATTCATGATCATCAATGGCTTCAAGAATGAAAGCAGCCCCGAATCCAACAGCAGGAATGTGTTGTTTTACACCTAGGAGTCACCTCCAGGAAGGCATGATGAGCAGGAGCCTGTTGGACCTAGGAACTTGCATCCTCTGAGCAGCTGCTCCTAAGCTTTGCTTCAGTGAGAGGTCAGTCACCGTGTATTTGCCCAGACACTGCCTCTCACTATAAACGTGCACATCCATGTGGTGTGTGACTCTGTGTGTTAGTTCACTCTCCCCCATGCTCTCTCTCAGGAGAAAATCACTGCAAGGCTTCCTTGATTTCTCAGCAGTTTGCACACAAGGTAATTTAAAATACTGTGCTTTGGAAAATACTGGTTTGTAGCTCCTGCTGCAGCAGCAGTGACCTGTAGTTTCTACCCCTGTCCTTGAGAAACACTTAACTACTAATAAGCAAAAGTCCCCCTGGCTGTTTATCCAAATTGAAATCCAAATATTGCCATAATAATTATGAAGCAGAAATTGGATGGGTTTTTCACAGGAGGATAGGGAACAGTGAAAACAAATGCTGCCAACAACTGTCGTCCCCATCAAATAATTAATGAGAGAAAAGTGGGGGGTGGGTGGGGGGGGAAGGACCTCAAAGGCATTTTGAATTACATGCATAAATAATTCTGGGCACCAGGAATGAGCTTAGTAACTGCATGCTGTGAGTGTGGCACTTGTGCTGAGCAGATGCAGAGGCTGGTGCTGTGGAAATCCGTAAAGCAGGAGCTTGGATGGTCAGCAGTGGATGTACAGCTAGCATTAGGCTCCTGACTCAGTGGTTAGCAAGCTGGATTTTCAGTAATTAGCAAGCCAAATTTTCAGAAGTGTTGAATGTCTGACAGCTCCAGCTGGCTTCTGTTGTACATATTTGGAGTGCAGTGTTCAAATTCAATGCCTTGGAAATATTTTTGATTTAGCCCTGCATTTAGAAATCCAAGCATTGGCATTAGCTTTGAAACAATCCCTGACTCACAGAACTTGAGGGCTGAGCCCAAAAATACAGTATTGCTGTAAGAGCTGGAGGTAGGGAAGGTGTGCTGAGATATGGGGATACCTGCATAGAAATGTGTTTTATTATGAGGACTTCTCATGCTGCTGAGCCATGTGTCATTCAAGGCTGCTCCAAGGGGCTTTAGCTACTGCTCTTTGTTACTTGCCTCTCACAAGATGCTTTCAGCTTTGTGTTCTGCCTCTGTCTCCTGCAGTGGAGAGAGAGAGAGACATAAACTACAAAGTTAGTAGGCAGAGAGGACATAGTATAAATGTCCAGGGAAATTATTTAAAAGAAAGAATTACCCGTCATCATTTTTTGATATATTTTGAGACTGTTTTTGGGGAAGGGTTGATGTCAAATACCTAATAACACTTTGGCAGAAGCCAAAGAGGAGCCAGTGGCTGGTTTGTCAGCTTTTCATCATTTATTGGTCTTTTTGTATTCCAGACAGAAAACTCAAATATGGTGAATATCTAAATGCAACAGGGAAGGCACTGGAAGTAAAAACATATTTATATAATTTATTACAATAAATATTTTGCCAGTATTTTGTCTGGTAAGATCCCTGTGTTAAGACAGGACCTGGACTGTCTGTGGGTCCCTTCCAACACAGGGTATTCTATGATAATATAAAAGCTGTAAAGTATGTCCTAGTATAACACTTTTGTTGGATTTACTTAATTTGGTTGAAAATTATTAGAATTTGGGAGGAAAATTGCAGTCTGGAGCTCTAAAAGGTGAGAAAACCAAAAATCTCAGTTATTTGAACACAATATTTTGAGCTTTTAAAGCTCTTTTTTTTTTTCTTTTCTCCTACCTTGTGAAAAATGAAAAACCTTGGAAGTTTACAGTCTTTGTCTTGCTGGGAAGTCCCAACTTTATGTTGAGATAGCTGAGCTGAAAGGTCATGGAGTCCTTGAGCACTTCATGATCTATTGATGAAAAAAAACCAGGGTATTACTGGGAAAGTCTGAGAAGGTGTCTGATCAGCTTAGCTTTTCCTCTTTGTATAGAATTAAATCTGTAAAGAATTGCAATGTAATTATAAATAGCTCTTGGCTACCTGGCTTGTGGCACTGTTAATCAAATTGGAGACTCAGAGCACTCAGCTGCAACCCAGGGCAATTTGCAATTTGTTGTTTTGCAAGGCAAGGACTGAAACAGTTATTCATCTGATGGTTGTGTCTCCTCTAAGGCACAGTGATGGATGGAATTCTTAATGTCAGCTCAAAAATTGTTGAAACAAAAGTCTTGGTTTTCTGTACTTCGATGACAAGATTTGAAATGGCACGTTTATATCTAAATTCTCAGGTATTCCCTAATATCTCCTTGGCATTGTTTCCTCAGTTTGATCAGTGAAATAAATTTGTTTCTGAGACTTCAGAGACTTCTATTAAGGTTTTCCAGTGTGATGCAGTTCCTGATGCTTTGCATCTTAAAACTGGGATTCATTCCCCAGTTCTCTTGCTCTAGCCCAGGCACTGTAGGATCTCATTGGTTTTGTGTGAAGATGGTTAAAGGCAGGTGTGGATGACTGATACATGGACTCAGATCAGCAGGGATACCCAGAGGTTTATTGAGAGAAACGAGCCAGTTTTATGCACTTCTTCAAGACACAGTATTTCCTTACATGGTATTTTTCACTAGGTGACCCATCACTCATTCCCACATCAGCAATGCGCTTTAATGTCCTTACATGAGGGTGATCATGTGCTGTTCCCTTATCTGGCACACTCAGGCTCCTCTCTGTAGGGCATCTGCCGTGTCACATCTCCTCCCCTCGAGCTCAGGTGGAGACAAGCCTCTCTGTGCTGCCATGGCTGTGTCCATAGCCTGTAGCTCAGCTCCAGCTTACCTCCCTCCACAGGCAGGGAAAATTTTAATTTTAATTTTAATTTTAATTTTAATTTTAATTTTAATTTTAATTTTAATTTTAATTTTAAGTTTAATTTTAATTTTAATTTTAATTTTAATTTTAATTTTAATTTTAATTTTAATTTTAATATGGCACTGTGGAACACTTCATTTTCCATTTCAAGGGAATTGTGTCTCAATTATTTGGGCTTCTTGATATATCACGACTTCGGTGTGTCAACAGATCTGGTAGGTGTAAGAAGAAAACTTCCAAATAGCTAAACTCAGCTAGGAGAAAAGGTGAAGTAACAAGCAGAGAATGTTTTGAATTACTTTGAGGGTGTTGAGGGGAAAATTGGCCAAAGCTGAAGGCCATGGAGGAAGGAAGTGAGGGAGGATGCCCCAACCTAGATGAGATCACCAGTTCAAGATCAGTTCTAGAGAAGCATCCTTTTCAGATCCAGTCAGCATTTTCTTCACTAGATGTTAATCTCAAATTATTATGTGCTGCCTGCATTTCATGTGAGTGCTCAAATGTCCTGCCCCTGTTATGGATGTCTTCCCTGAAGAGGGCACAGAGAGCACATATTCCTTTTCTGTACAGAAAACATTTTCCTGTGTGGAGATTCCTATTGGTTCCCCCGTGCTGCTCCGAACACTTAACACTTGTGCATCATGTCCCTGTCTGATGTTTATCTTCTTAACAAACCAGAGGATGTTGCTGACTCCCTGTTATTATCATCAATCCTTTCCTGCAGAACTGCCAGCCACCTAATTGTGCCTCAGCTCATACTTGGGTAGCTGATTATTGCAAACTAAATGGAGCATCTTTGTTTGCACTTTTGGGTCTGTTCCTGTAACTTCTCACAGGTACTCTGAATTTCATCCTAAATAGGCCGAGAAAAGTACAAAAATGCACGTTCAGAATGAAACACTGAGCAGATTAATCACTGCAGAACACCTCAGTGGACTCATTAAGGGGAAATGAAGGACACAACAGTGAAGCTAAGAAACACACAGCAAACCTAATTAACCTGGAACATGACACTTCTATGTAAATAGAGTTTAAATAAATGAAATACATAAAAATAAATAGTAATTTAAAAAAGCATCAATAAGAGGATACATCATCACAGGAGAAAAATCAAAGCTGTTGTGGTCATCTGCCTTTTTAGATTATACCAATCATCAGGAAACAGAAATAAAGTCTCAGTTGCTAACAGAATGTGTACTTGGAGTGAATCAAGATAGGCATGAAAATATCATGGACAAATAGCATTTCTGAGAAACCTACATCTAGTGGCCTTGCTAATGAAGTTTGGAGTCATGGTAACACTTTCCTGCTTCGTGCAACTTTGCTTGAAATGGCTTTTTTAAATTGCAATGTGCTCAACCTTTTCAGCAACTAGGAAAATGGGAGGAAAAATGGAACCCTTCTGATGTATGTTCTCTGATGCTGGTGGGGGTCTGAACTAGACTGGGATGTGTCAAACCTTAGAACACGTAGGAAAGAGCTTTCTTCTGAAAGAATATAGAAGCAAACTCGTTGATTTTTACTCCTGAAAATAAACACAGGTGATTTCTTTTGTGTCAACCACTGATAGTGGTGTAATTTTACTGCATGTATTTAGTATGTTTGATGCAATCAGTGTCCTTTTTTATTTTGGCTGAAAGAAAACGAGGGCCAGGGGGAACTTCTGACTTATGAAAGAAATCTTCATATGAAGTCCCCACCGATAGTAATATGAGAAAAGGAAGGATTAAACGAGGTGTTTATCAGCTTGCAATTCCTATTTTATAGGGCAAAATGCTTTTTAGTGTTGGTGCTGTTATTACTTGTTTTCAGCCACTTTAATTTGTTGTGATTTGGGGTTTGTGCCTGGAAAGAAAAGGCTCTGTTATATTAGTCACAGAAACTGGTGATGAAGAAACAAAAAAATGTTTTTCATGGAAAGGCTGTGAGAGTTTATTTTGTAGAAGAGCTACGAGGAGGCCTTCACGTATGGCCCCAAAGACAAACTCCAAATCCATAGCAGCTTTTGTTTCTCTTTCTTCCTGTCGTGTACTGTGACATGGAAGGGAATTTCTTTAGTGTGAGCATGGTTGGAAAACACAGATCCCCCCCAAAAAAATCCTTCCCTTCATTTCACCTGAGGCAGCAAAGCCTCACCATAGTGATACCACCTGAAAATGAGAGTGAGCTCTCTGGTGCCAAACGGAGATGTCAGAAGAGGGACACTTGTGATATCAGAGAGATGCTGCCAAAAGAGGGAAAGCTTAAATACAGGTATAATTTTCTTTCCAATGAAAGCTACAAGAAGTATTTTCTCAGCAGGGAGGGAACAGAAAAATAAGGTCTAGTAACTTCTGCCTAAAGCCTTCAGAGCAATGTAGTGGCAGCCTAAAACTGATTAACAGAAAACAAAATCTGGTAGATTCAAGGACTCTTTACCACAGGACCAAAGTGCTTGTTGTCCTGAACTTGTAACTTTCTTTTTCAGCTTGCAACTGAGAAACTGAGACACTGAAAAGCAGAAGAGGTCTGTTGGAGATGCATGTTTAGCACTACAAATCCCTCTGACCTTTGAAGAGCAGCTTTTCCTGCTAACTCCTCAGAGATGCTTTTTCCCCTCCCTTTTTCAAGGGTATGTGGAAAGATGGGAGTTTACCTGCTCCATTTAGACTATAGTGCTGGACATTACAAGTTCAAAGGGAGTAATCAATACACAAATTGATAAACAAGCTAAACAACATCAGCTGAGCAGACTAGGGATAAAGGGCACAATATCCAAGACTAAAACTCTCCAGCCACTAGTTGATGATGAAACTGGAGACTACCTCAAAGAGATTCACCCTGGACTTCCCAGCTGAGAGGGAAAGAAGATTACTGGAGATCACTAGGAACATTATGGGGGTACTGTGGGACTATACAAAAACTTCTAAGGAAATCTCCCTGATTGATATATCTGATCAAGATACAGATCTCTAGATGCTTATGCCACCATTAACATCATGTGTGTGTAGGAAATACTACGTATTTGCAGTCAGAGGGACTATGACACAGTTTTTTATTTGATTGAGCTCTGCTTGAGATGCAGCTGATAAATCAAGAGAAAGGAAATAGGATCTGCTGGTGTGGGTGAGTTGCTCATTTCAAGTGTGTCAGGCTGTGGCTTCTGCAGGGGAAGAACATAAAACCTCACAATGGCCTGAAATGGTTTTGTGCCTGCTGGAAAGGGTAAGGCAAAGAGAACAGTGAAAAGCAGTGGTTGCTGTAGTGGATGGAATGCTGAATAGTTTTGCTTTTAATGAGGATCAGGGATGCTTGGAAGGACACCCAAGTGACAGCACGATGTGGCTGCCCCAGCCTCACCCCTTCCTGCCTTACCTCCAACAACATCACTGTGCTTTGGGCCCCAGGGAGTCCAAAACACAGCTTGGTCTTGTGCTGTAAAATGCCACTGGGGATGGGCGTCAGGGCAGCCACCAAATGCACACAGGGACATGTACTGGATACTTTGAAAAAGAAAAAACATTAGAAATAACATCTCATGGCATTCACGGGCCATTTCAGGCTACAGGCTAACAGAAAGGGCATGAGCTCTTCTGGAGAGTGTAGGAAAACACCTGTAGGATATGAAAGATTCTTCATATTAATGCTTACAAATTATTTTTTTGTGCAAAAGAATATTATTTCTTTTGTTTTTACAGAAAAACACCAGCTAAACATAAAACCAGATACCAGTTAAATGTAAACCAGCACACCTTGGGATTGCCTCGCTTTATGGTGGAGAACAAGAAACCTTGTAAAGGCAGTGGTGGGTTTTGCATATATTGTGCTTTATTTCTTATCTTTTTTCCCCTTTTCTCAGTTCTGTTGTTTGAAGGACTGTGCTGGAGTTGCTGATGGTGTTCATAAAACTGTTCCACATTGCCACTGCCTTAGGCAGCTCTAGCAGAAAAGAGCCCTGTGGCTCATAAAGTGATCAGCAGTGATTTATGCACTGTTTAAACAAGAAGCAGGACTATCAGCTGCCTCTTCTTCCTGCTGCAGGGCTGGCCCAGGCAGGGTGAGCCACACTGTGATAACCCCAAGCCTTGTGTGGGGACACAGCTCTGTGCAATGCGCACATGGATGATTTCCTCCAGGGACTACCAGCAGCAGTGAACATACTCTCTGATCTCTTTCCTTATTTTATCCCTTAGAGGGTGTACTGGGTTTGACTAGCCTGCCTTTGGTAGCCAGGGGGCTACAGGGATGGCTTCTGTGAGGAGCTGCTAGAAGCTTCTACCATGTCTGGCAGAGTCAGTCCCTGGCAGCTCTGAAGGTGGATGTGCTGCTGGTCAAGGCTGGGACACCACAGAAGAAGTGGTGGTAACAGCTCTGTGACAACACATTTAAGAAGAAAGAAAAAAAAAGTTATTGCATTGTTGTAATTGTGGCCAGAGTGGGGAGACAATATGTGAGAGGAACAGCTCTGCAAACACCAAGGTCAGTGGAGAAGGAGGGGCAGGAGGTGCTCCAGGCACCAGAGCTGGGATTCCTCTGCAGCCTGTGGTGATGAGCATGGAGAGGCAGCTGTGCCCTGCAGCCCATGGGGATCCATGGGGATGCAGAGATCCACCCACAACCTGTGGAGATCCACAGGGAATGCAGAGATCCACCCACAGCCCATGGGGATCCATGGGGATGCAGAGATCCACCCACAGCCCATGGGGATCCATGGGGATGCAGAGATCCACCCACAGCCCATGGAGATCCATGGGGGTGCAGAGATCCACCCACAGTCCCTGGGGATCCATGGGGATGCAGAGATCCACCCACAGCCCATGGGGATCCATGGGGATGCAGAGATCCACCCACAGCCCATGGGGATCCATGGGGATGCAGGGATCCACCCACAGCCCATGGAGGAGACCCATGCCACAGCAGGGGGATGCCTGACAGGAGGCTGTGACCCCATGGGAGGCCCATGGACAGAGGAGCCCAGGCTGGAGCAGCCTGGCCTTGAAGGACTGCACCCCATGGAAGTGTGACCCCGCTGCAGCAGTTTTGGGAGGATGCTGCCCATGGGATGGACTCACACTGCAGCAGTTCAGAGATGTCTCCCACAGGAGGGAGCCCAGGGTGGAGCAAGGGAACAACTCCTCTCCCTGGGCAGCAAGAGCTACACGAGGTGATGAACTGACCATAACCCCATTCCCTCTCTCCTTGTGCCCCTGGAGTAGGAGCTAGAGCTGAGGAGGGAGGGGTGGGGGGAAGGTGTTTCTAAGGGTTCATTTTGCTTCTCATTATTCTACTTTGATTTTGTCAGCAATAAGTTTAATTCATAACTCTAATTAAAGCCTATTTTGTCCATTGTGGTATTTGATGAGTGGTATCTCCTGGTCCTTAGTGCAGCCCATGAACCCTTAAAATTTCTCTCACCTTTTCACTTGTGGAGAGGAGTGAGAGAGTAGTGCACGGACTTTGGTGGGTGCATGGACTCTGGCTTTTACAGAGGGTAAAACTTTAACACACTCTGCCAAGAGGGCAAGCTGAGAGAGTGCCTGTGAAATCTCTGTGTTCAGCACACATTTGTATGCTGGAGCTAGGTTAATTTGCCTTATCTGACATAACCTTGTACCAAACTGGACATAGATAGGGAATTAAACATGGCTGTGGGTAAACAGCTTTTTGTGCACAATTGCAGTAATAATTTAGAGTTATTTCTTTTGATATTTTCTCATCAGGGTTTTACATTTGTGAGCCATTTAAAATGAAAAGACACATCTAGGGGAGTTTGTTACAAACATGCCTCAAGATGCTCTATAGAATGAATTCTGTAAAAACCTTTCACAGGCAGGAGGTAAATAACATTTTACTGAAACAGGAAATGGCCACAGTGAAGACCAACACTAAATGACTGTGGGAAGCAATATAACAATCACTTACTTCTAATTCCTTTTGGTGAACACACAGCCTCCAAGCACGGCATAATTTTGCTTAAAGCACTGGGTTCTGAACTAAAAGAAGCCATTTAAGGGGGAAAAAAAAAAGAAAATAAAAAAGAACTGTCAATTATATTTGAAAGTCAGACTTAAAAAATAATATATAAATGTAAAAATATATTTAAATATATAATATTATATATTATTAAATATATTTTAAAATAAAATATGTTAATAATATAATAAAATAAATTAAATATATTAAATAAATCTGTTAAATAAATAATAATATATATTGAAATATATATAAATATATACAAATAATATATATATTTACATATATATAAAATTTAACATCTCAGTGTTTTGATACTGTAGGGATGCTTCAAGATCAGGGAGTGACTGGGAAATCCTTTTCTAAGCAAATAGGCTATACTTAAGAAAAATGCCTTCTGAGTGTATCTGGCTGTGGTGTTTAGTGGGGCTTTTTCTTACAGGCTTTGGTTTTACTTTTCATTTTGCCATTGGAAGTCTGAAATCCACTTTCAGAACTGCAGCTTTAGGTGAGTGAAGAAGAAAATTTCAGCCACGAATCTTTAGTAAGTATTACAAGTTCTTCTATATACCAAGCTAAGGGACAATTTTTATTCTTTTTTTTCCTTTTGTTTTTGGTTTTGCAAAAGCTCTTAACAGTGCCAGGAGCATGGGAAATAAGTCACAGAAAATGCCATTGATACTCCCACTAACACCTATTCTGTAATTTTTGTGTGCACATTATGGAAAATTGGTCTTAAGTTTTCCCATTTGTCTAGTTTCCAGACAGAGGAGGAGGGAAAAAAGGCTTTGCAGCGATAGGAGGGAAAAGATAATGAAGCTGAGCAGTTCAGTTCAATCTGATCCCTGTTAGTTTTGGAACTTTCAGTGAATCCATTAAATAAATTGCTTGAGACACTGGAAGGAAAATTGTACATCAGCATCTGAGTACTAATGATTTGTGAGATTTACTCTAAAACACTATCAATGCCATCCTTTTATATAAATTACTTTAAAGCAAAGAGTGTTTTTTTTTTTACATTAAATGGTTTGTACCAAAAAAACTGGTAGGTAATCTTGAGAGTAAGAAAAAGGAGCATAATTAAAAAAAAAAATGGGGTTAAAGTTTGTGGGCCAGGTTTGGCAAGTTGTGAAGTTCCAGTATTGCAGTGGATGTGGAGACAGCAAAGCTGACTGAAGTCATTGCAGCAAAAATACACATGGAAGGTTGCAAACCAAACCAGCAAGTCCAGCCCTGAACCAGAACAAGGCTGAGTTTGAGAAATAAAGAGAGGGTCAAACCAGAAATTGTGTCGTCTGAAAGTGGAGAGAGCAAGAATGAGGTGGAGGGGGTAGGATTAAAATAAATTATATCAAAAGGACCAATTGGTCCAGATGTCTCAAGACCACTTGGAACATGTTGCTTGGGCTAACTTCTGCTGGGCTCTTGTTCCAACATAAAGCAAGAGCTGGAAGACAATGGAAATGCAGATAACAAGTGACATGGAGTTCTCCCCTCCCCTGCTCCCAAGGACAGCAGGATGCAGGAGTGGCAGCTGGGATCAGGAGTCAGTGAGAGGAGCATGGACATCTGCAATCACCAGCACCACTGGGCCAGACCCTTCCCCAGGGAGCTGGAACCAGTTGTGGCCATGGCCAAGGAGTGCAACAGGGCTAGAGTTATACCATGTGCCTGAGAGCCACAAGGAGACTTAAAGGCTGCTTTTCTCCATTATCTCCCTCAATTCAATTTCTTCTCCACAAATGAGAATTAATATTTTCTTGGCAGATCCTTCCTAATTCCTTGACTCAACCTGCCAGGCATCAGAGAGAATGTGTGGCATCATGGAGAAAAGGGAAATTAATCCTGAAATGCATCTCATCCCAGGGTACTCGGTTACTTTTTTTTCCCAGCTGTCACTGGGGATCCATCTCTCCCTAATGCACCCTCTTTAAATCACACAGTTGACTGCATAGTAACAACCAACTTTCTATTTTTCTCTTAGGGAGTCACAAAATAATGCCATGTCTGGAGGATCAGGCAGTGACCCCAGAGCAGAGCTGGAGAATTTACCTTGAGTGTTTAGAAAATCTTCTCTAAAGAATGCAATGAATGCATAAATGATGAATGAATAAATGATGCAATGAATTCAGAGTAAATTATAACTGGTTTCCTTTTGTCAGCTGCTAGACTCACAGTGATTCCAGAATGAAGTTATTTCACGTGCTTCAAGAAGTCAGACTGTTCCCAGCAGTAACCTGAGACCCAAAATTTTGCTCAATGAAAAATACTTGGTGCTCAGGCAGAATCAGCGCAGACAGATATTGGGTAATTCTGCAATGAATGCCAAGGGACATTTTTCATGTTTGTGTTGGAAATGATCCAACTTTAAAAATTTTATAGTAACTTTAATAATGGGTTTGTTCACCTTTGCCAAAGGGGAATTAAGGCTTCTCTTTAAAAGACTGTTCACTGAAGGTTTGAGTTTTAATGGGTGAGGCCTGATGGGCTTCAATCAACAAAAAGATTCCTAGACTCTGAGTGTTTAACATCTACAGATTGGGAGTAGCCAGAAGATACAGAAGAGACAAACAGACATTAAAAAACATAACTCCCTGGGGCAGTCAGAAACAGCTGGTCTGGGAAAAGGTTTATAAGAAAACCAAAGAATGAAGGCCAAATTAGCATAGAAGGCAAAGGGATCAATAACTAATAGGAGACTGAATACTAAGAATTGTGTAATATAGAATCAATGAATAAGAATCAGATTAATAAATTAATTAACTACGATTAAATGAATAAGATGATTAAATGAAGAAGAATTTTACTCTAATTCCATGCCCATCTCTCTGAAGAGCACGACTGAGCACCAGATGTGTGCAGCAGACTTTCTCCTGGCCTGATTTCAAGATGGGATCTTAGAAAGGGACCTGTCCCAGCGCTGCTGTTACTTTGGGGTATTTATTTGGGCTGGGCTGGGGGGAGATGTGTACCTTTATATCAGCACATCCACCTCTGTTAGGGGACTCATCCTGATCCCAGCAGGATTTGGTTCCCTTGAGCAGAAGCAACAGCTTGTTGCAGCACACCTACTATTGCAATAAGGACAAAACCCAGCTTTTTTCATACTGCAAAGCAAATTCTCTGCAGGAATCTCTGGGGTTGCTCATGTCAGACGCTGACACGGTGCTGAATCTCCAACCCACAGCCTGCTCCTGCTGTAGAGCTACAGCCCTCTGGTGGCACCAAATCACTTATTTTGTGGAGAGCTGCATAATATTATAGGGGAAAACTCACCTTTGGGCTCTGACCAGTAACCTGGTGTTGCCTGGAGGGGTAAGAGTATCTCTGGGGGAAGAGTCCAAGAAGCAGGGTGCAAGTCAGCATCCATCTGCAATGCACTACATAGACAAGACCCCCCAGATAAAAATTTCTAGAGCAAATTCAGTGACTGAGAGAAAGGATACTTAAGAAGTGGGAGGGTGTTTACCTCACAGGACTAGGAGAAACCTTAGAAATCATTGTCCTGAAAAAATTATTGGTTAGTAATGAACCCCTTAATAGTGTTCTGACAGTCAGCAATAAACTCTTCTCTCTCCTAAAGGAGAGTGAATGAAACATCCCTTAGTCCTGGGTAGTGTTTGTTTAGCTTGATATTTAAAGTGTTCCAATGACTGAGATCTTGTGATATTTTATTCCCTGTACTTCATTAGAGGAACAATTAGCCTATTTGTCTTCTATCTCATTCATAGCTTATATTGCACAGTTTAAAGTCATTATCCCTTCACCTATTTACTATGATCATGGAAAAGGAAAAAACACACAAGACCTTTTTTTTTTTTTTTTCATATTTGAATACATGTTCTTTGAGTTTTCCTTAAAGCTAATCAGCACAAATTCATTTCATCTTTCTGATCAATCATATTCACAAAAAGGTTCTGCTTTGAATGCCTTCACAGCAGTTTTTTCAGACAGGACATGGCTCTTGAGCATCAGTTTCCAGAATGAAGAATAACCTCAATTTCCACCCATGAGATCTCAGCATGAAACACTTGTGACACATTTCATTATCACGCCCTCTCTGAAGTTTTGTTCTGGACTAGAGGGACAGGAAACCCTGGGCTATAGCATCAGGCTCTGAATAAAGCAAGAATAACTTGAAAAGACAGCAAGGGTGAATGGAGTGCCTCAGCTGGGCTGTGCTTGTAGATGAGATCGTTTTATAGCAGCTGAATAGTTGTACCAACAAGCTGTCATATTATTGCTGAGAAAACACTGAGCTTGGAGGATTAATTTGAAAACTCTGGGCACACAGCCTGGGGGGATCTATTGGACTCTTACCCTGTCTTAACCCACCAATGTAGAAAAGGTTTTTGCCATGAGAAAAGAAACAGAACTGGAAGTCCCCAGCACAGGGAGGTTACAGGAGCCCCAAGGTTGCCCCACAGCAATGGCCAGCAAAATGTGGCCAACCACAGCTGGGACTGGATGAGTTCTTATCAGAAAGATATGGTTCCTTTGGATTTTGGCATTTTTTAATGCATTTTATGAATTTTTATTTAGTTTGAGAAACTTGTGTTGACTTAGGCAAGCAGTAAGGACTACAAGCAGCTCTTGGCATTGCCAAAATATACTCAAGTTGTGCATAAGGGATGTAGCCAAGATAGTTTGCAAAGTGGTTTATAACAATACAAGCAATTAAAGGAGAAACAAATCACCCTCTAGTACCAGAGATTTATTGAGCTGTGCAGCAGTAGGTAAACACCCACTCTGGGGTGATGGTGATGTATCATATACTGCATTTACACAGCAAAGAACCAGCCTTCAGATTTTGTTGTTGGAAGGAGTCACACATAACCTGGGGACAAAGAGGGAAAGTGCAAATTTTCCTCTGTGTTCCCTCTTGTTTATACTGCAGGCATTAGGGTGAAAAGTGTTCTTTATATAAATGTTCTTCAATACACACTCATTGTTTTAAATCTAAAAAGGTTTCAAGCAGTTGGTTAGGTGTTTCATTAATGTCTATACAGATAATCTTTCAGTCCTTGGGCCATCTCTAAACAGGAGTGAGTGTACAAGATCCCTGGGTAGGTAATTCACCTTTGTGGTCCATTAGATGAGCCAAATAATTCAGTGCATAACAGAAGCAGATTGATTTTTCTGGGGTGGTTTTGATTCTTTAATTTTGAAAATAGCAACAGCTGCAGTCTGCTCCAAACTTTTAGGTTTTCCTTTTAGGCTCTCTTACTCTGATTTGCTGCATTTGTATTCAGTTTTGGGCTCCTTGCTCACAAGAAGGACGTGGAGGGTCTGCAGCACAGTCTGATGAGGAGGACCTGAGGGAGCAAGGAGTGTTTAGCCTGCAGAAAAGGAGGCCTGTGGGAAACCTTATCTCTCTCTACAACAATATGAAAGGAGGCTGTTGTGAGGTGGGGTGTGGCTCTTCTCCTGAGTAACAAGTATGAGAGGAAATGGCCTTAAGTTGTGCTAGGGGAGGGCTAGATTAGATATCAAGAAAAAAAAATTTAGCCAGAAGGGTTATCAAACATTGGAACACGCTTCCCAGAAAAGTGGTGGAATCACCATACCTGGAAACGTTCAAAAATTTGTGGATGTGACGCCTGGGGACATGGTTTAGTGGTGAACATGGCAGTGCTGGGTTCTTAGAGGCCTTTTCCAGACTTAACAATTCCATAATTTCTGTGATTTATGTGTTCACAAGCTGTCTGGAGGCTAGGGTGACTCCTCAAGTCACCTCCCTCTCAAAAAGACACTAACACAGGGCCTGAGTCATGTAAGCTTGTCTTGGCCCTGGTAAAGCTGCATCTATAGCAAGTCAACAACAGAAACTGCCCAAGTTTGGAAGCAGGGATCTCACCCTAGGGACATGCATGTAACAGCATGATATACCAAACCCAGATTTTCCCAGTAGAAGGCATGGAACAATTTTCAATAACAAAACCTGGGACTGCAAATGTTCCTCTGCAGACAGACCACTCAGTTTAGGGACATGGTGAGGCCCTGAAAAGCCTATCCTTTTACTACCTAAGGACTTCAGGTCAGCTTGGACTCAGTGCTTCTTCCAGCCCCCGAGAAAGAGATGGGATAGCACTTCCATGGGCTTTTATTTTACTGAAAGGCTGTCTAAAGCCATAAAAACTCTTGCCATGAAAATACACCGCCCACAATCCAGCAGAATCTACTTTCTGATCTCTTCTGGAAGACTAACTTTGTTAAAAGCTCAGCTGCATTGTTGGAGTAAGCAGGCTGGTGCAGCCAAAGAGCTGCAAATGCCGATGTGTTTGTGCAGCATGGAGGCCAGTGGTTTCACGTTCACTGGTTCATAAAGATCCCAGACATTTCTGGGAGATCTGTCTCTGTTTTGCTGTTTATATAGTTTGGAAGGAGACTGTGGAGCTGGACAGTCTGTGTGCACAGCCTAATTTAATTTTGTGAGAAATCATTTGATATTTCCTCATGGCACTTCCAAATAATCTGAAGCAGAATAAGAAATATGGAGGAAATGTCTAATGATTTTCCCCCTTTAATTCAGATTTAGTAGCAGAGAACCCAGACTTTAGAGTCACCTGAGCTCCAGCTGCTTTCTTCACTTCTGTACTTGCCAGCAGTGTCTTGAGCTCTGTTGAGCTTCCAAATACATGTGATTTAAATATCCATTTAAGGTATGACCATTAAAAAGGGAAAATGACTTTTATATGAATTATTAACAGACATCTCAAAATTGGAGTATCTGGGTGTTGGGCTTTTTGTCTGGGTAAGTAGATTAGGGAAGAACCATTCCAAGAAATGGGATTTTTCAAAATGAAAGACAGGAAAAAAAATTACTAGAGGAGATGCATTGAGGGGAAATTAAAGCCTCTCAGGGAATGGCAGCACACACAGACTCCATCACAGTGGAGGTAAATGAAGAATGGTGGCTCTCCATGGGATAATATGGAAAGTCCACCATGGGATGGCATGGCTTTTGGCTACCCCCAAAGAAAGTGGCTTGCCAAAGAGGCTTTATTAAGCCTGGGGTTTTAGCTCCTCTGCTGCTTGGGTGCTTCTCATGCCAGGTAGAATTAACCTGCAGAAAGGCCTGACATGAAGCCTGAAGTGAGAACCAAACGCCCAAATCTTGCCCATGGAGCTGGAGTAATATTTAATTTTTATATACGATCCCGTTATTCTAAACAATCACAAAACTCAAACAATAATTAAAAAAAATTAAAAAATAAACAAAAATTAAAAAAACTCAAACAACAGAAATCAAGGCCTGCCATCCACTCACACCAAAATCCTGTCTCAGCAGAAGGCCTCTGTGCACAGCTCTGGGGACACCCCCGTGGGACAAAGCTTTCCCCCCAGCACAGCCATGAAAGGCTTTGAGCTCAGCCTCCAAAGCTGCAAAGCACTTGTTTTGTTTTCCACGGATAATGCTTTAATCCAGCGGGTGAAAGCTGGACGTTGCTCTCTTTTATCCTGGCTGTACACAATTGCAATGCTGGAAAAGAAAAGCCCCTGGCCCTTCTGTGCCCGCTGCTCCTCCGAACTGCTGACGCCTGGATGGGCAGCTCCAAGGCGGGGCCATTGGGATTTATTTAGTTCACCGCCGCAGACGCTGCCTTTAGTGCCACAAACCACCCTGGAGACCAGCCCTAATCGTCTGGGGGTGTGATTATGTTCAGCTCTTCCTCCCCAAAGCCCCCAGACACAATTCAGATCCAAACTGGAGAGACAGGCAGGCACACAAGAGGGGACCCCGGCACCGCACAGCCCCTCTGAAGCCATGTACAGGAGCAGCTTCCTGCGCGAGGTACGCAAGGAGAAGTACGAGCGCTCGGATGCCTACGATGAGCTGCGAGGCTCCCCGGAATTCGACAGCTTGGCCCAAGCCCGGGGCTTGGAGAACCTGCAGGAGCTCAACGAGCGCTTCGCCAGCTACATCAACCGGGCGCGTGTGCTGGAGCAGCGCAACAGCATCCTGCGCAAGCAGCTGGAGACCTTCCAGCGCATGGATGAGCTGGTGGGCTTGGACGAGGCCTTCGCTGGGCAGATCGAGTTCAACCGCCAGCGAATGCGGGAGCTGGCTTCTGACAGAGCCAAGCTGGAGCGGGAGGAGAAGGACGCCCAACGCATGCTCGACGAGTACCGCAACAAGTAAGGTTTACTATCCGTGGAAGATGGGTGGTGTCGTTTCCACAGGGAGTCTCTGTAATCAGGATGGGTTCGGTGTCACCAGCTCCTGCTTGTGCCTGGGTGATGCCTCTCCAGGTGTATCAGGCTTGTCAGGAGGGCTGGCATGAAAGCCCATGGAGAAAAGTAAGGTATCAGGAGTTAGGGAGCTGCAGCTCTGCCTTTTGTGGTGTCACTGCTCCATCATAGATGGGAAAATGCCCTCCCCATTCCACAGCAGCAGCCCTGGCACACGCTGGCTGCTGTTGTTCATTAGCCTTAGGAGAGCTGTGCTCTGAGCTGCAAAGGGGAAGAAACCCATTGGACTACCAGGTGTCTCAAAGCAAGCCTTGTGTCTGAGCAGCCCAGAGTTCCACCATGCCAGACATCTCCTGCCATGTGCAGGATGCCTCTGAGAAGCTCTTACTTACAGCCACTATGAAGGGCCGGTCTGTGCCGGCCACATCTGTGATGTGACATGAAAAGAAAGGTGATGCGTTTTTTCCCTGGTGTGTGAAATTTGCCCTCCTCTTCTTCCTTGCATTCTATATTTCCATCTCATGCCACTAAAACAGTAAGACCAGGCTTCCCCTAACTGCACCTCTTTAGCATCTGTGGCACCATAAATCGAAATGCAGGAGCCTCAGATGCTGATGGAGATGAGTTCCTTCCCTCCAGCAACAGGCAATTTTGGTCACGTGGCTTAATTACACAAGAGTTGGTAAACATTGCTTATGAAAGGGCTGCTCACGGGACAAAAGGATCTAATCCTGCTGTTTCTTATTGGTCAGGGATTTTTTTTTACCCCCCAAATGTCTGTCTGGCTACTTCACCCATGAGAATTTGCACCCTGCCAAATGAGCAGCCACGTGGGGCTGTGAGCTACAGCACACCTATGGAAGTGCCAAGCCCTGATCTCTCTTTCTCATCTGAGAGGAGAGAGCAGCCCATCCAGGTGCACTGAGGATTATTGCTGCCAGTGGTCAGATGTCCACAGTGTCCTGACTCAGTCTGGGTAATAAGCACCTGATTAGGCAGGATTGTATTCCAATATTTATGAGCAGGAAATTCAACTATGAGTCAATGCTGTAATTTAACTCTGAACTTGACTCTGGAGCTTGCTCACGTGTTTTAATTACACGGTGTCCATGAGTATTTGACTAAACTCAGTACTTAATTTTCTAACTGCATATTAGTTAAAAATCTGTGTGAATACAGATACCTCTGTGTGAGTACAGGATTGGTAATGTGACACAAAGTAATTTACTTTTATTAGAGCTGCTTTATACAAACTGCAAATAGGCAGGGAGTAATACAGGACATTGAAAAATCCAGAGGAGGAGACAACACTCAGAAAAGGAAAGAAAGATGCTAAAGGGGTAGTTAGTGGCTTACCAGAAAAAAAGGGATGGTACTTTGTTTTACAATCCTGGAATGCTCATTCATTACAGCAGCTGTAAACAAACATAAGAAGGAAACTTTGGTTATCTCCAAGCCAAAAATTGAAATTTAAAAATTAAAGATACACAGGGCCATGACAATGGAAGGGCAGTGGCTGCTTTTTAACCAAATTGCACCAGTTGGTTTATATCAAGAAATGAATTTTGTTGGGTTTTTTTTCTTGGGAGCTGCTGAATTTGACTAGAAGACAGACGTGAAAATTTCTTCAGTGTCTGAAAAACTTGGTCTGGTTTTAAGCTGCAGGTTTTAAAACAAGGCCAGTGCCCTGGTAAGTTATACCCTGACCTCCTGTTGGCTCTGATTTCAGCTGCTGAAAGTTATAAATAAAGCTCCCCAAACAAAATATGGGAGGAATAATCTTCTGTGCTCTATTAGGGGCTGCTGAAACCAGAACCATTCCTGTGCTGAAGACTTACTCTCCTCCCTGAGTCTGCATTCTGTTGGCAACAGGCACTGTGGGTTTCCTGCTTCATCTTGAACCATAAAGCTTTTGGTGCACTAGGATGAAAAAAATCTCTTAGAGGGGAGCATTGTGAATCAATTAATTGACAAATGTCTGTGTCCTTCAGGAAGGCAAGGAATTTTGACCCTTAGAACCCATTCTTTCACTCACCTTCACAACTGGAGAAGTAGATTTATATCTAAGTAAACCTCTTAAGCTACATTTATATAAGTAGGCCTTTAAAATTTGGATTTATATAGAGTAGGGCCTAAGAGTACAGGTCTGTACAATTAAGTGTTCATATACCATAAAAAAATAGAACTTACATTAAAATTTATTTTAAATCCTCTATGGTCACATTCATAGCTTTTCTCATTAACATAAACAGTTCAGCCTCTGTATCAGGAGAGAATTCTTTCTCTTGAAGTTGCAAAAAAAAAAAAATCAATCAATGCTGGGAATAGTTTGGCTGCATCTCATCTCATAAAAAAACTAATTATGCTACTTTTATTGACCATCACTGTTATAGCAACATTGCCTCTGGCTGTGGGAAAGGACTGTATTTCCCTCTCCATGATATTGGGAAAGATGCTGGAATCCAGATTTCAGTGGCCTTGACTTCAGAAATTAAAATTGCTAATCAATTGTTTCATTAAAAAATTTGTGAACTGCTAATCCAGCGGATTTTGAACGTGCAATACGATTCCCTGGAAGTTGTTGGGCACAGTAATTGGCACAGTGCTCCTCAAGATGAGCTGCACGGTGATGCTCTGGTGAGCTAACACCCAACAAGTGTGAGAAAACAAAAGGAAGTGGGGAAACACGATAGCTAGGGTATGGGGACTGGCAAAGCTGCCTTCCAGCCCTGTCTGCAGCAGGGATTGTCTCAGCACTGCTGCTGCTTCTCTGGGGATAGGAAGGACTTTATCCTGCTGCAGCTGAGGTGAGGAGCATTTGCCTGCCCTCCACACTCTCCACAAACTGCCAGGACCTTGTCCTGTGGCTGTCAGCTGCTCAGCAGTGGCTTCTTGATAACACAGGTGGAATCTGTTGGTAAATCAGCAGAGCACAGCCCTCTTGGGCTCATCTGAGCACTCAGGGTGTGATGCTGAATGACAACTGTCAGTGGCCTGCCCATCATCCTTGTAGGAGCTCTGTTTCACAGTCTGTGCTGTCCTTGGCACCCAAATTGCTGCTGTCTGTTGAGAGAAGGTCAGTGAAGTGCATCAGGGAAAGGAAACATGACAAAGGCAGTAGCCAAGAGGAGCAAGAGTTCAGTAGGATTCGACAGAGAGGCACCATTTTTCTCCAGATAAAAGGCTCAGGTTTGACACCAAATTGAGCATCTGGCCATTGTGCATTGCTGGGGTGGATTGTTACTGTCTCCTCTTTGGAGGGGAGCAAGCCCTTGCACTGCAGCAGAGGCAGGGTCAAAAAAAAATGAGGTGATGGAAATCTTTAATCCTCTGATCTGCTTTCTTTGAGGCTGGCAGCTCCATCCCCTCCATTTCCTTTCCCTTATGCAAAAAAAGCCCTAAACCTGTTAACATCCCTTTTCTTTCAACACTCCAAAAACATTTGTAGCTGACCTAAAGCAACCTGATTAGGTGAGAAGGTTGGTGTTCTGTTGGTTTTTTTTGTTTTTGTTTTTTTTAATGAAGCAAATTGACTTCATGGCTCTTAAGCTCCAGGAAAGTCTGACCAGCAACCATCTAATAAAACAATTTTTGGACATGTCTATCTAATTACCAAACATCAAAATCAACTTTGTAGCATAATGGGGCTGTGACCTGTCAGCCATTGCACTTAGAGATACATTTCAGCAGGCACAGGGGCATCCTGAGGTCTCTGAAGCATTTCAAAGGGGTTGATAGCACTTTTGCACTGATCTTCTGGAGAAGATTGAACATCACTTGAAAGAAATTCTCCTTCAAAGGATAATCACACAGTATTAACTCTCTCAAGCTGCCAGGTGGATTTATGGCTGTGTGGCACTGCACATATTTGGGTTATTTGAGAATGAAGGAAAATGTAGCTGAATATTTTAGTCATTGAAAGCTATTTTGAGTGAGGATCTAGAAATGAGAGAGATCTGAATTACATTAGGCCTGAGGTTTGCACACTGAATCCATAGATGGCTTTTATTGTAACTGTGTGTTTGATTTTCACAGGATTTGCTTCATTCTTGCTCAGCTCTCAGAAACCATCTAAGTTAGGAAAGTGTTTACTGCCAGCTGCACACAAAATAAATTTAAATAGATAGAAAACTGTTTGGAGGTTAGCTGCTTGGTAAAACAGCTTAAAACAAAGGCAGTCTCACTTTGAAGCTGAAAAATTTTATATTCTTGGAAGTGAAACTGGTGTTAGTACTGTATGGCAAAAAAGGACATTGTTTTAGTCTTTTCAGCAATTTGTTAGAGTGATAATGAAATAAAACCTTGCCATTTTAATTTGGTTCTTTGCTCCTCATGTAAGAATTGAAAATAGATCAGTGACCAACCCTGCTAATATTATGGGATTTCAGAAGAAGCGATAAAATCAGAGTCCAGGTTAAATCCATTTCTTTGCTCTGCCAAGTTCCTCCTTTGCTGTCCTGGTCAGTTTTTGAGTGACATCATCCACTCAGCTTTCCAGGATGTGTTGGAAGACATGAGAATAACATTGGTTGTTTGTCCTTCAGGAGATGGAAAGGAAGAACTGAGGCTGACATGATCATTGTAACTTGATCCTTGATGTGTTCAGTCCAGGAGCTGCCAAGTTCCCTGCTGACTGGAGCAAATCCCTTTGATGTCAGCAGCACATCTGGGCTGGATCAATGATTTCAGAAGACAGACAGGGACTCATGTTCAGTTCTGAATTTTGGCTTGTGTTGGTGTCCATTGCTTTTATTGCAAATGACAGTCCCTTTCCACCAGAGCTGACTCGTCACCCACCAGAGTGTTTCTTGTAGAAAGTAAGACAATGATGGCTTTTTTATATCTCTGTACCTCTATTTTTTTAGGGAAAGTAAAGTGTTAAATTCAAAGGGTTAAGACTGTATTTCTGCAGCTGTTGGAGCTTGATAAGCCACTTGTTCAGTACTGATGGCAAAGTTTCATTGCCTTGTATTACTAAGTTGCTTCTGGCTGGTTGTTTTTCAGGGGCTTTTTGTTCCTTTGTTTTTTAATGGGGTCTCATTAAACCACATCTACCGTTAAACATTTCATGTGAGGTTTACTTAAGGAAGGGAATTAATTACAATAGTCAACAATTAAGTTTTGTACTCTGTGGCTAAAAGGATTTTCTAGAAGATAATTTTATTTACATACAAATGCAGAGCCCTAATTCTTAAAGAATATGTGCAGTTTCCTCAAATCAAAGATAAAAACATCATACATCCATCTCAGCACCAGGAACATGCACATTATGAACTTGTGGACATTTTACAAAAGCATAAGGATAGTTGGTGAAATGCAGCTCTCACTAAGGCTCCTGTGTTGTTTTGACCAAGCTAAAATACAAGTTACCATTAGAGGGGACACAGAGCTGGACCCATCTAAGCTTCCTAACACGGCGTCGTTCCTGCACAGTCGATATGTGAAATCACAATCTTCGTGTTTGATGTGCCTGTCATTAAAGTGCTTACTGAACAGCAGCAGGCATAACAGATAACCAAGAACAATGTAATTAAATGGTCGTGTGCCAATCCTCACAGAGTAACCACTGCTGGCTGGCTGTCACTGTAGTCCAACCCCAATGGAATATGCTTTTATTGTAGGTCACCTATTCTTGGCCATTCTGTAAAACACTGATAGAAAATGTATGGAATTTCATTGTATTCTGTTACATAAGCTGGAGACAAGAATTAAAGCAATTCTGAAGTGACTCTCAGCATCTGGGACCCAAAAAATAATTAATGCTAATGCATTGATAAATCTTTTGGGCCCTTTCAAGATTCCTGTTCTCCTTCAGCGTGAAGTACATCTTGTGTGTGGCAGAGCAGATAAAAATGCAGTTTGCAGAGGGATGAACTGCTGAACTTTATCTCTTTTTCTCTACTTGCAGGTATAGAAATGAACGTGAATATCAGCAGAGGCTAAAAGAAACCCTGGAGCGCCTTAATAAAGTAAGTCTGGGAAAATGCCAGGGGAAAGGTGCATAATTTTTTGTCCTTTGGTTTCATTTACTACAGAGAGCTGCTTTGAGGAATCAGTGGGAAGATAAAATGTCAGAGCAAGGCATTTCTTGTCATTGTGCCCTTCTCCATCCTCCCCCTCCCTAAGCCTTGTGTAAGTGTCTGAGCCTCGACGTGTGCGTACCTTGTCCCCACGCTCTTAAAATAGAGACACTGTATTAAAATACAGCCAGTAGTGATAATCATGCCATGAAAAATTGCTGATTGAGTCCATGTTTTGAAGCCTGGAGTGTCTCAAAGCTCCTTAGTCCCTTGAAGGATATGGTCAGCGCTTCCCAGGACAGACCCTCAGCTTCCCATTAGGTTTCCAAATAAAAGAGAAGGCACAACTCCCCCTCATTTATATCAAACTACACTCTCTTAAACCAATACCATGGGAAAAGCAATAATAAAACTAACATTTAATATAATATAAAGCTCAGAGAAAGATAAAAGTTGGCTGAAGTCTTTTGTAAGTCTCCAACCCAGGTCTATAAAACTGAATAATCCTGATTCATCCTCTCTTGCTGCTAGCCTTCATCTGGGTGAAGAACATAGTATTATGTCTTTCCCCAGTTCTACTTTGCACAGGCTCTCCTTCATCTTCTGTACTGGGGAACAATTAAAGGTGGATTAAATAGAGATTGTTTTTTTATTTTCTTGCTACAAATGGCTGGGCCTGCTCTGCTGGAGCATTGTCATATCAATGATATGCATGTTTTATGTTAAGAAAAGACAGAAAGCACACTTTAGCATTTCTGTCTCCAGTGAACTCTTGACATCCTGCATCAGTTCCGTTCTCCAGAACAGCCTGCTCTTGAACACCCTGCAAAAAGCCCTTAAAAAAAATTGTGAAGGTAAATCTTTTGTAAGGGGTTGTTGGAGCTGGTAAGTCTCTATTCACAGATCCTCTCAACCAATCTGTAGCTAGAGAAAATTCAGTTGACTCACCAGCCCCAGGCACAGCTCACAAAATCTTGAGGCACAAGGGTGTTTTTTATCCCAGGATGTCCCTGGCCACCTCTGTCACAGCAGCTCCTTGCACTAGAGCACCCAGTGCTGCAGGGAATACAGCTGGATTTCTGTACAGGGCCCAAGATGTAGCCTGAACACCTGCAGGTGCAAACTCATTCTTTGTCTGACAGCTGGGAAAATACTAGTTCTGGAGAGATCTAAGGAATTTATCCTCCACAGTAAACGAAAACATTGCTCCAGCACATAGGTCAGTGTTCTGGAATCACCAGATGAAGCAGAATGGCTTTGCAGAAGTTGAGTGATTAGCAGATACTGCAAAGTTCAAAAGGAAATTGGCAGACACTGCACTGTTCTGACACAGCTCCACCAAGGAAGCTGGTCTCTTTGAAAGCATGGAATAAAAGCATTTTTCCCCTTTGAGGGGACATTTGGAAAGCTGAAACCTGCTTTTGTTTATCCCCTGCAGAAATATTTGCTTATAGGTATTATCTAAGGTCCTGGGGGTTCTTTTTTGGCTCCCTCCCAGCATGGCCATTGTCCTGCTGATCTTCCTCTCAATAGGAAGGGAGAGGAGTGCAGAAAAGCAGCGGGCATTCCTGATGGCTGGCTCTGAATGTGCTGGGCTGGACGTGTCTGAATCAGCCCCTGGCTCACAAAGCAGAGCCTGCTGGAGAGTTCTCTGCCTGGGAGGCTTAGCAGCACAATCAGACAGCCAACATCTACACATTTTTGGAGCAGCGCGTGCTGTAGGCATGCAAAAGGAAAAATCCTCTCCTGCCAGTCATATGCTGCACCCACAGATCTCAGTGGCTTGTTTGCAACCCGTGATCCGCTCACAGAGGTGTTTTTTACAGCTGGTAATGGCACATGGGCCATTTGAAAGAGATGCCTTTACATACTCCTTTTTCTTTTTTAATTCTTAGAGTTAAATGCAGAAAGCAGGACTTTCTTGAGGCAAATTGCAAACTGGTGGAGGAACTGGCAAGTTTTATAGAGTTGCAAGGAAGATTCTGTTAAAATATTTTGGGATGCCTTCTCAAAAATTATATTTTGCAGTCTTAGCTAACGCCAAATCTAAAAAAGAAATAATGCATTAAATAGAAAAATAAAACATATCATTACTCTTACATGTTTGTAAAATATATTGCCAAGTTCCATGGAAATGATCCTAAATTCCAGGGTTTGTGTTAAATAACATAACATAGGAAAAATCTAAATTAGGTCTAAATTGAAGAGAAATGGAGATTTCATTGGATTTGAAGACCAATGCCACTCATACCTATGTACTCTGAGATCATGATTGCTAGTCATATAATTTGTTCTTTGAATTAATTGAATGTTAGGAACTTTTGTCCTCGCAAATCTCAAAGTATTATAAACCTGTGCAGCAAGATGATTTTTTCTAAACCTGGTCAACTGTCATTTTTATTTCCAGAAATGGCTCCAAATTAATTGTGCAAATATTTGTGGCATTTGAGAACATACGTAAGAGAGTGCAAATGCTTTGGACCATCCTGGGGTTTTAGGAGGACTTCTTTACTGGGGATCTTAAAGAGGCATCAGGATACCTCAGATCTTGTCATGACACCAGAGAAATCAATGCCTTAGTCTGCTGATGTCATTTGTTTAAGACTCATCCACCCTTTCAAGATTTTAACACCAAAATCTGGTATTTCAAAGGCCCACTGCTTGTCTCCCAGCATTATTTGGATGGTGCCAGTGCCAAACTGTATTGTAAATCACATTAGTGCAGAACATGGTGAATGACACACCTCCTGTTTGCTGGTTTTAGGATCCTTCTGCATCTCCCAGTAGGCTCTAACGCTGCAGGCAGGCTGTCCTGTGGGGCTGCTGCTGTGGGCTCAGCACTCCAGGCACACAAACCACCCTTGCCACATGTTCTCTGCATTGCAGGAAGCTGATGAAGCCCTGCTGTGCAACCTGGAGCTGCAGATCGAGTCACAGTTCCTGCAGGATGACATTAACGCCACAAAGGACAGATACAAGAAGGTAACTGGCTGAATTTGCCCTCTTCCTTGTAGAGAGAGATGTGGAACTTTGCCCTTCTCCATGATCAAAGGGTGGCAAAATAAAATTTCTTTTGTGTTTTGGTGGGTGCATCCAGCACTGTTTATTTTCAGTGGGAGGATGGTTTCCAGCACCCAAACTCACTTCTCAGTGTCCAGTCACTACAGCTGCAGCAGAGTCTTAAATTTGTCAGCCTGGTATCATGGTTTAACCCAAAGTGCTGATGAAGCTGTTTTAAATTTCACATCGCTTTCATCACCCAATTTTTTGGGTCAGGGCACCCCAGCTGATCAGCAGACATACACCTGTGGATGTATGATTCCACTGCAGCTGACTTTAATGTGTTGCCTCCTTCCTGGGAGAAGTGTGAGTCTTGGGATGAGGCCACTGTCCCATCTTTGCTGCTTTTGAAAAAGCATTCTTGTGCCTTTTTTTTCAGGCCATATGCAAAGGTATTTGTGATCCTTATTTTGAAAATCTCCTGTGAAACTGGAAATCATGGAATCTTTAATTCTATGAACTGTATAGTCCTTGGACAAAAGTCTGTGATACAGCCCAGTATGATGAAACTGTTAGCACTCCTGCACTCAAAAGCAGGTGTAAAATTGCTTTCCAAACCCAAGTCTGAACATGAATTGGACTTTTATGTGCTAAAACATGACATGTCTAGAAATAAACCCCAGGAGTACATGGAAATGTCTATCTTACTATGGCATTGTCTAATGAGAATGTTCTTACCTCATCACAGAACCTCATGGAAATCCAGACCTACGTCAATGTCTTGCAGCAGATCATCCAGACAACTCCTCGTGTGTCCCCAATAACCACTGGCATATGTGAGGCAAGTATTGCTGCTGGGAAATGCATGCAGCTCTAAGATAATGTTTACCCCTCAAGCGTCCCAAATCCTTTAACTTCCACACCAAGGTTAGGTGAAAACTGTCAAAACAATGTGTAAGTATTGAATAGTGAATAAAGGAGAAAAGAAATTAACTGTAGCTTTGAAAAAACTGTATCAATGAGGATAGAGAGGTTAGCTTTGTCAGGTGTACTCCAGCATACGTGTTATCCCCAAAAATGTGTGATACAACACATTGTTGAAGTAGTTCTGCTTCTTCTCTGAGGAGGAGATGGCAGGACACATGAATGTTTGAAGAGAAAGGAAATCTTATCCTGAAAGGGTGAGATGTGGTGAAAATTTAATTCAAATTAATTGATACAGATGAGGTGAAAACTTGATGATTTCCACCAATATGAGTGGCTATGCCAGGAATGTTCATTACTTGGAAGAAGATATGAACAGGTGTATCTACAAGGTCTAAGGTGTATTTTTACAGCCTTGCCATCTGACATCTCTATTCTTAAAGCCACCCCACCATTCAACAGAATTTGACTCGAGGTTTAATCTGTCCTTTGCTATTTTCTATTTGTCTTCACAGTTGATTTCCAGTAGTGCAATTTCTTTTGGCTCTTTTTAGGAGTGAACCATACTTTCCTGTACACACATTGTTTTCTTCCAACCAGGAAAAGCTGATAGCGGAGAGGAGGATCCCTGTTCTGCAGAGCCAGCTGGAGGAATACAAGAGCATCCTCTGCCAGCTACAGGCACAGAAATACAAGCTGCAGACAGAGGTATTGTAATCACTAGCTGTACACACAGCCATGCTGCTCATTGACTGCTTTTTTTTATGGTTGCATGGTAAAACATCTAACATGGCTTTAACACGGTTACGTTAACTTGGTGGACTTGGAGGCGTGTTTTCCTTTTAGATTTCCATCTTTTTCTTCAGCTGTTTCATTCCCATTCTCTCAATGGAACAAAATGTCAGGTTTAGAAGGCCAGGGAGGGCTGTAGGTGTTGTAGGTGCAATGAAGCTGTCTTTGCTTACCAGAGTGGCTGATGAGGGAAGGTTTGGCTTCCACGATGCAAGTGGATTCCTGCAGGACAGAATCAGCAGGATATCATGGATGGAAAAGACTTGCAGGGCTCCCATGACTTTCTTACTTGCTGAGCTCTGGCTGGAAATTGGCTCCATGAGAAGTGATGGGGAACCCTCAGGGCTCTCTGCCCAATCCTTTCTGTCGCTGCCACATCCAGTGCTGAGCTTGCTGTGGGAAGGACTGGACGGGTTTGGGGAGCAAAACTGAGAGGGCTGTTGAGCTACGTTCGGCTTTCTGCCTTCATCCATGTCACTGCTAAGCATTAAGCCAGCACCTCTCCTGTGCTTGGACACTACCAGCAGGAAAAACCACATGCTTTTTGCCAAGCCCTGATTTGCAGAAAGTGTCTGGCCAAGACTTTGACTAGTTGTCCTTGCCCATCTCCCAGCCAAACCTGCCCTAAATCAACCTTCTGTCTCCAGCCAGTGCCTGCAAACATGAGTGCAGTGCAGGGCCGAGGGCGGCAGGAGGTGGACGAGCAGCTGAAGGCTGCAGTGGGTAGAAACCAGATCTGAATAGTTGCCAATGGCATCTCTTCCTCTACAGAGGTGAATATATTTTAGCAGATGGGGTGGAGAATGACCCCAAATATAGCTTCCTTTGTGCCTCTAGTTGTCCATCCGGGTGAGAAGAAAAAAATATTGACAAAAACATCTTTTGGTGGGATTTTGAGCTCCTTTGGACAGCCATAGCAGCAGCTCATAACTTCCTGAGCATAACTTCTTTCATTAGGGGCAGGACAGTGTATTTTCCTTGATCTCTTTCTCACGTCTGATGCTCTGGTAGAAAGGATACACACACTCTGGGATGGACAAGAATCAATAGGGGGATGAGATAGTGAATCAATACAGAGAAAAAGGGGAGGAAATCAGCTGTCTGCTGGCAGATGGAGAGAGGCAGTCTTTAGGGAATTAATAATCCGATTCCAAAATCAAATCTTCCCACCCTGTCTAGAAAGAGATCATTCATTCATTCATTGATCATTCATTCATTCATTCATTCATTCTTGTGCCTTGAAATTAAAAGAGTGAAAAAGCTTTGTGTGGAGGTCAGTAACACAGTTGCTTGTGATGGTGAAGGCTGGTCTGATGACAGGTGTCATAGAATTTCTTTGCTGTCCTGTTTCTGGACCTGATAGTCATGTGCCTAAGAGGTCATGAGCACTGAACAGAAAAGAGTCTTAATTCAGTTGTACACTACAACATCACCAAACTAATGCCAAGGGACACCACTCCTATATGTAGGCTCTTAATTTTTTTTTTTTAATCTTGTCTGAAGCATATAGAAATAAATCGGTTAGAAAATAATTCATTAGTCACTTATTGCCCCCTTAACTTTTAGTGAGTTCATCTCTCTGAAATGTAGTAAAAAAAATAAAAAATGTTAAGTAAGTATAATAAATAGCTAAAATAGCAGAAGAAAGTGAGAGCAGAGTTACAAGGTGAAATATCCCACCTGAAACTCAGCCCTTATTTTTGGAAGGTGATTTTTACCACCTCCTGGTTGATGTGCTCTTTGGTTTTATCACTGAAGTAAAAAGGCTGAGGAATTGAATTCAAAAGAAGAGTTCTTTAGTTAAAATGAGACCTTAGGTGTTATTTTCCCTGTCTGCAGACCACAGAGAAGGAGGAGTGGTTATTCCTTGAGCTCATCTTCCCAGTTAAGAACTTCTACTGTCCTTGATGTTTTTTGAATGACTGAACAAAGGTAGTGAAATTGCTTCTGTATTTCAGCAGTGCAGCATCACATTGTAATAAAGCATCACTTGCCTTTCATTATGCTTAAAATATGGGGATGGTGAATTTTTCAAAGCTGCTTCTTTCACCACCAATTTTATTTACCAGACAACCATGCTGGAGCAAGCAATTAAAAACACCCAGGAGAGTTATGACGATGAAATTCAGCTTTACAATGAGCAGATTGAAAACCTTAGGAAGGGGATAGAGGAGGCTGAGAGGATCTTGGAGAAGTACACCACTGACTGCCGCCAGCTGGTGATCTACCAGCAGTCCCTGGAGAACGAGCTGGAGCGGTACAAACGGATCATCGAGAATGAGGACAGCCGGTAAGGCTGGATTGCTGGGCACTCACAAAGGGAACAGTGGCCTCTTTCATTTTGGAAAATGTGTGTTTAAGGGCGTTTGGTTCACTCAAAGCTATAGCATTCTCACACCTTTCACTGGTTGATATCCAGGGACAGAAATCTAAATAGATGCAAAATCTGGTCAAACTTCTGCCAAGGAAAGGGTCAGAGCCATTTTGGGCTTCTCCTGTCCAGTCTCTTTTCTGTGTGCTGTCCTGGCATCAGTGTGCAGAGGTCAGGAGCACACAAAAGCAATCTGAACATCCTCTCCTCAGACTGGGTGTTGGTGACACTTGCTCGACATTACCAATTGCAGGTTGATTTTTGAACGGTGCAGACAAAACAAATGTCCTGCAAAGCAAAACATTCTTCACAGCAAAGCCATTCTTCAGGCATGGGGAGAAAGAGGAAAAACAGAAGAAATTGGTAGGGATTTGAGTCGTGCTTGAACCTACAGAGGAGTACTGTCTCCCTCTAATGTCAACCATCAGCCACAGTGGAGAAAAGGATCTTTCAGAGCAGCAGAGCCAGACCCCTGAGCACCCAAACTGCTGCTCCAGGCTGTGCAGAAGGTGCAGGGGAAGAACACAATAAATACTCCATCCTGTATGTGGGGAAGGGGAATTTAATTAATTTTCAGAGTCTTACTTTGGACACTTTTCTATTTAAAAGTATCTCAACAGGGTAATTCTCAGTGCCAAAAAATACATGGACACAGGGTCCCTGAGAGGACAAAATATCTCAAATTCCAACAGAGCAGACTGGGGAGGCCAAAGATACAGTAACTGTTTTGCAATAAGCCTGCCTCTCAATTTTAATTTTTAACCCTTAATACTACTGACTCCTCAAATGTTTTCCAAGGAAGAATGCTCCAAATTTCCTATTTTATCAGCCAGCATGGTAAAAATGGATTCACAGTTCTTGCTGACCTCTGGTAGTCTTGGATTGACTGTTTGCCCATCTAAAACCTTCCCATCTTTTCAAAGTGCCATGCTAAATGCAAAGCTGTTGCTACATGTTGTAATTGCTGGTGTACTTTACCTAATGGAGTATCCCATGTCTCCTGCTGGCAGAAACCAGCCTCACTCCTGTAAAGGTGCTGTGGCTGTCTTAACTTTCCCCAGACAAGAAACAGCTTCCTGCCATTCTTTTTGACTCCTCACCACAGAGAAGTACATTTCTTTAACCTCTGTGCTTCGTTTTGCACAATTTCACTTGTTTTCACTGAAAACGGTGGGGAGAGAGCTGATGGATGCACGTGTTCTCCACAGGTTAAACTCTGCTATAGCAGGAACCCCAGTCACACTCTTCACACAGATATACCGACCTGCCCAGCCCCAGGCTTCGAGGGGAAGAGGTAAAGCTGTGGTGTGTCTTTTCTGTGTCTGTCAAGAGAAGCATCATTGTATTTTAAGCTGTTTGTGCCACTAGTCATGACAGCCTGACTACAGGCTTGTAAATGCAAGACAGCTTAACTCAGCTGGCCTTGAGACAAGCTGTCAAAGGCCAAAACCACCAGCAAAAGCATTTCTTTGCTAATTTCTACAGTTAGTACTCAGGCCAATCAAGAGTAAAATCAAAAAGGCACCTGAAATGGTGGGGAGAGCTGCAGGTTCTGTGCCGACTCATTCTAAAATGTTTGTTTGTGCTTCAGTGATGTGCAAAGAGCACCAAGGTGTGTTGGGTGCCACAGGCAGGCAGAGGGTCCTTTCTGAGGCTTGTTTTCCTATGAATGATGTCTCCTCTATGCTGTTTGTTGGCTTGTTGGAATGGGGATACTTCTAAACCTGGTACCAGGGAAATGGCCAGGGCTAAATGAGCAAGACTTCTCTTGACAAAAGAGTTGGTATGATAGGTTCCAACATATGGGATGACTTATATCCAAGGCTCACTGGGGTTTTACTAATGACAAACTGCCTTGAGAAAGGAGACAAACCATCGTATGAGGGATGTTCGTGGAATGCAGCTGTAATTTTTCTAACTGCTGTGTGAACTGTAGCAGTTTTATACTAAATGGTTCCATAATGCCTGAGGCCAGATCCTCAGCAGCTGTAAATAACTGCTGTTGTGCAAAGTGGTGTTTTATACCTGCTGAGGATTTGGCCTGTCTCTAGACACACCACTGATTTCACCTGCTTGACAGGCAGGGTATTTCATGTGTGTTACTGTACTGTGGCAGGGGACAAAACAGCTGCCTCGGGAAAAGTATCTTAATATCTGTCTGTCCCCATGTTCTTCTCAAACCCTGCCTCCTCTGCTCTAGCTGCTCATGCCATGGAGATCAGTAGCCTGCCTGTGCTCCTGCTGCTGCTAGGCAGTCATGGGATCCATGATTGTGCAGGAGGTCAGAACAGCCTGTGGGCAGGGCGTTCTAAGAGCTCAGTGACAGTGTCTGAGTGGTGCCATTGTGGGTGGGTGGCTTCTCAGCTCTGTGGCCACCAGCCACTGCTGCTCCCTCCTGGCATGACTCTCAGCATCTGTCAGGTTGTTGACTCCAGATTGTCAGGAGTGGAGGTGCCTGGCTTGCTTTTAGCCCCCTTGGGACACAAAGGCTCTCCACCTGCAGCAGTGAGGGCAAGAGGCAGCTCTGGCATTTGCAGTGACTGTATTCAAGCACTGCTTGTTGTCTCTTTTACTTTGATTTTTCTTTAGATATCACCCAGGCCATGCAAGACATCGCCAGTGTAAAGCCCAGACAAAAAGCCCTGACAAAGAAAATTTCCAGGAAAAAGGAGCTGATGTCAAGAGACATAACCGACAGTCACTCGCCTGAAAGAATGTACGAAAGAACTCTGGAAGGTTTTGACCAAGATCAGATGGAGTTTAGGCACGAAGGCTCAGTCAGGTGTGAACCTGAGCAGGAAGGACCAGAATTTGATGAGAAAGAAATGGGCCCAGAGGACGTACCTGACGGAGCCCAGATAAGCAAAGCCTTTGATAAATTGTGTAACATTGTGAGGGAGAAAATAAGAGTCTACAAGAGACCAGAGGCTAAGCCTGATGCCCATCCCAAAGGGCGTTACGTGCTGGTGACAGGGGAGGAAGGCCATGAAGAACCGTGCATCTTGGCCCCCTCTATCCCTCCTGGGGGAGGGATCACAGTTTCCACTGGCAACGGGAAGGTGATGAATGGTGGTGAGGTGGAGCCCATACCAGAGCTGCCAGAGCCTGCCGAACCATCTGAAAAAGAGAAAGGGGAAATCTGTGAAAGGAGAGAAGAGTTTGAACTCCCAGATAAACAGAGAGAGGAGGGGAAAGAAGACGTGCTTGAATGGGGGAAAAAAGCAAGAGGAAAAATTGAGCAAATCGCAAAGTACCCAGACATCTCTGAGCCTGAGCCAGCTCCTTCCCCCGGTCTGATAAGCCCAACTGAGCCAGGACTCCTTCGAGAGGCAGAGTATGAGCGAGAAGATAAGCAGGGCCTGTTGTTCAGGGAGGCAGCCTTACCTGGCTCTATGAGCTATGAGAAGGTGGAGGTGGTGGAGTCCATTGAGAAGTTTTCAGATGACAGAATTCAGACGTACGAAGAGACAGCAATGATTGTCGAGACAATGATAGAGAAAACAAGCAAGAAGAAACCAGGTGACAAAGGCTCCTAAGTGACACATACCCTCTGATAGTCGACTTGTCTGGCATAGTTATTAAATGACTGTGTTTTTTTCCTGACCGAATGATACAGTAGTGAGATTTTTGCTGTTTGGTATGGAACAGATTGAAACCTTGATGGCATTTCTGTCTGATGTAGGCTCACCTTTGGTGCAACAACCATTAGCACTCTCCAGGGCACATCCTATGCAACTGATTTTCATGATTAAGACACATGGAAAGTGATTATTATGACAGAGCTGCCTGGCTTTCCACAGTATCCGGGACAAATTCGCATATTCCTCTACTGCTCCCATAACTGCTGTACGACCCCCCCCCATCTTTGAGACAGCTGCAAATGTTAACTTGTGACATCTGGTTCATTTAATAAAAGTTTTGCCTTCTACTGAAGATTGTCACTGTGGGTTTATTTTGCCTCTAACATTAACTCATAGTTGCTACTTGTAAACATCACATGAGTGGTGTGCAGGAGTTTTTCCAGGGAAAGGGCTGGATACCACTTAAATAACCTGTTCTAAATATCTCCCCCTTTCAGAGACTTTAAATAGCAATGAGTTTGGCAGACCTTTCTTTTTGGAAATAAAGATCAAAATATGTTCTTACTGCAGATCTTCTCAGAATAGAATTGCCTGAAGGGAGATATCCCTTATAAAAGCTACTATTTGTCCTTCCCCAACACAACTAATTTACTTATGAATGCCAACGAGCTTTTGAGAAGACTGCAGCCAAAGACTGTGTGTTTAGGTATTTTCTTTAAGTATTTCTTTGGACTGCAGAGTTTAATACTGCCACAGGACCCTGTCTCACTCCTGTTACTTGCAGTCACACGGAGCTCCACAGGATTGTTGGAATAAACAGTGCCTTTCTACCTCCTGGGGAAGCAAAAAGCAGCACTTGCAGCAGCAACAGCTTCTTGCAGCTCCCAGAAACCTTCAACTCAAGAAAACAAACAAACAAAAAAACCCCAAAACAAAACAAAACAACAACAAAAAAACACAAAGAAAAAAATCAGGGGAAGGAAATCTTTCTCTTGTATGTCTGTAAATAGTGAGCTCAACTTACAAGTGCTCATACACCAGTCAGGCCTCAGCTTGACTCCAGGCACAAAAATGATCCCACTAAAGCCCAAGACTTACTGAAGGGCGGTACTAGATTAGTCTTGACACATTTCTTGTCCAATCCCAGTTCTCTAAGTTTTCATTTCAGCTTCCAGCATTGGTGTGCCTTTTCTTTCTGCCTGTTAACTCCTGTCAGCTGCAGCAAGGCAGGGCTAGAAGCCATTTGAGCTGACAAGCCTGAGCTTCAGGGCTAACCTCTTCATTAAATGCAGATTCTCAATGAAGTGTTTAAGTGTTAAAGTTTAACGGTGAAATAGTTGCAAGCATCTATTCAAGAAGAGACTGGAATGATTCTCAGGTTACTTCAGGCACATTCTCACTTCTGAGGCAACCAGAACTACATCAGGAGGTTCCCTGCCAGACTGTACAGCTGCAGACATGGCAGGACATTATAAAATGAAATGTACTTTCTACCATGGGAACACAGGAGCTAAAAAGTACCCAAAAGGTATGGGTGGGAAGTAGAGATGAAAAAGGAAATGGGGTTTAATGTGGTGGATCAAAGTGCTCCAAACAGCAGAGGAAAAAATCTGCTACAGCATTTCTTTGGGACCGCAGCTGCTTATGAGCTGCAGTGCAAAACCATCACAGTCTCAACTCCTGAGCATCCTCCTGCCAATGCAGCTCAGCCCCTGCACTGCTGCTGCCTTTGCAGAGCTGACCTTGGAGCCAATGGCTTCGAACCATGTAAATAATGCCATGCAAATTAAAAAAAAAAGCTCCTCCCAGCCTGTGGCTTGGATCTTGTATGTGCCAGATTTCCAGAGAGTTAACATAAAGCACTTTACTCTTTATCTCCTGCTATCAACTCTTTTGGAGTATCTTTATCTTCTCTGTGTCCAGTTTGTGCAGGATACACATTTTTTTTATCAGTCTAAAAAGCAGAGAAGTAGGAAGTCATCCTAGTGAGAGCAGCATTTTACCTCCCATGTACCCTCAGATAAGTAATGATGATAGGACCTGCTAGTTTGTAACAGCTCTTTATTTTACTGATATTATAAAACATCATCACAGGGCTCACCTGTTTTGCATCATGAACTTCATTTTCCCTTTTATTATAAATACTGACAAATTAACTTTATTTTCCATCAGCAATACCATAAAAACTCAGTCTAACTGGACATATTTTTCAGTGATCCCTTGAAGTGAAAATCCCCAAGGATTTGAAGTAGATCTCTGTATTGTATATAAATGTAGTTTTATAGATATAATTATATCAAAATTCACTATTTCTGTATATTACTCATTATTGTGATTTTTCAATTACTAAATTATGCCAGCATTATGAAAATATGGACAGCCACCTAGTTATTTTGCTGCTTTATAAGATATTTAATAATTGAACAGACAACTGCAGAATTACATGAATGCAATGGAAAGTCATGTACATGCTCATTTAAGAATTCCACATGGACTTTTCTTATTCCAAAACTTTTCCACATTTTTAGAAGTCCAGTAAAAACTTTCAGTAACCTCTTTCTTTGATCACATACACACAGAAAGTTATGATGTATGTGTATTATACCTTACGTACCATATGTAATTCTAGACATATTTATATGCAAATATACGTAATGTACTCTGAATATATATATATATATTGTATGTTATATATATAAAATTATATATATAAATTATATATATAATTTATATATATATATAATTATATATATATATATATATATACACACACAGAGAATGATACCACAGGTGTGTATTTAGTCATACAGGTGTATGCATAAATATATATATGGTAAATTTTTTTGATGGGATTGCTGCACACAGTGAGAAACCTGTGAGTAGTGTGAGGCTGCTTGGCTTGGGTTTAGAGTGTAATTTGCATCGATTTTGTGCAGGTTGAGCTGTTTGTTTTTCATTTGGAAAAGGAAAGAACAGGCCTCTCATGGAAAAATAAAAGATGGATAGTCTCTTGAATTAACATTATTCTTATACATTCTTAAGTGAAACATGTCCACCACAGAGCCTTTGGGTTATGTTTTTAATTTGTTAGATAAACATTCATTTACTGATTGTGTTTCTACTACTATGCACCGGATCAACCAGAACAACTCTTATTAAAACATCTTAGATTAATACTCTGCATATTAAAAATACATAATAAAATTCTGAAACTAGTCACTGCTAAAATGTAGATCTTGGATCCTGCAAAGATCTGAAATACCTGCTTAAAGTTCCCATTTGAGTAGGTCCACTGATGGGCTTTAGTGCAAGTGCCTAAATATTCGCAGAATCAAGACCCTATATTTCTCCAAGGTTAAATTTGGGATCTCACACCTGAGAACATGTAGTGGTTGCTCCCATCAGTAATTCCCACCTGGGAGAATGTTATGTTTTGCAGCAATAGCCAGAGCAGACTCTGAGGGTGAGAGAGATGGACTTTAACTCACGTCCAAAAAGACAAGGTGGGACCGACTTTAAACAGCAAAGAACAATGACTGCCAAGAAATCTTCCCAAATATACTACATTTTATTTTTCAAGAAGGCCAACTTTGCATTACACTTTAATAACTTCAGCATATTTTTCTCCTTAAATATATTTGTATAACATAATACCAGCAAATATATAGCTTTAAAAAAAGAAATAAATTAAAAATTGCTTTGGGACCAAACCTGCGTGCTTCAAATTTCCCCCACAGCACTTTACTGGCAGCTGGGTTTTGAACCCCAGAAAACAGGTGTCTGTGGTTGGTAATGCTGACACAGCCTCATTTTACAGTGCTGGAGAATATCTCAGTAGAGAGACCAGCAGATGCACACAAGCTGCCAGAAATCCTCATCCCTATGTGCTTGTTCTGTTCTAAGATGGTAAATTGATTTAAATTGTCAAAATTACAAACCAAAGAAAAAAAACACCCAACAACAAAACCCCCCCCCAAAACACACAGGAAAAGAACCCCCAAAACAACCAAACTAAGAAAACTCCAGTAAAACTGGGACTTGTGCTTCTAGAAGGCCCTGACCTGGTTTGCAAATCACTTCTCCCTGCCACCCAGCTTTGGCATCACTTTGCCTTCCTTATTGCATATCTGCTGATCCATCCTGTAGCTGAAGTATGTCGTGTAACTGTAGCATGAAATAAAACTCCCAAAATAATTCCATTTCTGCAAATTGGATTAGTGAATTTCCCTTATCTCTGGATTATTTCTTTTTGTGGGGTCTAGTGCTACTTTGGTTGAACCCAATGGAGAAAGTCCCACTGAAGTCAATGATGCAGAAGGAGCATGTTCAAAGACCTCTCCAGACAACCTCTCGGTGATTCCCTCTCTCACAGTCATTTTTTTAAAATGTGCTCATTATCACCAACTTCCAGTGTTAAAATTCACTCTTCTTTTAATACAAACATTTTCCACAGAAATATGAAGGGAAAAGCCATTAACTTCTTTGCAGGTTATTTTACCTATTTGTCTGACACCAAAGAAAAAAATCATCATTTACAGTCACAAACTGTACATAGTATTTGGTAGGAGTATATTTTGTGGTTTAGAGATTAAAAAATGGACTGCTTCAGTGGCAATTAAAATAATTATAGACAAGATATAAGACTTTAAAATCAAGAAAGGGTGATAATTTGTCTACAATCATTGTAATACGTCTAACACAGAGGTTTGGATAGTAGAACGGTGAGTAGAGGGGTCTGGGGAAGGAAAGACACCGTCATGCAACACAGCACTAGTTCTTGCTCAGTATACTCTTCAGGCTTCTCTCCACTGCTTCATCCAACTCTTCTTCCAGCTCTTCCTTCTTGGACATGGCCAGTTTGGACTGATAATCTTTTACGATTTGGTCTATATACGGTGCACTCTGAGTCCCGTGCAGCATCAGTGTCCACTCCTTCAGCACACCCCGCTGGGGCTGGCTGCCAACAAAGCCAATCTCCAGAGCCCAGGTGCCTCGGGGGTCTTCTCCCCAAGTGTGAGTCGTCATGAAAGGCCATTTGTCAAAACCCACCTTGGAGTCATCATCCCTGGGGCGCCGGCTCAGCAAAATGGACTTTGTTCCCATTGGTGAGGTCATGTTGATGTTGAGGTCTCCCCGCCGAGTAGAATTCACAGTTATGACTGCCTGGACGTGCTCAAGGTACCGGACAAAGTTCTCCTTCCCCTCACACGCATCAGTTGTCAGTGTGAGGAACAGTTTGCCACTTGCTGGTATCTTTCTGTGGGTCAGAAGACAATTAAGTAATTAAAACAGTACGATATGGCTTATGCTAAAACTACTGGGTTCTAGTGCCTCGCAGAAAAACACTGTATTATTTTTCTTATTAATACATGAAGAAGTAAGGAAATAATAGTTGCAAACTTAGCCAGAAAGTGAATGTTCTCCTTTTAGAAAATGATACCAAAACTTTAATTTGAAAATAATTATGAAATATACACCTACACAAAGAGAGAAGTAATACAATTTTAGAAGCACATACTGCTCTTTAAGGACTAACATTAATCGTTGTCTTTACTTTACTTTACTCCTATATTTACCTATATTGGGTAATATATGCATAATAATATGCATGCTCAGTAAAAGAACCATGAGCAGTCAGCTTCCTCAAATGACAGCAGCAAATGGCTCTCTACTGTTGGAAGAACCAATTGCACAGAATTTCAGTGCAGTCACATTAAAGCCTATCTCCTTGTTCTGCTTTGGAAGCCGCCACAAATGTGGGACCTTAGAGTCGGCTCATTTGAAAAATATTTTTCCATGAAGATTTCCATCCTCAAACAGCTCCTGTACATGAGCACACACACCAAGGAAAGAAGTTGCACGTGTTTATTAAGTTGCCAAAGTGCTGTCTGGCCTGGGAGCTGAGGCTGTAAAGTGCCTTCTAAACCCATTGGGGTCAGGATGCAACTTCAATTACCCACTGCCTCAGAAACTGGCTGGCAAAATACATGAGAGAGTGTAAAAAATGCTCTACATCTTCACCATCAGTGTTCTGCAAGCAGTGTGACATTTTCCTCTGTCTAAAAGAAATAATAGAAAGGCAAGAATTACAGCAATCATTAAAAAAGGGACCAAGTCTCAAAAGACTCCAGCCACCTTGTAATTATCTTGTCTTCTAGTGGCTTCTTCCTGACCTCAGCTGTGCAGTCAAATTGAGTCTTTTGAAGGGCATTGACTACACTGTGGTAATGAATACCTTCTTTTCAAAAGAAATCAGTACCAGCTTTTTCTGCCTGCTAATGAAATACTGTGTTCTTTAGAGACCAGTGAAAGCATTTCACTCAAGCCTAGCTTCCAGGAATTCTTTTTTTTTCTTGAGATGAGCTCCAGATATTACACTTGGTACATCACTAAGTGGCTCAGGCCAGTCTCTGTCCCCTTTCATAGAGTATTACCTCCTTGGAAGTACTTGCAGAGCAAAACGTCGTTCAGATCCAGATCCTCAAGGCATTTGAACACTTTCCTTAAACTGAAAAAAACTGTGCTTTTTCACAATAACATAAATATTGTATAGCTAAAATATTTGAGCATTTAATATAACACCCTTGAGATACTCAATGTGCTGAAGCACGAGAAAAATGCACTACATGCAGACAGAGGTGAAGGATTGTAATTTCACAGTTGCCACGTGCTTGCAGTTTCTCTGCATGGGAAACCTCAATCTCAACTCAATCTGAACTCATGTTGTCTCACAGCCTTTTCACACAGTGGACAAAGCTTTGTCAAACACTACTTCATTCCCAGAGATGTGATAAGTGTTTTATCTCCTCCAATTAATGAGGAGGGACATCATAGTGTGAGTCTTTTCTTCCTGTCAAGGCTAAAGCCCAAAAAAACAAGAGCAATGTGTTCCCACTACTTCTGCCCTGCAGAAGTTCTCTCAGCTCTCTAAAAACATGAGAAAAGGCTTCCTCTATTTCCCCCTTTCCTATTAATTAGGATCTAATAGTCTCTGCTCCACTGGATTAATGATTGTAGTACAGGTGAATTTTCCTAAAGAAACAAAAAGAACCAGGAGTGGTGGAAAAAAACCTGACACAAAGGAGCAGAAGAGAAAACGGATTTTCCACAGCCTTACCATGTGCCACTGCCCATGTGTGGCATAGTGTGTGTGTGTGTGTATATATAGTATATATATAGTATATCCATGGCATAGATGTCCTGTGGGAGATTATATTTACTATATCCACTTTTGCATGTGTAGTACCTAGTGAGAGATGAGCAGGGGGAGCTCCTGTGTGCTCCTGTTCCTCAGCTAATGTACAACAATGTCTTAAAACTTTGTATTTCCCTAAACCAGCCAGAACCCTTGCCAGGAAAAGTTCCTATTGCTAACAAATGGTTTTATTTTAAATACTGATTGCTTTCAGCACACGGTATATTATGTCTGTTAGTTATTTCCTGGCCTTCTGCTTAATTGACAATGCTGCTCTGAAACACACCTCCATATCAACTACTCACCTTCCTAAATCTATATTAAATGCATATTTTGTGTACACAAATATCTATACTTAAATAAAAAATATAGAGAACATATATAGAAAATGTTGCTTCAGCAAACCAAACTGAAAGAATAACCCAATTATCCACAGCAGACATGCAGGGTAGAAGTGCAGAGTTTTCAATTCCAAGGAATCTCTGGAGATGATGGGACTTAGCTAGCTTTTTTTATTTTTACAATGCAACTCAAAAAACGTACATGTTGCACTTCACAATGCTTATTATCTCCTGCCAGTGATATTTTCATTGGGGAACACAAATATTACAGCAGTGCTGTTAATATATAGCTGTGTCAGGCAATTGTCAGGGGGGCACCCTTACAGCCTACAGAAAGAAATGTTCTCTCCTTCTCTAGGATGATCCCCTTTGCAGTAAATGGAGCTGCCCTAAAATAGATGAGATTATTATCCAGTTAATTATTACTAAACTAGAGATATTTTAAAAATAACTTTGGCATTCTCATTTGGTTTTTTACCTGTGAGTATGCATAGGACAGATAAATTAAAACTCAGAGCTCAGCTGTAGGATCTTGAATCATGCAAATTCAATCTGCAAGGCTGGGGAAAAACTCACTCTTTTCCTGGCTGAGTTTTGTGCTAGGGTGGCATCCTGGTTTGTTTTCTTTTTCCAGCAAACATCCTAGTTTGTTTTCTTTTTCTACATTCCAAGTAATAATGTTGCCTTCAAAAATGGCAGTGAAATGTCAAAATTCCAATGGTATAGATATAATCTAGGTCCTTATTAGGTTAGTATTTCAATTACTTAAATTAAACTAAAGCTGTTGTTGTCAATTAGTATTAATTCATTCACTTGTTGACTCATTCACTTTAGCACATAAATGAAAATCAGAGAATAATCTGACTACCTACCCTGCAATTAGAGATTTGAAGAGCTTAAAGCAAGTGCAATTAAATGTTGTAGTGTTCAAACCATATCACCGGTACCTGCAGATGATTGTTTCAGTCTTCTGGAGATAAAATTGTCTGCTGAAGAATCTCACAGTGATATATGACCTGGCTGATACATATTTCACGTGGCAGCAGTTTAAATAATTTACAGTGTGCCAGTCTCCCAGATTTCATTTGGGGATAGGCTCTTTATTTACAGCAACTTTAGCACAAACATAGCTGTGAGTGCCCAGGAGAAATGGATGTTGTTATTAACACTACTGGCACTAGCAGTGAGGGTACAGATATGCTATAGAATGTACTGCTCCAGCAAGCCAGGAACTGAAAGATTATATCATTTCATCAAGCACTGTTGATAAAAAATGTTTTATCAACTTATTACTGGTAATGTTAGGGTTTCTTAGGAAAAAAAAACCCCTCATTAAATTTCTTTAATTATCTATGTCAACATAATTGTATGCTTGCAGTCTCCCAGGTGCCTGGGAGAAGCCAAATACCATCCACTAGACTATTCACTTACTCAGGTTCCTGTATTGACCCCCCAACACAATGGAATCTCTCAGGAACAGTCTTCCAGTCCTTTGCCATCTTAACCATTGCTCCTGCATCTAGGACACCGTAGCCAAACAAATGGTTGAACTCCAGCCCCACGCCATTCCTCCGCCACCTGTGAACCTCATCGTGGAGCTGGTTCCTCTTGGAGGTGAGCACTGTCAGATGCTGCATGTCTCTCCATGTCAGATGAGAGCTATGGAAGAGCAACATGAGAAACAAACATTACTGTGTTTCCAAGCAGATATCAAAAAAAAATAAAAAAAAATAATCTGTTTGGGTAAAGCGTTGGGTAAAATTTGCTTCTGTGAATAACACTGAAATTGTAACTACACATATATCAATAATAAAGCTTCTATAGATCTCAGTGGGAACAAGAATAGGTTTGAATTATATAGTACTTTTCCAAATATGTTCTCCAAAATTGCAAAATCATTTCTGATTAAAAAAAACTTATTTTAACCAGATATTACAGATCCAACATGCAATTTTTAAACTAATAGAATGATTAAGATATTATACCAGATCCTGAGAGAAATATAAAAAATCCAAAGATGATAAAAAAAATTTCACCTAGCTTTCCTCTTGGATCTTGCCCCTTTTTTCTTGCCTGCTCCTCCTGCTTTTCCCTTGGACCTTCCAAGATCCACCCTGAGAAGCCCTAGTCTGACAAAGCTGATGAGCTCTAGTGACCCAGCTGTTAGTAATGTCAGGATTCTGTGAATATGGATATATGGGCTGTGGGTGGCTGCAGCTTTGCAGTATAAGGTACAGGGGAGGTTTTTCACCCATGTTATATTAGCATGGATGGATGCATTCAAGTAATATTTGCCTAGCTGCAATGGCTAACTTTCATCATCTTCTCTTGTCTTCCTAGATGTACAGTGATTATGATAACAGGAGGGGCAGTTATTATTCTAAAAAGCTTTAGAACTGACATTCCAATTCTACGTAACTACAGCTATTCCAGTTGTTTTATGATGAACTCTTTCAACATCACAATATGTCTGATTCAAACCATCAGCCTAAAAGGATCAGCTTTTCAGCTTTCTGTGCCCCAAGAAATAAGCATGTGTGCATGCTGAATGTACACCAGAGTAGCCAGTTACCGTCGTTCTCCCAAGGTGACACAAGAGAGCTGAAAAGAAGATATCACTTGCATCATTCTAATTGAAATCTTTTAAGAGCTTGCTACGTATCTTAAAGCTGTACTTTCTATTTCATAGATTGGTCTGGTTTGAGAGACATGTCAGTCCTATATTGTGTATGAGCTGGCAGACATAATGCAGGCAAGAACAGGCTTCATGAGAGATCATCAGTGATTCCTGGGAAGGCTCATCCAGCATAGTTCTGCAAAATACAATTCAATACGGCCAGAAGGATACAGGAGACACTGACAGTTCCTTCCCTCTCCTGCTGCCTTCTCAGCAAAGCCTAGAAATTCTAGTGCAAGCCAGGGGTATTAAGTCTAATTCCTATTCATGATAATTTGGCAGAATAATTCCAGTGTTTTTGAGTAGCTCAAATGAAGAAGAATGATAATTATTACTGAGATATTTAGGTTCCAGTCCAGTTTAAACATCCAGTGGTCAGAAAATTCATTAAACATTTATATTTTTGTTTGCCATATTAATATTTAACATAGTGGCTGTCCCACTGAATGAATTTGATAGTAGAAGGAATGATCATCCCAAGCTAAACATTTGACATATATTTTACATGTATAAAACCTGGAAAATGAGACTTGGTCCAAGTCATGTTCTAAGCACGATAGTCATTGCTCTGCTAATGTAAACTTGGCCTCCTCTCACAAATCTCCTTTATTCTGCACTGCTGAAGGAAACTGCACATAGTACTCACTTCATGCTGTGGTTACAGCAACTGAAGCTCTGCAACTAAACAAATGTTGTCTCAGTTCATGTAAAGTAAAGAGGTGGTATAGGAAAACTTTTGCTAATCACTTGAGAAGAAGATAATGACTCCAAGATATTAAAAAGGTTCCAGTGCCAGAAATACCATAGAGATGGTAAATAGACAATGGATATTTATTCCTTTGTGTAACAGAGCAATTACACAGCACAGGAGCAAGCTACCAGCAATGGGTTAAGAAAACATTCCACACCACCACTGCCAAAAAAATATTGAGGAATTGATTGGTACTGGATGACCTAGGTGCCAAATAGAGACAATCTGAAAAAGAGTTAGACAACTTCAAGGAAGATCACTCTGCCTGTGGCTTTTAAACAGGAGAGACCCACTGCTGTCTCTACAAATCACGGATAGACAAAGCTCTTGAAAGATCATTCTTAATCCCCATTCTCTGTCCTCTTCCTAAGCATCTGTCATTGCAGGCGTTGCCATTGTCACAAGATGAACTCCTGCCTCATATTACTGTGTCGTTCTTATGTTTTTGTAGGCTGGGCATTTCACAGAGGGTAAGTGGAGAAATTAAATAATCTCCACCTCCAAACAGTGCTAGAGAGGTCTAATCCCTGGATGCAGAGGATGGGGATGACAAAGAGAGAGCCAGACAGTCAAAATAGACCTGCCATGCAACTTTAGCAAGGCTGTTGCTCCATCTGCAAGCCACCATGCATGTCACTACTGCACGGGATGGCTCTTGGGCTCGTTATTGCAGCCTCGTGCCACAGCCAGCCAGCTGAAATGATGAACACCATTAAACAAACCACAGGTCCTCTCCTCTCTAGAGCTCATGAGGAATTTCTCAACAGCATACTTAGCCTCCAGGGCCAGGGCGAACACTCCGGCTGCTTCAGGGGCAGCTGCAGACGTGCCCGAATGACGCAGGGTGCAGTTGCCATACAAATCTGTTGTAGCCTGCAATGATATTAGATGTAATTAATGAAACCAGCTATCCCATCTTTGTTGCAGCTAGAGACTTGGTAAAATACAGAATGTGGAGTTTGTGCCCTTGCTCTTTAATTGTGTTTGTGCCCATGATGGGTTTTTGTTTTTGGAAGAGTGCATCAATTTAAAACTGCAGTGAGACACATTTAGAGCATAAATTAAAGAGCAAGTCATCAGGTAGTAAACCAGGGCTATTTATTACTTAAACCCCATCACTTTCTTATAAAAACAGTTTAACCAAAAGCCTTAAATTCCTTTCTGATTATCAGAAATATTTGAAACTAGAATTGTTAACACTATTAAGCTTTTTAACATTTGTCCAACTCTGAGACCAGCAGCAGCACCAGGCTGCTGTCTTCTGTGCAGATTAGTCACTAGCAGAGACCAGAAGAAAAACCTTTGAAATGCATTTTATGGCAATAATTACAAAGATGCCACAGATCATTTTAGCTGGTACCATCACAGAGTTGATATGAAGAGAGAAGCAAGAAAGTGTTCTGTCTGCTACTGCATGTGGGCATTTCGGATTGCACAATATGTCTTGAGGGGTTTGAGACAGAGCCATGGAAAATGTACAATAACTTTTGGCAGAAAACTAACCTTGAGTCAGTACACCTGCATTTTCCACTCTGTAAACTGAATTAAGTCCTGGCTAGTCTGGAGGGGCTGTAGATCTGAAGAGCAGTGATCACTACAGTGGAAGAGAATCCCAAATACAACTGAACAGAACCTGCCTGTTTTCCAGCTGTAGGTATAGCCCTGCAGCAACAGCAGGCTGTGGTGAGCTGAACCCCCATACGTCCTCTGTGGGTGACTAATTCTGCTCTGTGCTGCTTGTACAGCAGAAGTCTGCCAGTAAATATTATCTCAGACGTTAACGTAGATTTTTACAGAGACCTTTTGTCACACTGTCCTCCAGAAAGAGGGCAACTGAACTTCATAATCTGGTTTCTGATAAAGGAAAGCACCAACTTTCCTCTGAAGCTCTGAAAGATGGAAGATCATTGCTGTTCTCTGTAAAAAATCCCACATCTTCTCAGCTGACAGTTTTGGCACCATCACATACTGCAAATGAGAAAATACTCATCCCAACAAAGAACCTTCTGCTGCTCCAAAGTACACAGAGCTGCAATAGGTCATGCAGATAGACATACATCATGCACAAAGACAGCAACAACAGCACAACTGTATCAGGACTCACCACGCCAGCCTCTGGATTTCTCTTCCTGCCGTTACTAAAGGTGGAGGCTAAGGTTGAAGAGCAGCTTTCATCATACAGAGCTGTCCGTCCATCGTTTATGGCAGAATTGATGGAGATTGTCCACATGCTGGATGCATAGCCATCACAGTTACAGTCATCATAGCTGCCTCCATCTCCAGAGGCCCAGACATAGATGCTGCCTTTTCCACCCCGGCCCTGTGAGAGGGGAAAATCGACCCTCTGGAGTTAAACAGCAAATAGGAGATAGCAGCAACTTAAAACTTCTGAAGTGCTCAGGCCTGAACAACAGGCCCAAGCCAAAGCTGGCTTAGATGAATCCTGAAAACCATGCAACAGATACTGTCTGTGTTAGCCATTTAACAGAAGAACCTTGCATACAGACTGACCAAAGCACTGTAACGTGAATCCATCTGCTATAGGAACTTTAACATAACCTTGCATAATTATCAGCAAGAAATGCTAATAAATGGATCATTTTAAGAAACCTTCCCAGCTGACATCACCAGAGGTTTCTTTACAAGAAACCCCTACCCCCACAGTGGGCTGGGCTCTGGCCTGGTCCCAGCTGGTCAGGCAGTGTGCTTTAAAAGCTGGAACCCCCATTTGCAGTGGCTTTGGAGACCTCACTTAATTAGTGAACTCACTTCTAGGACCTCCCAATTCCCTGGGAAGTTCTCCAAATCGCCACCACAACACAACCAGTGACTGCAGGTTCTGGATGATGGTGAATACTTGGGCAATTGGTGATGTGTATCTCTCAATCATGATTCTCTCTCTCCCATATAGTACTAATTAGGTGCATTATCTAATTAGTAATATATTTTTTTGCTGAAGCAAAGCGCACAGTAAGCTTATTGTTTTATTAAATGTATCATTTTGCATCTGTGTTGTCTTAGTAGTAAAATAAGACCATCTTTTACTGGTGTCTGTGTCCCTTAAATTGCCCCCATCAATTGGCAAAACAACTGCACATCTAATTGTAAAGCTGAGCATCTATAAAGGAGAAAACTGGTACAAACAAAACATACATGAACCTTCAGCTGAAATGGACACACCTATGCAGGTTATTAAATCCAGGTAACTGGCAGCCAAAGCCAGTTCTGCAACCCTGTGTACACAGTGCACTTCCATTTATCTCCTGGTTTGCTTCACACCCTGAAGGCTGCTGTGGCAGATGCTAAGACATTTTATGGATGCATTAGCATTTATGTCATGGTCTTAAGTGCCATGAAGAAAACTGTTCTTTTAAAAGGTCATCTCACAGGCTGGGTTTTTAAGATTCAGTTAGGTTCAGACAATGGCTAAAAAGCTCTACCAGCACCTTTTACTCTCAAGAAATTTCTTTTATCAAAGATATGATTGGCTCAGAGCTGTTTTTCAGACAAACCAGCTTCTACTTCTAAGGAGAAAATAAAGTCATGAGGCCATACAAATAATCTACAGAAAAACAGCCCAGCAGTTATGCTGAGATGGACAGGAGTGACTGAAGCTGAAGGGCCCCTATAAAGGCTTGCCATTAATTAAATGAAAGAAATCCATACCCTCTCCCCAGCTTCCAGAGAGGCAGGCAGTGGGAAGGCATCGACTCAGCCCCTTCTAATTCCATAATCAGAAAGAGGTAGGAGCTGCCTGAAAGAGTCAGACCTGAGAACTCCAACTCTCAAGGAGAGATCAGTGCTATGGAACTCAAAGGTCAGATCTCCAACTGATTCCAGCACAGCCACCATTTCTCTCTGTGTTTAGTTCAAGTAATCCAACATTTACTTCCAAGAGCACCTGAAGTCTGCAAGGCTGGAATTTAACACACTGTTTAGATGCACTGAGCAAAAGATTAAAACATTTCTTCTGGTCTTCTCATTGCCCAGCATGAAATGGAAGTTAATGAATATACAAACTTAGTAACCTGCAGTGGCATTTTAATAGGGAACCTTTTCAGTCAGGATTTTAAATCAAATCTGAGTTCCCAGCAGTAGCTTCTATTTTTCATTGCACCCCACTGAACAGAGCAACCTCATTATTTCAAGCACGTTAGTGAGTTGCATTATAATCCACTGAATTGCACAGCAGGATTGCTGACACTGGGATATGTAACATCTCAGGACAGAGATTTTCATAATAAAGATAATGACTATGAAAAAGCTCACTGAAATCCATCTAAGAACTTCCACAAAGACCCAGTATCACTCGAGTTTTAAGGGAGGATACTGTTGCAAAAATACATACTTTTAAGAACAAAATCATGGTAACAATTTACTTAAAAAAAAAAAAAAATCACCAGAACAAGAACAGTTTTTTTCTTTGATTTTTTCCATATCCCATCTTGTTCTTTGACTGCCATTAGTTTACAGGGCCCAAAGCTGGTCTTTGGACTGCCTTCAAATCCCAGTCTTGCCACCACCATGCCCACCTAAACCACCACACCACTTTGCAACCCTCTACCTGCTCTGGACAGCCTCTGTCCCAAAAAAGCAGGTGGCTGTCCAACACAGAAAGCAGGTGGCTGCTGCTGGAAGGAAGAGGATGCTTGTCATGTATGGAGCCATTCTTAAACAATCTCCCTTCTTGTCATTTGAAAGGGGGAGGAAACACTTCAATTTCACGTGAGAAATTCGGTGAAGTGCTAGCAGAAAGTTAACCTTTGCAGTGGCCAGCACAGAGGAAAAGACTCAGCCCTGCTCAGCAGGACTGCTCTGTGCTGCCAAGTGTTTTACCCCACAGATTTGTGGGATTTGTGGCAGAATGGTAGAAAATGCATGTAACAGATTGTTGGTGTGAAGCAAGGGGAATTCACAGAGGAACTGAAACTCTGGGATGGTTTTTATGCCTGCAATTACTGTTACTTGAGAATGGCCTCAGGATATCGCTTTCATGGGAGTCGCATTACAAGTGGGTCTTAGTGTTAAAACCTGTAATTAATCTCTTAATACTCCAATTTCAATTGCCTTTCCTTCCTAGCCAGGACTGGAAAGACGAGCAAACGCTGCTGGAATAAACTGACAGCAGCCCAACTGTGTTATTTGCAATGATGCTGAGGACTTGTTGCTTACGTGTCCCACAGCCAGACCCCACATGGGACTGCCTGCACAGGCAAACTGCTTAGTGGCTGTTCTCAGGCATCATGTCAGGAAGAAATACACAGCTCCAGGAGAAGTGCATTTTCAATTCTCTGGATGGCATAGAAACCGATCATTAAATTTAAAAATAATTAATAAAATAATAATAAAATAATTTTTAATAATAAAACTGATCTAGTCCTGATCTAGTGGGTGGCATCCCTGCTCATGGCACAGCAGGGGGTTAGAGCTAGATGGCCTTTAAGGTCCCTTCCTACTCAAGCCACTCCATAATTCTATGATAAACCAGAAAAAAAATCCAGCTGGGTTAACTAAACATGATATTGAAAGCGATCTGAAAGCTCCAATTTGCATCTCAATCTTATGTAAACCTAAAAAATGTGACTAGTGGGACTCAGGCTGCTGTACATTTGGAACAAAATCGGGATTGAAGCAGGTAGCAGTAACATACACTATAACCACCAGAGGGAGCGTGAAGGAAGAGTCAGGAAGAAGACAGCACCAGCAAGATTGTAAAATACATTTTAAAGTGTATCTTTCCTCCAGAATCCTGTAGAAACCTGCTCATTTCCTCCAAAAATTATGCACAGGCTGGCATTCCCCCTTCTGAGCCATCTGAAGATATATCTCACTTGGAGCTGAAAATGGATCTTGGTGCATTTAGTACCAGCCCAAGAGAGGTCCAGTTCTCAATTCAAGTCAAACCAGAATTAAATTTTGGGCAAGGCTATATGTTTAGTAATGCACAGACAGTTCCTGTGAAGCTCCCTTTGAGAAAACAGCAGGTTTTCTATTCCCACTGTCCTCAGTGGGAAGCTGCACTACGAGGAAAAAATCCCTGAGAAATATTCTTACCCCTTTTCTCATCTTCCACAAGTGCACAGTCCCAGAGAGATGTCTTTACTGAACTACCATGCAGAAGTGAGCTGGCAGAAGACTTCAGCCTTTCTCACTTTATGTAACTTCAGGCATATCTGAAACTATGCTTTTCCCCCTTGTTTTCTTCATTCATCATGCCTGCTGGGCTAGTACCTGAGTGTTTCCTGAAGCTTTGAATGGAACACACCTTCCAGAGAAAAATGTGTATATTTGACAAATAAATCTCCTCCAGCTTCCCTGACCTTTCTCATCAAGACTGGCAAGCTCCCATGAGCAACAGTCCAGCCTCTAACTCAGCATGGCCCCTGCAATGGCTCCTCCAGTTTTCCCACTGCCACCCAGCCTGATGAGGGATGGAAGGAACCTAACAGTCTTCAGAGCATGTTTTTCATATGGACTAATGCTTCAGCTGTAGATCAGGAATAACAGATTCCAACCAATACAAATTAAAAACAAAGATCAGGCTCCTGCCCTGAAAAGCAAAGTAACACGGAAGGACAGAATCAGTGATGCCTTTTCCTGGTCTTAAAAAATTAAGACCCACAGTTACGAGATAAGGGGTTTTACCTCAGCATTTAAAAAAGGATCCTTATTAAAATACTGAGGTAAAAACCCCCTTATCCCTTAACCATGTCTGGCTCTCAATTTTTAAGACCAGGAAAAGGCATCATCAGGACACAAGGAGGCAGGTAGGAGTGGGGTAAGAAGAAAAGAAAGCAGCACCTGACTGTGAGGAGGTATTTTTTTAGGTGCAGTGAAAAGGTAATTCAGGATAAGGATAGCTAAATGGTCTGCTGATGTTTGTGGACTGTTTCATTCCTATGGAAGCAAATGCAGATGGGGAACATTTGAAAGAAAATGTGAAAAAATTATAGAACTGAAAATTTCTTTATGGAACAAATTCAAAGCACAAATTGTTGTATAAGCATCTTTCTTTCTGCTTGACATATGATAGCTGTTTTGTAATTCTTTCTCCTAGGAAAACAGAAGTGTTTCAGCACTTTCTATATAATTTAATAGCAATTTGTGTGCCTGCTATGTCAAGAGATAAACTGGTTTTCCAGGAAAAGCAAGAAAACTCTACAGTTTCTTCTCATCTTTTTTCAGGGGTCCTACTGAGTTATGAGCAGGACACAGTTTCTGTCCTCTATTAATTTTGACTACATTTTCCTCTGAAAAGAGGATTCCTTTCTCTTCATGACTGAATTATTTGAAAATCCTCACGCATTTTGTAATTAAAACCTACATCCTTCAGTAATGATTGCTAATTATTGCAGAAAGTATAGTTTGCAGCCTAGGCAGGTAAAATGAAATCACAGTTGTACTCCCTGGCTGGGACACACCAAGGGAAGGACAGTCTGGAAGTGCTGTGGGACCATTTTTCTACTGTTGTGAGCTGGTGGGGAATATCAGACTGGGCTCCCAAGACCTCCCTCCAGATTACACAGAGATCTTATTCTGCCCTGGTCTCCCCAACCTTCCAGTTCACCAGCAATCTGGCTATGCAGTATAAGCCAGCTGGAGGCAGCGAGTCCTTGGCATCCCTGAACTGCTGCCCATCTTTTGTACTGCCAGGATTTTCTGGAGCCTGCCTGCAGGTTCCTGCATCCCTGACATCCCTCACTCCCCTGGCTCCTCCAGCTGCCACGACGATTTGCCTAGAGCAATCTGGTAGCCTGTGACTTCTTGGATCCCTCTGCTCCTTTCCTATACTGATGACTTGGGCACTGTTAAAAACTTAAAGCAAAATCTAGACAGAAACACATTTCTGACAGCCAGCCAAGCAATCTTGATTTAACCTGAGAGATACCCCAGAGAAAGCTTAAGTAGGAAACATATTTTGGATTGCCAAAATTTGCCACCCCACAGGTTCAGGGGGACAGCTGCCTTGTGTGAGCTGAATGCCTTTGCACTTCTCCTACACCCAGATCCTTCCAAAAGCCTGGAGATGCTGAACTGTAACCCTGGCAAAGCCCAGCACAGCCACAAGCCATGCAGTTCAGCTCAGCAGAAACAGCAGTGGGGTTATCCTCTCAAGTTCACCACCGATGAAGGCCCTGTCCCTTCCCTGCTGGTCTGTCTAACCTTGCTGTATCCCACAGTGGAAGAGGAAAGGCTGTGTTGGCAGGAGCAAGAAATTAGTTCAACTCTTGGCTACTGTGCAGAGGACAAAACTGTCACTTGGAACCACATTTGAGCCATGCTCCTCCTGTTTGTGTCCCTTTCATATTTTCCTGTCTTAAATAACTGTCTGTCCAGTTTGTCCTAGCAGACTTCTGAAATTATTTGGGTCAAGGAACAACCACCAAACTCCAAGACTGCTGCATATGAGACTCTCAAAAAACCTAAGCTGTGTAATTTGTAAATCCTAATACAAGGCTTTCTGTAGCTTATTTTAGAATCGATCACAGAAGAGTACTGAACTCACATCCACCAACCCACAATTAGTTGCATAATTGTTAATACCTCCTTTGGCTAAAAATAATGTTTGAGCCATTTTCTACATCTAAACTGCTACTGAAATTGGATGGACTTCTCTTAGCCAAAAGAAATGGATGCAAAATTATACTTTTGGTGAAGAGAGGCAGGTTTCAGTGAGAGTTCAGTTTAGCAGGGCAGTGATGAGGGAACTTTGAAAATGCTGAGGGAAAATCTTTTAATTAGCCATTTCTTTTTTGCTGGATGCTGGGCTGTGTACTACAAGTGATAATATAACAATTCTACAGGCTTAATTCTAGTATCAATAATATTTGCAAAAAAATCAATCTCACCCTCTTCTCATTATCTCTGAGCTAGATTATCACTGAGAAAGACTCTAAACACCCAATTTACTCTTTACCAGTGACAATGCTGGTTTCCCTTCCCAGCATTCCCAAGCGATGTGATGAACTCTGGCCTCAAAGATTCACCTGTGTCCCTGGAAGCACTGTGCAAAGGCTCCCAGCTTGCAGCATCAGCCTTGCTGGGAAGCTAAACTGTGTATCTGCTGAGCTGTGGCACAGAGATTAGGCAAAAAAATACTCCTGGGGGCAGAGTGAGACAACAAAATCAGCGTTTTCAGGCTTCATTGTTGTCTTGCCTCCTTAGAAAACATCCCCGTCAGATGACCAGAGTTCAGAATTCCAATCAGATACAACATGTGTGGGGTTTTAATAAGGTCTGATTTTATCTTAGATGATTAAGACAAGGCATGGAATTATAATGCATATTTCAGACACAATGGCAATACGATACCAAAGGATTCCCAAGTTATAAAGCAGCTTGCTGGGCTTCCTCCGAAATGGAGTAATCAGGTGGTTGCATATCATAAATTTCCCTGTCCTCCCTTAGCTGTTGAACACTAAAATGATATTAGAGGTATCTAGCTGTATATACTTTTGCTAACATGATATTTTCAAAGAACAGTAACACAATTTCTGTGCACTTGGAAAGAGGCAAACAAGAAACATTTCCTCTTGTTTTTTACATTGTCCTTTCTTCCTTCATTGGTGAGCCCAATTACAAAGCCCTGGTGTGACTACAAATTCTTAATACTGCTCTCCTGGTAATTTGTACTTGGGCATTGTTTTCTTAGGTAGAATTGTATTAGGGAAGTAATAATGTTTTCAGCAGCACAAGCACAAATGCTCATATCTAATATATATTCTGGCTGAGACGGTGAAGTCTCAAGGAATTAATTCAGTCCATGAGCAACCCCTCACAACCTCCTAATATAAAAGCTCATATCATAAAAATGCAATAGATAGGAGACCAGTTTATTTGATTACTTCTTCTTGTTGCCTTAAATTCCAACAACTGAAGCTGGAAAGAACTGGACTAACAAAATGACAAATAAGAAATGTTTACTGGACACTACACTAAAGACAGGATCTACCATAAAATATAAGTGGAATTAGTTCTTGACCTAAGTTGCCTTTTCCTGTTTAAGATGACGGCTGATACAATTCTGGATACAAGATACTAGAGGACAAAAAGTCTCTATTTAACAGAGATGTGTTTTTACAAGATTTCCACCTATCATCTCTACCTCCCTCTCCAAGCCTTCCAGCCCCCAAAGAGGGTAAGCACAGCTCAGACAAGGGATGCATAAATCACACAGCATTGCTTTGTCCAGTCATACTATATGTACAAAGAATGCAAGCCCTCCTCATTAGGCAAGTACTGTATACATACAAGTTCCAGCCTAATCCTTAAAAACCAGAAGTTTTTTAAAGTCCTTTCCAATCACATCTCAAATATGTCTTTTCTAGCAGCTGAAAGCTGCATTAGGTTAAGTTTTCACTTGTGCTGGTAATTGCCAAATACTTGTGGACCTTTGTGTGTATGAAATTCGTTTCAATCTCCATTCCCAAATTTTTCCTAATTGAACTGTGAGCTCATTTACCTTTGCAGTGCAACCACCACTACTCAGTGACCCAGTCACACTGCTGACTACTGTCCCTGAACTAAAGCCATGAGATAACACAGTGAAGCCAGATCACATTTAAAAAGAAAAGAGTGGGATTGTGTCCTAGTAACCAAAAGCAGCTTGAGTACCCTTCCCAATAACTTCTGATTACGAGGGTTATGCTGACACCCAGTTCAGGCACACACCATCCCTTTTGTGCCCAGCCTTAGATATGCTGCTATAAAGGAGCCCATAAAGGAGATGCCAGTGTGATGGCAGATTGTGTTGCCCTTAATTATGTTGTTTAGTGCTGCTTCTATTCGAGCTATTTACCTTCCAAGTGAACAGCACACCAAAATGAAGGTGTGATTAAGACAAAGGCAAGAATGCATTTAACATATTCCAAGAAGGGGTAATGGAAGAGGAAAGGTAGGAAAATAGATCAGAGAAGAGCTTGGGTCAGAAGGGACCTTCCAAAGGCCAACTCCACTCTGCACTGAGCAGGGACATCTTCAGCTAGAAGAATATCTATCAGAAATAGAGGACATGTTGGCCTTAGCCCACCTTGTTATAGCTAGGTGGCTTCAAGACATAAAAACAGACATATAAACATGAAGTTTCACAGTTTCTGCAGTTTTTATCATACTGTCATTATCAGGTGGCTAGTTACCCCCACATCTCAGCAGCTCTGGAAGGAGGAATTCTAAAGTATATGAGAGTGAAATGGAGATTGTGGGAAGGATGAAACACGTGGCAGTGAGTTCCTCTTTGAGCTGGGGCTCCCAAGTGTGGTGGCAGCAAGGCAAATGTTACCTGTGTTTGTCAACTCAATTAAATGCATATTCTGTGTAAGAATTCTGTATCACTCCTACTTACTGGTTTTTATTTTATTACATTAGAAGCAAGGATATTAATCTTGCTCCATGCAAGAGCTCTTATATTGCCTTCTAGGACATTTGGAAGTATTGCTTTTAGTTTAAGAACACATTTTTATTCTCAGCATGTTGTTTCCACCCTGCCAATATTTCAGCTTCATCATTAATTCATGAACCATAACTCTGGTGAGAATCAGCTCTAGGCTGATAAAAAGAATTCCTACATTTCTTTGTCTCTCAGTTTACAGAAGACGCTTTTTAATAAGACAGGAGGGTTATACTGAAAAGTAATCATAAACTAGATTTACACTTTTACAGTCAATAGGGAATGTGATGCATACATTATAGACCTAAAATAGGTAAAAGGGTATCATATCAAAGGCTTGTTAGTCTTCCTTTACATGCAGCCAACTCTTTAGTGGGTTTTTCAGAGCGCCATGGAGAATACCCAGCATCCACTGATAGCCTGAATATATCTCTAGAAAATCTGTCTCTCCAAAAAAAACAGATCAGAACAAACTATACCCCAAAAAATCATAATATCAGGAAACGTAATGAGCAAAAGAAGGGTAGATAAAGCCGTGATCACAACACAAAGGGAGTTATTTGGGGAGGAACTGTCTCATCTTCTGTCCACACATTGCCAGGAGATAGCTGGCATACTGCCACTGCAAGATTAAGTGTAATTGCCCTGGGACAAAAATTTTTTTTTTTAGGTAGAATCCAGTACCATTCCTCCTAATTCTGCAATGGCTGACATAACTGGTTTAATAATGCAGGCTCTCCTGTTAATTCTGTGTCTCCTGATAAGAAACACCTATTTTTCCTGATGAGAGCAACCCCTGCCAGAGCACAGCTCACTGTCACTGTTCTCTCTCTTTCCTGAGCCTTCAACCCAAGTGATCTCAGGGCCCTTTCTGATCTTAATACTGCAAATTATTTCTTGAAGAGAATCACAAACACTCCTGAGGGAACAGTATTAAAAAGGTAATATGCCCAGCACTCTCCAACCAAGCAATAAAACAGAAAAGAAAAATCTCTACTCCAATGTTTAACATTCAAAGAGGAGGTTAATTCCAGTGTAACTCCACAAATTAAAGCATAGGGCAATAAGACAGCAATTTGATTCAAAGGTATTTTACATACCAAATTGCAAAAAGTCCCCATGATTATGATTTAAAATCTGCTTCTCTTGAAGGGTAAAATAACTCTAGTTCAGTTATCATTCCTCCACCTTTTTTTCCAACTTTTAGACAAGTTCTCCATTGGAGGAGGGCAACACAAAAATTACATGGAAAATTTTCTGTGTTCAGAGTTTGTATCTGCTACAACCAACACTAGTGGAAGATAGATCAGACAGTTGTAACACATGAAGGTATTGCTAAAACTGTCACACACCTAGGAAACATTCTCCTCAAGACCAAAGTGTTTAATGGGATCTTTATGGAAACACTAAATAAATGAAAATCTCATGAAGAAACACAGCCTGTGCAAGGTGACTTCAGAGGGGGTCTGATCTCATCAGAGGTTTGTACAGTTTATACTACAAAACTGAGCAGACTCAGAAGGAATTTGTGACAAATCTTCCAGTGTTATTGCAGTACATTGCCAATTTTATGGGTGGAAGCATGAAGATGACTATAATCCCTCTGTTACAGGCAAAACATCTGAGGCTCAGCATTTGAGAAAGCTTTAGATGCTTCACTACTTGTCACAGCGGTAGATTTAATTATCATGTCACAAAACATGGTAAACTGAATGTTCTGCTTACAGTGAGCCGGTGATGAAGAGTGGGAGAATTTGGCACAAGTAAAAGGAGGAAATAATTTGGAAGGAAAGGTAAGGAATTGTGGAGCTCCCACATAAAACCATCCCAGATGTTCTGGGTAATTTCAGATCTCGTCAGTACAGAAACCCATCTATAATCAGCCAAGGGGAGGAGGCTCATTCCCTACAGCACCAGGAGGCAGCCATGGCTGTCTTGGCTGGGTAACACTGAAGAGGTGGACACGAAGCCATGCAAGTTGGTTTGTTTGGGCTAATTTATTTTGTTTTTGAGTTGCAGCACACACATTTCCCCCAACTGTCTTATAGTGTACAGGTTAAACAGATCACAGGATGCTATTCAGTGTCTTTTACAAAGATCACAGACTGTTCCTAGAAGGAGCTGGAATCATGAGAACAAACAAGGAGGCTCCTGGATGATATTAGCTCATGGACAGCTGAACTGTTGCAGCTCAATCACAGCTATAATAATGACCATACCTGAGTGACCTGGGAGACACTCCATATCCAAAACAGTAATTAAACTGATAACACACCAAAACAGATACTGCAGTGTCAGTAGCTCAGCTGGCATGTTTCAACCTGGGGAACATTTACAGGTTCAGGCTCCTCCATTTTGACTGCATTGGCCTATGAAAAGCAGCTATAAGGTGACTAGAGATAAACACAGTATGCTGAGACTATACAATAAAATCAACACCAAAACATTGCAGAGAACCTTGAAATCAAAGAACCTTGAAATATACTGAAAGTTGGATAATTTGTGCAACTGCATCGTGTTCCCAGGTCACTGGTTTCAGCATGCACACACCATTCTGCCCCAGAACCCAGATATTAAAACTGTTACCTTATTCACACCATCTGCCATTGCTTGCAGAGTTAACTCTCTAGGTCCATCCACAGTCTTCCCATTATCAGTTGGTCCCCAGCTGGCACTATATATATCTATGACTTGAGGCATATGACTGATGGAGGAAGCCTCGATGATGTCTGTCATAAACGGCTGGTCGAGCATTCGAATACCTGTAGTTTTAATCAACATAAGCATGAAACATGCATTACCCAGCACAAAATGTAATCTCAGCACCTGCAGAAGGCCCCCAGTTACAGGTATTTTAAGTAACTGGCAGTTTCACCCATTCAGTAACTCTGTACTTGACATTCCCATTTCACCAGGGTGTGCTTACCCAGCGGTAATAGCAGCAAACCCAGCCACCAAGGCAGCATGGCCCAGAAAGACAAAGAACTTTATTGTTAGCTTCCTAATTACACTGTATTTTCCATCTACTCCTTGAGAACACTTTAAAAATACCAGAATTCAGCAATCTCAGAAGTTCAGTGTTTAAATAATATGAATGGCATTGAAAATAATATTTTTTAAGCTAGCAAAAAAGAGTAACCCCCCCCTCACCTAACTTACATTCAGTTTTGTGTTCACATTGTCATTAGTTTTTCAAGTAATTTTTCTATTTATTTTGGTGCATTTCCAGAATTTAATCAGAGGAGGGAAACAAGCTACATAGCAATTTCCTGGAAAAATATCATTCTGTCAACATGCAGACACAAGAGCAAAATATGGCCAGCATGTGGACAAAAAAACAGACTAAACCACACATCCTTAAACCCATACTGCAGTAGAAATTTAGAGTTTAAATGATGCAATCTCAGGACATGTCAATTTCATAAAAGCTCCAAGTGTTGACTCTAAGTGAGCCAGAGTGCAACAGACAGCAGTGGAAGCCCCACACATAGGACAATTTCACCCACAGACAACCTGTCACTTGGCCTCTGGATGAGACCTGAGTAACCAGGGACTCATTCCGAGCTTAATTTGTATCCCTGAGTTGAAGTTCAGCTTTTCCCAGTGGTTTAGGACACAGATGGGGCAGAAATTGGTGGCACAGTGCCAAACAGTGTGAATGGCAATAAGGATCCAGATTTAGAAGCCAGTGGCTTTACTATATTCAATAGAAAACCAGTGTGTCAAATATAAGGCTGGAAAAAAGGTGGCATAAATTTCAAATAGAAATCAGACCAAGGCTGGATGTTCTTGATGGGCTAACTCGAGCTAGAAATGATGAAGTCAAACTCAATGGGTGAGAAACTGCTTCCCATACTTATAAAATGCAGATCTGCACAGAAGCCACTGTCCTGGTTTAAAAGACAGGTGTCGGTCAAGGAAGGTGGGAACCCTCCCTGGAATGGAAAGATGACGCCCTCCCCTCCAAATTATTGTAACTTCAAATGGGGCTTCCAGGCAAAAATTATGGGAAAAGGAGTAACAGTTCTTTACTAGAACATATATGTGTCACAAGACAGACAAACACCAAGCAATACTAGAAGCTGCCCACCCGTTAAGCGATCTCCTTTTTTGTGCAGCCATGACCACAAGTGGCTGGGAGCACTGGTGGCTCAGGTGGGGCAGAGGGGCTGCAGTGACTCCCCCAGGGGAGTGATACTTGAGGGGTGCTCTGGTGTGAGCCCCGAGCCTCCCCAGGGCTTGATGGAGACCCCACCATGAGAGAGAAGGCTGGAGGTTCGTTTTCTCGGGTGCTCACACACGATGCGGTATCTTGGCGGGTTCCAGTCAAACAACCAGCGTGGACCCTCTCTCCAGAGAGAGGGAGGAGGGAGAGGGCCTGGAAGGTCTCTCCTGGAGGGGGCAGGTGCTGAAAGCTCCCAGTCAGCTGGCAGCTCCTGCAAGCAGCAGGCTCACCAATGGGCAGCAAGGAGAATTCTGCAGCAGCACCAAGCCCTCGGAGAAGCAGCAGTGGAGCACCCAAAACCATCTTCCCTCCATGGTGGGCAAGGACCACCAAAATCCCGTCCCCCCTCTCTCTGAACAATTTAAATGGCATGTCAAGGCACGTGGCTACTTCTTTTGTCTCTTGATCACTGTCCATTCACCATCTCCCTGACAATAAATGGGAGGAAATTCCCTAAGAAACCCAGCACCACAAAATTAAATTATTATACAACCACAAAATTAATTATTGACTCTGAGGAAAGTGGGGGAACAGGAGGAGCCAAACCATCTTCGAGGGAAAAAAGAGGTACAAGCTAAAAAAAACAAGTGATGCACTAGATCCTTGGCAATCAACTTCCTGCTCATTCTGCAGTCATGGGCTCCTGCTCCATGACAGCAGCAGAGACTCAACTTTCATGGACTTCCACTGCCACGGACCACACAGAAGTGCTGTCAGTGCACATTGTCCTCAGGCAGGAGAGGCTGGCTGGCACTTCCAAAAACTTGAGGGAATTTACTACAAAGTGCACAAACACAGAAGATTATTTGTAGGCTGTTGATCATCAGAAAAGGTCTTCACACCTCTTGATTTTTAAGCAACCAGCTTGAAGTTGTAGAGTTGTATGAACAATATGGTCCAGACAAAACCCCATGCCTCAGTTCAGATTTCTCGAAGAGTAACTCTTGAAAGAATGTAAATTTTGTGGAATGTCCCATCCCTGAGGGAGATGCTACCCTTACTGAAGGAAAGAGACATTCATCAGACCTGCCCAGGCAGTTATTAACTCTCAGTGATATTTCTTGGGTAAGAGCTTAGCAAACATTGCTTGGTGCCCTTCCCTGGTGGAGATCCACCTTTCAGTCCTGTAGGTGCCAGGTGAAATGTATCCCTCCTCAGATTCTCCTGACATTACAATAAAACAGGGACAGGCCAAGCAGAGCAGAGCTGTCCATGAACACAGACTGTGGACCATCTCCAAGAAGCAGTGGGTACATCCATGCTGATATTCTAGTGTGGATCAGGGAAAGTAAAGTGAAATTCATAAGCATCTATCTCTGCCTACTGTGCCTCAGTTCTCATCTTGGAACAGTCTTAAGAGTGGGAAAACTGGATTTCTTCAGATTCAACTAAACTGACACATGGTGCCAAGAGCCTAACTAGCTCCAAGCACTGTACTCAGTATATATGTGCACAGAAGAGCTTGTCAGAAGTAAAAATACCCAACACACCCAAGGTGTGGATGCTGGGTGCCAGGTACCACCTGTTTCATGCTCTGCATCTGCTCCTACCACTCCACATCACTGTTAAAACAGAGGAAACCTGCAACCACTGAGATTTACTGCACTGCAGGTCCTGCACTGTGAGAGCCTGATGAGTAAGAGCAGCATGAGATTTACCACTTCAAATGGTTTTTAAGTGCAGCAGGAATTTATACTTTATCTCCTGCAAAATGAGATTTGCCACAAATGATTCTACAGCTACGCAGGGAAGAAGCACTGAAAATCAGTATATGAACAGGGGCTGGTATATGAAGGAGCAGAGCTGCTCTTTGGCACTGTTATAAAAGAGCCTACACAAGGCCCTTGACTTGGCAAAGCCATGGAGAAATACCTCTCTCCAGCTAACTGCAAAAAATAATAAATACATGGTCCAGCTCCAATCTGCAGCCCTGTCCTGGGCAACACTCTCTGTCTCTGCAGGAGGAGTTCTGCCTGAAGCACAGTGGACCATTTACACCTTGGATTGCCACCATACCTGCCACTTTGGAGTTATACGCAACTCCCACGCCGCAGATGTTGTTGTTGGCAGCAGCAGACACCTCTCCTGCACACCTTGTCCCGTGGCTGTGAAAAGGAAGGCAGAGAGACCAGATGAACCCCAGCTGAGGCACGTGCTGAGCTAAGCTGGATCACTGTGAGCTTGTTTTGCCTCAGTCAGCTCCCAGTGCTGCAGAGGAAAACCATTCCATGGCAAATTGTTGTGTGCTGAATACTGGGATGAGTTCATTCCCTCCTGAAGCAGGCAATATCCAATTTCCCCTCTGCAGGATGAGTGATGCTGCCTCTGAGGTTAACATGTATCCTTACACTGCATTTAATTGTAAAGTTATTCAGGCCTTCTTGTTTTAGCTTGTGAGACAGGCTCTGTCTCATTACCAACTCTTAGTAGAAACAGCCCCTGACAGAACAGTGTAAATACAAGATCAATATTAATTCCTTTATTTTTGTGGCTTGACAGTGTGACACCCATTACTTTGAACCTCATGGAACAAAGCCTGGCTTGCCTTTTTGCTGCTTGAACATGTACAAAGAACATATCCCTGCCCACAAAGTATATGCTACAGGAAGAGGTGGGTGCAATACCAAGCTGGAATAGCAGAAGGGAGACACAATGGTCACTGCACCCTTCAACAGCAGAGCTGCAGCATTGCTGGCCAGGCCCAAAGCTGTAGGAATTAAGGTAAGTGCATCCCTCGTATCCAGTGCCTAATTCCCATAAGAACTGACAAGGTGCTCCAGCTCACACAGCTACTGCTTCCTGCTCATGTGGGAAAAACCTCTGCTCTGACACAGAGGTCCAAGTTTGGGCTGACATGTGGTATTTCAACAATACCTGGTATCTGAGAAGTGCTTTACAGCTCTAAACAGAGACTCTTTAACTGGCAGTGGCTCCTGCAGGAAGGGAGATTGCATTTTCCTTTTTTCATAATTCATCATAGAAATTAAACTCAAGAGAAGAGAAATACAGACAACATAACCTAGTTTTTAAAAAATAGCATAGCAGCAGGGAAACTACTGAAACCTGTTCTCCTGTCAGGGGTATTTTTAGGCTAAGATGTTGAATCAATATACAAATCCATCCTACTGCTCACATCAATCCACTCTGCACACTGAAACTGGTGTTGATGCTGCCAGCATGCTAAGGATTCATGCAAATCAAAATGCTGTATTATAAAAAAAAGGTTATACTGAGTATCAGCTACCTGGGAGGCAGCAAAACTCTTTTAATCACCTTTTTCTCTATCTTTCCCTTTAAGGGTTTCTGGCAAAGATAAGTGTAACATTAATTAAAAGGTAGGAAGCAACACATACCTTTTCCTGCTCTACTTGGGAGAATATATTTTTAGAGGCAGTTCCATAACGAAAGACGACTGAAGATCTCATCTGCTTCTTTTTACAAAGGGGGCAGAGGAGACAGCAATACAGATTTCTTATTCAGCTGCTACAGAAATTGCTATCAACAATCAAGCAACAAGGTTTTCTCTCATGTTCTTGCTCAAAGGAAGTGTGACAGAAACACAATATTCATTGCTAGGCATAGCTATCTATGCTAGGCATTCATTATCTAGTCACCTGTGGGCCAACTACAAGCCACAGAGAAGAATAAATGGCTTTGTTCAAAATTGGCTTGACTAATGCTGGGGTGCAAAACATCAGTGATGCTGCCAGATTACAGTGAGAAAAAGTATTATTAGGACCTTCCCAACAAAAAAGTTTTACCAGAAGGTCCTCTCCCTGTCCTGGCCTCTCCAGAGCAGCAGCTCACACAATGGAGATTGTAAACAGCAGCTCAGCATTTCAGTATTGTGCTGCTGACTAGAGAGGAGAAAAAAAACCCCACTTATGATTTAGTGGAAATGCATTTGGTTGAATTATTAATGGCAAATAGCAGACTTTTCCAACTCAGCCCTGTTTGCTGTTCATGTATCATTGATAAACCCTTTGTGGTTTCTATGAAGTGACTCATGTCACAGGAACAAATCACAGCCTTTCTCTATGGTGTTCACCTCTTCCCTATTTCAAGATTTAAAGCAAGGGGATAGAACATAAAAATATTTTCATCTGTGAACAAGCTACTTCAAAGGTAAACCATATATTAGCAAGTAGAGCAAGTCTTACATAAACTTTATGTAAGTGAAAACATTTTACACGAACACACATGAAAAAGGTGGGAGAAGTGGGTTTAGTTGAAAAACAGTTTTGCATACTGAATTGAAAAAAAAATAATTGTACTAGCTATGAAAATTTCACTCTGGTTTGTCTTTGAAAACAATTCTGTTTAGAAATCCAATGGTACTGTGCGTGCCTCCCTATTGACATCTTTTTGAAAGTGTCAGAGGTGACACAGACTTTTATTGAGGCTCCTTTTCATCTGCTTTGAAATGCTTCTGCAGACAGCAAAGGGCAAGACCCATCCATCCTATCTATCTTCAGCTGTTTGCAGGGGAGGGGTGTGCAAAGCTCCAGTCTCAATAGCTGGGACCATCTTGACCACTTTGCCTTTCCTGACAACTTCAGCTGCCTGCATTGGGCAGCAATGCAGAGCTCAGATGGTCACTTTCGTGGGGCAAATGCAATCCCCTTTTCATTCACGTGCCATTGTCAGTTTCTAAGCATTTGAGTATTCACAGAAGGGGAACCATTCTCCTACTTTGGTTTGGATCCACAGTTATTAAAAGATTCTTATGTCTGAAGAATATAGGCTTCCAATATAGCAAATAAATTTTGCCCTGCTAACTCATTAGCTGAGTGAGAGAATATACACAATACAAAGGCCATGGGGGTGGGGATAATTACTGGTTATTTAGATCAGGGCAGAAATTTGCAATCTCATTGGTATGAGAGCCCAAGTTGTGCTTTCTGCATGCTCAGAACATGAAATCAGAGGGTAGTACGAGGCCAAGCAATCACTGATTCCTATGGCTACCTCTTCACTGCAGAATGTGGTACATGCCAAGGTACTGAATGTGGTTCAGCAGAGGGAATTCAAAATCAGTCAGTTCCCAGTGTGGTTCTTAAAAATCACTGAGTTCTGTGGGGCTGCCTCTTGTTTTGGGAACAGGGCTTGATTCAAGTTCTTTCACTGCTCCCACTGCTCCTCAGGCTAAAACACAGCTCTGTTCGACATTGCACCAAGTGCTCCACATTCTCCTGCTGGCCCCCCAGGCTGCAGATCTGAACACAGTCAATATGAGAATAAATCCCTTGGCTGCCAAGCCATCTATGGGCCTCTGCCCTTAGCTGCAGCTGAACTGCCTGAAAGCAATTTCCTGCCTGAGGCACCACCCTGCATGGTTTTGTGGGCCAGTGGCTATTAGATGGAAAGGCCAAAGTGATTCCAGCAGTCTTACAAAGAACCAAATGGAAGGGGAATCTGTGCTTACAAGCAGAGCAGCTGTGATTAATGAAATACTCCATGCAAAAACCTCTCCTATTTATTCTTAAAGTCTAATGAACACATTGCCCATGCAGCTGGCAGCTCACAAAAGCCCCTTGGTGATCAGGCCTCTGCTTCTTGTTCCACAAATCATTTGAATTGCTCACATAGAAACGTATTCTTTATGGAAAAAGGGATATTACGCTATCCTATTTTGAGTCTGATCCTTCTGCATGCATAAAATTCAATGGGAGATACATCACTGGCTGTGCAAAATGGAGCCTTTATTTCAGGTTTCTCTCAATAGATTTTCCATGAAATCATGCCCTATCCAGGAGCACCTGTGTAGCTGCATGTAGGGACAGACAGACTGTCAGAGGCAGTTGTTACCTACCAGTAACACCGATTCAGGAGTCAGAAGCCATGGCAAGAGCTTATATAGGAGCATGTCAGCTCAATTAACAGAATAGCAAAGAAACACACGGAGAAAAATAGTCCCAACCACTCCTGGACAGCTGGATATGGTGTGCTTGTTGGCATCTTAACCTGCAGAAAACTAAGAGTCTTGCATCTTAAACCCTTCCTATATTGTGAAGGCAGGAAAGGGATGTTCCTCTGAATGTGTTGCTCCCATGATTTACCTTGCAAGATGAAAATTCTCTGTCTTGCAAAAGAAATCTCAAGGTTCATTAGTATCATAGAGTGGCTTGGGTTGGAAGGGACCCTAAAGATCATCTAGCTCAAATCTCCCTGTCATGGGCAGAGATTCCACCCATGAGATCAGGCCCCATCCAAACTGGCCCTGAATACTTCCAGGAATGGAGCATCCCATTATGATTAAGGTTCATTGACAAACACTTACACTTCCCAAGTATTGATTTTATTTTTATCTGAAAAGGAAGACCAGTAAAGGAAATCTGCAAAGCAATTTCTCCATTGTTTTCCTCCTCCTGTTACTGACCTGAACTCCCCATTCCCCCAAGAAACAGAAGAAAGTGTTGCAGTTCTCTGACAACCTGAATCATGTTGTTCTCAATTATTACAGATTGGGTCACAGATAATAGTGCTGCCCACCTCAATTCTTCCCTGAAGTGCTTGAAATTAGCCAGGGGCACCTGGGACCAGAGACAATAAGGCCTGCCACATCTGGAATGTTTAAGACCTGTTCAAAGAGACTTTGGGATATAACTCTCCCTCCAGGGAGAGTTTACTTTGAAGAACACAGAAGGATAGCAAACTGGGTCCCACTATAAAATACTTGACAGCAGCAGAATCAGTGTTAATGGGACTTGGCAGAACATACTTAATTTTATGAAGTTCCACGCTGAAAACAACAAAAGCTACCATTACACACTACAGCTAAATTTAATTTTCTACCTCTCTAGAGCTAAGTGATATCTGTCTCCTAAAAAGTTTCTTTGCATAAACAAAGCAAGAAAGTCAGCAGACCTTCACAAATTAGAGCCCTAGTCTTTCTCTGACTTTCCATTCACTAACTGAATTCATACTACTTTAAAATTCATACTACTTTAAAAGTCAGATGTCCTTTCCCAAAATGAAGCAGAAATCTCATTGAGATCTTGCTTTGGCTGAAAAATTGCAGGACTACAAACAAGGACATCACAGTTCCTAACTCTGTTTAATCCATTCCAGGAGGCCTGTGTCTGAGGTGGAAGCACAGCTGCTTCTTTGCTGTGTCACTCTGACAGAACTACAATTGATTTCTTTAGAAATAATAAAAAAAACACCAAAAAACCTCATCCAAAACCAGGAGGCCATCCAGCCATCCTGAGTTAGAGATAAAGAACATATCAAATAGGCCTCAAATATTTTTTGAGAAGCACTCCATCTGAGCCCTGAAATCTTTAAGAAGTTTTCAAATCTTCAGCATTACTGGCAACTTCTGTCTAGGGGACATTTGGAAATTTAATTGAAAATATCCTGAAATAATTTTTGCAAATGCAAGCTGGAGCCTGCCATGGGACAGATACAGAACCCAGGACATATTTTGTAAAAAACTGTCAAAACACGTTTCCATACTATGGGAAAAAAACAACAACAACAAAAAAGTCAATGAGTTTAGGGAAACAAAAAGTCACACTTTCTACAATCTCAAGCCTTTTCTTTTGGGCCATCCTTATTCATACCATATCTTGAGAACCAGTGCTCCTCCTACTGAAAACTGGTAGCGTTCAGAGCTAAGTTCAGAGCACACCGAAGAAGGAATAGGTCTTGTGCAATCACTGTGTATTCAGGAGAAATAACAAGCACAGCTTCACTGTTGATTCCAAATGTATAAACACAACAGAACAGATTCCACAGTATGTGGACTTTAACTTCTCCAGCAGCTAGAAAAATGCTATCCATGTACACTGTCCTTAAACCAAGGCGATTCAGAACTTAATGTAAGATCTAATTGTTTTTAAGCTGCTCATTCTACACCATGCTGCTGTTCTGACTTCTTTGGCTTCCATAGGATAAAAAGACTTTCTTCCCCAAAGTCTTTCCTCTCTCCAGCTTACTCCCTTTAAATTCAGGCAGCAGGTGGGAAGCCAGTTTATACAGGTTTGGATTACTGGACTGTTCTAGTACAGCTGACAAAAAGGTATGTAGCCATCACTTACCTAAACAATCTAAAAATATACTTTTCTGGAGCAGCAAATTCATTTATAAACCATAAACCTAAAAAAATGATGTTGTAAGTAACCTCTAATTTTCAAGCAGTAGTGAGACTGCAGTGTCTGTTCTGTGACGATTGAACTCAGCAGAAAATAGATATTTCACAAAGATGCAGAATTTCTTCCACAAACCAAAGTGAAGGGCAGGCTGCCAAAATCCATTTACCTGTTAAACCAGTCATCTGTATAGCGGGGATAGGGGAAGGGATCATTGCTGCTGAAGTCATAACTGGCTTTGGCATTCTGCAAAACACAAGGAACACAGAAAATCAGCTGAAGAACAGACATGCAGGGCAAAGTGAAACACAAATTGAATAAGAAGCTGAGAACCAATAGCAAACTTTGTCCTCTTCATTCTCTGAGATGCACCTGGACAGAAACCAGTCCCTGTTGTGCTGTGCCATTTCCCATTTTCCACACCAGCAAGCCTGGGGATCAATGCTTTCTGGCATGCAAAGCCTCCTGTACATTAGTGTGGTTAATTGTGGGTTAATTGTGAGGTGGTGTGAGAGCTCAGGTCACTACTGAGGGACTGCTCAACACAGGAGTATTCAGGTATCAAACTACTTGGTGTGGCAAACAAAAGGTTAAACCCTGTTTTCCAAACAGTGGTAGAAGTGACAAGACACAAGGGCCTTCCACAAAAGAAGTGTTTTTGAAAACCTCATTTGTGGTACTACGACAGCCAGATTTTGAAAAGCATTTCAATGCCTAAGAATGTAAATTTCTCAAAATTAAAAAAAAAACAAACTGTGAAAACTGCATTAATGGCCAGCACATATGCCTGAAAATCTCTTTGCATATTTTCTCATTCCTTTAGCTGTCTGAACAGCTTCACAAATGTGGCTTTCAGGCACTTCTCAAAGTGTCATCCCATGTCTCTGCTTTCCATATAAATGTAATTCATTCCTGATTTGTCCTATCAGCAGTTAAGGGCACTCAGCAACTTTTTGATCTGAAGCAAATAGAAAGTTTCAGAAAGTCAAGTGCCATCTTCTTTTTTCTCTCTTAATGAAAAAAATAAAGGGTGACTGAAAATTAGGCTTTTAAAAATATTTAGCAGTTTCCTCTCAAGTGTACGTTCATTGAGTTTATGTTTTAATAACCATCATGCTCAAGGAACAGAATTATGTTAATTCTTAATTAATGTGTACTTGTATTCCTTTTAAGATTTCGCTGAGCATGCTATTGAAGATAATTTGAGACTTGTGCATGAATAGCTTTGCTCCTAAAAACATTCCCTTTCATCTGATTCTCAGTTCCTGGGATACAGGAATAGACAGTCCACTGGTAGCACCCAAGTCCTTGGGGTTTGGATTCAAACCCTTAAACTCCCAAAACCTTGTTATTAAGAATGAGATGAGGACAACACTGTCCTTGATACCCGGAGGGCAAAACAAAGTATCTTTCACGTTATTGTACAGTGGGTTTTTTTTGGTGGTCATTTCAAAGCCTGGTTGCTTATGTTCAGCACAGACATAAATATTTTGCAGCATTTGAACAGAGCAGGGATTTTCTGAATGGCTCTCAAACGGCTTGATGCTGTCCTGGAGCTCAGAGCTGAATCCCTTTTTGAGATCCTAACACATCTCCACACTAAGGCCCTGATTTTCAGCCTGAAGATGCCTTCCAATCACGTCAGCTATGGCCACAAATTCTCAGTGCTTCTAAGTCTTTGTGCCCAGGTGTTAATATGATTAATTTGCTTCTTTTAATTACCTCAACTGCTTACACAGCACTTTGAATGGCAAAGGTTTACATGAGCTAAGAGCAAACAGAACATTACTTTTCAGCCAGGGAAAAAAGAGGAATTTGACAGTTGTCTATAATTCATGAGTACTACAGAGAAGGTGGACAAGGAGTTATTTTTTACTACTTCTCATAATTCAAGAAATTGAAATTACTGAGGGGCAGACTTAAAAGCAGCAGAAAACAAGAAGTACTTTTCCACAGAACATGTAGTGAGTTACAAATTCACTGTCATGTAGATACCACACAGACATATTGCCAACTTCATATTCACTCAGAACTTCTGCTTCCACTCTAAAAATATTGTACAAATGAGAATTTAAACTCAGTCATGTGTCAACTGTGTTCTATTTTCCCATCTGGAAGAAATGCAGCCCTGCTTACAACACCCTAAGCTCAAAGGGGGCCTGGTGAGGCTGACTTTTCAGGACATCATCAAATATGCAAGCACCTTGTACTTGCTATCAACCACTCTTGACTCTAGAATTCCCTTGTGCAAAAATTAAGGCTGGAAAGCCCTTCTAGCTGTGCCCCCCTGTTCACAGCAGTGACAGACAAAGGGATTTTGTGTGTCTTTTGATGAATGATTCAGACACCCTACAGCAAACTGCAGCCCTGCTGCAGGCTCCAGGTAACTCAGCCTGTGGGAAGATGCCTTTAGGCAGGCTGTAGACCAAGTTGTGCAGCCACATCCTGTAGCTCTCATTAGCTTCATTTTGGATCACAGCACTCAAAGGTAAAAGATAACTAATGGACTGGGAGCCATCCACAAAGGGCAAAATTAAGAAGTCTTGGAAAGAAAACAACTGCTAACTAAGCAATTTATCCTCATTAGGGTTTTTGAGAAAAGACAGTGAGTTTCAACATTGTGAAGCAGTGAAATGGGTAATTAAACAGCAGAGACAAGTACAAATGGACTGCTTAAAGTTCCTAATTTAAAGATCAAATCCACAAATACCTAAGCCCAGCTTTTGTTAATTTTTATTTTTTTTTAAGCTTAAGTAAGAAATTAAATCACTTTCAAAATTGTACCACAAAGGAAATTGCTTCAGTAGATAGCTTAAATATTTCATTTTGTCTTTTGTGAAGTGAATATTAAAATCTGTGGTTTGCCACTGTCCTCCATAGGCTGGAGTCCTCAGCAGACAGCAAGAGGGAATTTATTGCTAACATGGAGGATTAATCAGGATAGGAACCTGTGAAGTTGCAATCAAAACCAGTGCAGATGAGGACCCACAACAGCACACTGAAATGGGAACTCTTTGCTTTCCCACTCAGGTGATTCAGTGCTCAATTTTCTTGTCAAGCAAGTCTACTGGCAGTTCCTTCTCTTAGACTTGAAGTGCTTAACACTTGACTTCCAATATCTAAGGTATTTGCCAGGTTTTTAACCTCAGGGAGACCTTGAGCCACCAACCTCAGACACTGGTCTGGCCTTAGACCAGTCATTGGCACAGGGCGTTACGGTGAGGTGAATCTAAGCCCCATAATTCAATCAAAACCAGCTCATTGCTGCAGAGTGATTTGATGTTTATCAGTTACTAGCTATACACAATTATTTAAAAATAACACCTATTATAAAATAACAATTTTACTACAGAGAGGAATGGTATTGCTTTTTAAGGAGTATCTTTATTTTTGCTTTCTAGCCTCTAAGCCAAATAAAATACAGAGTATCACATCCCAGGATGAGACCCTTTCAATCATTTATTAAGTAATGGCTTGTATACTATGACACAAAGAGATTACTTCTGCCTTTGTATAAAATTCTGCTTTCCTTAAAAAAAAAGCTTAGACTAGAATTTCCCAAAGAATTCTCTTGTACCATTTAAAACACATGCAGTAAGATCATCCATGGAAAAAATTCATTATGCAAAATATGACACTAACAATAAATCAGCTGTCCCATGTGTTGTTCAGCACTGTAATAAAATTATGTACCTTGAATAATGCAGTAAGCCCATAAATTTTTGTATGACTTCACAAGCTTCTGCAGCATAATTCACATATACTTCTCTTTTTCTCTGGAAGTCAAGAAACATGCCTATGCTGACCTGCTAGTCCAAGAGACAATTAAAGACACATCCCACTGGTCACAGGCTGATTCTCTTCATGACATTAAAGACCTGGACTAGATCTGAGGAAGATAAACCTTTTGTTTGCTTGATTTCTTTACTGATCCAAAGAGCAAGCAAAGCCATGAACTCCAATTACAACATATAACATCTCAGGGATACTGTACTAAAATAACACTGAACATCACATGGTGGCAAAATGAAATTCAGTTTTGTACACACAGGCTTAAGTAAATGTTACATGCTCACCAGAAGGCGAAAAAGGAGGCAACATGTTTAACCTAGAAGAGATGCTGCAAGGCTTGAAGGTCATTTACAAAAAACAGAGGCACTGCTGCTAAGTCAGCCATTGTACAATAAGCCCTCTCCTCTCTGCCATGGGAAGCACATTTTTATTTTGGTTTGGTTTGTGGGGTTTTTTAAATAGAAATGAAAAAACTGTAACTTTTTTAATATCTCTGCCTCTACCTGAACTAATGTACATGTCCTATATCTTTATCCAGCAAATTCAGAGCTGGTTTGAAGATCATGTAAACACCAAGAATATATCCACAAAGTAATGGGTTTTGTTCAGAAATATTAACTTTAAAGAGCAAATTCACAACTGGTGAAATCTGCCATGTCTCTCCAGAAACAGCAGCTTTTCACCCAGTTCTTACAGATACCTCACTAAAGTAAAAATACTGAGCCAGACAACACCAGCCAGACCTTGAATAATAAATAAGATGGCAGCACACTTCTCTGCAGTTCTTCTGTTCTAAACAGCTAAGCAATAATAAATCAGAATGTCATTTGAAACTGATGGAGCTGTGTCCTGGGTACAGAACAGTACCTGAGGTGCCTATAAGCCCTCCCCTGGTATTTCAGTTCCAGGTATTCAGTACAGGCCACAGAATGAGCAAGTGAACAGCTCACCACAGTAGGGATTTAATTTTGTAGTTATTACTGAAAAAAACTTCAATTTCCTCAACAATCTCCAAGCATCTGGGATTAGGTCAAAGACAAAACTAGTGGAATTACAGTCAAAAGAAGATAAACTGACTGCAAACAAGTTGCTACTGCTTAATTTACAACAATTAAAACAGCTGAGATTACAAGAAGTAAGAATTCTAATAATCCAGCTTCAGAGTTTGTAGGAAGACAGGCTGGCTGTTCCCCACCTCGTATCTAACAACTTATTTTGCAAAGTTAAAAGTTTTTCAGTTCTTTGGTTTAAAAGTAAACAACAAAGAGGCAACTGAAAATGAACATGGAGTCCCTAACATTTGCATTTATCTTCATTAAGGTAGCATTATTTTTAAAGGTACAGTTATGAAGAAAAATAGCTTTGCTGAGGTCATATCACATTGTATTCTTTTTCTGTATTAAACAGATTTCTTTGACAAGTAATTGATGATCCTCTCTACACATCACTTAGCGCTACAATGTCACACAATCACTTATTTTACTTTTACTGCAGTAATGGCTTTCCTATTTCCCCTGCAGATAAAATGAGAAAACCAACATTAGTTACACTGCTGGCTGGTGCTCTCCAGCATGTGAGTATCTTTTAAAAAAAAAATAAGGATGCAGTAAACACACTTTTTGTTTCACACGGGGTAAAGCACAAGGGGAGTACAGCAGTGCTGTATACCACCCAGGTAGATCTAAGCACAGATATTTCCCAGCTCCAAAGAACTGGAAAGAAATCAGAAATTAATTCTTAGCTACCATGATTGTCAGGTGTTTTCCCAGCAAACAAAATTAAAGTCCAAATGCATCCAGCTAAATGCCATCTAACCCTGTGGCTGTTTGCTAATGCTTAGCTCAGAGGTGTATAGTCAAACAGGACCAGAAAAATGGGAATCACAAAGACTCAGAGAAAATGTTAGGTTGTGCAGAAGTTTTAAGAGGTAGAGAATTCTTTTTTCCAATCAATTTTTAAAAATATGACCAGTTTATTGAAATCGCCTCCATTACTTTCCCCTGCATCTTTACTTGATATAGGAAAAAAGAGCAAGAAATTCAGGCAGGCATGAGAATTTACTAGAAAGAAGCAGCAAAATGAGCTTCTGTTTATAACAAGGGCACTGCTTTATGATCCACCTCTTGGCATTTTTAGCCTGTTCTACAATTTTCAGGTTGATGGGGAGAAAACCTGAAGCATCACCTGTTGCTAATTGCTCAGAGCCAGAGCTCTGAAAGCAAAAGCAAGTTAACCTACAGAACTGAAAATTTCTGCTCAGCCAAACTTCCCTTAATTTTCAGAGGGTGAGCCCAAGAACCTTTAAGCTGTATCTACAACACAGCAAGGAGCTATGTTCATAGGGAGTCATAAGGCTAAGGCAATAAAATTAGTAAAATAAAAATAAATTAAGCAAGTAGTTGCTGTTAAAGATTTTCAAGCAGCAAATTTAAAGCCTCAGATTATGGAGTGAACGCCTTAGTTTCTTTAATTCAGGGGGAAATGAAAAGGGGGAAAAAAGGACATATAAATTTTTAGAGAGATATGTGCCCTTGGACTATTTTATTATACCAGGAAATACAAATTGTGCAATGACTTCTACCAAAAAAACTCTGAACACACTTTTCATCTCGTTTTAGCGTTCCATTTTATTAAAAACCTGGCCCACATTCCCTTTCCAATGGACAGCTTTCCCCTTCAGATACTTTGACTATGCATTAGTTTGACCTACTGAAGTTGAGAAACTAATAGAGGTATAAAGCTGGCAGCAGAGAAATGAGGTCCAAGTCCATTATTCTTAGTTATGTCACTGTAAGAAACAGTTGACAAGTCTGTCACTACATCAAATATGTGCTTGCTGGGCACTGAGCTGCAGCAAAGGTTGTGTTTGCAATGTTTTGATGGCAGCCAGCACTTAGAGCTTCTTGGAGGGATAAACAGGAAGAGAAAGGGAGCAAAACCATTTTGCTCTTGCCAATGAGCCAAATATCTAGCAAAATCTGCCATGGGCTCTTCTCATCAAACACAGCAAGATCCAGACCACACCCAGCATCAAGGTCTCTTAAGCAGCACATGGGGGATAAGGGAGAATTTTTTTCCATCATTGTAAGAAAATCCATAGCTCAGAGGCTGCAATACAAACTCAGCAGTCCTTCAAGTCCAGTCATTTGGCACGACATGGTCTGGCAAGGAGTGGTCACTCGTGCTGGGAGAGCCAGCCCTTCCCTGCTGCAGCGTGTGGTCACCAGGCACCCACACTGCAGAGTCCATAAACACTGACAATTATCAGCAATGCTCACAGCAAAGGGCAGGAATACTGGACTTGTGGGTGCAAAGACACTCAGAAAAAAGACATGGCAGGTTGATAAAGATGACCATTTCTAGAGGCTACACCAGCCTGTTGTTACAGAACAGCCAAATTGTAGCTTTGCAAAGAGGGAAATCAAAGCAGCTTAGGTGCTTTGGGGGGTGACCTACGACAGAGACCTGCTCCATGTGGGTTATGGAGAGGGGAGGACAGGGAAAGCTAGCCTGGTGATGCAGAGGAACTGAAAGTGAAAGCAGAGAAGACAGGAACCTGGCTGGGTATTTTCCTTCCCATGAAAGGCTTCTCAGCTGACAAGAGAACTGTTAACAACCACACAGCTGGTGCTTCACCTAAACTGCATGAATATGGAAAACAAATGAACACATAAAAGTGACATTGTAGATGAAGCAAAAGGAGGTGAAAATTTCAGAGAAGAAACTCAAAAAACATAATGCAAACTATTAGCTACACTTCTTCTGTCACAAAAAGAAAATACAGTTTGATTTACAATCCTTAGAGTTAAAAGGTCTTGAAGACCTACTGTGTATTATTCCAGTTGTAAGCTGATCTCATTAGCATCCCAGGGGAGAGTTATAATGTGACTAATACCTGTCAAAACATGCTGGCCTCTCAGGATTTTAATGCACCAATTTAGATGCTTTGGCATTAATTAAAGCTTCCATTGCTTATTCCATGTGGAATCAGCTAAATCCAAAATTACAGAGAGAAAAGGTGGAATCTTCAGAATGTGCTCATGTAAATCCACACATTCTAAATTTAAAACAGTACATGATCATTCCAGGTTCTTCTGTTAAAGACTTGTATATTTGATCATAGCTAATGTTTTCACAGTAATTTACTGTATGTTTAAATTTAAGAAGTGTCCTAGACATCATTAGATGACTGACAGAAAGATTCACAGCTACATCTGTCAGACATGGTATCACGGTTGACTAATCCTGCAAATGAGTTAAGTGCCACTGAATTAAAGTGATTTAGTTTCTCACAAGAAGGAATTTTAAAAAACATGTGCTAGCATTGAAATTATGAAGTCCTTGAACACAGCACAGTCTTCATACTCACCTCTGTACATATTTAAAGAGAATCACCTCACTTAACAAAAGTCAGAACACTATTTGCCTGAAAAACATTTCCAACAATTCCCAATCTACATCAATGCTTACAAGTAAGGACAGCACAGGGAATGTGTGACTGAGGTATCTACTAACATATACATTTAAGTTTCACCAAACAACACCTATACAGTACTGGAAGTAGTCAAAGTTTCACCAAATACAAGCTCCTGTTCCATGGGAAAACATGTTATCCCAGGCAGTCATGTTTCCACAGCCCTGAGTATCATTATTTGCCCTGCTGAAGTCTGTGCCTCAAAAAAAAAAGGCAATGCACAGTAGAACAAATATTAAAAACCTGCTATTTATATGATCTGCCAAATTGCTGATTTTAACACAAAAACTACCACTGACTTCAATGTGGCCTGCATTTTATTATGTATTATGTACTGCTATTCTCTTCCCCAGTTAGAGATGTTTGTTATGTGCATTGCTTCTGCTGGGAATGAAAGAGAATGATGAACATTATATTTAAATCAAAGCAATCTGAAATAAGGCAGGTGTCTAAAAATATCTTAACTACCTACATAGCTGCCAAGAAGTAAAATATTAATAAGGAGAGCATAAATGCATACAACTAAAATCAAACAATGCAAAGCAAACAACCATGCCAAGATGAAGTGCCAGGATGGAAAAGACCGAATTAATTTCAAATTAACCACATTAATTTATGGGTATAGTGAATTCCAGGTCTCCTTCACTCTTCCACTTTGCAAGACTAGCTAATCCAGAGGGCTTGGCCAAAGCTCTCATCTTAAAACTGGCATATCCGGTAGTTAAAAGTGGGTTTGTGACTTTCTTGGCCAAAATCACCACTGGGCCTAAAAAACTCTCCCTAAATGCCATCAAATTTTGATGAAGCTTTGTGAGGGAATAGCGTTCTCCACATGCACCATCTAATTCACACTTCCCTGGTGGTAACTACAGCACGAATTTTAATTAAATTGCATCTAAATGTTGGTGGATATTCAGGGATTTCCACTCTGGTTAGGATCTTAAACAATATCAGCAGCTAAATAACTCTAACAGAAAACAAAGGCTTTCAAAGGGAAAAATTTAGAAAAAAATAGTTTGGGCCATTTTCAACACAAAGTATATTACTTTCATTTTGGGGAAAGGAAAGCTCTTTTCTTCAATTTGTTGGGATTTGGCTTTAAAATTATGTGGTGTTCACTGCCTCCAGGGGACCATGTGTCTGACCCTCTTCTCCCAAGTGCACCATGCAGCAGAGTGGGATTTTGTTGCTGCTGTTTTAATTTAGCACATTCTGGATGTCAAATATTTAAAATTAGGTTGAACTTATCCAAAATTAAAATATTTCACTTTCATTTTTCCCATGGACACTTTAATTTTATAAAAAGGTTTACTTGGAGAAACCCTAGAGAGAAGCACAAGCCAATTCCAAAAGCACCAGCCAGAACTGATGCAGAAATGTCATCTGCTCTTTCATCCTTGTGCATTTCTCATTTCAACAATCTTAATTTACTTTCCACAGATGATGTTTTAAGTGAAAATTAATACTAGTGCTTTATGATTAAAGCGATTAGCCACCTTGCACTTTCTCAGTGTGCAACTGATTAAGTGCATTGATTATAGAGAAAAATAAATCCTGCAGACAATGAGTGGTTGTTAGCTTGCAAAGCAAGTATCTTTGGCACCATCTCACATTCACTGCACACCAGGCATGCATTTAACTTGAAAATTATCCCTTTCAGGTGGTTTTAATATAGAATAAAGCTGGAAACATTTTGCAGTTTACATTGATCTGAAAATAATCTCGGGCAAATGCAACCACAACATGTGAGTACCTTTTGATTCCAAAGGAAGAGTGTTTTTAGGCTATTTTATAGCCAGTATAAATCAGTGCATCCCCCTGGAGACACCAACATCAGTGGAGTGGTGCCAACTCCAGCTGCATGGATGGTACTAAGCACCAAGCCCCAGGTCTTGCCAAGCATGCAGGGTCCAGATCTCTCAAAATGGGCATTAGCAAAGCCATTCACATAACAGCTTCCAGTGGGAGAAATCCAGTTTTCAGCTGTAAACATAGCTCTGTGACACAAATCATTTCTTCTTAAGGCTATTCCTCCCTCACAAGTCACAGCCTCCTTTGCAGGAAAAGCCTCTTTTTGTGCACTCTGGCCATATGAAATAATCCAGAGGAAAAACAGCCTTTAAAGTCTTTTTGCTGTTCCATCTTTTTAATTGCACTGAAAGACTTTACAATTAGAGAAAATTTTTACCTCTCATTAAATAGGAAGACCCTGACACCTCCTTTAGAAAGGCTTCTCTCCCCCATTAGCAGTGCTCATGTAAAGCAGCAATAAGATACAGAGCACAGGATCTGTATAGTCATCTTATTTAGACTTTAATACACAAGCACCAACGACATGAACCTGTAAAAGCAGTTAGTGTTGGGAGCAGGGAAGGACTGTTTGTAGGAGCCCATTATGTTTGCCAAGATTTGAAGCATTTTCTGTTCGTGACTAATTCAGGACACCCCTCCAGGTACACTGAGAACCTTACATGCCTGGCTGATATGATCAGAGAAGGCATCATCTCTTTTTTAGCCTTTAATTATATTCTGAGAAAAAAAAAAGCCAAACCAGATTGCACAGAACACAGAAATGAGCCCAGAGGCTGATGCTGCACAGAATAACAGAAAAAATAGCCACGTCTGAAAGAGAGAATTTCATTCTTTCCCCAATAACTTCTAATCTTTGCCAATGAAACTTTACTGTCATGCATGTCCTGAGTAACCATACTCTCTAAATGCTAAAATCAGCCCCTGAGCAGCATAAGCAGCCCAACAGAAGGCCACCAGTTTTGACTGCTAAGGCATCAGTCAGCCTCACATTTAAACACTTGATCCATCTTTCCATTCTGGCAAAGGAGAGGCTTCATTCTGTCTCAGCAATTTCTTGAAGCAGATTGTGGCAGAAATTTCAACAGCCTTCATCCATCAGTGTTCTAACTGAATTTTCAGTGCTAGCAGAAGGATGTATTGTGAATTTATCCCAGGGTCTGGTTGGTAATTTTTAGGTTTTATGTTAGTGTTTATTTTAAAAAACCTATTAGCAAGAACCGAATTACAAAGCAACACCAAAAAACCCAAAAGATGCCAACCAAGCCCAAATCTAATTAGTGATGTGCTGAAACAACTTTATTCTGTTCTTTATTTTTTGATAATAAATGCTTTTTTTAACATAAAAATTAAAAACAGATGCTAGCAATGATGGACATAGCACACAGAGTTTGCCCATAAAATAGCTTTAATATATCAGAAGCAAAGGTTTATTGAAATGAAGTGTCTAGTGCATGTGCTCAATAACCCTTTGAAATGCAGTGTAACTGTCTCAGGGTCTTCTGAAAACCATGCCATGGGAATCAGATCTCATAAAGCTGCCTGAAATCATTCCCTGACACTAGGTATGAACCTGACTCTACTATGGTTTGTGTTTATGATCCCTGAGGATTCCCTGGGTTCACATTAAGTACAGACACTGGAAGCTTTTTCAATGCCTTCAGAATGTTTCCAACAAATTCTGCTTCTGGAAGGGTAACATTTTTCTCCCCACCAGCTATATGTGGACTCTACTGGATTCAGGAAAAGGTCAGCTGGGATTTCGGGGTAGGGGGATGGTGGGTCACCAAGGCCAAAGCAGTGTGGATCAATAAATGTCACTGGGGCTTTGTCAGCTCTACAAAATCCCATAACTAGGCCCCAGAGATTTTTAGTGGAGATACTGATGGTTTGTACTGGTAAATCATTGTGATCAGGCTCATGGCTGCCAGAACAGTTTGCTGGTCCTTTTTGTGTTGTGCAGGGAGGCCAAACCATACTCAGAAATTCATGGTAATGAAGGAAAATCAGACTTTCAAAAGTGAGAAGATCCTTCCTGCTGTTGCTACGCTTTGCTGCACATATTGCAGTGTGAAATTTATTGTCTGTACTATTTCTTATTCCTTTTGTGGCTGTAAAGATTATTCAATGATGTTTTTGTTCCTTTAGCAAACAATGGCAAATGCAGCTCAGAACAGAAGTGGAACATTTCCCTGCTTCACTGCTTACGTGATAAGATAATTATTCCAAAAATATGCTCCCACTCTCAGCAAGGCGGGGGGAGCCATTATGGTATTGGCTGGAGACAAGTTATCAAAAGTTATGAGAGAGACTGCTTTGTGTTTGGAGAGGCTGACAAAGTGGAAAGAGAAGACAGGTAAGACCATCTGCTGTTCACACCTGAATGAGAAATGGTAGATGACAGAAAATTTTGACTAACCCTGAGGTAAATCAAAAAAGTCTTCCTTCCTTCCATACATAGGGCCTTTTCTGTGTTTTCTGGTTGAGTGACAGCTGCACCACAAGGACTCACTCGTAGTACAGAGAAAAAAGAGAGGAGGTTTGGGGAAGGCCAGCAATGAAGCACTGCTCAGGTTGATGCTTGTTTGCACATGTTACATCTGTGCAATTCTAGAGAGCTCAAAATCTTTTAAACTGCTATTTTTTAATAAGAATTGCCGCTTGAGTCTCATTCTGTGGGTATGAATACTCTGTGAAAACGTTACCTACTCACATAGTCACCCCCAGCTTTTATACAGTGTTTGTCTTGCTCTCTCTCCCCCTAAGTTTTTTGAAACAAACTTTCAGCTTCAGGCAGAGTTCAGACGCTGAAACCAGAAATATTTTACTCCTGGCCTGAGTCTCTTGGCAGGATGCTGATTTTTCTGACTACTGCTAATCAGGGACAAACACACTTATAGGAGATGATCAGCTCCCCACTGCTCTAAGTGGGATAATGCTGCTACACTGACCTTCACCAGCAGTCAGTGGCCAAGGATAAAACACCACAATAAAAAACTGGTATCAGAGAGAGCTCAGCTTATGTTTCTGTTTGTGGCACAAAAAATCTCCAATTGCTTAGATTTTTCTTTAAAATAGTTTGCTGTGTCCATCCCCAACAGCTATTTTCCCCTTTCCATTAGACATATCTCAGATGCAGCCCCTGTAACCTGGCTTTTCTTTCTCACTCAGATGCTGTATCTTGGAGAAGTCAGTCCTGAAAATTGCTGGGTTTATATGTACATTATGATTTGAAAGCCAACCATGGTGTACATTAGGCCCCAGCTTTTTTAATTATCAGTTCATAATGAAGGGCTCTCTTTGCAGTGAAAAAAATAATTTCCTGAAGGTTTCCAAGGTTCCCTGCAGGGTTTCCAAGGCTTGGAAGAAAATATAGATCATTTGACAATGAGTCTTTCTGCATTCACAGTGTAGAATGGAAAATTCCAGCTTTGCCTTAACCCCCTGATCCCAGAAAAGCAAGTAGCTATACTGCAGCAAGCCGGGAGGCAATGCTGGCAGAGCAGTCCTCCCACACTGTGAGCAGGCACATGTCTTTCCATGTATATAAAGAGCATTAAAACCAGAAATGGATGATTCAAACAGTAAATCCTAAAGAACTACAAAGAAAAATATGGATGGAAGTGTACTCCATGTGATAAGTCAAAGTTCAGCTGTCTTAAGAGAAAATACAAAGTTTTATTCTTTAGAAAGGTCTTTCTCTTCCCTGACCCTGCGTTTCAACTAAGTGCTAACCTCCATTAAACTACTCAAGCAAGAAAACCAGATCAAAATCATAAAAGCCAAGTTAAACTGAGGAACCAATGCCCAAGTTTTACACTTGAAAATGCTCAGCTGCCAAACCTACCACCTTTGAGAGATTTCTAATTGCTCCCAATTTTCCAAGCAAGATGTACAGACACTGCCAGAGTATGCAGGCCTTAATACAATTGAGAAGCTTTGTATTTCCTAAAAATAAACAACAGAACTTCAGAGAATGCTGCCCCAAAGTGCAGATTGAATGAAACACCAAGAATGTGGTAAAGGAGTTGAACAAAGCTGAGTATAATTGCTATGCCAGCCTAAAGTGGGTTAATAACTCACTCCTTGAGAGACTTGTTTCCTTGCATTTTTACATCTAAACTGATCTTTTCTTCAGCAGAATTTAAATCTTCATCTTTAGTTCATGCCTAAATGACTACCTGCTGGGCAGAAGGCCCCCATGGCCTCTGAGATAGCAGATACTGCCAGAGCAGGAGCTCCTGGGACTCAGGGAGGCAGGGAGAGGCAAAGCACAGGTGAAGCAAGCCCTGCACTCACTCTGCTGTGGTTGGGCAAGGGAGGTGCTGGCAGGTTTTAGCAGCAAGAGAAGGAATCAGCCTTGAATTTAACCAGCCACCTCTCAGACACAGCCCTGGGACAGCCTAGGACCACAGAGCTCACGTGGTAAGTCCTATTTTTGAATTTCAGTATTAAAGCTAGGAGGTCTTCTCTCCTTCAAGGTCTTTTGGATGGGATTTCTGCTGCCCCTTTAATGACTGTCTCACCAACCAACCAACCATTTGCTTCTCCATTTCGTATTAGCCAGCTGATCTTCTCTTTCCCCTCCACAGCCTGATCACTGCTACACTACAGAATATCTCCTCACTTGGACAAAGCCACTCCTGCACAAATCTTTTCAGATCTTCGTTTCAAAGTCAGTCTCCTCACAAGTCTTCCATGACTGTCATTAAAGGTTTGATGACCCCATGTCCAGACAGCTTTTCTTTCCAATTTTCATCCCAACATCTCTTAACTCTCAGATTTCTCTCCAGCTCCATTATTTCAGGATTTCTACCATCATGTCTGTGCATTGTCCTTCTCTGTATCATTTTCCAGTAATTTCCACAATTCCGCTATTGCCACTCTAAAAACAATATGTTTCTGCTAAACCTGACAAATATTTATCCATCAAACAGAAAATATTTTAGAATTAAAAGAGAAAACAGTGTATTACAGCAGAAGCTAGTTTTGGTTTCTGGGCATGATCCTAGATTCAGTGTTAACAACAGAACTGTTATATCAGGTATATTGTGCAGACTTTTTGCTTGTCCATTTGAAACATTAATTTTAGAAACAGAATATTCCCACATACTTTGTCCACACTTGCTGCTGGAAAGTGAATGTAGAGCATGTGCTCTGCCCACATCACATGCTTGAACATACACAGACCACAATTCCTGCAAAGAAAAAAGCTGCCTTTTACAAATTTCTTCATTTCTATCAATTTATGGGAACATCCTACTGGGTTATTTCACTTGGGAGTGAATTCTACAGTCAGGGCACAGGGTTTAATTAGCTGCTATTAAGCCAGTTGGTAAGGAGTGAAACTGGCTAATCTGCATTCTGTGGTCAGCTGTTTCCCAAATTCCTTCTCCAAAGCCTTCTATATCCACTTATTATACACCAAATGTGCTTTGCTGCTTGCAACACAAATAGGTTTTCAGCCTGTGTGTTATTATGTTCCAAACTGCAGATATGTAAAAATAACTGTCCTCCTCATTTTGGAGCTGTTCAACACAAGCGGCTGGCATTCTTTCCAAAATCTCCAGCTCTCCTTGTTCCTCTTTTCATTTAATTGCAATTGCAAACTAATCCACATTGCTCAGCTGAAGCAGCCCAGGCTTCCCTCAGGAAAGGGCCTAAAGGCTCCTTGAGATAGGAGTGCTAGTGGAGGGTTGGAGGGAGATAAAGAGTTAAAAAATGCAAAAATGCTCTAATCCAAAGGTCTGAATCCTGAGGTAGACTTGAGGAACAATTAATTTGCAAAGCATGTGCTGAGAATACACAATCTGCCCTGCATATGCTTTGAAGCACTGGATCAAAACACCTGTTCTAAAGGATTTAAATTGTTCCTGGAGGTTTGAAAGGCTAATACACGCCTTGCCACAGCTCACAGCTCCGTGGCCCTCCAAGTGATAGGGGCATTCTGTATCTTAATAGCAGGACTTAGAGCCAATTCACAGGTTACTCATTTCTGTCCTAAATCCAATATTGCAAGCTGCAGCTTATTTTATGTGACACAGGACTGTCATTCCTCCACAAAGAGCCTTGTCACATTTCCATTTCTTGCAGAGGCAGTCCCATTTTCAGTCTGCTTCTTTCAATGGGAAATGCACCATCACTAAGATCAGGAGTCCAGCTGTACTGCTGTTCTACTCCCTGCTCAAAATTTTGCAGCAGAGGGACTATAATAATAAGAAAATCCACATCTTACAGAAAAGGTCAGCATGCACTTACGTAGTTTGATGCAAGATCTGGATGCAGATAATCAATTCCTGCAGTAAAACAATGACAGAACAGAAAACAAAGGTTAAGAGTTTCAAAGAAGATTTTCTAATGGTCATAGAACAAGATTCCTTCACAACCAGAGGAAAATAATCATGGCAGGTAATGCAACTGAATGAAGTGAGATTCCAGTTTTTAAATGTGGACTTTTCAATCATTTATGTCAAAATCCAGATGCCATTTGAAAAAGTGAACTGAACGACAAAGTTTACTGCTTTGTAGACTAGATCATATTTATTTATAAGGATTAGTTTAAATCACAATTTATCTTTGTTTTTTTGACAAAACATGAGTTTTGTCATGTCAAAGCATAACAAAATTAATAAGATTGGTAAGCACTGGATCAGTACAGGGCAGAAAGCCAAGTATTTTTAACCACTGCAAACTAAGGAGAAAATTACCTAGAGTAGACTGGTGGTGATCACTAAGGCAAACATTTCAGATCACATGCATGAAAGAGAACTTTTAATATTGGATTAAACCATTTTAGCAAGTATCTGTGTATAGGCTCCACATTTTGGTAGCATGCTAAAGATTCTAACAGAGCACTGGTGTGTAATATATTCTATTGCATGGCATCTTTCTACAGGTGGCAAATGTACAAATCCCAGCGGGTGGTGTAACAGAGGTAGCAGATCTACACTCAGCTTGGATAAGATGACCTATTACATAGCCAGTTAAAACATACAAAGTAATGGCCACCAATCTCATGCTACATTTTCATCATCATCACTTGTTTTTCCAGCCACCTCCCCATTACATGCTCTGTTTTATTTGCAAGGAGAATGCCATATTATCATAGTTATTCTGATGGAAAGATTACTTCTCATTTTGTAGGGTCCTTAGCACTAGATTTGCATTAGGAGACCCTTGTTACTGATCCAAATGGTAGATGGACAATAAAAATCTCTATGAAGAGTCCTGTTATTCAGGTTGTGTTTTTTAGAGTTACTAGAAACAAATTCTAAGGCAAATTCCTCCCTTCTCTAAAAGCTGTATCTGATGGACCATCAGTTTTATCGATGCAAAGCTCAAGCGGTTTGCCATCGTTCCCATCACAGTCATGCCTTGCTAATCTGAAAGCCAAGTCCTGCCTCTGTGAGATCAGTGAAATTGTGACACAAGGGACCATCTCTCAGATGAGACTGATCTTTCACCAATACACAAATCAAGTTTCTCAAGGCCTTATCCAACCTGAACGCTGGCCACAACCTCCCTTGGCAACCTGTTACAGCATCTCACCACCCTGATAGCAAAGAATTTCTTCCTAATATCCACATGTCTGAGTTTACTTTCTTACTTCCACAACACCTTGCCAAAGGAATAAGCAGGTGAGGAACAGAAATAAGTGAAGACAGATCCTGGTTAACCCTAGAAAACATACGTGGATACAGACGTTTTATTTATTTTTAATATTATTCAGCTCCATTAAAGGAAAATATTCAAATTTTTTTCAAAAAAAGAGTAGTGAGAGAGTGCATGGAATTCCTGTGCTTCAGCAAGACCCCATAAGTAGAAGAGCTGTAACTTCAGCTGTACCTTTTATCTTCATCTTCCCTGAACTTAGTCTGAAACTAGTAACATATCTAATATGCAGATCTTCATTGACATTCAGCATGAAAGTGTTTAATTATTTCAGCTATCATGGGTGACTTTAAAAATAATGTAATCAAAAAAACTTTTTTAAAAATATTTTTTGCACATCAACTTCATCTTCCAGTAAGTGCCTACAGAAGTAAAGGGGAGTTTTTCCTTAGGTTTGATGTCCATTACAGTGTGCCCTGGAATATATCTAAGGGGTAATTGCAAACTACTTCTAATGTTTGGATACCCATTCTTCAGTATATTTCTGTATATTTGTATCTGAATATCTTTGTATATTTTCCCTGAAGATCTCAAAGTATTTATGGAGGCTGGTAGTTTCCCCAATACAAGCAATCAACTATTTCTTACTCTTTATTTTTAACTTCAATTACATGAAAAAAGGTCTACTTAAAAGTATTAAATTAGCACTCAGTCTTCACTTACCATCATCCATAATTCCTATGGTTACTCCCTTCCCTGTGTATCCCAGCTCCCATGCTTCAGCTACATTAAGGTCAAGTCCAGGAGTCCCATCTGCTTGACCAGTGTTAATCTAATACATCAGTAAAAAAAAAAAAAAAAAAAAGCTTTTTTTACTTGACTGACATATTTCCACAGCCACTGGTTTTTTTTCCTTTGTGTCTCTGCATGCATCTTTGGTACAGAAAATATATTCCATATGTTTTCAGAGTACACATCTGTCCATAATCATATCTACTGCAATAATGCAGCTGTAAAGAAAACACAAAACAAACAAACAAACAAAAAAAAAACAAACCTGTAAAAAAACCCAACACTGGAAAAATTAAATTTTTTGAAGTTTATAAGATTTGGTTAAACACTGAATCTTTTGGACCCCAAAAAAGGACTTTTCTACTTAACATGTCGGCCAGTGGGTCAAACCTGCAAAAAAGTTAGAGCAACTGATTTTACAAAGGACTTTTTTATGAGCAAGAAATGATTTGTTCTTGAAAGCAGGGATCTACTGTATAGCTTCCTAAATTTTTGTTACTTTTATCATTGTGACATTTTGATTAACTACCAGAAGATAAGTGAATTAATTCTCATTTTAGTTTGGCTTGTCAAGGATAAAATCCCATCCATGCTAATTTGCCCTCAGTTCATTACAAAAAAAACAAAACTGCAGCCATACTGGATGGATTCATGAAACTTAAGAAATGGATTAAAAGGAAGAAACATTACTCTTAAGCAAAAATACCCTTCTTACATTAACAAGGCAGTACTGCATTTACTGAGTATTTTGTCATAAATATGTTGCAACAATAAAACTGACCAGAATTACTTTATCAACTTTTCAAATAAAAAAAATAATTTCACTTCAAAGTAAAACTTTTCTTTCATGACTAGACTTCTCCCTATAAAAATATGACACAGAAAAACTGAAACCACTTAGCAAAATATGAATCTCCTTTGACATTAGCTTAAGCTCATTCAAATTCATCAGTTTTCAGCTGTTCTGCTTTTGACAAAAGAAATTATACTCAAATTTCCATAAGAAAAGAAAAGCTTTAAATTTTCTAGCAAATACATTTTAATCTTTTTTAATAATTCCATAACAATATTTTACCTGGCAACATCTCAAAGACATGATTCATATGCAGTTCTAGAGGTCACATCAGCACACCAGCAATGCCCACAGGACATGAGTACAGCTCTCTTTCAAGCCTTCTAAGGATCTTTCCATTGACTGAAATTAAATTTATCTCTTGAAATGTGCTGGATCTTCCCAATATAAAAGGGGTACAATTAAAACCAACACAACAGAGCCTTGGATCCATTCCCAAGTCTTGCTTTTGGAAAGAACTGTTGGAAAACACTACAACAGAATGGCTTGAATGACAATTATTTAGTTACGATAACTGTGATTTTCTCTCAAAACTTACCAGGTACCACTGCTTTGTAAATAAAGGATCATTCATGTTGATGTCAATGTCATTGATGTCTCTATATCCTCGCTTCCTCCTGATGAAGCCCTCCTGTTGCACAGCTTTCCTCACCTGGAAGGGTTAATTTTTACATCTTTAGCTCAGCATCCTTGACACACATAAAAAACATTTTTTAGACTTGTTTTAAGGAGAGATAAGGGTTATAAACACACACTAGTTGTGTTTGTGTCATTCATTTGCAAGTTCTAAACTAGGGATTGATTCCAGTCAGAATTTACAAAGAGGCAGAAAGCTCCAGGACTACTGCAACAGCTGTGAGGGGAAGAGACTCCCCCAGAGTGTCCTCTCTGGAGAAAAACTCAGCTTGAACATGTTTTAGACATCAAACAATCAGCATAAGAGTGAGCCCCTCTACAGGAATCATTATTGTCATGAGTCTTCTTGCCATAGTTTTTCGCTGCCACCAAAATAGAAGCTAAAATTATTTAACTAATTCCAAATATGTCACAGCTCCAAGCTGTAGACATTTGACAAAATGAGGAAGCAGGACTCAACCACATTTCTACTTTTTCACGTTTTTCTCCAGGGCATTACCAGATCATTAGAAAAGCTTTCCTGCCTGAGAGGGACCAGTGTGATTATTTATGCCTCAACGTTATACATGAGGCACAGGGTTCCTATGGGGCTTGCAGCACTCACGCTCCATCTGCCGAGCTGACGCTGACAGAGCGCCTGGGGTTCTTGCAGTAACGCTGTCCCTGTTCTCTGTTCTTTCTCTGTCTCTCTTTTTTATCCCCTCTCTGCTCTCCTCTCTATCCCCCTTTGGTAGGAACATCTACCCTTCTTTATCAGTAAAACAGTTCTCAGGTATAATATCACTGTGTTTGAGCTTTGTTTTCGTCTGAGAAGTTCAACAACAGAATTCACAGAATGACTAGGCTGGAAGATCATCCAAGGTCACCGAGTCCAACCCATGCCCTAACACCTCAACTAGACCACGGCACCTATTGCCACATCCAGTCTTTTTCTAAACACCTCCAGGAATGGTGACTCCACCACCTCCCTGGGCAGACCATTCCAGTACTTTGTTATTTCTTCTGTAAAAAGCTTTTTCCTAATATCCAACCTATATTTCCCTTGGCACATCTTGAAATTGTATCTTGTTCTGTCAGTTGCTGCCTGGAGAAAGAGACCAACCCCACCTGGCTACAACCACCTTTCAAGGAGCTGTAGAGAGTGATGAGGTCAACCCTGAGTCTCCTTTTCTCCAGGCTAAATCACCCCAGCTCCCTCAGCTGTTCCTCACAGAGCTTGTGTTCCAAGCTCAAGCGTCTCAACATCCTTCAGATCCATCAAAAAAAATCCCCCCGACTCCCCTTTTTACAATGGGATGGGACACTGCCAAAGAAATTTTCTGGGAGAAAAAAGTCCAGTTCTGTGAGCCTTAATCATACTTCTGAGGCTCTCAAAAATGTCTTGTAGAGTGATCTACTCTCACGGATTATCCTTGCAATAAACAAGTGATAAATAACTATACCGGCAAGAAAAACTATATGGCAAAAAAACCACTAAAGTGACCACACTGGCTGGATATAGGATATGAAAATACAGGTTATAAACCACAAGTTGTCGCAGTTTTTTAGAAATCCTTTCCTTTGTGCACTGCAAATCCACAAGACATTTAAGGAAGCACTGTAGAATATAAGAAAAGTTAAACATGCAAATATGTTTGGAGGCAGGAACTTCAAATGTCAGACCATAATCACCTTATTTGTACCCAGGTAAAAGAGCATTCCTGAAGGAGACCACTCAATGGCTCTAAATGGAACTGTAACATGTCCTAACAAATTCACAGACCTTGCAAAAGGTGCTGTCATCTTTGGCATACTCATTTTGTACCCTTCAGCCTAACACCTGGAAACAAGATAGCATGAAGAGTACCAACATTTAATTGTTAAAAAAAAAAAAGAAGGGAAAAAAGAAAAAATCTAGCCTTCTTGATCAAAGAGCAATGCTTAAAACCATTAAGTACATGTTTAGATGTAGCAAGAAGGCTGTTAAGATGCCTAACATTTACTTAGGTGTGTTCTTGAAAAGAATCCACGGTTATTAAATAAATCTAATAACTCAGAGAACCACTTCTGCATGTGTGACTTTGGCATTTCAGATTAAAAATGCATACATATGAGTTACACTGCTGTGTCATAGCAACTTTATACATATAGTGTCAGTCAAAATCAACAGAGGAGAAATTCATCCAAAGGTTCAATCAGATCTTAAGACAGTTGAATCATTCTTGGAGGCGTCTTTCAGTCTCAGTTAATTAAAGCTTGAGCATAAAAGACAGTGCTCAGTGAGGTGTCTAAGACAGAGATGAAACTGGGATCTAATTGATGGGGGGGTAAAAGCTGTTTTCTTTACAGCTATATTGTTTGACTAGAACCCCAAAAACCTTATACCAACTCAAAATGAGCAGGATGGGGCACAGCATGGCCTGAAAAGGCAGTGTCAATGGTTTCTAACAATATACTTGTAGGAATTTTAACTCCTTAACTAAAGGCACCAAATGCTAAAATACTGAATTGGCGCTTTCATTGATGTGTGTGTTCCCAATACTTGTGCAGGTTCATTAAAAGTGGAACTGATTGAAAGTAAAAAAAAACAACTTAACATGCAATAAGCTGGTAAGAGGACAGTGACTAAGCAGAACCCATAGAAGGTGTACTTTGTGGCACCAGGTCGCTGTACATAGTACAGAAAGGTATAAGCACAGTGTTTGACAGCTCTGAGATAAAGCTCAGTGATGCCATGGAGACAGAGATCACCTGTCATTCTGCCTCCCCTCTCCCCAGTCTCACCCCTGCCTCTCTGCTTGCCACTGCAAACCCCAAGCTGTCACCACAGAACATAATTAGGAACAGAAGACAAGCCTCATGCAGAGGGATGCCAGAGAAAAAGATTTCAGGTGTTTGTGCTCCCACGTAAGCTTGCTGGCTCTGCAGGACCTGCCTGCATTAAGGCACTGAATTAGGATTAAGTACAAAAGGATTTCTACTAATTAAAAAGCAATGCTGGCTTGTCTTTTAAGACAACAGAGAAGAAGAGGGGAAGCAATTTTCAGAAATAGCACAGGCTGTTTTTCCTCCTCAGTATCATCTCGTTTGTCTGATTTGTTCCATCTCCACAATACAACGTAATGTATTTTTTGTACAACATTATAATTTCCCGGGACAAGGAAATACACCCCTCAAAGATGCATAATCTTAACTGAACTGAAACCACTCTGTGGGCTGTTTTCTGAATGTTTCACTTGGAGAAAGGGCATAGAGGATGTCACCACCCACAGACAGAACAGTCCCAGAAACTCTGGCACCTCTTTTTCACCACTAAAACAATGGGGGTTTCCTCATATTTGCAAATGACAGTAAGTCATACAATTGAAGCCAGAAAAGATTAGGCATTTCTGTCAGAAAAACACTAGAAATTTTTGGAAAAGGTCTAGGTAGCTCTTTCCATGAGCTACAAATTGCCTCAGTCAGTTGCCTTGTAGCGTGATCTTAACCAGCACAAAGAAAGAACTTGCCTTTATCCTCACGAAGTTGTGATTAGAAAGCAGTGAGCCCAAGAACAGGTAACATCCATATACTCCAGGAAAAAAGCTCCCCAAAGAACAAACTTGTAAAATGATAATGCAAATCCAGTGATCTGAGTGGAAAACTGCCCATTTAGGGCTGCACACAGCTGGCTCAGCAAAATCCTTGTCTTCTTGCCAACTGAGTATCTACATTAGAAAAATGGAGGGTTTTTTTTCCAAGAAGGAAATTTCTGCTTTCATATCTAGTCTAGATCAGGAGAGGGTCTGCATCTGATTCTGCTATTTCATGGTTTTCTTCTGGAAGAAGAGTAGGCCTCCCCCAGACACCAGTAATACAAAGTACCACATCAAGGTTTCAAAAACACTTGCAGGAGAGAAGCTGCATGTCCAACAGTAGAAAAGTACTGGAAAACATTCTCGTCTTGTCCAAAATCCCATCTGCTTGTGTGACCTGCAGACCTGGAACCCAGCCCTCAATCCCACGCAAAATGCAACCTCATACCAGCTTTTAAATCTTTGTTTCTCCAACTGAAGCAGAAAAAGCAGCATCCATAGGACTCAGGCTTTTGATAACAAGTCACTAAATGATTCAAGCCTGTGAAGTATGATATTTATTAGAACCTAGTGAAACAATAAGATTTTCTTACAGAAATAGCATGAATTTTAACATCTCAAAATTAGGCTTATTTATCTACAATAACAGCCTTTTGTTTATTTCATTCTTAAATAATTTATTCCTTTTTCATTAGGATACAAGTTTAGGTACAGATCAGAACCTGAGCATCTACTTTTATTAGCATAGGACTAAATGATGAAAAAGTTACTAGCTGTGCTGCGAGCAGAATGAAGGTCATGTATCAAAGGTAGCCCACAGATGGCTTTCTTTACAATGAAAAAAGGGTTTCAAGTATTGATTTTTACTATACTTGTGCTTATGCAAGGTGCATACAGTACTTTGGATGATAATAAACCAGCAGGATACTGGATGCAAGACCAATTAACAAAATAATCAATTGACTGCAGTACTGCTCTGGAAGGGCCAGGAATTGCAGCACTCTACTGTGCTCTCTGCTCCCAGGAATGCCAAGACAATCAAGTTCCCCATTTAAAAGGAACAGGGTTAATTGCACTGATGAGATCCTGCAGTTAAATGACTCTGTTATATCGAACATAAATGACAGATTTACTAAATTATACCAGTGGGTGTACAAAAGTGGAACAGTACCCACAACTTGAACCTCAAATACCAAGAACTTCAAAGCAGAAGAATTTGAATCAAATTCCAGAGGAAGAAGGCAGTCCCAACTGATGATATCAAATAGGCAAGTTGGGGGATTTGGGGGGGAAAAAACCAGCCAAACAGTAAGCACATAGCAGTGAGCTGATCTATCAGGGGAAATAATGGTTCTTTTTTCTCTAAAGCCTCAGGATCAATACAGGTCTGCTCCTCAAGATGAAGTGAAAGTGGAAACTGATAGCCTGTATTATGAAGAGGTCAGACTGGTGGTTGGACTCAGGCCCTACAAATTGTACTAAAGATTAACATCCCTTGAAGGTGGTTTGGAACAGGGTGTCCAGATGCACAAAGGCATCACCAAATAGACCAGCTTCTGACAGTGGAAAGCTGTACTGACTGTTGGCAGCATTAAGTTCTGATATCCAAAGAAACATGGTGGTAACAAAAGAGAGAGAGAAAAAGTTCAATTGAGCCAGTGATCTGCATACCCAACCTGTTGCAAAACATACCAGTTTAAAAATTTTTATGTCAAGTGGTTTTGTTTTGCCTTTGCCTGGGGAAAAAGAACTTTAAGTTTCCTTCCAGAGTATTGTTACTCTAGGTGAGGTCTGATGAACTTGACATCTCAACAGACTGGGACTAGCCTGAAAGATAAAGAGCCATCAGTGGCCATCTATGAACATCTACCCCAGACTGCCTCTGGCAGAGACAGAGACATCTCCTCTGGAAAAGACTGATAAGAAAATTAAAGAATGAGAACTAATTAACATCAAAAGTGAGGGAATCCAGATCCAATAGGAGACCAAATACTAAGAACTGTGCAACTTGAGACCAATGAACACTGACCCAATTAGTTTCTATGAGTTTTGACTGTATAAAAGATCTGAAAAATCTAGTAAATGCCACGTGTCATGGAATGATTCTCTCTGCACACCCGGGCTAAGTGTGGATGAGATGATTTCTGCGGTACATCCTGGCCAGATAAATAATGTAGTGCCTTGACTCTCTTAACGTTAAAAATGTCGTTGGAGGGGTTTGGTTTTTCCTGCAGTTTCGTCAACAAGCCCTTTAGAAAGTTATGAGAATGGGACAACATGTACATACAGGAGCTTTTAGGGGTATTGTCCATAAATTACATCCCTCTGCTGCTAAAGCCAATACAGAGTGAGTGAGTGTATATTTTCCACCTCTGATTTCTAAGTTTAATTAGACAAAGACATTTAATTTTACTATCCACTCCATATCATGAGAGGTATATATATAAGAGAAATACCATGTCAGAGTAAACCACCCACCTCAGGTTCTACATTTTTGTAAAAGCCACAAAGTAACCGAGTTTTGTGTGACTCTCCACAAAATAAAATGGGTAACATTGAAGCTCCTCAGTGCAAAGCTCCATCCAGCAAAATGGAAGTACAGATTTACTTGAACTGCAACAAGATGAACCAAGCAAAACAGAATCACTTTTAAATGGCAATGGGGACAGCCCATTTCTGTACGTGAAGCGATAACCAGGGGTGGAGAAGTGGCTAAATGCCATTCAGACAGCATATTGGGTTTGGATGGCCAGGTGTTGGCAGCATTGGAGTTGCAGGAGTGGCTTCTGTGAGAAGCTGCTAGAAGCTTCCACCATGTCTGGCAGAGACAAGCCCTGGCAGCTCCAGAGACACACTTGCCACTGGCAAACCTGGGACAATTACAAGTGGTGGGAACACCTCTGTGATAACACATTTAAGAAGAAAGAAAAAAGAAAATAAGTTATTGTGCAGTTGTGATAGCCAGAGGAGAGTAGGGAGACAATATGTGAGAGGAACAGCTCTGCAAACACCAAGGTCAGTGGAGAAGGAGGGGCAGGAGGTGCCCCAGGCACCAGAGCTGGGATTCCTCTGCAGCCTGTGGTGATGAGCATGGAGAGGCATCTGTGCCCTGCAGCCCATGGAGATCCGTGGGGATGCAGAGATCCACTCACAGCCCATGGAGATCCATGGGGGTGCAGAGATCCACCCACAGCCCATGGGGATCCATGGGGGTGCAGAGATCCACCCACAGCCCATGGGGATCCATGGGGATGCAGAGATCCACCCACAGCCCATGGAGGAGACCCATGCCACAGCAGGGGGATGCCTGACAGGAGGCTGTGACCCCATGGGAGGCCCATGGACAGAGGAGCCCAGGCTGGAGCAGCCTGGCCTTGAAGGACTGCACCCCATGGAAGTGTGACCCCACTGCAGCCGTTTTGAGAGGATGCTGCCCATGGGATGGACTCACACTGGAGGTTTGTGGAGAACTGTCTCCTGTGGTGGCCCCACAGTGACACAGGGGAACAACTCCTCTCCCTGAGCAATGGAAGAAAGCACGGATGATGAACCGACCATAACCCCATTCCCTCTGACCCTGTGCCACTGGACTAGGAGGTAGAGCTGGGAAGGAGGGAGGGGTTTCTAAGGGTTCATTTTTCATAATCCTGCTCTGATTTTGCTAGTGTAATAAATTTAATTCATACCTCTAACTACAGCCTGTTTTGCCCATGATGTTTGATGAGTGATCTCCCCCAGTCCTTACCTCAACACATGAACCTGTCATTATGTTTTTCTCTCCCCTGTCCAGAGGAGTGAGAGAAAGGCTTTGTCAGGTGCCTGGCAGCTGACCAGGGTCAACCCATTACAGAAAATTGATGCTTTTTGTTGTGACAGAGTCAGATCCATCTGCCTGATTTCAAACTTTCTGAGCCTGTTTTGTGGCCCAGAAAGCACAAACAGGGATATCAGGGGGGCTTGTGAGTGTCATCGACCATCCAGTTCTTACTAATAAAATGAGAACTGCTCCTCTCAAGCAAACTAATGACTTTCAAAGGCTCTCATGGATCTCTCCATACCTAGCAACAAGTCCCTGTTGCTAAACGTAGGTGTTTCTGGAGGATTATTCATAACAACTTCTCCAAGTGTCTCTTCTAGTTGTATCCATTAATCCCCAGGGAGTGTTTTGTATAGGGACTTACCCTATAGCAAAAATGTAGCAGCTGTTACAGCATAAATCCTTCGTTAGAGCACAAGTCCTTAGAGACTTGGAAGTTTATCAACACAACTTTCCCCACTACTTCTAAGCAAAGGACAGATGAAGAATTTACTTTTTTTTTTTTTTCAAAGATTTCATTAAAGGAAAAATGCATCTCTTTCCATAAAATACTCATATCACTCTTGGTTTATGTATTTTTAAATGGTTATTTTCATCATGGCAAGCACAGAGAGCATGAGAATAGCTTTGATTTCTAGGAAAAGTAACATTCCCTGTAAAATACATCTTTTTCCTTGCCCATGTTTAGCCATCCTTCTACCTTGCTTTTACATTTTTTGTTTTGTTACTAGTTGAAACAATGTCACTGGATACCAAGGGCCTGCTGGGGTTTTTTTTTATTATTACCCTTGGATATTCTGGACGAGTTCTAGTTTTACCCTTTCTGTAACCAGCCCCATTTGCCTGACCAAACAAGTCTAAGCCTACACAGATCATCAGCAGATACTAAAATCTCTGGACACTCATGCTGTCCTCAGTGATCCCTCTTGGCACACCTCATTTTTACTTGACTTTTTACTTTTGTTTTGCTTGTGTTCCTTGAACTTTTTCTCCATCCCTCTAAATGTGACACATTGCAATGTGTCACACTTGTGGGTGAACAAAACAGGAACCAAACAACTGTACAAAAAACTCTAACAAAAGACTTACTGATTGCATTCCACATTAAAACCTGGCATAGCTGGGACTGCTCATTAACTTCTCTGCAAAAATCACAGAAAATCATAACACTGGAGGTACAGCCATTTAGGAAACCACCCCAGAAGTTCATTATCTATCAGACAACAGTAAAATATGAAGCTGAGCAGCCTGAGTTCAAAGGTTTCACACAGGAAAATAACCTTTCTTGATGAAAACACAACTTAAAGGACTCCAGTTTCAACCAAGTTAATATGTTTTTTTAAAAAAATACACAAAAATTACCTTCCTTCTACTTTTTTATGACCTTTTGTTTTCCTGATATTAGTTCAGTTCTTGGTAAATAAGGAGCTTTTGAAAATAAAAGATGGGAAAAGGGGAAAGGAAATCAATATTTTTGTCCATTTAGCAGGCCTCTCACAGTTCAGTGACATTCAGGAAGCAGAGAGTAAAGAGACAAGGAATCAATGTGTAAGAGGAGACTGCAGATCATATTCAACCTGCTCAGCTAAGCAATCAATAGCTCCTCTAGCTTCTACTTTGAAATGCAAGTGAGCTGGTCAAGCTGCAACGTAAAATCAATGCTGAGTATGGATGGTTTACAATGGAAAATGCCAATTTGGTAAAACAGAAATTTTCATAGGATCATGCCCTCTTTGACAAGATTTTTTTTTTGCCCCAGGATAGAATTTATTAAGGGGAAACACTTAGACAGAGGAAAAAGCCCTGCACGTCTTGATATGCTGTGCACTGCCTCAAGAACAAGCAAATTGGTTCATAGCTCTACTTTCTCTTCAGTTTGGCAGGAGGGGCATATCAGGATCTACACTATCACAGGTGCTGGCTATTCTCAGAAATCTGTTTCCAAGGGTTTTTTTCCACTGCTTAGATGAGCATGGGAGCAAGAGCACTTCTGAAACCTTAAGAAGTTTCCCAAAGAATGAAAAACTGCTTCTTATTCTACATAACACCAAAAAAGACAAAATAAATTTTATTTTCTTCAGTGCCTTATTGCAAGATAGCACAACAGTCACTTCAGCTACAAAATCAAAGATCTCTGTAAGAAAGAAATCCCCTGGAGTTGGGCTATAACTATACATTAGTCCTTCCAGTAGACATGCAGAGAGACTGCAAACCACAGGGACACACTATCAGCAGCTTATGGGTAAATTTTGCACTTTGCTGTCTCACCAGTTACATGGGTCAAAGAAATCATCAGCCTTTCCAAATCAATCAGAATAATCACCTCTCAGTGTGGGTATAAACAGCACGCCTGGTGACAGAAAAGAAAATTTGCCCTTGTGTATATAGGTCATTATCAATCCTACCTAGCTGCAAAATTAGGAAAACAGTGACTTGGAGAAAACTTTATCTTACATTCCTTTGCCAAATAATGCAGATATGACTTTCTTAAAACATTATGCTTAGAAAAAAACCAAACCTGCATTCTCCTTCTTCTTCAACAGGGAAAGTCTTTTTGTGGAGTGATTTTTACTTATTACAAAGAACACCATCAATCTTTGAGGTGATAACCAGAGTAGGTCTAAGTTACACATGCACCCTCTCTGTGGTATAAAAAGGGTTTTAGTTTAAATGGGAATCAGCCCAGATCACATTTAAGATTGCAAACCTTTTGGCTGTATCTGTGCAATACAAAGAAGAGAGATGCTCATATGATGCTGAATCTTCTAATTTAATTATTCTTCTCTGTCATCAATACACTTGTAACTTTGGACCATTTCTTATACCCTTGGGCAGTCATCCAGCAATGGACTTCCCTTCTACTGCACAACTCACTGGTCCTATTAGGAGATATGTACTCCACAATCCACCTTTACATAACCTCCTTTTCAGGATTCCATTAGTACAGTAGCTGCATCCACACAAGCTATGAATATCTGATACATCCCAAGAGAACAGGAGTGCTCACAGGCTAAAGATTTCTCTAACTCTGTTGGTTTTAAGTTAATTTATTTCACAAAGCAAGTCTTCAGATATGTGGAGACTGTGAGAAAATACTTGGAGAAAAATCTGACTAATTTGGTTTGTATGGGAAGACTCAACTAAAAGGTAACGTTATTCTTGTTGAAATGTCCCTTTGACTCACCCTAACACAGAAGAGACTTCTTGTAAATGTGTGAATACTTGTGCTAATGCCCAAATATATTTGGAGTCATAAAGCACCACTTGTAGCAGCTTCACCTCTACCTTCATGCATTTCCTTTGTAAAGATGCATATTTGCTTTACAGACATTAAGTTTCAGTGTATTCCATAGGGACAGATTAGAAGGGCTTTGCAATACACCTGTGGAGGTAAAGTTTAGGGAAACTGAGTCAGCTGGAAGAAATCTTAAAACTAAGTCAGCAGCATATGCTGAAAATACACCCCCTGGTCTCCAAAGTGATTCTGCATTTAAAAGCCAGCTTCTGACCTTTGCTATAACTCATCATACTTCCACTTCATTCTCCACAGCCTCCTTCCCACTCAAATTTCATCTAAATAGCTCATCACTCACCTTGAACCATCTGCTTGGAAAGTTGTAATACGCATTTTCTCTCACAGTATTACTGGCACCACATGCCCTCATTTCCACATTGCAGGAAATCCACCCTAATGTCCCACTCACTGAAGAGCTTCCTGTTGCCCTGTCCTTTATGTCATTTACTTTGCTCTTCACCTGTACTCCACTTCTAAAGTGCTCCTGAGTCAAAAACCCAGACATTTTTATAGAGCTGAGCCCCAAACCAAATGACATCACTCCGTCATGGTAACCATGGCAGGACCTGTAGGGAACTTCCCCTGTGCTGTTGAGCTTAAAGTTTACTTCAGCTTCCTCTGCTCCTCCTGAGGAGTTGGGCCCCACTGGATGCAGAAGTAGTGAAATACAAAATTGTTGCCAGAATCTCAGCTGAAGAGCAGTTTTCCAGAACAAAAATGGTATCACAGCCCTGGGAGGGAAGGCAGGGAGACTAGTGTCAGTGATTCTGTCCTACATGCAGTGAGTGAACTAAGCTGGAAATCAATCTGATCTAAATTAATTAAAGAAACTCTGAATTAGAGAATTATTTAAAACCAGCTGTGGGTCCTCAAACCTGGAGTCAAGAGGTGACAGTGAAGTAAAGGTTGGCTCCACCATGCAGAATCCAGGCTTTCTCAAAACTGGTTTCAGAAAGCACACCAAGTGCCTTTTGATTGCATTTTCCTGGCAGCAACCCTCAGAGTACCCTGCAGAATGCAATTCTTCTCTCTTGTAACCTCTTCTGCACCGTCTTTGCTCAACACAGTTTTTCCTTTCCCTGCTTCTCCTGCTCTGTGAGCAAATGATGCAGTTTGAAGCTGAGAAGGGGTATTTTGGCTACCATGAAAGGGAGCACCTCTGCACAGACAGAAGGACACCATAGACAGCCACATTCCCCTCTCCAGCAGCTCCTGCAGGCCCTGCTCTGACTCGGGTCCTCCCTGCACAGGTTGCTAGGAGGGATCACAGCCCACTGCTGTCAACACCTCCCAGCTAGGTGGCAATGACAGCTGCAGAAGATCCATTTAGCTTTAATAAAGAACAAAGGTTATTTTTACAAAGCTGCCTGCCTGGAGTGATCTAGCAACAATTGCCAAAGAAGTCTAACCTTATTCTACTCTCTCAAAGCTGTAATAATTAAACTTCAATGTTCACACGAATGGTAGTGGTATACTAGTGAGCTTTTCTTGACCATCTGTAACACCTTCAGAGCTCTGCTGCTATTGCAGCGGAAATGAGATAAAGAATTGCAAAGCACTGATTTTCCTAAAGTGCTGTCTAGTGGATAGTACAAGGGCTGCACAATGTCTTCTCTGAGGAAATTGCATAACTAGAAGCCAGACACAAAACAGAAGCCAGTCAGTCTTTTGACAGAGGGAAAACTGCAATTATGCTGCTGCTGACATTCACGTATCTGCTCCTGCAACCAAAAGCAGAGCAGTTGTTCACAGCTACTTTATTACAATAATACACAAGACAGAAAAGACATGGGAGCTTGCTCCCATCCATGCCTTTTCCAGCCCAGTAGGAAGCTACTGATGATTTATATTGATTGAGTTGTGCAGGTTGCAATTGCACTTTTTCAGTGCCTAGATTCAGAGGTTTATGGATCCCCATCACAAACCACATTAATAAAATCAGCAGAGGATTATGTATCACTGCTGTACAGCACTGGGTTAGTAGAGTATAGCTGCCAGGGACAGGCCATCTGCCACACGGAAAGCATCAAAACAGAATCATTTCCAGAGAACAATTTCTGTAATAAGAGGAAAGGTAGGAAAAAAATGACAAGTAAGGGATTGGCTTACAAAAAGGAAAGACACAGACAGAGTCCTACTGATCTGGCCTTTATCCAAACTAATTTTTGTTTTGATACCTTCAGAGGATGGTGCTTGACCCTTGTCAAGACATGCACATCAGAATCCTGTCATTTAATTGTCAAATGTTCTCTTTCAGTTCCAGCCTTGGAGCTTGCAGAGTGCAGTTCCAGAGCTTGCTGCTGCCCAGCACCAAGGCAGGGATAGCCACATCAGGGCACTTTTCCCACCTTGTCCCAGAATCTGGCTGCCATCAATTGGCAGAACAGTACCGTTCTGCACCTGAACTGTCCCATGCTCATCCTGAGCAGTGCATTGAACTCATATCCCCCCAGCAAAAGCCTATAGTTCTTTTCTTGAAAAGAAAGGCATCAGATGATGAGTGATTTGCAAAGAGATCACATCCTGTGTGAAACCGTAGGCAGGAGAGCTAGCACAGTGCATGGTGAGATCAAAAGTGTGGGGAGAGACACACAGAGCTGACCCAAGCATAGCAGCCCACAGAGAAGGAAAAACCCGTGAAACTGAGACAGGTATTAATATGCTCAGAGTTTATCCCAGAGGAACCTCCCCTCAGTGGCAACACAGACACAGAGCTGTACAAGGCATCCCCAGCCCTGGAAATGTTCAAAGCCAGGTTGGATGGGGCTTTGAGCAACCTGGTCTTCTGCAAGGTGTCCCTACCCAGCAAGGGGTTTGGAACTAGATGGTCTTTAAGGTCCCTTTTAACCCAAACCATCCTTTGATACTGAGGCACAGAAGTGTGGTCTGAATATTCTTCACGTGTTTTCTCAACACTCACCTCAGCAGAGAGGCTTTTTACATCCTTGTCCATGTTTTCCAGCAGCCTGTCCCACAGACTGCTGGCCAAGCCTCTCTCTAAAGCACATCTCCACAATTAAATTTTTTTTTCAAAAAATCTTAGAGGTAAAGGGGTTTCTGCCTTGATTTCAAGGGACCAGGCCATCTAAGTGATTAGGGATTGTCACAAGCTCTATTTATCCACTGCCTAGAGCAATGAAAAATGGTTCCTGAAGAATACAAAACTAATTATTAATTGCAGTTACATGTGCACCAGCAGGGATATTGGTACCAGAATTTTTGCTAGTTCCCACTGGGTCAGAGCAGAGGCTGATTTAAATAAAGTGATAATTTTATCATTCTGCTGAAAATTCTTTAAACCATTGTTGCTTTTTTTGGCCAGAAGTGAGGAAGTATCTTTTCAGTTCAGTTATTAGCATAAAATAATTAGACTTTGGGGTATATTTTGCTCCCAGTGCACATACATAACTTGCATTAATATTAATAGGGACTCCTCTATTCACACTCATTGAAAGGAGCCCATACCTCAAAGGACTGAGAAAAGCAAAAGCATATTTAGAGTTCAGCCTATCACAAACTCCTGTAAACTGCTCTCTTCATAGTATCCTTTCTCTTCCAAGTTTATTTCCAGTGAGACAAATGTTTAGCAGATCATGGAAGAAAATAATTTGCTCAGGATTCCCTCTGCAGGCAATCAAAAATGTGCATGCAAATTCTATGGAAATTACTCAGTGTCCAGACTTTGAGACCAAATTCATGTTACAGTTCCCACAGAATAAAAATTTAACAGAAGAGCCCTCCCTCACGAAAACGTATTTCCTTCATATGAGAAGTGATGAATCTCTGATTAATACTAACAATGCCTGCTGCACACCCATTTAGGGGCTCTTCATATTTCCAAAAAGCCAGAATTAATTTGTTTTATTGCAAGCACTCCAGAAGTATCTTCCCAGAGAAACAAAAGGGAGATTTGGGAAAATAAACTACTATAGCAGAAGGATCCTCTTCATGGCAATTTGAAGAGATGCCTAGCCTGGCATCAGGATATAAAGTCCCATGCTTCAGTCTTGGGCCTGAAGAAGTTTAAAACATCCAGTGCTAAATGACAGGATCACAGACATGGCAACTCATGCCATGACATCAGAGATGATGTCTTTTACTCTGGAGCTTTCCTTTAAGGGCAAGGTGAGCTGTACCTACAAATGACCATCACCAAGGAAAAATGATAAACAACAAAGCAGTGCCAACAACACAGCAGAATTATATAAGGGATGAAACTGCCAAAATCTTGATTCAATATTTCATTTTTATGAGACTGAGTGTCTCATAATAAGAATAGTGTTCTGGAAAACAGGGAAACCTGAAAAAAAAAACCCAGAAAAAACCTCTGAGGTCCATGAAAAGGAGTGAAAATTTCCCTCATCTCTTCTGGGTAGGGTCCCTCAGTCCCTCATCATTACTCATTTTCCTTTCAGGGAGGGTCAACCCAGCTACAATTGTCAGTCTCTCTTGTTTCATCATACCCCATTTCACCATGGACTGAATTGCAAATGAGATCTGGGTAATGTTCTAGCTTAGAAAGAACTTTTAAAAATGCAGTCAATATTCCCTATCCCAACACCAGCTGCCTCAAAAAAAAAAAAAAAAAGGTGAGAATGGTTACAGAGGAACAAACAGTCAGGATGGAGGAGGCAGGAATACATAAACTCAGGAACACCAGAGCAAATAATAATCAGGTGAACCTCTACAGTGGAACAGCAGTGTACATTTGGTATTAGCTTCTTGGCAAAGATTCAGTTTTCCAGAAGTGCAAAGATCCAGGTTCTACCTCCTCCTGTCTAAGGGTAAATATACTCTATTCATTTCAGTGAGATTACTTCAGATTTTCACTGCTGCAAACTGGAGAAACGTCTGTCATTTGTTTTTAACACCATCCTTCTAAGAAAAAGCACTGTTCAAAGCCTCCCTCTGGTTAAACTCAAACTTCACAGGTCCCAACAGGTGATGAAAACTATCCAGGGCAATTTTTCTTCCCTTTATACTAATTCCCAAAGCAGGCAATATTTAGAGAGGCTGAAAGCATAAGCATGTACCTTACATGAGCATGTAGCTGAGGTTATGGCTTGGCCAAGAATGAAGGAAGCAAATGTTTGTTTTATTTGTTTTATTTCTGGAGATTTCATGGACACACAGTCCTTGAAAGCTACTTTATTGCTCAGAAATCTTATCTGAGGGTCCTTATATAAAATAGGGCTGAAAAGGAAAAAACCACTTTATCTGTTGTCAACCTTCACAAGAATAAAAATAAAGGCAGAACTGAAAAAAGTTCTCTCCTATTCCCCCCTCATATGTTTCCCCTCAGTTTAACTCAGGACTTGGCAAAAAAACCCCATATAAATCTCAAGAAAATTATTCATCATGTCGTTCATCAAAATCATTAGCTTCCCTAGTCAGGCTGGGCAGGCAGCTGCTGTTTTAATCAAGCAAAACATATTAAAAGAGGTTTCAAATCACTTCACAAAGGGGACAAAAACTATTTATCATTTCATTTTCCATATCCATCAGACTGTAATGCACTCACAGACAACAGAAGCTGGGCCTGGAGGCAGTGCTGCAGTGTGGGATCAGACCTAAAAAGATTCCTTGTCCTGATGATGCTCCTGGCAGTTGGGGCAGGAAGAGTGCAAGGAGCTAAATAACAGCTTCCTACCTGCTGAGATCCAGGAGCCCTCCAATTTCCATAAGTAAATATTATAATAAAAACCTGCAACACCTATGTAACTCTTAATTGCTAAGAAATCACTGATACATCTATCTGACAAACCATCCCTTCCCCAGTCAACCACCAGTTTGGGGTCAGTAGTATAGTCTAATATAGGTCTAAGGTAGTAAAAATGACACACAATTCCCCAAATTTCTGCTGCTTTTCATCTGAAAATGCAAAGACAAGGGGCTGTTGTATTTTACCTTCTGGGAAACATTGCACCTGTACATTTTAGATACATTAATTAAAACACACTCAGTCAAATAACTTGTGCATAGTTTATGCAAAAAGTGAGCTGTTCTCTGGGCAGCAAAGAATGAAAATAGTAAGTTAAAAAATGCTATTTAGGTTAAAGTCCCCTGAGCATGAAGTCTGCTCTCTCAAATCTCTATTAAAGCTAGAGAGGTTTTCTCCATCTGCTGCTGCTTTTACCCAGGATAAGGAAATACCTGGAAAAAGCTGGAATTAGCCTTGGGGAAGAAAGGACAGGAACAGAGGCAGGACTGCTAGTAGAGGAATATACCCAAGGACAAATGCCTCCATACAATTGTGTTGTTATTTTATGCTTAGGTAGCCTCTAGCACAGTAATTTCTCCTGTGCCTACAGATCATGCATGTGGAAACACTAGAAAACTAATTACAGTTTAAGGTTACTGGACTTTGTCTAAGTCTTTTGGGCTTTAGAGGATCTGCTCTAATCTCTTGGGTTTCATTTTTCTCCCACTGTTCTCATCTCAGTTTTCTTATTGCCCAGGTGTTGTAAAGACTATAAATGGCTGTAATACAACTCCTCTTTTTTTTTTTTTTTTCTAACAGTAGATTTGGCATCTCAGATCTACTCCTAATTTTGCTCTGCTTTGCTGTATGACCTTTTGGAAAGTTTAAGGTCCTCTTCCTCCCACATTTATTTTCAGCATTTGTGAAATACACACAATCCATATTTGAAATGTGTACTTATGAAACCTGTACTTAAATATTTCATTAAATACTATAAAAGACTACAAATTATTTTAGATGGACAGATCATTTCAGTGGGAGAGCTGCAAGTATTAAATCACCAAAGTAGTCCTTTTCTCACTTTTGTCTATTTTGTAGGCAGACAGAAAGTATTTGGGAAGATTCATTTGACTTTCTGGCTCCCACTGAATTATTCATTGTTTGCAAGTCAAGTAGGTAATTCACCTTGCACACCCTTCTCAAGTGCAGTGTTAATAAGAAAACCATGCAGAGTTGATTTTTCTGACAAACAACATTTTCATGTAAACAGCTGTCCTTAAAGAAATACATCCTCTCACTATGCAAAAATGTTCAGTATTCCACAGCGAATGACAGGACACCAATAGGCATTAGATCGATTCTGACACCTAAAAGAAATGCTCTTTTTCATACTTTTCCATCTCAATCTGGAATTTGCATTTCTTTCATACATTTAAACTTTCTTTCAAACCCTGCTGACACATGAAAGTGAAAACATTTTATCATTAAAATCCAAATTTCACTGACATAGCATATGGCAACTCTGAAATGAAACAAAAAAAAAAAAAAATTCTCCCTATGGCAAGTTGCTCACTCAATACAAAGTTTTCTTTCTTAGGGATAACTACCCAAACCAAATAATTTATATCCCCTCTTCCAGGTTTTTCACCAGCTAGCTTCCAGGATCTAAAAAAAACCAAAAACAACCTATCATCTTGTATCTCATCTTCTCAAGTTAAGTGGTAGGCTTTTTCAGTTTGCAGTGAATTACAGACTATGAGTAAATGCTTCACTCAGCTTGCATCATCTCAGAATGGGTTCAAGAAGATGCTAATTCTGCTCTGACTGAATGAAATTGCATCCACCTTAGATGTTTTTAGGAAAGGCAGAGTGAGCTGAGCTCCCCTGGATTTGTTTGTGAGAAGCTCTAGTCCCTCACAGTGGCACTCCTGCCTGTAAGTTTGTTCTTGGCCATCTAGAACCAATTAAGATGACCAGTGGAATTACCCAGGAGAATGCTGGCTGGAGGAGTCCTGGCTGATCATCAGATGCTTCTTTTAGAGGCTGTCTTCCACTAGCTATTTTTCCCTGAAACATGCATGAAACACACTTCTCACATTCTAGAAACTGGAGTCAGACAGACAAAAGTCTGGGGTTAGGATGTTCATTTGCAAAGAATAATGAAACTGAAGAAAACAGTCAAAAATTACCATGAAATAAAATCTAGAAGACTCCAACCAGAAACTCTAAAACAAAATGAAACTTCTTTTTTTCACTAAATAAAATAACTTGGTGATATAAAATATTTTTTCCCTGATGAAGTATTTCAAATATGAAAATGTAGATTCTACTTCCTTGTGACTCACTATCAACAATATGAGTTGAAGCCTTACAGATATTTTTTCTTTAATTATATCAGTAATTATAGTTAGTTGACTGTCCAATGGAAACATTTTCGTAAATTTTTCTTATAACATGCCCTGCACAACTTGGGGAAGGACCCTTGAGAGTTATGAAATATGTATATAATTAGAGCTGGAAACAGGGAAATAAGTTTAACAAGGATACTTCCCTTCCTCTTTTCAGAAAATAAACAGTCCAATAGCAATCAAGGGTATTATTCCAAGAGAAGCTCATGTTCCAAAAGAAGTAAAACATATTCCAATGAATGTTGTCCCAGGAGAGCATCGCAACTGGAGACGTGAAAACAGAGCAAGCACTGCACAATTATATTAGCATATCCTGGCCTAAGACATTCAGCATTTTTGTCTAAATTCTGCCAGGGATACTTGGCCCAAGGGAGCAGGTCCAGGAGATAAGTGAAGGTTTTACAACACAAGTTCAGCTTGTTTTGAGTTGGAAAAAAAGAGCAGCTAAAAAGGTACTTTAAAAGTTTAAGAAAGAAAGCTACCTCATATTTTTAACTCACTGTGCCATTACTGACTACGCTGTGGTTTTTCCAAAGCATGAAGTAGCTACAGCCAACAGCTCCTCAAACTCCTTGTTTTGCTGGGAGAAAATGCCTCCAGACATAATAGCCCTGACTTTGGTGGAACCACAGGGAGGACAAAAGCAATCCAAAAGCTCTGCAGGGCAAGGCTGGCCGAGCGCCAGGGAAAGCAACAGCCAAACAGAGATGATGGGCTCAGCACTGAGTTGATCATATTTGCTGGATGACAAAGCCAAGTTAGATGGCAACAAATGTAATCAATCCCTCAGACTCCAAGACAAAACACAGGGCACCTCCTCACCGCCGTGGCTTATTTTATTTTTCAGGTTCTTGATTCGGACACATCCAGTGTATCTGTACCTCCTCCCAAGAAAAGGAATAGGAGTGTGAAGAGCTGGCAAGGAAGAGGAGAACCAGGTATTAATGCTGACCGTAACACTGCAGTGTTACATAACCTAGAGCCTGGCAGTAATCAGCTCAGTGACATTGCTGTGAGACCAGGAGCATCATAATAATTAGATCTGGCAATTCTGGCTCTTCTGTGAAGACTTTGTGTCTGCAAAGCTCATGGATCCCTTACCATGTATTCCTCTGTATGAAAGCATAATGTTCAGAATCAAATAAGATAAAGAGCATGAAGACAGGACGATTTACACTGACGACATATTAAATCTGTACCCAAAATAAGAGAGTATTTCTTTTCAGCACTCAGAGAGTAGAGAGCTTGCCATGTACACAAAGCTGTATTTTCACAGAGATGTGGTCATTCAGCTATCATTCCTTATAAGCAAAATCATAATATTTAATGGAGTCCATTTATAATGGTATGGAACTGATACTATACAAATAATTAGAGAAAATATGTACCATAGGGATGTTTAATATTTCTTAGTCTTGCCATGGTGTTTTGTTCTACCCAGGCCTGTTCTCTCCCTCAGTATGGAAGTTACCAAGGCCAAGAAGAATTTATTCAACTTCACCAAGCCATGACACACATATTAGCATTTTAATTACTATTGGCTATTCTGAGCTGTTAGAAGCTGAAAAAGCCATATTCCAATGCAGCATCAAGTAACTACTGCAGCAAACTGCTCAGAAATAATTTAGATCTAAACCTTTCATTTATTTCCATTGTATCTCCAAATACTGCAATCAACTTTCAGTGACCTTTGTAAAACCCCTTTTTGTATTCATGGAGCACATCATGCATACAAACAGCGAAGTACATTAAATGGCATGAGTGGATGCACTACATAATACATTTATTGTGTGATGCAGTAGCATATGCCATTAAAGAGATTCTTTTAAGTTAAGTCTCTTAGGAAAAAGGGGATGGGGTTTTTAAAGTCACAGCCCTGTGACACAAGCCCTGGTACACCATGCATAGATACCCCAAAAAACTACACCAAAATTTTATTCCAGTCTTATGTTGTTATTGATTTAACTGTATACCTTCAGTTGCAATACATTTTATTTATTGCCAATGTCATATACATGAAATGGTTCTGGGCAATAACTGTATGCGCAAGAAACTCCATCAGCTGTTTTAACAGCTGGTTTTCTGACATCAAGAAAGAATAGCAATAAACTTACAAATTTATTTTGCTTCATTCTAGACCTACCATCTCACAGTCTTGTTACCACATACTATCAGATACAATCTTTTACTACTTTTATAATCTTCCCAAGTTGTATGTTGAACAATATATTTCAAACCTTTTGAAAAGCAGCTTTCCAGCCTCTATATTAGAGATCTGCCCAAAAGAAAACAGAGCCCAAAATGCTTGTTGCATTGTTCCTGAGGATTTCTTAGCACACAATATACTTGTACAGGAGAAAAGGAAGTATAGCTGAATACACACACCTCTTAAACTAGAAGTGAAGCCAGCCTTGAAGACAGAGGTGCACATGGCAGTCTGAATTCTGTCACAGCTCTAATGTTGGTGACTTTGTAATTTTTGAACCTCCCACATATTTTGCACTCATCAAGCAACAACAGTATGCCTATGGATTGCTGGATCCAGTGAATGCTGAGACATCACAACCTTCAGTGACTGTTAGCTTAGCAAATCAAAGCACTGCATTCCTTTTTCAAAACCAAACCAAACTTGTCCTAAACCAAAGCAAAATTCCGCATCACAGTGGGTTCCATGTTAATGCAAAGCCACTGTCTCACTCTGTCCATTCTTCTCTACATCCTGCTAAAAAATCCCTAAACCATATAGTCTCACCACTGCCACTGCTTGTATTGTAATATTCAACAGACCTCTGTGAAGATCCAAGGCTGGAAATTGCACAGACAAATAATAAAAGCAAGGCCTGCTCTACGAAACAGAGACTGTCTGCATCAGGCAGGAAACAAGAGGGAAACAGGAAAAGGCAGAGGGAGGCAGGGGACTGACACTGCAGTCAGGAGAAAAGACATCAACAATAAAGCAGAAACATAACTAATGCAAATTCAGCAATTTGCAGGCAGCAGAACAGAGGCTGAATGCAGCCAGCAATCACAACAGGTTTTTGTAAAAGTACTGAACTTCCTCATGGTTACAAGTTGTTTTGAGAGAAAAGGCTAATTCTACTGCCTCACCCCAAGTATCACGTTCAGCAATATGAAAATGATGCAAAATACTTGACATGAAGCAGCTTCAAGGGGTCACTTGACCCATCCCAGAGCCACAGAGAGAAATCAGCCACACCCAACTCAGCCATGGTCACTGTCTAACACCTTGTCTTAAACCACCAACCATGCAGACTTCCCAGATCCTGGTGGCACCAGGACTACAGTACACCACTGCTTTTACTTTTGGAAAATTCTACATTAATCTGCACAGTGCTGCCTTTGCCCATGAGTCTATTACCCTGAAGTACATTAATTTATATTTTTTTCTAGGAGAAACACTTCTAGCTTACCCTGAATTCTCAGTTATAAAGTATTTTCATAAAAGACACTCTGTTTGAGTTTGATGTCATTTTGATAGTCTGTTATTTTACTTTGTGCAGCTAATGGTGTTTTTCCTATAACATAGATATAAAAGATTTCCAGCATTCTTTAATGCCGATCAATTTTTTTTCTCCATCCTTCTAGTTACAAATAGAAATAATAGATCAGTTGAGATTAGCTTTTACATTGTGCTGTACATCATTTTCTCCAGTCGCAAACTGTTTGAAATATCTAATATTCCATACTCAATGGTGGTGTGATATTTTACTTTAGAACTGTATTGCACACCACAAATACAATATACGTAAGCAGTCCAAAGATGAGCCAGTGCTGCCACACTAAATCTGAGGAATTTAAACTTAGAAACTGTGAAATTCTTCAGCACACGCTTAACACCCTCACACTGCAGTGAAGAGGACTTCCATGTCAATCTCAGTGACAGCTTAAGTATCTGAATAACTCTAGGCCTCATTATTCTTCATTATCAGAGAGTCTTTTTTATGATGACAGAAACTGATCATAAAATAATTGTGATACCTGAATTAAAGAGCAGTTAGGTGCTTTACAGATGGAACCCCCACTGGGCAACTACACAGAACACAGCTGGGCAGGGCTTTCCATGAGCAGTTAAATCCAGCAACCTCACGGCAAATCTCACAGCAGGAACAGAGTCTACAAAGGGCAGGGACAACCAGAATAGGACTCCCTCAGATTCAGTTTTCAACAGGCAATCATAGGGAATTCATCACTGTCTGCAGTGACAACCACCATGCTGTGTATATAGTACAGTCACAAACCAAACTTGATACCTCACTGAATTTCTGATACATTTCTTTTGATGTTATCACAGAAGCAATTTCATGACCTAAATACTAGTTTATTCCCTGCATTCTGGAGGCAGAGGAGTACCCCCTTACTTATATAAGCAATGCAAGAAGGGCAGAATAGTGGGAAAACCTTTTTCCTCTCTTAACAGACATTTAAATCTCCTCTTTGCAGCCCTGATGATTTCTTGTTTGGAATGACACAGGTAATACAACATAGGCATATTTCCTGCAATTACTTATCTCTGCCCTGCTGCCTGTGTGACCCTTTGTCTTTCCATGTCTCAAGTGCAGGCTGAATTCTACCTTCCCAGAAACTTTGTGTCTGACTTTTTTTTTTAAAAAACTGTGCTGTAATCTCTGCTGCTTTTTTCTTCTTGTGTTTTCAGATAATGACACTCATAAACCTCTATATTTCAATAACCATCCACCAACATCTGCAAAGGGTCCAATTATCATAAAAGAAAAATGACCATTTAAGCATTAAATCTACTCAGCAATAAGACACATACAAGATCAATTACCAGATGACATAAAGGTGACTAAAGCTCCATCAAAAAAATTGTCATTTTTTTCTTTAAATGCTGGCCAGTTGGCTTCATAATGAATTAGAAACACAAGAACTTCAAAACCAGCCCTGAGCTGTGTGAGAAAACAAAATAAATACAGTTCAAGATGGTATCAACCTGAAAAAGGTAACAAGTACCAGAAGAGGCCTCCCTCTGTGAACTGGTACAGACTGTTGGAAACTCTTCCTCAAACACACTGGATAAAAAGTAAAATAACTTAAGCCAGTAATGATAACCCAAGGATCCATTCATGGAAGTCACTGCCTGCTTTGTGCACAACATGCTTCATTTCATCAGGATGACTGAGACAAAAATCTCTTCAGTACATGTTTGCAGTGCAGCTTCAATGAATACTGTGTAGGTTTGAGGTTGGTTTGGGGTTTTTTTCAGCATTGGAAAGAAGACATTTCCTCTCATGAGTTTTCCTTGGCTGTTCAATATGTATTACAGATACTTAAGCAGAGCTTTTACTACCTAACATTCCATTTCATATCAAAAAGATAACACCAATGCAGGTATAATGCTGCCCTGTACTCTTATAAAATTATGGCAGCTCCAAACTTCTCCTGAACATAATCCTAACAGAATGCCAGTGCCATGACAACAGATATTACAGCAAAATGCTAAATAGATTTCACTGGGAAGTCTGTCAGCCTCCACCATCTGCAGCATGTATTTACATAAAAGAGACAAAAACATGAAGGGCTTTTTGTCCTGCCATTCTCCCATCTTTCTGTCGTACCACACACAGACCTCCCCACCTGGCAGAGAACTGGGTGATGAACCTGAAGTCTCCATCTAAGATTTGAGAGGGGATGGAAAGTCTTGGGCATTACATTTATTTATACAATGATTAGCTCCACAGAATTTGAAAATTTTGTATGAATCTGGGATCACTGGGTAAGCTGCACAAAAACAGTGCAGGTTTTTTCCCTCTACCCACAGTAGAGAGAAACAGCAGGATTACAACGGGGAATGGGTCAAGTGATGGCTCTTTCTTCTCCTGCTGCCCCTTTTTCTTTCAGGAGCAAACCAGCTTTCTTCTCAGATGGAGGAAGCATCTTGGGATACCTTCCAAGCTTTTAACAGAAACTTTGCAGGCAACCTAAGTCACTAGCTCAGGTCAGGAATATCTGAGAAATCAAGATGTGGGACATGGAGCAGGAAGAAAAATGACAAAAATTGCAATTTAAAAAACCCCACTGCTCTTATTGCTTTGCTCCAGGGACATAATATTATTTGCCTCTAGTAACAGAAAGCTGAAGAAACAAGTTAGACCTCCACAGCAAATACAAAGGTCTGAACAAAGGAAAGCTCCCATGGCTCCTAGCCCTTGCATCCCCAGATCACTACACTCCACACTGGCTGGAGAACTAGGGTGAACTGAGGAAAACTGGGTTTTCTTGATCTTATCAGGAAGATTTTAGTTTTTGCAAAGGGCTGACACCTAAGAGAGTAAGACAAAAGGTTCCACCTTTAGCCCAGCTCAAACCTGTAACTAATGCTGCTGGAAAAGGCCCTGAAGATTGACCTATATTGCTCTGCTATTGCTAAAGGCTGCTGTGCTTCTTCTCAAGCTGCCATCCATCCCTCTTTTTCCCTGTTAAAGGTGAGCCATGGATGAAATATTAAGCTCTGGCAGCACTGGACAACCCCTGCCTGAGGGGGCAGAGGGCACTTCTGCCTTCAGAGGTTGCAAGGCTCCAATCAAATAAGCCAGTCACACTAAGGGGACACGTAAAGGATCTCAGGCGAGGAAATATATGAAAGATTTTGATGTATTTAATTAAAGACTTGGATTCCCTGCACTTACAGCCCCCTTCTTCTCCTTGTCCCATGAGACAAGCAGTTTAGGAGTACTGTTAACCATGGGAACCTGGTTACCTGCTCCTGGAAGAAGCTCTGCATCCACCCTCCTCAGACGCCTGCATCAGCACAGCCAAGTCTCCCTTCCAAATCCCTTTCTGAAATGTAACAACTGCCATCACTGGGATGTTTCTTTGCAAAGAAGTCATCATCTAAGTGCCAAACTCACTCTCAGTGGAAGATTTTCATTTAACCTTTCCTCCCTCCACACATACATATTTATTCTCCCAATAGCAACACAGATCCACTAGCATAGAGATATCAGTAATGGGACTTAGCTCTTCTCTGAATATTATAGCTTCTTTCCTGAGCAGGATTAATCTTGGCAGCTGTCTGACAAGAGACTGTGTGGGAGGAAAATGGTTTTATCTAAAAGTTGAAAAAAACCAAAATAATCTTCGAGAGAACAAACTATGTTTCAACCCTTCTCCTTCAGTGGAAGACTATTTACTAACAGAAAATATCCACCAACAGCGAAGAATACAGAAGTATTGGTCAGAAAGGTAACAAAATAACCATGCATTTTTCTTTCCCTTTATGTTGCAACTTTTCAAAATGTTTACATAACAATACAGCTGAGGCCACAGCTGTATTTATAATACTGGAGAACAGAAGGTAAGTCAGCTTTGAAAATAACAATAAAGCTGTATTGGTTTTAGTAGCAATGGGGCTGCAGGGGGGGCTTCTGTGAGAAGCTGCTAGAAGCTTCCACCATGTCTGGCAGAGACAAGCCCTGGCAGCTCCAGAGATACACTTGCCACTGGCAAACCTGGGACAATTCCAAGTGGTGGGGACACCTCTGTGATAACACATTTAAGAAGAAAGGAAAAAACAAAAAGTTATTGTGCAGTTGTGATAGCCAGAGGAGAGTGGGGAGACAATATGTGAGAGGAACAGCTCTGCAAACACCAAGGTCAGTGGAGAAGGAGGGGCAGGAGGTGCTCCAGGCACCAGAGCTGGGATTCCTCTGCAGCCTGTGGTGATGACCATGGAGAGGCAGCTGTGCCCTGCAGCCCATGGAGATCCACAGGAGATGCAGAGATCCACCCACAACCTGTGGAGATCCACAGGGGATGCAGAGATCCACTCACAGCCCATGGAGATCCATGGGGATGCAGAGATCCACCCACAGCCCCTGGGGATCCATGGGGATGCAGAGATCCACCCACAACCTGTGGAGATCCATGGGGATGCAGAGATCCACCCACAGCCCCTGGGGATCCATGGGGATGCAGAGATCCACCCACAGCCATGGAGGAGACCCATGGACAGAGGAGCCCAGGCTGGAGCAGCCTGGCCTTGAAGGACTGCACCCCATGGAAGTGTGACCCCGCTGCAGCCGTTTTGAGAGGATGCTGCCCATGGGATGGACTCACACCGGAAGGTTGTGGAGAACTGTCTCCTGTGGTGGCCCCACAGTGACACAGGGGAACAACTCCTCTCCCTGAGCAATGGAAGAAAGCACAGATGATGAACTGACCATAACCCCATTCCCTCTGACCCTGTGCCACTGGACTAGGAGGTAGAGCTGGGAAGGAGGGAGGGGTTTCTAAGGGTTCATTTTTCATAATCCTGCTCTGATTTTGCTGGTGTAATAAATTTAATTCATACCTCTACAGCCTGTTTTGCCCATGATGTTTGATGAGTGATCTCCCCCAGTCCTTATCTCAACACATGAACCTGCCATTATGTTTTTCTCTCCCCTGTCACACTGGGGAGTGACAGAGTGAATTGGCAGGCATCTGGCATCCAGCCAGCATCAGCCCATGACAGAATCAAATCCCATGGCTTTGTTTTCTTTTAGCTGTGGTGGAGCAGGAGAGGACTCCATTTCCCATCCTGCCTCTACCTTACTAACAAACAAGGCAATATGAACTATCTCCATATTTCTGATTCTCTTTTCCAGGGCAACCACATACCACTGGTCCTCATCATTAAAAGCAAAGTTTGCTCTTACAGAAGCTGTATTTCCCCTTGCTCACAGGGAAGGCTCCCATTGCTCTGAGACTGTGATGTGCACTTTAGGCAGCTGCACATTTTGATGTCACTGTGGATACCTTGACTCCAGTCTCTCCAGCCAACACAGGCTCCTCCATGTCTCACTCAGCTCCTGGGCTCCTCCAAACCCAGATCCCTCAACCTTCTCATTGACTGGGCTTTTGCTCCAGCCTGTCTCACTTATTCTCTCTTCACATTTACACTGATGCCTGGTCCCATACTACTGTGGCTCCTCACAGCTTTCTGTGTCCATGGGTCATGGCAAGGGCTACTTTCCTGTCTGCAGCCCCTTAAATGAAGTCTTCCAGGTCAAAAAAGCCTAATGGCTGACCTTTCAGTCTGAGACATTTCTGCTATAAACAGATAAAGGCACACAAAAATGCAATTTCACATGAAGAATGCTGGAAATGTTGCTGCTCTGTCTTAGCCCATTAAGAATTCCAGCTTAAAGATGTGAAAGTGGTAAAGGGAATCCCTCCCCACAATTCATTTGGCACCAAGGGTATATAAGCTAAAAGAGCAGAAGCACACCTGGAAATCACAGAAATTTGCAACTGACACAGAGGAGTCAAAGCAAACCTCTCCTGGAAGGTTCTCCATACCTCGGATAATGTAATTTAAATAACAAAACAGTCTCCATTTGAAGCAGTTCAGCTCACTGTGGAATTTGCCACCTTGACAGAAAGGATGTCTGACAGGACAGTACTGACAGCAAAAGCCACGGTGCCTCATGCACCTGCACTTTTTTTCTTGAACACTTCCATGGGACAGCACACTATGTTTATCACTTAGCTGCTGTAATGTTTTTAGCATAGATCCAAATTATTTTAGTTCAAACATACAAGTAAATTTTGCACAACAAAGCATTTTTGAGCATTTTAAAAGACATGGAGATCATGGAAATGATGCAGTAACCTGTTTGCATAGTGCTGTGTCATCTATCTTAGACTTCTGAAAAACTGACATGGATCCTCAAGGGACTTACTTGATTAAAAAACATTAATTAATTGAGTTAACATCTGAGCTGCTTTTCAGCTAGTAACTAAAATTAGCTAGGTATTGTAACATCCTTAAAAGTGAGAAGTATACAGAGTAAGTGCAGCCCACTTTCTCACATTTGGGTAGGGCCAAGCCACTTTTTGAAACAGCATTTACTATAACAGCTCCTGAGAGATTTTTATAGCCCGGTGGTTGAAGGCTTTTCTTCCTGGCTAGCCTGAAATCAGGAACATTTTATTCTTGGCTTCATGCATTAACATATTAACCATGACAGTGCTGACATTTGTTGCTAAGTAAAATTGATCATAAATGGTCTAGAAAGCTGCCATTACATTTAGAAATTACTTTTAGAGTTTGAAATTAAGTACTGTCAACACAACTCATGTTTCCATTTATACACAAAATGACAGGAATTTTTATGGCTCCACATAGAAAAGAAACTTCACATAGAAAGAAGAAGGGAGATAAAAATAATGATTTTAATTGCTCTCAAACTGTATTAAATAGAGTAACTGACCTATACAGGATCATAAGAGCTCAAGAACTATTCAACAGGACAGGCTAGATGAGAAAATGCCATGTTACATGTGGAAATGAAACACTGCTTCATCCCCCTTCCATTTTCCAGTGCAAACCATGAAGTCAGAATTCACCCAGGGTCATTCTTTTCCTCACGTGGGAAATACTCTCAGTTATTTAAACACAGCTTTATTCCCTGAAATCAAAGGAGGGAGCCATTGGTATGCACTACCAGGATGAGGTGAAGATTATGAGGAAAAATGAGATTTCACTGCATGTGACAGAAGCAAATTGAGAGTATAGAAACTGCAAATATCAGATGACTACAAAAGGGAACATCTCTGAACGAGAAGGTAGATTCACTTAAGCTGTTCTTAACAGCAGTGCAGACACTTAGTCTAGAGGTATCAGTGCAAGAGCCAGTCTGGAATTAGTTCAGGAGTGCTCAGACATGTAATATCAGACTGCAGTGAGAACTGGTGGTTTCATACAAATATCACAGGTATTTGTAAAATTTTCAGAGACTTATAGAAATATTTATTTTCAAAGATCATATGGAATGACTGTACCCAGCCACTACTTTCCAACATTCTGACTTAATTGTGTGCTTTTTCTTTTAAATTTTCTCATGCATTTTCTCATAAATGACTTTACAAGATTGGGTGGTTCACAGACAGAAAAAACATCTCAGGACATTTGGTTTAGTACCTACTAATTTTAGATTTTCCCCAGAAATTTACTCTCTGATCCCTGCTTAGTAAACAAAACAGCAGAAGCCTCTGAATTTCTGTTCAAGGCAGGTTGGATATCTCTGCCTTGTAACCCTTCACCTGTATCTGGTTTCCCTTTAGAGAAGGGGACCAGAAAGAGGTGCCCTAGAGCTATCAGCATCTTAGGACAGAGTAATGGGGCAGGCAGCACCTGGAACCTGTGTGGTTCCCTCACAAGGCTCTCAACTGCAGAAGTGACCAGCCACAGGCATCCTAGCTCAACCTGGGCCTGGAATCACTTGAAATTTCTGCAGAAGCAGGAAAATTAAGCTGGGAATTCATCAGTCCTTGTTTGCTCTGGTGTCACAACAGCAATTATGATCTTATTTAACCTATTTTCCTCTTCTTCCTGCTCAAGTGTTTCACTGTCATGGGTGTTCCAATAACACAAATCCAGCAATCGCATTCTGTCTGGAATAAAATTGCTTCCCTCTCTTTACAGTGCAGTGAATTGAAATCTTACTGAAGGATTAAAAAATAACCTATTTGCTGTCATGATACCATTCCTCAGGCCAACCTACCTTCTTTGGGCAGTAAATACATTTTTTGTGCTACCTGGTCCAACTTCAGCCCAGTATTAAGCTGGTGCAAAAAGTCTGCATATAAGGAAAAATAATTTGTCAGTGCCAGCTCATAGCCTTCCACAAAAGGGGCCTTTTTTCCCTGTTTGAAAGGTTTATGCTTCTGGAAACTGAGCACACCATTTGTAGACTGCAATCAAGAGCCTCTGAAAGAACTACTCAAGTTTGACACTCCTCTAGTAACTGGTGTTTATACTATTCCCTGAGAAGAAGGGCATCTGTGGTGATTGCTGAGAAAGTGCTGCCATCCATACCACAATTCAGGGCTGAATAACCCATGGGTAGCAGGATTCACAGAGTGGACAAACAGGAGATGTACCTCAGATGGTTTCTTCCCACATTACAGAGTGCACAGAGATGTCCTGGAGATGATGGCATCACTGAGTCTTAGTGGAGAGAAGATAGACCTCAGAGAATGTATGACTAACAGTGAAATAAAAATAAAAGCTGAGGCTGTTTGGGAAGTGTGTGCATACAGAAGCCACCAAGTTTGAAACATGGGGGGAAAGAACCCCATAATCATAGCCACAGATTTGATCATCACCCTGATCTCAAAAAAATTGTCTGTGTCACAAAGACAACATAACAGCTGAACATAATGATGAAACACTTACCCTGGAGTCCTTTTCCAGATGAAGCTTGTGTTGAAGGCTGCGTCTTCTCCTGGCTTTAGCAAGACCATTGTGATAAAAAAAGTATCCAGATTCTAAAAAAGGGAGCTGAGGAAGAGAGAGGGAAAAAAAAAAAAATCATGAAGCTATTGGCTGTAAATAAGGTTAAAAAAATAAACTTTTACTTGTGAAGTGATTCAGGAATCTACAAGATTTGTGAGGAGTTATACCAAAGAGCCCAAATCACTCTTGAGAATGCCACTCCTAAGTTATTTTTGAAAAGTTCACCCAGGAGCATTAAAGTTGTTTGCTACAGGCTTACAGTGCATAACTTCACTTGTATACACTTGGTACTCTTTCCACCTTACATTTAAGGTCAACAGTGCCACTATTTCTGATGGGCACCCCAAATCACAAGAGGAAGCATTCCCTATTTCCTGAAAAAGACAGAATAAAAGAACAAGATTAATTACAAAAGATTTGAAACTCCAGAGAGCATCCCTCACTAAGAGGGCCTTACATAAATGCTTTGCTAAGCTTCTGTAACATACCCAAACTGACACCATAAGATGGAAGGCAGGAAGCAGAGAGATTTCCACTTTCAGAAACATAAGATACTTGGAATTTCTTCTGTGCACCCCAAAATGGAACATACAAAGCATATTAAGAAAACATGCAGCTCAGTGTTCAGGTGGGAACAGTGTTCTGCACCTTTAATGTTCAAGACATTTAAGGAGCAAGCAAACACCTCTGGAAGGCTTCCCATTATTAAATGCATTTTTCTCCTCAGGACTGGCAGAGAGCATCTGGAAGGCTACTAGACAATTATCTTTTAAAAGGCTAAAAGACAATGTTAGGAGAAGAGCATCCCACTTCCAGCACCTGATTGAAGCTCCACCTCAAGCTCAAATGATCCCTTCTTTCCCAGTTTGAACTTAATAGTGACATTCCAGTTGAACATTTAAATCTAAGCAAGTAACTGCACATTTTTAAACTAAGCTTGTTCTTGCAAAAGTTGAAAAAAAATGGTTGGGAACATTAATGCTGTGAATATTTCAACTTCAAAGGTTCAACTACACTGCATGTAAAACACCTTTTTAAAAGAGATATTCTAGAACAGCTATGACAGCCTGTTCCTCTACTTTTTATTATGTATACTTCATGACAACATAAACATCTTAGCAGGAGTTCAAAGTTCTTTACTGAAATACCAAGGCTGATGTCTAGATAGAAACAATGTTAAGAAAACCTGAGCTGAATACAGGTAGAAGCATCATGCTGCCATAAAACAGATTCTGTTCCTGTATACAGGTATATGCAGTGCACAAATATAAATTATGTTCCATGAAATTATGTCCAATTTCAGTCAATCTATCACTTCCACAAACATATTTTACTATACATGGGAAGCAGTGTGGAAATAGAACATAGCAAATTCTCAAAGTTTAAAATCTGGTCATTCCAAAAATGAGTATTCAAGTTTGGGTTTTCTTTTTCTTTAAAGTAACTTTTAATGTTAATTGAAACATTTACTATCACTGAAATGAAAGCATTTAATTTTCACGTTAAAGTTCCATTCTGTAGGATACATAAATGTGAAGTAACTTAAAAAAAAATAAATCAAAATTATTCTGTTCTGATAAAAAGACCTCTTTTAAAGTATTTATAAAAGGTTAAAGAGAGTTCATCAAAATCATTATGGTTCCCTGGAGCTGATCTGCATGGCTGACTGGAGAACTTTTCTGGGCGAATAATCAGGATATTTAACTTCAGTTTCATACACCTGTGAAAAATACAACAGCTGAAGTAGAAGGAGAAAGAAGGCTATGAAAGCTCACAGTAGAGGCCACAAAAATCTCCTTCACTTTGTATATATCCTGAGTCAGAGCTCTGAAAGCTCAAATTCTGCCTGGGTTTAGGTAATTGTTTTAAAAAGCAGATGCACATTTAAACCTGTATCTGACATCTTTATCAACAGGGTGATCAGGTATTTACATAATCCAGAGTTTAGTAATAGATCTGGCTCTCCAGGAAAAGGGTCTTCCCCCACATGGCATACATTATTCTATGCCTCAAAAACATGCAGGGGGAAAAAAAATCTAAATAGGCAGATTAGTTACAGCTTGAAATCCATCCTGGTGTGCTATCCATTACCATCCTTTGCTGTCTGTGGCCCAATTAAACTTCAAATTCTCTCTGTGAAATCAGGCTTGCTTTTCTTCCTTTTATTTCAGTATCAACCATTGAAATCAAATCCAGTCAAATATTGATCTTGATGTTCTTCCACTAAGGATTAGTCTAAGCAATTTTGAAGATGTCTGGAAATATATAACAGATATTTGCTGTTTATTTTACATATAAGGTTAGTTTCTAGTACCTCTTAGCATGAAACAGCATTGTATACAGTAACCTCTTAAAGCTGGTGTATTCAAGTTTGACCATAAGAAATTATGGTTAATACAACAATGACCAGATTTATGGACAAGGTCACAAATAAGATTGACCAAGATTATTCCACTCTTTCCACAGTATTATCCCAATAATCTTCGAGGAACTCGGATATTTTACGGTTCAGATGTTTTTTTCATGCAGGATCAGTTAAACCTAGAGGGGGACACCCAGGAAGGCAGCTCAATGAAGCAATACCTGAAAGATTTTGTGATCCAGCACTGTGGGTTGTGAACAATTATTAGCAGAAACCAAGCAATTTTCAGGAAGAACCCAAACTATGCAGTAAATCCTCGAAATCAATGAACATACGTGTGGGAGAAATCAGACACCAGGGAAAGGGCCTAAAATGTCAAGCTTTGATGAGGATTTTGCACTGAGATCTGTGAATACCATTAAAAAAAATGACTGAAACTTCCAATTCTGAGGGACTCCTGCTACCAGGCCAGTAACTTCTTGGCTGCAACCAAATGGAGAGCACAGGTAGCTCACAGCAGGATTTGCATTCCCACTATCAGCCACTCCAGGAAGGCTCTTTTGATTTGGAGCTACAGCAAAGGAGCAAATAGTGAAATGAACAGTGCAAATAATGAAGTGAAATGAAAACAGATCTGTTAAGGACTCCAAAATGTTATCAGCAGTATCTGCTCTGTAACATTGAAGTGGTAAGGCTGGAATTTTTATGGACTAAAATTCCTATTCTGGCAGCAGCAGGCTCAGCATGTACCATGGAACAATAATGCACTCAGCCAGGTGGCTCAGGTTCTTTTTGCAAGACAAAAGCAAAGCTTCCTGCCCTCAAAAAAAATTAGCAATTAAGATAACTAATTACTGGAAAGCACTTTAACATTCAAGTGAGGGGGATTATTTAGGATAAGAAATGGGCCTACTTACTGCCTTGATGTATAAATATTGTCCGTTACAAGGCACGACTTTCATAATCTCAGGAATTTTAAGCACTTCATTACTTGCAATATTTGTATAAAAGTACTGGTGAAAAATACATACAAGCAAAGCCAGAATCACAAATACAAAACAGCAAGTAGAGCAAAACATTTTATATCCACCTGTCTCCTCCTTTTCTTCATATTTGCAGCCTCCTTTTGGTTTTAAATAATACTTTCTGAAGCAAAGATGAAACATGTTTAACCCTTTTTCTGAAGGATGTGGACCAGAAAATAACTTTTAAAAATTCAGTGATCAATTAAATTCAGGAAAGACTTTCAATGGAAGAGGCTTAACTGAAAATAAAATAGACTTGATGATCTTAGGGTCTTTTCCAACCTTAACAATCCATGATTCTATGAAAACAGCTAGCATGTACCATTTGGTATAGAAAGAAGCAGGAAAAGTTTCATATTACCCAGAGTTTTAGCACCAATTCAACTGAGATATCTTAGCTGCTTCTCAGACTTCTGCTGAACCACCGAAGTTGAAGTGTAATTATTACTGAAATAAAAATAAGTAAGTTAAATTCGTGGCTCTCCAACTTTCTGCATTCTCCTCCTTACAGTCTCTCCCCAGAAAGGAAAGGGAGTGACTCTGAGCTGCCCTAGATGCCACTGCTGGGAAGAAGGGATGTAAACACTACAATTTTCCCCTGTCAGGCCCAGGCATTCCCCAGCATTGAAAGGGAGCAAAAGATAGTCCACTGCTGAGCCCTCAACTGCTCTGAGAAAGAAAAATCAGGTAATAAAGTAGTCTGTTCCTCAGAGACACCTGATCTAGGATGGGGCAGCACACACAGTTCCCTCAGAGCTGATGGCTCCCATCCTACCTTGTCTACTTGACAGAGAAAATCAAGCTGCCCTTCTTTCTTGCCTTGAACAATATGCACAGTGACACCAGTTGCAGTTCTGCCCGTCACAAAACAAAGGAAATCAATATCAACTGCAAAGCAGTGCAGAAGTTTAAAGAAAAGCCACAGAAAGACTAAAATCAGACACTGTTCCTCATTCTAAAACTGCAGCAACTGAGACCACCTTGGGCAGAACTAACACTGAAAACAAGCATCAGCATCTCCTGACCAGAAAAGCCCATCTAGCAAAGGTATTATGAAGCAGCAATAAATTCTTCAGAAAATAACAATATCAAATAAAGAAGCCAGTGGCATCAATACTTTATCTGGTTCTCAGGGAGAGGTCCAGCATTCACAGCCTGTCACTGGTTTTAAGAGGTAATATACAATGCAAAAATAAAGAACATTGGTTCCAAGGCTTATCTTTAATATAAATTTTACTGGCTCCTTATCTTTAACATCATGTTTTACTGGCTCAGTACAGAGCTCTACATATATTATGGTGCCCACAAAAAGCTTAAGAACAACCTGGATTGCCCTTTCTTGTTTTAATGGGAACTATTTCTGCCCAGCCTTCCCATATTGCCTTTCACACTGTTTCACATAATGCAGAATCCCTACAGCACATGGCTGGCTTTTGTGCATCATTTCCAATTATTTCTCACCAGTACTGTAATATTCTAAAACTGGTTTACTTTAATCTTTTGTTAAGGTTCCTCTCCCAAGTTACTAATTGGGACAACAGTCTGCAACAACTTTATTTTGAGCAAAATCATTTATAAATACAAGCAAAGGGCAATTTATAGCAAGTTACTGCCTTTCCTGGTCACTAAAATCAGCATAAATGGATCTGTCAGTGAATGGGATTCACAGAAATCCCTCATTCAGCCAGGCTGACAAAGACCCTCCCCAGAGCTCCTTGCCTGCCTTAGTATGGATATGTGGCCATGGATGTGGGAGTTCAAACAAACACTGGGGCTAAAGGAAAAGAAATACAGCCATCCCCCGAATAATAATTTAATTTTTTTCTTTTTTAAGAAGTATGACACAAAACATCTCTCCCCACAGAGCCTAAGCACTGCTCAAGCATGACTCCTGACTTTCACAAGGAACCATAAATTGGCACAGGTGAGCTCTTTCATCCCATTACTGCTCAGTAATTACACCATCAGAAAATATGACCCAAATCCAGTACAAATAAATGTATTTGGAGCCTTCACAGGCCCTACAGGCCTCACACCTTCAGTTACCATTGTAAGTGAAGCACAAAAGTACCTCACAGCAGAAATTAGAAACCTTTTCATCCCAGTTTCACCAAATGCACTGAGGATGCTTATAAATATTCAATATGAATTTTTAAGCTCTTTAATTTTACCTCACCCCAATTAGCATTAGAAATCATTTTACCTTTAAATACACAGATGGGAGCCAAGTCTGAAGTCAAAAGCACTCACTCACTTTAGAGACAAGGGCCATGTAAGAGAGGAGCCAGCTAGAAACACAGGCAGCCTCGGGCACGGAAATGACACAGAACAAAGCACAAACATGAAAGGATTAATTCAAACATTGGTAGAGAAATGTGAAATAGCACAGAGGACTAAAGCTGCACCAGAGATCACCCAACATGAAATCCAGTCTACTGTGTCCCCATGGCCCCTGGCAAGGATTTGACATTTCCTCCTTTATGTGATATAATTACTGTGAAGGCTCAAAATAAGGATCTCAGGTGGAGCCAGGGCTCTGCACAAGCTCCAAACAGCCCCAAACGCTGGCACGGTCAGGTCCAGGTCTAAGTGCTATGATTCAGTCTTCCTGGCTCAGTTCTCACTGTACCTGTGTCTTTGCCACCTGCCTCCACTAAAGTCTAATCTGCTTCTCTTGGCTAATCTGGCAGGTGGAGGTGTTCTAGTCATAGCTTCAACACTTCCAAAAGGTACATTTCATATTAAAACATCATCAGATCATCCTTGTGAAATCAATTCATCAGCACAAAGTGAAACATTTTCTTACAAATTAATTCATAAATGCCTGACTTAGACATTTTCATGTGTTGTCTGTTTCACATAAACATCCAACCAGCTCTTAAAGGAATCAGCTACAGGTGGTATAAGAAGGGACCAAGACTAAGTAAAGAGATATAAAAGTCAATTGTAATATTGTAAATAAATGGTATATTTGTATTTATTATTTAACAAACAATACTTTAAACAAATATCAGAAATATTAACATGATAACAAGGCCACCTGTTACTGTTATTTAGAATAGTGGTTATCCTGTAAGAACACAGCAACCCTGCTTAAAAAGTTCTATTACATCTTCTCAAGCCAGAGGAAGTAGTTTCCAATGGCTTCTGAGAGGTTTCCTCACCCCCACAGCAAAATATATTTTCCTCTAGAAACAGTGTAAAGTCAAAAGCAACGTCCAAAGACTTTGTAGAATATATCCCTCTGGATTTTATTTTATCCAAAAGGATAAAACAAAGCCTTCTGCCTAGTCCCTCTTGCATGCTGCAAGAACAAGGTTAAACAGTCTCCTCAACAGCTGGACATGAGGTGTTTAATAAAAACCTGGAAGTAAATGAAAGAAACTGAACCAGCTGTGGATTGCTATCACACTTACATGTCCAGTATTTCCACGTGGAATTCATCTGAATGCCCTGTACAATTCATGGCAGAAGAAAAAGAGGCTCTTTTAAGGCATGATTCACCTCACTTATCTGAGGTGGCCATGTTAAAATACAAGCTGAGCTGAGCCCCAGGAGCTCTTTCACTCTGCAGTCTGTAAGAGAAGCACTGCTGCTCAGGAAGATCAATTCTGATACTAAATGGCTAGTGTCAATTTCCCATCACTTTTGTTGCTACATTACCCCACCCAGTGCTTCCAAGCACCTACAAAACACTGCCCCATTGGTTTGGTTACAAGTTTGTGGTATTTGGAATTTGATCTGCAATTGAATGAATCACACAGGTGTAAGGTTTTACTGTACCTGTATCACTGCTAAGCCTGTCACTGAAGAGCACCTGAAATGCAAGCACATAAAGCCAGACAAGTCATCAGTGACATTACTCTGGATTTACTGACAGTTTTATCAGTGAATTGGAGAAGCCATTTGACGCTTTAAAAATGGTTATTCTAGTTTATGGGAATGGATCTGTGCAGTTTAGAGAGTTTTATCCATTACTCCCCAGTAACTGTAAACACCATTATCAATTCTACCAGATGCCCTGTTGAAAGCAGCATGCTTCCCAGATTTCAAGGAGAATGCTGCTGCTTATACAACCAGCCCTCAAATTGGACTGAGTTAATCCAGACTGTCATTACCTGGAGTAGGTGATTATTATTGTTTGGCTGAGAGGCTGAAGTGAAGGCTGAGCAATCATCATTATGCCCTCTTACATAAATATTGTGTGTGTTTGTGTGTGTGTGTGCAAGAAGAGCACCTCAGTCAAGCCCTGGGCACCAGAAGACATTCTGGAGTTCAGCACCAAAAAAAATCACTGGGAGAATCTACCAATTGTGTTGTCATTTTTAGAAGCAACAATCAACCACTGGGAAAAGAAGACAACCTCTCTAATCATTCAGTTACACAACTCCATAACAACCACACAAACAACAGATAAACATCCACATCATTTAGAATAATTAAGTAAATATGATTTCACCAGAAGGGGAATCAATTACATTTTCTTAAAGCAGGTATGTGTAACACAAAATTATTTTTTACACAAATTGGGAGAATTTTACCATCCCATTAAAACAAAACAAATACCACCACCCCCTAAAAATAAAACAAGACAATAACAAAGGACCAAAAATAAAGAGAATAAACATATCCTCCCCCTCAAAACAAACAAAAATGAGAAAAGAAGACAAGTAGAAATCAGACTCCAGACATTCTTTAGAGACAGTTGGTCAGTACTTGACCCGGTTAATTAACCATAACTCATTTAGCCTGAGGCAGTCAGTGCTGTAAGAATAAAGGAGGGGAAAAGGATGGTAATCCAGAATTGGCTTTGCCAGTTCTACATTCTGTTAACAGAGGTGAATAAAATTTTGGCTCTAAGTGCCTGTCTCCTGCGTGGAGCAGTGGAGCTCCTCAGGGTATCCTGTCACTTTTTTCATGTTCTGCTGTGTTTTCAAAGCATCTCTCAAGATGTCAATATTCTGTAAAAGTTTTCACACCTCAAACAATCTTCTTTCCAAAATCATTCAACCCATGACCATTTCCTTTGCTATTTCCCCCTGCTCTTGCTTCACATGGTAGCAACTCTGCTCTAGGACAGAACCAGAACTAAATCTCCAAAGACATGAGTTTCAGTATCTTCTTATATTAGGAGAATCTTAAGCAATTAGAGCTGTAATATTCTTGTTTCAGTTGCCTCCCATGTAAAATGGCATACTCTTAGTTTAGTTATTTTATTTATTGATAGGATCAATTTAATTAATGTTTGCATAGCACTACAGACTGTGATATGAAACTCTTAACTGTAAAATGCCAAGTGCCACTGCAAACATATATTAATGGGAATATCTACACATGTAATATATCTGTGTGCAATCAGGCACCCCTTTAGCAACAAATATTTGTTAAATGTTGTAATATATTTAAGCAATATAAGATGGAATTCTCTTCTATCAGTACATCTTCCTTAGAGAAAACTCTTAAAAAATATTTTGCTTCAGTTAGAGCCTGCAAATTTAAATGGCCACGGTATACTTCTGAGACAGATCAATATTGCTGACAGCTATTAGCACTGCTCACAAAAGGCCACTTTGCCTCACTCCTGATTTACAGCCCATCTCTCCTTTTAAGCGTGTAACCAAACAGGCTGACTGGCACACAGGAGCCTGCTGCCACTTCAGCTCCAGAAACACAGAAATAAAAGCCATGAGCTAAAGTTTGCTATTTAAAAAACAACATTAAGATGCAGTGTGCCCCAGGCACAAATTACCCATAGTTAAACCTCCCAGATGAAGAAGGGGCAAGACACTGCTAAACACTGAGATCCTGATTTTCAGTAGGGCACTTCAGGATTATTTTTAAGTCTATGGTCACATAAAGTGGCTACATAAATATGTGTGCACGTGCTCAGCTCATGCAGCATCTAAAAACACAGTGAGGAGCTCAAGCTTGAATGAAGCAGAGCTATAAGAGCAAGTCAGAGCAAAATGAGTTGGTTACTGACAAGAGCTACTCAAGAAGGCACAAAAGTTACTCTAATGCAAGATGCTAGCTCTTACCGGCACTTTAAGAAGATCTGACCTTTCTTGCAATTCAAAACCTTTACTCTTTCCTTTTTACTCCGTGTCTGTTTAATGCTAGGCTGCCAAGCAAAAGCTGATAGACAGAAAGTGCTTCACAGAGAGGTTTCTGTTATTACACCACGCTGAAAAAGTCTTCCAGCTGCCAGAGAAGCAGTCAGTTCCTTGAGAAAAACATGTGCTTTATTAGAGAAGCCGATGGGTAACAATTAGAAACAAAACTGTGACATTAAATGACAGGAGGGTCACACTGTTTCTTCTTTTTTTTTTCTTTTTTAACATAAGGTAGTAGGCTTGTGAAAAGCAGGAGAAGGAAGCTTAAAGAAAAACATTTTCAGCAGAGCCAAGGAAAAGAGAACACTTTGGAACACTGTCATTCTCCTTATTTTTGTAAAGTTTCTTGATTCTGCTCAGAGAAGTCACAAATGTTGATCCTCATTAGTACAAGATCAGGTCAGAGGCAAATCCTTTACTCACACCACCACAACCTGCAGAGAGCTCCTGTTGGCTCTTGACACAACAGCATAATGGTCACTTCATAACAAGGAGCAACGGCTCTGAGTGGGGTCAAGAGCTCTGTGGTAGACAAAAGAAAAAGGATGACTTAAACCTAGCAATAATGATGAGAAAGGAAGGCAAACAGCAACACTACCTCTTACCCTTCCTCCCAGGACCTCCCTCACTGACCTGTCAGGCATCTGTGAAATAAGTCTTTTACTGCCAATTAATAAATGATGGAAGTTTATTGCTGGCAGAAATTGTTTTCAGTCCAGTATGTGCTTGTATGTTATCTTGCTCCTGTGGCATTAATCAAGCAAGGAAAATGTAGAGTTTTAATTAATCACTCAGCGTTTCAGCCTTTAGAGCCTGCAAATCTGGTTTCTCTAGCAAGGTACAATATATTTAACATGAATAATACATGTTCAGTTAGAAGGGGGAAAAAAGGGATTTTACAGAATCATACAGAGTGTTTTAATCTCTAACAAAAGAAAGAGAAAAAAAATCCACTTACTTTTCTGACATGGCTCTATTCTGAACTATATCTTCATTGTAGGAGAAATTGAATGGTTTTACCGTTAAGAGATGAAAAGTACCTTTGCCTGCGAAATTTGGGGATTTTAATGGCAATATAAAAATCAAAAGATGGAAATGCTGTAAAGATGATGATGTAATCCAGGACCATCATTCCATCAATGTTAGCAGCCAATTCTTCCAATCTTCAAATGTGTTCCAGTTCTGGTTTTTGCTACTTCACCCAAATTCTGAACTAACAGTTCCACTTTACAACTGGCTCAAAATAACTTCTAAATAGCTAAATTCAGTTGAAACACAGTTCTAAAATTAATCAATACAGGGAAGCATGAAGTCCCCTTGGGACTGATGGGAATCCAACAGTCTTGGTTATAGCTAATTCACCATATCTTGGCTGCAGCTAAAAGCCTTAAAAAGAAGCTTTTGCTGCACTTGGTGTTGCACAGTGGGTGACAGAGACAGTACTCACCCACAGAGTAGATTTCAGAATCACATTCCTCCGTTTCACTGGCTTTTCATAAAGAATGAATAGGTAGAAAGAAGGATCCTCTGTCATCAGGAAAGGAGAGGCTGTATTACACCTCTTTTACTACCCATATAAGGAGAATATTTACCTCTTTGGTTCTAGTTTGGTATCCAACAATCATCTGAAACAGCAAATTTCTCTACTTAATAATAGTTAAATATATATTTGCTGGGTTTCAGGTTTTCACAGATTTGTTCTTTGGAGAAAGCCGCTCTGACATATTACCATTTAATTCATCTGGTAAGCAAATAATCTAGTTCAGTCATGAGTATCTGGGACACATTTGCCAACAGGTTTGATGTAAACACTGAGGTCACTATTTCCATTTGCATTCTGTGGACAAAGTAGTTAATGTAATATTTCCACAGAAGTTTTGTTTGAGAAGGTAAGTAATACAGGACAACATCCCAGTCCACTCCTTGTCAAAGAGCTATCACTATCCAATTTATTTATTTATAATCACAGTGTATAAACGGAGAGAGTGGCCAAGCTCATTATTTCTTTTTTAAGTCCTTGCTGAACACAGCCAGTGCAGCTGAGTTACACTGCTGGGCTACTGTCATAAATCTGTGACCAAACTGTATTTCACACCGCATGATAAACGGTGTGTCACAGCCACACAGAACTTCACACAGTACACAGAGAATTCAGCTCTCTCTGGGACGGTGCTTTCTGTCACAAAACAGGGCCTGAGCCTGCTGAGCTGAAATTAAATCTTCATTTCAGTAGCACAGGGTTTGCTTTTCCAATGAACTTATGAGAGTTAAATGCAGAGCTCGCCTTGATTTACAACAGCAACACACTAGACTTTGACAAATACTTGAGCAGTTCAGCTTCCTCCCGCCAGAGGCATGGATGGATGGAAGTGTTGGGCTGCTCACTGCAGTATTTATAGCCACCATGCAGCAGCATCCTGTAGAGACCTGACCCATTTAATTATCAGAAAAAGTTGAAAGAAAAAATAACAAAACAAAACAAAAACAGGGGTTCTGATGACTGCAATAACATTGCAGGACAGAGCTAAATTTTACATCTATTTGCAGCACTGAATTTGCTCACAAAGTAGCCACCCACTCTGTGGACTGGAACTGCACAAAAGGGTTTCCAAGCTATAATATTTTAATAAGAACTGGCAGACTTTATCATTCATTTTAACAATTTGGCATGATTTCCAGCTCACAGAATTTTCCACGAACATGGACATTTCTCAGAATTTACTAATGGAAACTACCCACCAGATAAATTCTACCTACATTTTGGCAACTACTTTATAACTGCTTTATTACAAGCATTTGAAACTTGAGTTGCATGTATCAATTTTAACTGAACAATTCATAGATGGATGAGGTTAAGAGTCACAAACTTCTATTTAGCTACACTAAGCAGTAATTATATTCCAGGTAGTCTAGAAGCTCTTATGTTGTTGTTACTTTTGTTTGTTTGCTTTTTTGAAATCAACATGGCCTTACTGTTAAAAGCTCCAGCAGAAATTCAATTTCTACTAATATTGTTCTGACTTGGAATGAGTTAAACATGTCAGTACTCCTACACTGATAGTAACAGCACTGCCACTGGGTTTGTTTCTCCACTGTAACCACATCAGTATAGTTAGAACAGTAAAAGTTTTCCTAAGAGTTGGTTGGGTCTTGTATCTTGTCACCTGTCATGTTTTGTGAAGAAGACAGAAGGCTATCTTTCACCTTCACACAACAGTTGGATTTTCAAAAAGATAACACAAAATCAAACACCTTTGTCCCTTTCTGAAGGAGCCAAGCAGCAGAGTCAGTCTCTGGGACCAATTGCCTGCTAATAAACAAATGCCACAGGATCTCAGAAGGAAGCATTTCCAACTGGGAGTGAATTGATAATTCCTTTTGGTCTAGGACTTCAATCTGGATTTGAACTCCCACACTACAAACAAACTGCCCTCCCTCATTTGCAGTACCCTATGGTTATCTGGGCCTGGTTGGGCATGACAGTGGGATCTGTCCATCTGGCCTGATGCAAAAACCCAAGCCTTCAAAGCAGGGCACTCTTGCAATAAGCAGCTATCCTTTAGCTGCACAGCTCTGCAGAGGAAGGTCAGGGACAGATTCAACTCTGGGTACGTTAACAGCTACAGATGTCCACATTCCCTCTCAATAATGGCCTCAAACTGCTTTCAGCATCTGGAAAGCCTACCTAGAGGAAAGAGAGCTTTAAGTAGGATCACAGACAGAGCTACAGCATATGGGATCCCAAAGGTCAAACACACAGAGGCAATTCATCCATCTGTACGTTGTAGAGCCCAGGAATAGTCTGAAAGAGTCATCTTCAAGAAAGCTCTCTGGGCAGAAGGAAGGAGAGCCCAGACTCACAGGCACTGTGGGCTAGCTGACAGGAGATAGGCTAGTACACAGCACATTCAGTCCTGGTATGCTGGGACCATCCACTTCTTAGATGTTTTCTCCCTGACACTGGCAAAATTAAATATAATGTAAATGAAAACCAATAACTTCCCATTCCCCATTGGGCTGCAGCATCAAAAATAAACAGGTGAAAAAAGAATTGCACTTGTGATGCTGTTTCTAGGTGTCTACCACACATTCTATATCACAGATGGGTCCAAACAATATGGAATAAATAAAATTATAAATGCAGGCAGCTTCATAAACAGCCAGAATCCCATACCTCTCTGTTTACTGAGCTGTAGTTCAGGAAGAAAACAAAAAATCTCTAAAGGTAAGGTTTAATCTGCATGTTTTGCCAAGAAACAACTACACCACATACTCAAAACAGTAATGAAATAATTACAGTGGGGATCGACAGTAGGGGAGACTGACCTTATGGTTTTACACTCAAACAAGTGTAAAATATGACAAGGTGATTATTTTATAGCTCAAAAAGAGCACTCACCACCAGCCAACAGTCTGAGTCTCTGGTAGAGAAAGAGCTGGCTTGGGGATGTGCTTGAGCCTGCGATTTACAAATCTTCTTGTTAATTTACAGCTTTCATTTGCATAATTGATTACATTTAAGCAACGGGGATTTTTTTGTTTGCTCCAAGTTAGCCAGTGTTTGCTCCTGGAGCCGCTTATGCATCCAAGGCAGAACACAAAGTATAATTAATAAATAAATAAATAGCAAGGCAAACACCTATTTTCCAGATTTAGAGGTTGATCTGCACGGGGCAGGGGCATTTTGAGGTTTTAGCATGTGCATCCTGGGATGAAATGTTCAGGATCCCTGACAGAAACCCCAGCAAAGCGTTCCCAAGGCTGCAAACTCATTATTCTTCCTCTTGGTCTGCCTTCTACACCACATCAACTCCCACCTCATAGGCTTCCTGCCCAAATGCAGGGAAGTGGGTTGCTGTAAGAAATATAGCTTCTTTATCTGCTAAGATTTGCTTCTGATAAGTCTGTATTTATGTAATGTAAAGGAAAAAAAAAAAAAAAACAGCCAAGAAAACCTGAATGTTCACAGTGTTTCATCGAGAAATTACTGGTTGGTTCCACAAAGCCTGGTCCTCAACCAGCAGCCTCCTGAGCTAAAAACAGGATGCAAAGAAGACACAGCTGTGAGAGGTAGACTGAGTTTTGCAAAATTTAGAGGGTTAAGGGATCAGGTGATACATCAAGGAAAACACAGACCAGCTTTAGGCAACCTAAACATAAAATTCTCCATGTTTTCAAATCTATGGTTCTTATTTTACAATACAAGGCCACTGAATGCTAATTGTTTAAAACCCTTCACCTCAATGCCACTAGAAGCAGAATATTTAGCCTTTTAGTTACGGTGGCATTTTGTAGATTGTCTCAGTCTTGCTGTTGTTGATGAAATGGAAAGAGATGCCTAAACTCTGATCTCCAAATAGAAGACCTTTCTAAATGCATCTTCCAACTCTCCTTGTTAGGAATTAATTGAGAATTGCAAGGCAAGGTCAGAAAGCAGCTTTTTTCAGTCTGCATTAAGAAATGTATTCTGGTGACAGCCATGCCAGGAGGCAAATAAATCAAATGGGGGGAAAAACCGTAATTGAAACCAAAAACTTGCTCTTTTTGCAGTTCTTACAATATTAGGGGGGCATTCTCTCAACTCCTGAATGCTCAAAGATGGTAAGATCAACCATTATAAGAAAAAAAGTATGTTTTATCACAGCATCTGTTTCACCAGAAATACAAAGAATCAATTTTAGCGGGTAAAAATAGATTGAAAAATTGCAAATATTAAAAATAAAAATCAAAGAGCACAACCAGCATTACAAAGATGTATCTAGGATTCATTCAGGGAAGATTAAAGAAAAACTGACTACTGTTTTTGACACATTAGAATCCTAGACATAAACAAAAGCACCTGTTTATGTAAGCACCAAGCCCTTCTTAATCAATTCATCAAGCACTGAATTTAAAGCACACATTTAGCCTACCTGGCGTCTTGTAGTGGTTTCAGAACGATGGTAGGAAGCATAGCCAAAGAATCCATTAGAAATCGCATCATGCAGTCCATAATATTAATCTTAAAGTCAATGCTTTCTCATGCATTTCTACAGAAATCTGCTGTTAAGTAAACGTAATATGCACTTGCTCAAAGATTGCTTGTTAGTGGGGAAGAAAACATGTGCACTCAAAATACATAATTTAAAAAACAGCTCCCATAAAGTCATGTTAAAAGAGATCTGTGATACCCTAACAGGCATAAAGAAATCTTTCTCATACACATCTTAAATTCACACACAATTAAAAAAGAGAAATCTGCTCTTGTGTTCCTACTGGGAAAGTCCCTGCACTGAAATAAAGGTGATTATTTGCAGACCATGGCTGTTCTCCAATACGGGCAAAGTTAACTGGATTTGTTTTAAGTAAATAACTCAATATATCATCCAAACAGCATGTGTCATTGAAGCATCTAAAAGATCACTTCTCTTTGTAATGTAATTTGGGGGGGGGGGGGGTGTGCTAGTATTTTTTGAATATTTCATTGGACAGCATATCTACACACAGTAGTTTCCCTCGAGAGTTTCCCACTAACAGCTCTGTGTGTCTCTACACACGGCCACGTTCAGCCTCCTGCACTGTCGATATCGCCATGAAAGCTGAGTCTGCAGACTGTAGGCTGCTAGACAAGCCTGATGATAGCAAAACACAGAGGAGATTCCTCAGCACTACTGAGGAGCCGCTGGATAAATGGCACGAGCTTCTATTAGCGGACAATTACCACCACCCAAACCCCATTAAGGACAGAGATTGCTATCAACTTCTCACGAATTATCCTCCAACACATCCAGGAAAGTGTCAAACCCCACCAACTTTTCCTCTTGCCTGAAATTACTGCCTTGCAGAAAGCTGGGTGCTATTTCCTCTTACAGCTGGGGAGGAAGGCTGGCGAGCTTCCTAGCTTTTCAGGGATCGGAATAGTATAACCCAGAAAACTTGAGACAGCATGTGCTGAGTACAGGACCCACTGCAGCCACCTGCTGCCCCACACCACGAGCACACCCACACATAACGTGGCTCTGCTGGGCTTCATTCCTAGAGACACCCGTGTCCTGGAAAGCAGGTATTCCCTCCTCCTGCACAGCCGAGGGACCTCCCTGCAGCCCTCTCCTCACAAGGCTGATCTCCATGAAGAAGCTGTATGTCTCCTAATGGGGCTGAGGCATCCTGGGGACAGCCATGGAAGAGGGGAGAGGATTCTAACAGCCCAGAAGCTGCATTTCTCCGTCCTACAAAATCCTCTCTCTCCCTGTCTCCTCCCCACTTGGACCACAGGATCATTTGAAAGCACCAAGCAAAAGTCCTAAGAAATTGAGCTATGCAGAAGCATACCCTTCTATCCTCATAAGGCCTTATCAGTCAGATAACTCCAGGATGGGAGGAAGGGAGCACAGTGAGGAAGAGACTAGAAGAGGAAAACTGTTGACAAAAAAAGCTGTATCTAAATATCATATAACAAAACCTAATCCCCACAATGAATCCTTTCCCAAATGTATCAGCAGCCCACTTCTGTCGCTATCACCACAAGGCTGTGAGCCTAAAACAAAAGCATCTTATCAGAGCAGCAATTAGCTGTGGTCACAGCAACAATGATCTTGTCCTCGTTTCTCTAACAAGCTCCCACTGGAGTTGAAACGAGGCAACCTAAGGGAGGGAGTCTCACTCGATATGCTTTTTTTAATTTTTATTTTTAAATCGAGGTTTAAAGCCATTTCACTCATTCAAGTTCAGGGTGCTATTATCATTCATTTCCTTGGATGTAGGACCAGGCTGTTATTGCATAACTGCCAGGAAAAGAAAAAAAGACAAGCAGCAGCAACACTCACAGCCCGCTTTCCTTTCGCACTCCTCCAAGCAAGTCTGCCAGGAGCTGTATTGACCAGGGCGCTCTATCAGCCTCTCCCCGTTTTCACCCCAGGTCTTATGGTACCCTAAAATATTTAGGGGTCGAATTATTAATTGAATGGGAGAGATTTCTAGCAGAGGTGGACACTGTAGGAGCCGGGAGGGGACCTGCCACTCTGGCTATCTTTGCTCTCCTAGGACCTCAGGAGCGAAAACAACCTCCAATGGCACTTGAAGTTTCCCAACTTATATTCATTAGTGGAAAGGATTCACTGCTTATCGTGGGGTCATGCTAGTTCTCTAGGAGAATAACAGGGATGCTAAGAAATCCAACAGCATCAAAAATTGAGTGTCAAAACCCCAATGAAATCTTCTATTTAAATTGTGTGCATCCCCATGGAGATGAGGTTTTTCCTTTTTCCCGCAGGTGCTCCGATCCGTTCCACTCGCGCTCAGGGAGCCCCAGGCGGCAGCCCCAGCCCCGCAGGATGGGAGCTCCTCCATGGCAGGATGTTTACATAGTAAGTCAAAAGGCACCGAGTAACCATGTGGGAAACTCCGCTCTCTCCCTCCAGTGTCCAAGATAACCACCCTGCTGGGCCAATGCCGAGCAGCACTTGCAATGGCTCTTGGCGCCGCTATCCCCCCCAAGCCCCTCGGGAAGCGGGGATGAAGGCGGGCACAGCGGGGCACCGTCCCTTCCCTGAGGTGAGCGGCGGGCAGAGCCGCCCCACGCCCGCGGCACGACACCGCCCTGAGCCCAGCCTGAAGGGCACCGCAGCGCCCCGGCCCTGCGCGGGGGGCTTACCTTCCGCACCCCGCCGAAGCCGTGCTCCGCCGCCACCCGCTCGGCCTCCGCCTGGCCCCCGTCGTGCAGCTCCACCAAGAAATGGTTGGTGTAGACGGCTCCGCGGGCCGGGGCGCCGAGGAAGTGCAGGAGGAGGAGGAGGAGGGAGCCCCGAAGCAGCGGCGGCCCCGGCGGCATGGCCCCGCGCTGCGCGCCCGCGGAGGCAGCCCGCCGGGCGGGCGGGCCAGAGGGGAAGCGCCCAAAAGATGGGAGGGGAGGAGGGCGGAAAAAAAAAAAAAAAAAAATAAATTAAAACAAACGAGCGCGGCAGAGGCGAGAGGAGAGCAGCGCGCAGAGCACCGGCCGGGCGGTGCGGATGCGGGCTCCGCGGCGGCCGAGGGGCAGCACCAGCCCAGGGGAAGGGGGGGGACGCGCCGCGCTGCCAATCATGGGGGGGAGGATCGCCCCGGCCCGCGGCTCCCGGAACGCTCCACACGCCTCCCCAACACCCCACCCACGCCTCACTCCCACCTTCCACAGTCCTGCCCCTACAAAGCCGCACCCCCCGAGTGCAGCGCGCAGCTGCCCCCTCCTACCTCCAGCCCGGCCGTGCCTCAGCCGGGGCTGAGGGGGAAGGTCGCTGAGGGGGGCAGGCACCCCGGAGCTGGAGCCCATACGCGGGTGGCTGTGGGGACAGGAGAACGAAAGACTTTGGCAAGAGGCTCACCGCCGGGGCCGGCACCCAGCTTTTCTCTTCGCCCCAGCGAGCACAAAATACCTGGAGTTCCCCCCAGACCTCCCGTTCTAGCCAGAACCCTGCGCCAGCTGCTCACAGGGCCATCAGCCACCTGTCCTTTATTCCTCTTTATACAAAAGCAAAGGGACAGGGAGGTGGTCAAGCAGTGATAGGGCAAAGCCAGAGGAAATCCTCAGGTCTCAGGGCTCCTCACCCTGCCCTGACTCCCAGTCTGTAGCGGCAGGATGCTCAGGAACACACAGGTGCCCAGGTTCCCTCAGCCATCCCCAGGCATGTGCCTGGGCCTTCCCTGCCCTGAGACAGCCGAGGATTGAGAGTGTTCCATGCCCTGGTGGGATTGCAGAGGTAGCAGCGCCTAAAAAGAATGGGAGCTCGGTTCTGTAATCTGCCATCTGAAAAACTATGATTGGAAAGGAGCGGTACAGATTATGCAAGTTTATGGTAAAGTATAGTTTAGCTTTCTCCCACCGATACATCTGTTAATTTGTCATACCAAAGGTTAATCCTTTGATGGATCCCTAAATGATCCCCTGGGAAAGACTTGGGACACAGAAAGCACAATCATCTTTAAAACAAACAAAATTATAGATTTACTGTAAACTGCCCAGCAAATGGTCAAATGGAGTACAGATGTTAAATAAATCAGGGGAAACAAAGGAAAACATCAAAAATCACAAACAAGGCTCTTCTTCCATTATCCTAAAATGCTTTAGAAAACAGCAGAAGAGCTGACCACATAATTGTGAATCCAAATGAGCGTTGGTTTGTCATGACAAATTATTGATTTCCTTCCTCTGGATAAAAGAAATCCCTATTCAAACAGAAAGGAAATGGCAACTTGAAGCCTAATCCAAAGCCCGGTTACATCAACAGAAGTGTTGTAAATGAATGACTGATGTTGAAAAAACATCAAACATGAGGGAAAGGTAAAACATGAGAAATGCCACAGTAGAGAAAGAAAACAGCTTTGAAGTCTCATTAAGAGGTAAGTATTAATGTTGGTAGAATTCAGCTTTTAGATGCTTGTTCTGAGATAGTTATTAAAAACAGCTCTATATATTATTACTTTAAACCAAGTTGTTTGTTTTCACCAATAGTCAGCAACAACTCTCCTTACAGTATCTTTCCAGTATTAAAGCATTTCCAGGTAACTTGGGGCCTGTGAGCTGCTGGGTCAGAAACACCCACTGGTGACTGCTTGACAGCCAGTGGAGGTCCTACTGGTTCCCATCCACAGCTGTTCCTTGGTATCAGAAACAAAAGGAATATAAAAGTAAGGGAAAGGCATTTTAGGTATGTAAGTTTCTCTTTCCCCAGAGGTCTTCCCTCAGTTGACACGCCTCTTTTTATTCTATTCACAGAAAGGGGAACATCAATAACAAAGACAGTGGAGCAGCCCTCCTGGCTCCCTCTAACCAGCAAGGCAAGATCCTGCACACATTCAGAACTGAGGACCATAACACAGGTCTGGGTGAGGGGTGTGACTAAATAATTCGGTGTGCATGTTCTGACAGCCCCAGCTGCCACCTGTCAGTGCTGCTCTGCAAGCTGCTGCCATTGAAGGGACATTGCCAGCAAGGGAACAGCCACTGTCCATAGCTTGTAATCCTTGCAATGACAAGCTGTGATGGCTTTCTCTATGTGATGTTAAAAAATAATAAAAAATTTAAAATGGATTAGTTTAGGAAAGGCTGGTTTAAGAAGTACAGTCTAAACACCAAGAGAAGAAAACATCAAAAGCAGCAGTTTAAAGGAAAATAGTCATTGTGTTGATGAATACAGAAGTTTAAGACTAGACAGTACCACTGGGACTTCTAACCTAGTACTTTATGTTAAGTGTAGGGCTTATTGGCATTAATTCTTGCATCTGATCCGTAGTCCTTTTTTTTTCCTTTTTTCCTTAGCATACAAACATTGAATTAACAGTCAAGACTGATCTATTACAGCCACTGGGGAAATGTTTCAATGACTGCTTACAGTCATTTGTAAAAAGTTATATCTCTGCCTCCCTTTAAAATGCTGATCAGTCCTACATTGACTTCTAGTTTTTGTTCTTATTATGAATTTTTTCATGGAACTGCTGAACTATTATTTTCTCCAGATGAGTTTTGAGATTGTGATGATAAAGACATACAGTTAGCACTCCCTTGAATGTCTTCTTGTAAGGCATATTTCCCATCCCTTCAACCATTCCCATAAATATTTTTATTCCTTGAATTGCGAACTGTAGCTGCATCAGATGTTTTTAAAGCAGAGGTCAGGCCAGTCTTAAATGGATGTTACATCACAATTCAGATATTTTTTCAGCAGAGGTCAGGCCAGTGTTAAACTGATGTTACATCACAACTTTATTCTTACTGGTGCCCAGTCTTTCACTGGCTGAGGATTTCATTCAGCCTCCGTGCTGCTGAGCCTCCCTGATGTGCAGGGATGCTAATGCTGACTTGCAGATCCCTCATCCTCCCTGAGCCCTCTTCAGGCCTGCTGCTCTCTAGGACAGGTATCCTGCATGGCCAACAGTGTTTGTACCTAGATATTGATTACTCTGCTTGGTCAAAATACACATAATTTACCTGCATGGAGCTTTCCCAGCAATACAGATCACTCAGCACTAATCTCTTTCATGCTTTATGGCTTTCTTCTTTAACCTACTCACTTTATTAGTAAGGAGTTTATATTGATGTACTGGATTAGCAAGATTTTACAGAGATAATTTCTTGGCCTCAGTCCTTTGGAAACTCTGCAGAATCAAATCAACTCCAGCAATGATTCCCAGTTTGTAATTATACTTAAGGACCTAGCATTTAATCAGTTTTTAGTCTATGTCATAAAGGCCATTTTGATTTTTGTGTCCTATTTATTTACTGACATGTCACACAATATTAAGGGTCTCCCAGACACAAGCAATGTCATAGATACAATGGATCAAAAAAACTATAATTTTTTTCAATTTCATCAGGTAGTTCAATAAAAGAGACTAAGGTTCCCCCATAAATTCTGGCTTGTCTAACAGAAGGCAAATAAAAAACAATACTAGCTTTACCAGTGAAAACTACAACAGTGCTCTAAAAAAATGAAATTAGTTTAAAAATTCCAGTTCCCAAATGGATTGCTGACTACATTTTTAAACAACCATTAAATTTCTACAATTATTTAACAACACTTAAATGGCTTTCACTATGAGGTCAATGAAGTACTAACTTTAAAGGAGGTGTTTCTTTTCCTGGGGGCTGCACAGGATGTTGCCATGCCAAGAGACCATTATGTCAGGGGAAGTTGCAAGAACTCATTTCTTTGCTGTGGAAGTAAACACAGAATCCTAAGTCCAAGATTTACATTGCTTTCATCTTTAATCATTCATCCTAGCAGATGCATGAGCAGTAGTGCTCTGAAGAGCTGGAAACAGAATATTGCAATAATTGAATTTTGTGTTATGAGAGAACAAAAACACATAAGCATCCTCTGGCACAACTCCGAGTCTCCCTTAAACCTTTCTGAAGCTGTGAAGTGAGCATATATGCTTTCAGTGGACTCTGGAGCAGGCTCAAAGGTAATACCTACATTTAGAGGAACAGAAATGGGATTAAAAAGGCTTGAGAAGAGATTTCCAAAGAAAGGAATTGGATGCATAGTTTAAAAGGCCACAGTAGAAAGCAAGTGAAACAGTTTCATCTGACAATTTTATTTAGGACAGGGAATAATCAGACCTATATGAGTAAAAGCAAGAACTAGAGAATATAGAAGAATATAAAGTTTATATTGTCTGTGTACCAGGAACACAAGACAACATGCATAACTGAATGTACAGAATGAAGAGAATGGAGTGAAAGGCTATGAGGAAATGCCATGGGAGCTGAAAAATTCCCTGCTGGGTTGGTCACTACAGCTACAGGATCAAAGTCTCTTAAGGATTCTAGAAGCTCTCTAACAGTATATCCATGTGTTAGCACTGCTGTGGATCATCTTCTGACAGTGTATAAAAGCAAGTTTTAATTGGTTTGTTTTGATAATGAGCAGCATAGGTATGAGCAAAGCAAAGCAGAAACCACAGTAAATGAGTTCAGACAGCACAGCTACGATCCACTTTGGGCTGATTTGGTAATCAGCCATGACTGTCTTAAAGAGCATTTTCATCAAACACATCTAGGCCATTTTAGTACAATGATGGAAAGATGGATGTATGAGTTACTGCAGCAAAGCCAAGCATGATGAAGCCAAGCAACAGCAGTGTTTCTGTGTGGAGGTTCCAGACCAAAGAGTTGGGATACATTTATCTTAGATGACTTCAAGATCATTTTCCCTATTTAAAAATACTTCCCTGACCATTTTCATTGTTTTATCCAATCAAAATACTTTATTACTGTTACAAATATAGTAACAATGGCAGCATTATTTATAGGCAAAAGCTCCTGATCTGTTGCATGTTACGTTAAATGCTGTTACTGAAGAAAGAGGGCCACAGCAGGGACTCCTTCTATATCTATGATCTATATCTAAGCCCAGGAAGGTTAGCAGTTACCAGACATAGGAATTATGACCAAGGATAAAACATTTTGCACCATTACCACATTAAACTGCATGGATCTTTCAAAGTTAAAAAGACATGTGGAAACTGGGAGCCTATTCCACAGCTGCTAGTTACATAAACTTTAGGTTGCAGGCAGAATCTTTTCAATACACTTTTATCTATGCAAGTGTTTTACTGCCAAGTGTCAGAGTGAACATGTACTAATTTAGTGACATGATAATGCAGAGAGTAAAGAGTGTAGTTTTCAGCATCCATTGCCTGCAGGCCAGCAGGGCTGTGCAAAGAGAACAGGAGAAGGAAGGGTGTAATCACCTCTTCAAGCAGTTTGGGTTTTCTTTGATTTATTACTCCCAGACATAAGGACCAGAGGGGCTGTTAAGCAACATGGTACCTGACAGGGAAGTGAAAACTATTGAGATAACCAGTGAGTGTAATCTCCTACACTTAATGAGGGTACAATCCAAAATCACCAGAGAGAAACAGCTTACAGGTACAATACACATTTACTAAAGAGAAAAAAAAGCCCTTGAAAGAAGGGTTTGAGGTTAGGCCCGTGCTGAAAGCCTCAAGAGACTATGGCATGTACATGTCTGTTTGTTAATTAGGAATATGATTATCCATGCACAGAAGTTGTTTCCTGAATCTGACTCTTAGCTACTGCTTAATATGCACGTAGACAAATGTTCAGCTTAGGCAGCTATGGCAAAGAAGTATTAAAAGTAATGAAAATATGTGGTTCATTTATTTTAAAAGGATATGCTTGCCACTTTTGCCAGACTTGTTTGCTTTTTCTGCTCCTGAGTCTTTGTTGAAGACGGTCTGTCTGGAAAAATAATGCCTGTGCAAATGATCTTAGAGAATTAGAATTTCTCAGCAGAGCCAGTCTGGAGCAGATGGTCTCAGTGACATTTTAGAAGATAACAATGGGTGAGAGAAAGCTTCTAAGCAAGACCTGGAAATACTAGCATTAAAAAAAAACCAAACAAAACAAAACCAAAAGCCAACAAACATAGGGAAAAGTGTGCAAGAAATCCAAGATAAAAAGATGTCTGTTGACCATGGGAATTATTGGGCAAAGGAAAATGACTGGATATGTGGAGTTAGGGACAGAAAAAAAAGATTGAAAGTGGAATTCAAAACAAAACATCAAAAGATCCAGAAACTTGATCTCCAAGAAGTCCACCCACACAGGTGATGAAAGTTTCATCAATTACTAACCAATCTAACTTTGCTTCCAGAAGCTCCCAACTGTGTCTCACATTATTTACAGAAAGGCTGAGAAATAGAATGCAGTAATTACATTTTGTTCAACTTTCTGAGCCCTTGCAACTGATCATCCCCTGGACAGAGAGGAATCAGTGACAGCATACAGGTGGGGCATAAATAATAATGAGTTCTTCAACTTTGGTAGAACACTAATAGCGAACATTTGGCTCAAGCAACAAAACAAAGCAGCTGTCCCCAAAAATGCAATTTATTGCAATCATAACTCAGATGTGGTGTTGACAGCTCCATGACAATTTTTCAGGGTGTTTGATTAGTAATAAAAAGTGTTGAAAAATCTTGTATTTACTGTTTCCTTTTCATTTTAGACTTCATTCATTCATTCAAACATGTTATGCTCCACACAGAAGGTTTGATAATTTTTATCTTAGCAGTTAGCAGTCATCTATATGAAACATGGCATATCGTTGTTTTTTTTTTATTTCCATGCATTAAAATCTCAAGCTTTGCTTCCAACCAAAAATAACAACTCAGAAGAAAATCCATAATCCATTTTTTAGAATTTGACTTTAAAGAAAAACCAAGAGGAATGATCACAGAAAATTAGCTTATAAAGGTAAGACTGAAAATAAAACAAATAGTCCCCATCTGAGCTAAAAGCTCTCTATGAACAGACTTAATTTTGTGTTCATAAATTAGAGATGTGGCACCATATATCCAGATAAATATAGGTTTCTTTCAAGTTTAACTTTGAGATTTCAAGTTTCTGAAAGGCAAATTAAACTCTTCCACTACTAACTTTGCTCTACTTGTTGACAGGAAAAAAAAAACATATCACAACTTCTTTGTAGAAATATAAATTTGCTGGCACGTACAAAGTCTCAGTATTTTCTATTGTAAATTAAAGCTTTGCAGCCCATTGAGAAGTACAGGCAAATCCAAGTAAATTATCTCCACCATCTCTGCTGGGCAGCTTTGATCAACTTTCTCGAAATTCAGCTGCCAAGTACTGCCAGAGTTAAGGTGTTTGGTTAATGGCTGAGGTGAATTAGCCTGTGATCTTCCTAGTACTGATTTCACACACCTGCAGTTCACCTCCCACCCTGGAAAAGACTACAGACCAGCAGCTTTTCTTTCATGTCAGCAGGAATTAAAAGATAATCCACAAAATAGCTTAAAGCATCACGCCAAAATATCAGTTTTAAGTTAATAGATGTTTTCCCCGTTGAGATTCATTTTCTTCAGGATCTCTGCATAGCCACCTCTCCAGTTTTTTCATATTTGGATGCCTCATTCCCAGCCTCTGCCTCAAAAGCTTTTCCTAGAAACCAGTGGTGTTATTGCACCCCTGGTAGGGACTGAATCTGGAATGCAGGCACAACCTAAAAGCTGTGAAACAAAGCACAGAGGATGCTGCAGACAGAGACACTGGCTGGGGAGTCAGGAGAGTCAGTGTACCATGTACTGGCATGGTAAGATTGAGGCTGGGCTGCCACCACCCCCTACCCCAGCTCTCTGTCACCAGCTGTGCCACAGAAAGCAGTTTGCTAGAGGTTAGCAATGGGAAAGGCAAAGGGAGAAATGAAAACTCGGCTTTTTCCCTCCATCTCTCATCTGATGTAATCATTACTGAGACTGGACAAGGAAACTTAATTCCACTCAGAGGTTATGAAGTGCTTATGCAGTAGACAATAGCAATAAACAACCTTTTGTAAAGAAAAATGGAGGATTTTCTAAAAGCCAGGCCGTACAAAGCCCACTGAAATTCAGTGGGAGATGGATAACAAAGCTGTCTATTCTTTGAAATTCTCTGGCAGAAATAATTTTGTCTGAATTTTTAGCATGAAAACAAACACATCTATTCCTCCACCTTTGTTTCTGTAGTGCTGTCCTTTTCCAAATCATTAAGAAGTGTATGCATATTGTCATGTTAAGCAGTGTCATGTCTTCCTAAACAATTCACCAAAAAGCCACTACACAGTCTGAATTTAAAAAGCAAATTTTCAGTAAAGAAAAAAAAGAAAAAAATATGAAGAAGTAAATCACTAGGGAAAAAAAGCATTACTTGGCCCCTAAATACCTCTCCTATCATCATTCTGTTCACAAAGAAATGCATTACCTGCTACTATTTCTTCTGTGAGATAACTATAATGAACACAACAAAAGCATGTGCAGGCTGTGCTCAAGAATTAATTTCAAAACTCCTACAACAACCTGGTGTATGGCTACATTTTTATTTCACTTGTAGTAAATAAAGAAGCCTTAAGGAACAGATGAGAATGCAAGTCTTCAATAAACACCTTAATATGGGAAAACTCAAATTTATTTTTCTGTGTGGTTTGGGTGTCGTTTTGGTTTGTTTTTACATTGCTACATGACCAAATTGCAAAAAGTGAGAACCTATTTTCCATCACAACCACCATGCTGGCTTCAAGGTGGGGGGCCTTTGAGAGACTTCTCAATAGTTTTTAGATCCTTGCAATCCTTATCTCTTGATGGGAGCAGAGCTGCATCCGTGACTAAAAGGATATAAAAGTCAGGTTTTTAAGACAGGTTTGCCTTTGTACGTATATCTTACCCACTATTTATGATAAGACACTGGTCTTGGCAGAGCCATGGATCACTATTTTTAAAAAAGGAATGAGAGGGAGTATCTGGCTCTCCAAATGTAGATTGCTGTTTTGCCCAAAGGCTTGTTTTGGCAGATCCTTTTAGTTATATCCTGTTCAGGTTACTCTCAGGAGCAATCTCTTTGAGACATGGTGATACCTTCCATGAAGAAATTTAGCAGAAAGGTCACCAACATCGTGAAGGGCTTCAAGAAACAAAAATAGTCTCACTGGGAAATACATCCATTCTGTCTTCTTATGGAAGTACATAATGTAGAACTGTCCTAATAATTTTTTGTTCTGAAAGGGCCACAGTATTTCTTTGCAGATATTGAATACCTCTTTGTATGACCAGAAAATACAAAAATAAAAAGAAATCTGAAAAAAAAAAAAATAGGAACAATCAGAAAAATGAGCACTGGAAAAGGAAAACCTGAAATGTTCTATTTCCTATGCAACAATCATGGGTTTTATCAAATCATTGTATCTTTGTATAGACTCCTCTGTGTGATCACTGCCAAAACGTGGGACAAAGTACATCCTTATATTAAACTGATATAGGCTGAACAACACTGAAAAAAGGAATTTTTTTAATTTTTTTTTTTTTAATAAGGAACAGATGGTCACCTTATTCAAGCAGCTGTTGTGGGGGAAAAATGATTCACAATCAGGCATCAAAGGCTAAAAATGGTCAAATTCAGATGCACACCCTCCTGCTAAGAAATGGTATCAGCATCCAGCCACTAACTGATATAAGACAGGAGAAGTGGGGTGAGAAGGTTCCTCCTGGTCAGCTCTCCCTGCTGCTCTCAGTGAGATATGAGCCACAATTGCAAATCCAGGCTGGTGCTGAGCAAATCCTCTAACTATGCCTCAAGGTGATTTTTCTGATGTCCAAGTTTTATGCTAACAAGTGGAATTGCCAAAAAATTAAAGAAATAAAAAAACCTCTACAGCCTGCAAAAATTTAAATTTATTTATTTTGGGAGATTTAATTTTAGCACTAGGTGGCATTGCTTTAAATCTTTCAGTGCCTGTCTCCTGAGCTCTTTCCTGCATGGGTAATACTCTAACAGCTGGTGAAATACACAGGCCTCACTGAGGTGGCACCAGCCATGCTGCTCAAAACGTGCACAACGTGTCAGGCAATCTATACAAGAGATTTTGTTCTGACTTCAGTCTCAACTCTTCTGTTTACTACTGTAGAAATAAACACAGTCAATAACCAGATGCTCAGTTTCTCCAACTCAGCCTACTTCAAAGCTTCTATAAAGCAATGCTAGCACTGGTGTTTCTCCCCTTCACAGTCACCCTCTCAAATCTTTCTGCCAGGGCCAACACAGTGGGTTATAACTCATCTTCATTTGTTGCATGACAGCTGTAAGACCAGGGCTTTTTATCACTTCACTGCATACTGGGTTGACTCGTTGGCCTGTGGAATTTGAAAAAATATCTTTTAAAGTTGTTTTCTTTTTTTTTTTTTTTTTACTAGAACTATTGAGTTATATGTGAAAGCCATTAATGAAAAGTCTAGCAGCATAAGAGGAGTAAAAAGCATGGCTCTCTAAATATGAATAAAGTTTTCAAGAGCATGAAACTTATACAAGCCCTCAAACCTCCATTTTCAAGCAACCTTAGCAAAATGTGTCTCTAATTCCATTTTGAAAACTCCTGAAATCTCCTTCTGACTTCACCAACTAAATCTTAGGTACTGTGTCTGAGACTTTTGACCCAATGTACAGTAGTACTATATTCCAAGGAGGGTTTAAAGCTTCAAGGAGATAAAGTTTAACCAAGTCCAGAAATACAATGCTGAAATCCCATAGCCTGTAACAACCTAAAGCATAGACTGGGTAAAAAGAACTGTTTATGCACTTTATAATCTTTATAATGCACTTAAAATAAAGCAGGGTCTTGGAAAAGTGATTAGAACCTAGAACTCCTCACTCTCAGCTGAAGACCTCAGGCACTAGATAAATCATGACTTGTTCAGTTTTACCATTTCAAGAGGACAAGTGAGGACATTCAGCCCCTCACACAAGAAATTTGTGCATGTTTTCTATCTAAACTGCCTCATTTTCAGTTCTATTGATAGATTTTCTCTTCCTTTCCAAGACAAACCCTTTAATAAAATGTATTCTGAGGCCTGGGTGACACTGTCTGCTTTACTGATTTGTCAGGGTGATTTATATTTGCCTCTGTTTCAACAAATCAACAGAATTAAACCAGCAGCCATGACCCTTCCCATTTTCCTGAGCAACACCAAGAAGTCAGAACAGCTCTATGACCAGTGATGCTTCTGTTCAACAGATTTTATCCTGGGAATGATGTGATTAGTAACACTGAACACCACTGAGTTTTAGCAGAAATACATTCCAGCTTCTTTCAAATCATTTCAGGGCAAAGACAGAGTGCTGTTCAGTAGAGGAAAACAAGACAGTCAAACAAAAAGTAGCTATTATCACTTTCAGTACTCCATGGAGTTGATATCCAAAAGTGGAAGAATTAATATAAAACAACCTTTATCTCCTTTAGATTCTACCTTTTGTGCCTTCTCACGGCAACAAGCATGCACACAAGCAGCTCCAGCTCTGAGGAGCAAGACCCAGTCTCACAGAAGGGTGCCAAGGAGTCTTTCCCCACTGCATGATCCCATACAGCCTGAGCTTCATTCACCAGGTTCTCACACAATTGCCTGGAGTCTTTGTAACTGGGCAGGTGGAACCATTCAATCAGACTGATAACACTCATCCTTCCAAAGCACTTGAGCTCCAGGGATAAAAACAGTTTAGCGCTAATGGTAATTATTGTCTTTATTCTACAAAGGCCTTGAATACATACTGGGATGAAAAAAAAAAAAAAGGAATAAATGTTTCAGCTCTTTAACTGAATCAGTTTAGATAAAAATCAGTGAACTTCCCTTATTCTGGCTTCCATGAAAATGCATGCAAATTAGTTTCTGAACACTTTGGGAGGAGCAGGAAGAGCTGTGCTGTGCTCTGCTCAAGGTGCATGGCATACCAGTGTGCTCCCTGTCTGAGAGACACCACTGATGTCCTGATAAAACAAACCTGCTCCTCTCCCTTCTTCACTGGAACAAATTCCTTCATAGGTACAGCTGGAAAACAGCCCCTCCTTCATGAAGGGTAAAGGGTTCTATTTGTTTGGGGATTTTTTTTTGTTTGTTTGTTTTTCACTTCCATCCAATCACATAAATGACAGCCACCAATTAAGATCTCATTTCCAATCCTGTTTACCTGGCAAGTACCTTTTCTTCCTGGTGCAGCCCAGTGCAGATGGACCAGTACCATTCATTTGTTTGTACTTTGAAAATCACACACTGAGCCACCGTGGTTAAGAGGTGACTATCACTGCTTGGCACTGATCTATAGACATGGATTAAGTGTACCCATTACACCATTGGGGGACAATTAAGCAGTCTGTTAATGATCTTAAAACTGAACTGTGATTGTTAGTGACATATTAGTCATCTTAATAAGAGAACTCACATATCCATGATAAATGATGGCCCTGACAAAAGGATTTAAAAAAGATTTTAAAAAGAAACCCTCTGTGGGGATTGCATACCATCAAAGGGAAGTGGCTAAACACATGAATTTAGAGACTGAATTCCCTCAAATCCAGTGTGACATTCGCCTACATAATGGGAACATATATATAAATTGTGGATATCAAATTTAATCAGGCACCCAGTATTGAAACATTTGCATTAGATTTTATGAGGAAACACAAAGTACCACACTGGTTCTCTCCAGAACCAACTGACTGGAGTCTACAAGGATTCTAATTTTTTGGCAGAGAAACCATTCTTTCCTTCTCAAGAACAGGGTATTCTTATTTATCCTTGGCTTCTTCAGCTGCCTGTTTAAGGTCTGGCATTTCTCTTCTCAGGAAGTGATTCTGTTCATTTCTGTAGCATCCCTCATGAGAGTCTGAACAGGGCTGAGCACTGAAAGGAAAGGTCACCAGCAAATCAAAGCAGGAGTGGGCTGTGAGCTGGTGCACACAACAGCAGGAGGGGGATATCTCTGTGGCTACAGGCACGTGGGCTTATTGCAGCTTTCTTGTCCTCCAAGGATTTGGCTAAGATGTCAGGTCTGAATTTCATTTATTGGATGTACAAAGTGAAGTCAAGCAAATGCTAGGAGGGAGACTGACTTCGGGAAAGAAGGCACAAAAATCATGCGAACTACTCACACCTCTAAAGGAAATTATATCTTGAAATCAGTGTTTGTTGCAAGGTTAAACAGCATCTGAAATTGAAGTACTTGTTAGTTATTTTTCTGTTGATAGTCATTGATAATTGTTAGTTACCTAACATTTCTGACGAAAGCAGGCTTTTTTTTGTAGTCAAGAATTTAATTAGCTGTGCTGGGAAAATTTGGAATGACATAGATTATTCTGGTCACTCAGATTCAACAAAGATTGAGATTGCTGAAGGTATTTTAAAAAAACAAACAATTAAGACAGTCATGTGAACCAAGAGTCAGCCCAAACAAGTCCAGCTGGGTGTTTTCATTCAACCAAAACAGAAGAGAAGGGATATGGCTGCTCTGAAAAACACACCTAATTAAAAAGACACACCTAAGGGAAAGCACTGAAAAAGAGGGGGCATTTAAGAATAAGCACATTATTGTTATAAAAACATATCCTTCTGGCAGGATAACACCTGCACTTTTTGTACTTAACTTTACCAGTTCTGACTACATTAATCCAAGGACAACTGAGGGCAAGAATCCAAAAATATATGGCAAGTATATCTTGACCTGACCTTCTCTACAAAACAGGACAGGAGAGCTTGGTCCAAACATGACAACTCAGGTTCTGGTTGTAACTTGAGGGTCTCTTTGGGAAAGGATAGTGGTGTCAGAGCTTCCCTAAAAAAGGAACTTAGCTGCAGCTCCCCTTCTGAACTGCCTGTGATCATTCAGGATCCATGTTCTGGTCTTGTCCTTTCTCAGAGCCCAGGGGTATCTGGAAGATGCCATGGTTTTAAGGACTCAAGAAGCTTCAGCCCTGCTCCCATTTGCATGTGGAAAGGGTAATTACACCCTACCAGCTGGCCCCTGCATGCTGCCCAGGAAAATGTGGAGATGGAGTTAATTAAGAAAGAGTGGCAAAGATGCCTGAAGAAAGAATGTATGAGACTGAGGGAAAGAAAAAGTGAGAAGACAATGGGAATGCAGAAGAGAATGAAGGAGGCAAAAAAGTGAAAGACTGATAGACCAGTGAAAATTTAGAAAAGTGTTTGGAAAGAGACACACAGGGAAGAGATGGGGTCAAAATATGTGCAAAGCCCATGTGAGAAAGCCACTGTGAGAAAATGCTATGGGAGATTTAAAAACAGAGCAAAAGTGTGAACAAGATGCATATTTCTGTCATGGCAAAAAAGAAGCCTCCTGTTTGCCTGCTTCCAGGCAGTTTCCCTGCAACAGTTTCCATTTCTGGCACAGCTGCCCAGTGTCCATCTCCATACCTACTGATTGTAATATTTGACATAGTATATTGCAAAGCAACTAACACCAGCTCCAAATAATCAGCTAATGCAGTCTCTGCACATCTGTAAGGACTGGAATACAGCACCTTTTCAGCACAGCATCATCACAGTATGCTCTTAAGACCCTACAGACAAATGTAACTGGTGAACAGTTATTAATTTATCATACAGTTCCCTGGAGGCACAGTAAGGTTCAATCCACCTACTAGATTCACCACACAAATTCCTGAGAGGTCACTTGAATTACATTTAGTTTTTGCTGGAATATGAAAATATTGAGGTGTGAAATGCCTCCATCCCTTAAAATAAAATTAAATTACTTCATTCCTGGAAAAGGAAAGGTGCTGCTTCAGCTCCATCAGACAACACAACTTCTGCTGAAGTCAACAGAAATGTCACTGATGCAATGGAGGCAGAACAGATTGCAATTCTGCACTGGTTTTATTTGGTGGTAGTCGTCTCAGACACACAGACTGTGCCCCAGAGTGTGCTTGCACACAGTCCTGATGCTTCTACAGCAGGACTGCTTATGTGAACAGAATCTGGCAGTAGCTGTCTTAGGTATGAAGCTGCAAATTTACTATTCATAAGCTTTCAACACTTATTTGCTTCTGGCTTCCAAAAGTTGCCAAAAACCAGAGAGAAACTATACCCTCTTTTGTGAAGTGATAGAATAGTGCTAGTCCTCCCAGCTGCAGAGCTGTAAAAAGATGATCACTGTTAGACATATTCTTTCTGACTGTATTTTCACAGGAGGAAATCAGTGTATGTATAATTCAAAGTCTCTTCCTTAAAGATGGTAGTTGAAAACAGGTTGGGTTTGGTTTTTTTGTAAACACACAAAAATCCTTAGGAGAACAGAGCTTCTTTTATAAAAGAAGCTGTCCCTACCTCAAAAATAAAATTCTTAAGGGTCCAGTCATTCCTGGGGTATCTGCAACCATCCATTTGCACACACTGTGACTCTCTTCTAGCAGTCATCCCTCTCTCATGCAATTCCATCGTTGGGGATCACCCAAACTCAGGTGTCTCCTCCTAGTAAACCTTTAATCTAGTGCAGCTTTAGTCACTAAAAGCTGTTTATACTTTGTTAATGTGTTACTCAGGATTACAGGGACCCCCAAGCCCCAACTACCTCTTCCTGATAGGTGCTCTGCTGCTTGTATTTGAAGGGCTAAACAGCACTGAGACTCATCTGCAGGTGCTGATGGCACAGTACTCCTTGGCTCTTCCAGGGACTGAGATAAAATCAGTGATGTCTTTATCCATGGACATAATGAAAGGAAACTGAAGATTTTTGAAATTTGGCTTGCTATAGTTGCAACAGAACTAACACAATAACAAAATTAATTTATGTGCCTTATAAGGTACATATATGTAGCTTATAAAAATTTTAAAAATTATTTATAAAAATAAAATTTCTAAAGGTTTTAAAACTTATAATTTCTGCTGTTCTCAGTTTGCTCATCTCAATCATGAAAAATCTACAAAAAGTACATTATAGAATTAGGTTCCCTAATGCACTATGGTACTCAAGCAGTTTGTCTTTGCAGAGGACCAAGGATATCAGTGGCAGCAAAAATACTCTCTAAGTTTGAAATATTTTTATGAGAACAACTTTAATTTAGAAACCAGAGCACATACTTCTGCAGAGATGGAGCAGAAACAGTGGGCAGGAAAAGTCTTTTTACCTTGAAACACACTATGTCCTCATTTCTAAGTGATCTTTCAGCCTTACAGCTCACTTACTTTCCTTTTCCCTCCTGGCACTGCAGAGTGAAGAGCAGGGTTTTAAAAACACTGTGTATCCCAATGTTAATAGCAAGAAAAAACATCATGGGGATGGGATAGGATGCTGATGGTAAGTATTCAAATCTGGGTTTAAGGTCCCAAAACTGATTAAATTTTCCACTCATTTTGTCTGCAGGATTCCTTGCACTGATCATTCACGTGCTACACTGCACTTACACATGCAAATAACATTTAGGTCTTTCAGAAACCTTTCTCAGAAGAGATGCCATGAATAAGGAAGGAAGCTGACTCCAGAACTCAAGGCACAGTCCAAGATAATACCTGGGGGAGAGCTGGGATCATTAGTTGCTCCACCACAGGGTGAACAGTGACCACGTGTCACTGTCAGACATGCACCCACCACCATTAAGGTACTCTTTATATAAGAAAGGTTAATGGCATGTGAAATGCTAGAAAAGAAAGTGCACTACTTTGTGTAAAGGGGGAAAAAAAAAGCTGAATCATTTCAGTAGCCTTTCATGTTTATGCCATAGAATTTGAGACTTGGCACACAGCAGGAGGTGTTTGACATTTTCCCCTTCAGAGATTAGCACTTCCAGGTATTGATTTGAACTAGGATTTATACCATGACTACCATTTTTATGAAGGGCATAATAAGAGAGATTAGCAAGAAATTGCCAGGCACACCATCCTTAATCAGCTGCAAATGGTTTTCATCCTAAACCTGCAGGTTTGTCAATAAAAGCAAAATGTGCATAACAAAGTGAGGTAGCAGGAAAAGAGCATTCAGCCCAGTTTTGAATACAAATAGCCACTGAGAAAGGGTACCATAAGAGAGCTTTTTATCTTTTCTTTTTAACCTGGAATAGATTCATAATTCATGCTCATCTTAAATCTTACTATCTGGTTTGGATTAAAGTTCCTTCTCAAGCACCAAGTTCTCCCCACATCCTTTAAAGGATGGGTCCATCTGAACATGTCAGAAGGCTGCCAGACAAGCTTCTCACACCCAAGTCCCTTGCTGGACACAGTCTCAAGTAATGTGTATCTCTTTTTTAGCCCACGAGTCTTCCTTTGGGGAAAAAAAATAGATTAAAAACCACAATATATAAGGAAAAACCCTGTCCAGATCTGTGTCAATGCAGCCTGAGGACTGAATACATTATTAGGAGAAATATTCTTTTGCACAAACAGAAATAAAAGGTTTGCTCCTTTTGATTTTCAGGAAGAGTTCATCAAATACTTTGTTCTCAGTGGAATTTTCCCAGGTGCCTTTCAACATGTCTTGTCCACCTAATCAGTTCTGAAAATCCTAATTTTGCCTTCTTGGCAGTTGTGGAAACGTTTGCTACCTAGGTATATTTTAATAACAAAGAATAAAAATTGAAGGGAGAATATTTTCTGAAAACATTTTCTAACTCTCTTCTGGTTCCCCAACCCATAAATTAAAAGCAGGAAAATAGGGGCCTCATTCACTGCTCAGGTCTGCTTGAAAATTGGTTACCTTTTTATCCTGCACCATAAGATTTAATTATTATTAGTTACAAAGCACCAGAGGTTCTTGCCACCAAATAAAATGGATAAACATTTACAAGAATTATATTTTTCTTGATAAAGTTTAATTTAATTAAATTATTATTTTAAGTCTAGATCAATGGTGCTGTGATAGGGTAGAGCTGTTTCTGTTCAGGCAAGAAGCAGAGCAGGTTTTGTTCTTTTTTGCTCTGTTTTTGTTCTAAGAAAGCACTTTCTGCTTTCTCAGGTGAAGCACAGTGCTACTCCCTATGAGGCACAATTGATGTCCTGAATGCTAAAAACCTTAGATATCTCTTCTGCTCTGTCCACAACCAATGAAAATTTCACAACTGCCTAGTTAAAGAAAAGATATTTTGAAGCAGCTGTCTCTCACTCGTACTATCCTTTGAGTTCATGTTATGGATATAGGGATAATTGCAAATCCATCTGTGAGGAAAGGAAAGCAATGGAGCCAGGAAAGTGGGGGAGCTGTCCATGGTGCTTTGGGATAATCGTGGGTGTGGACACCTGTCTCAGCTGGGCCTGCTGCACTTCTGCAGGGTCTCTAAAGCTGCTCCTCCTGGAAGCAGCCAGCTTTGGAGCTAAATTCCTCTCATCCTGTGGTGAAAGGTGACAGAGGCCTTAGGCTGGGCTAATTTTGTCACAGAAATTGAAGAGCAAGAGAAAAGAGGAAGGGCTGGGACAGAGATCTGGAGCCTTAGTGGGCTGATTCAAAGGGAATCACATAGGTGAGGCACAGTCACACCTGTCTTCTACCCCAAACAGCAGTTTTGCACCTTGAAATAGCAGCAGCCAGCTTGATTTCTATCATGGTTTACCCCAGTCAGCAGCTAAACCCCAGGCAGCTCGCTGCCCCACCAGCAAGGTCAGGGAGAGAAGGGAAAGGTAAAAGCTGGAAAACTCATGGGTTGAGATAAAGACAGTTTAATAGGGAAAGAAAAAGCTGGATATGCAAGCAAAGCAAAACAAGGAATTCAGTGTTTCCCATGGACAGGCAGGTGTTCAGCCATCTCCATCACATGTAACAGTTCTTTGGGTAGGCAATCATCACTCAAAACATCCCACCTTTCCTCCTTCTTTCCTCCCCTGTATATACAGAGCATGATGCCATACAGCATGGAAAATCCCTTTTGGCTCTGTGTAAGCCCTGTTCAGCAATAACTAAACTATTTCTGTATTTAGTATTCTAATAATATGTAATAATAATAACAACAATAACAATAATAAATATATAATATATAATATGTAATAATAATAATAATAATATAATAAGAAGAAGAATTTAGTAATTCTAATAAGTGTAGTCTCTATTCAGCCCCATGTTCAACAAAAATCCAAGACACGGCCCTACACCAGCCACTGTGAAGGAAGTTAACTCTGCCCCAGTCAAACCCAGCACAACTTCCCAGGCTTCTGGCCCAAAAGTAAATGGGGGGAACACTTTGTTCTAGAGGGGTTTTAAAATTTTATCTATAGTCTATCATTTGAGAAAACTAAGTTTTCTCCAGAGGGAAGTATTCAAAGGAACAATTTCAAAATGCAGTGCACTCCATTGCTCACTGGGGCGAATTTATGATGTCTGAAGATCTGACCCTGACTGCTTCTCTCAAGTTTCTGCTACTCAATCTATATTCAAAATGTTATCAGAGGCTTATCTTATGAAATATTAATACTATTCTCATTCAGTGCTAAGGCTGGGCTAAGGGATGATGATACAGGAAATCAGCTAAGTAACTCAACTATCACCCATAGCTCTCTGAAACTATCCTGGCAATAAGAAATGTTGCCAGCTATGCTCACGGCTGATGCATTTTAAAGAGCATCCAGCAAACATGAGACTTACCACACTGTACACAATGGGTCTAACAAAATTGCAATGATCCAATCAACCAGCCAGAAAATCATTTTAGTTCTTTTATAGACATCTATTTTTAAGCAGGGATACACAGCCATCTCAGAGAAAACTCAATAAATGTTATTAACATTAAATAAAGCATAACTTGACATAATTATCAAAGTAGAATTGAGACTATTTGTGCCAAAGAAAACCAAAAGCTTCTGGAAGAGGATGAACAACAACAAAAAAAAAACCACACCCATGTTTTTTGTTTATTGTAGAAGGGTTGTAGTGTTAGTTAAACCACATTTTGAAATAATAGATTGGACTTTGAAAACAAGCTAATGTACCAAACCAGGCAGACCATAATCCCTCTAGAAACTTAATCTAGTGGGGTAGAATATGAACATGCTGGCACTCCTGATTTCTTACATTTTTCTGTCAGACAGTATTAAGTGATGGAAGGCAACACTTTTTCAAGGGCCAAAAAATAGCAAAATTGTCAGCCCTCAGTGATTTACAGTATGTTACAAATCATCCTTGCTTTTGCCTTGCCCACTCACAAAACAGTTGCCTGGCACCTGTGATCAGCTACACGTCTTTACTCACTTGACAGAAGCATTTACTTCGGATTAAAAATCAAAATTCCCAAGTCATGAAAGCAGAGAGCCTAATAAGGGAGAAGGTGAACTGTAGTTATGATTACAGCTGGCCAGAAATATTTAAATTAAAAAAAAAAAATCCTCACAATATTGAGGAATATAAAGGAAGTTTGGGGTTAGGAGGGGGAAATGTTCCACCTCACCATAGCATGCTATGAAAAAGAAAGGAAAACTGGACAGCATACTGAGGAACTGCAGGGAACACCCAGAAGGATCCCAAAAAGTGCTGCTCTTTGAGTCCTCACTCTCTAATAATCAGTTATCAGTACTGACACCAATTCTCCACAACAGAAACCATCCAAACATTTTTAACCTTGAACTTGTCACAAATCTCTTCCAGAACTTCTTCCAGAAGGATTTTTCTCCTGAAATAGGAGAGATTGAAAGAGCTATTCTGTCCTGAATATCTAGAAAACATCTGAACATCATCTTTTAACCCCACAGCACTGCAGTTACTGAGCCATCCCAAGAGGGAGAATTCACACATGTCAACACTTGTCATATACAGTTGTGTATTTATCAAATCTTGTCAAATACAGGTGTATATCTCCCTTTACTTGGGAAAGATATAACACCAATATTTTTCTTGTGCCCTGTTCCTGCCACAGGGAGGGTGCTGAGCAGTGCCATTTCCACATCCTTCCTGCAGCATTCTACTGCCTTTTTCCAATCCCATCTAAAATGTCCTTAGGTTAAAGTTTCTTGAGTTTCCCTTTCCACATACATTCCTCCCAGGAATGGATGACTGTTCTTCAGTATTTACGTTTCAATTACTGGCCTCCATCATCAGCTCTGCATGATCTCTGCTGTTTGATGAAAATGCACTTGTTTTCCTGTTGTGCACAACAACTTTTAGTTAATATGCCCCCAGACCAGAGAAGCCATCAATGAGATATTAATTTGTTGTGCTACTTGAGTTATAGCTCCTGGCTGGGCAGACTAAAAGGTCCTCTATCACAGGAATGGGTTTGTTACACTTAATTGCGTGTCTTACTCTGAGTCATCAAAACATTTGATGTCTCTGAACAACATCAAAATATCCAAGTCAAGCAGGAAAGGCTAACAAAAAATCAAAAAGCTGAATGCTGGCTCACACTGCCTCATATGATTAAAGAGAATTAGAGACTGAGCAAAAAAAGCCCTAAAGTCTGTGACACTGATGTTGTACAGAAAGACATATTCAGGAGATGCTCAAACTGTTTCTACTTGGGACTCTTGTCTCTTTCTCACTGTGGGAGATAAAGCAATTAACCTACAGCCTGTGTGCCTTGGCCAGCCCAAGAAAGGAAGGAGGAGATAAGCAGAAAGTTTATCATACCTAAAATTTATGACATCTGAGGTTTGCCAAGGGAGCCAATTTGAGCAGAACAGGTTTTAAGACAAAACACAAGAATCAGGACAGTGGGATTTTACTCCTGTTCTGGTCCATGGAGAAAAAAAAAAGACATTTTATTTTCCTGTTTCCTTACTTATCTCTTTGCCTGCTCTACCCACTTCAACAAAAAGTCTTTGTGTGTTTGCAAATTGGCACCCTGATCATGAGTAAGACTAGAAAGTGCAGCATGCTATAAATAAGCAAATTATCAAAATTGTATTTGTTTGGGAGGCCACTTCACATGTTGGGTCAGAGAAGTCATTCCTGCCATGCTTCACAATAAAAGCCACTCCACAGGAAATTTCCTTTCTTGCTGTGTTGGCCAGAGCAGACCTGAGAGAGAGGAAATCAGGAGTAGCAGGGGTCAAAGTCCAACCCACAATTTGAATTCTTCCTTTGTTTAAACTGAGAACCCAATAACTATAAAATATCTCATTAAAGCACATTCTATTTAGATGAAAGATTCTATTCCTGCACAAGATATCCAATCCTAATATCAGATTTGGTCTATTCTGAACAAAAAGGGTCTCTTCAAACAATATTGGGACATTTTTAAAGGAGAAAGGCTGGGTATATCTCCAAGTAGTTTTTCCACTTACTAAGTTCTTCTCCAAACAAGGTCTACACGGGAACAAAATCTTGCTTAAACTAGCATTTTTCATTCCTTCTTCAATATAGGCAGAAATGATTCAATAAAATGAAGGAACAAAGAGCAGCTGAGGAGTAGCCAGCCCCTCATGCTGTCGTTTGAGGCATGTCCAATGCAGCCAGACAGCAACCTGTACTGAGCACAAAACACATTTAGAAACACTTTGACTCTCTCCTGCAGTCCCTCAAGGGGAAATAGAGCTCAGAAAAACCCTTTATTTAATAAAAACTTTTATCCAGGAAACAGCACAGCGTCCAAGCCCAGACATAACATTATCTCCTAGTACTGACAAGCTAGGGTGAGCACTTTGGTCAGGTTGCCTTAAGTAGCCTTAGAGTTTGATAAACCATTAGGAAAGTTCAGTAAAGATGGATATTGGGTTATTGCAGGCATATGTATCAATATCTGTTTAAAAATACACGCCACTGTTAATTCTTACCAGTTTTTTGAGAATGCCAAAGCAAAGAGAAAGTGGAACATCTCTGTTTAGTATGTTAGTCATGGGAGGGATTATCAGTGTTACACCATGAAAGAAACTGCACTTTTTATACACATCTCTTCTTTTAGATCTGGCTCATTTCTTGACAAAATGGTAAGTCAATACATTTTAGATGAAATTTAGTGCCCACATTGTTGAAGTAAATTAATCTATAAAGAAAAAAAAGACCTACTAAAAAATATGGGTTGAAAAATATGCAAATTACATTAAACAATTTACCCAGATCATTAACAATCTTGCAAGATTGTTAGTGGGAAACTGAATTACAGATTCAAAATACATTCTCTCTCTCTCTCTGAACTCTAAGCCTGGATATATCACCAGAGCAGAACATATTGAATTGAAAGCTAATCTGATCTAGGCTTTGCTGTCCCTCTCTGAGGACAAAGAATTCCATGACATTTGGAAATGGCAGCTAGATACACACCATGCATTTTTCAGTAGCATCTATTTCAAATTGGTATCATTACATGAATGATACTCACTGCTTGAAGAGATCTTTGCCTGGTCTGTTTTGTCATTTTTTCTTTACAAATGATTGTACAGCACAAAACTCTGACTAGCATACATTTATGAACCTGAGTGTCAGTGTGCTGCTGTTTTCACAGGAACACTGCCATCACAAAAAAAACCCAGCACATGTCCTTATGTCACTTACCTTCACAAGACAATTGGTTTAATGGAGCAAACATCAGCAGCTGCATTATCAAATAACGTCAAGACTGTGATGGATAAATAATAAAAAGCGGATCTGTTTGTGAGAAGAAAGAGATGAAAAGAAATTAATCTTTGCAGCTCCTCCTCAGAACATCAAATCTAGCTAATGGAAGATCTTACAGCTGCACACGCAGACAGCATTTGTTTTAATGAGACTGTGTAAATGCACCCAAAAGCTCTAGAAGAGGGAGTTTACCTTGTAGATTTGAGAATTTGGTATTTAGCCCAAAATTCTTTTAAAATGTTCTTTTTTTATTATTATTATTATTCATACCTGTGTTTCATTCAAACATCAGACACAGTGTAGCCTGCAGAGAGAAAAAGAAAATTATTACTCTAAATGCACTAAAACCCAATAAAAATACAGTATTACCTGATCTGATTTCATAGGTAACACAAGAAGTCTCTTCAATGCAACCTGTAGAAAAAGATGTTTCAGTTCCTTGCCCTTACTATGAGAGCTCACCCTAAATTGCTGGCCTCTTGAAAAGCTGTCAGCTCAAAAAAGACAAAGAATACTTCAGAAGATGAATAACTGGATATCTTTAGATATCCTGAGATAATCAAGATGCTTAACAATGACCCCTCTCCTTTGCTCACTGTGAACTCACCTTCTTTGCCAAGGATTCATTTCAGTGACTTGTTGCTAACTAATTATTGTTAGCTAACACAATACAAACAGACAGGACACAGCTTCTTCATCCAGAAAACCTAATTCTTTATTCACAGAGCTCAAATTTATAGGAAATATCAGAAGGTTCTGTGTTAAATCCAATTGGCTAGAAATACACCAAAACTCAGTTTACTCATTGGTAAATGGCCCGTGTGTCTGTCCATCAAACCCCTCTATTCCTGGATAATTTACATATTTTCTTCACTAATTCCCATGGGACAGATTTCTTGTTTTTGCAGGTGTGAACAGTTTTGTTACCAGAATAGATTATTGTGCTAACTGATTCTCATAATTTTTTTCACATGGGAACTTACAAGCTTATCCAGAGTAGCAGGGCCTAAACCATATTTATACAAGGCCTTTCTTTTGTAAGGCATTACCTATATACAATCCTGCTTAAGTATTTCTAGATAAAAACAACCAAAATGTTAATTTGACACTGGACAAATACATCTAACAAAGCTTGCTTGAAATGAACTTATTTATCCTTTTGCTCACTGAACCAAGAGTGATGCTTTCTCTGACCACATAAGATTTTTTTATAGTATTCTAAGCAAATTAAATCAAAATAGAAGCAGCCATTAAAAGTTTATGCTACTGTATAATTCTTGTTTCCAGTTCTTTCTACATATGTAAGTGTAAATTGTGTAAATTCTTCATGGTATTCCAATCAAGCTGAATTAAAGTGCTTTTCAAACATAATTTTGTGCTATATAAGCTTGTCTCATTAAAAATTTAGAAGTGGGGGAAACAACCTTGTGACTCTGAGCTAAAATACTGCTGATACTGCTTTTTGAGAGCCAGGCAGACTCTTTGTACTCTCACATAGCTTATTTTTACAAATGAAAGAAAGTGGTGATCAAAATTCAATACACATATCTAGAACTTACAAAGCAGAACTTACAAGAAATAATAAGGTATCAAGCTGGCCTAACAAAAGTCTCTCATGCCCCAAACAGAGCAGCCCTGCATGCAATTGAAGGTGTCAAAATGGCAGAACAGGATCCTTCTGCACAATAGATGATTAATGGGACAGTTTTGACAACAGAATAAAGAGAATTGAAAATAATTATCATCTCCAGGAAGATGTTTCTTATATGTCACCACTTAACCTGATTATGAGGATGTGCAGTGGGTTTGCAAACCTTGGTGATCTGAAGAACTGTTCTTCAAACAAACAGCTTTTTAATTTCCTAGCTAAGAGAGCCTAGTAATTGTTCCTAGCAAAATGCTCCTTTTCATTCCTTTGTTGGCATTGTGAGAATACTAAAATTCTGTGAAAGTGTCCAGCATATGAGTTTTCACATTGCTACAGCAAGTCCCATGTCTATTCAAACACAGCAAATTCCTCAAAGCCATGTGTGGCCCGTACCAGAAAGGGCTTGGGGTGAAGGATTCCTGAGAGAGGTTGCTCAGTGGCTGTAGAGGAAAAGCATAACCTACTCTGGCAGGCAGGATTGTCCAGCAAAGATAATCAGGAGTGATATGGATTTACACAAAACAACTTGAAACTACGTGTGAGAGAATGAACCACAGATGTCTTTTTTGTGTCCAGGTACAGAACCATTGAGAGTCAGCAGAACTTCCCCTGATTCTCGTGACTACAGCATACACACTTTGGGAGGGAAATTTGCTGCTTCAGTCATGGTTACATGAAGAAGGGAAGGAGGCAGAGCATCTGGTAGGGAAGTAAAACAGGGCTCTGAGTTAGCAGGAGAACTTGATCCTCTCTTATTTTAATTAACTCCCACACAAGAATAACACAACATACTGACTTCTTTCAGCTGTCTTGGTACTGTATCTAAAGTAGTTATGCCATGCTGCTATTCTGTCCCAGGATTTTCCAGTTCTCTATTTTAAATGTCACAGCTGAGTCAAGAGAAATCATCAAGAGAACCAGGAACAGGAGAATGAATGTGCAGTCACCTGTAGAAAAGTTTGCAGTAAGAGATCCTCTGTGCACGTTCTCTGATCAAAACAATTTCCCATCTCAGCATTTAGCCCTCAGGGATAACATGACCCAGAAAACTGTCAGTTTCATAACAAAATATTTTTGAATCAAATTCTCTACTCAGATTCAACAATCTCCATCAACCCATAATGTAATGGTGATAGAATTGGTAGGTGAGCAACATACTATTCGTTGAGGAATTTTTTAAGCACAAATTTTGTCCAACTTAACTGGCTGTTCTTAAGGTAGTTTCAAGTTTTCTTGCCTTTTTCAACATCTGTGTTTATACAGAAAATTGTAGTGAAGGAAATGTCTCAACAGAAATCATGCCAGATGAAAAGTTGCAGCTTAAATGGCAGCAATACCACTTTTGTTTGTTAAGCAGGACAACAGGCGTGGCAAGGAATTGGAACTAAAAGGCTGAGAGCTCTGTCATCAAGTTGATTGCCAAATAAAATACACTGATACATCCAAGTCAGTCTGTCCTTTCCTCTGTTCCTCCCAATTTCTCTGGTGTGGGCAAAGAGGCACACGTAAGATGGCTGGATTTTGGAGACAAATAACTGAAGAACAATGCCATTGCTTTAGTTCAACTAGAGAGAGAAGGGTGGATCAGCAAACTGAAAATAGGCATTTGAGGCACTCTCGCCCTTCTCCACCAATGGTTACTGGTGTATCTGTGTGTTTACATCTTAGTTATGGCCTCTAAGTAACCTGTTAACTAATCTCCTCCAAGAACAATACAGACTAGAGCAGAACCTCAGAAAAATGTCTGAAATAGTAAAAAGCTGGGCTTTTCTCTCTGCACAGTGCTGCTGTGTGTCTCTCAACCCTTACAGACTGACCTCAAGCAGTTGTGTGTGTCACTGCCACACACAGTTTGGTTGCTGCTTCTCTGCAGAGGCAGTGGCAAGCAGGATGGGACGGCATAACAAGGGGGAGAACTCACTCCATCAGCACACAGCACCACCTGCACCTCAGCCAGCCATCAGGGCTCCTCTTGGCACCGCGTGGAGTTTGCTCCACACAGCAGCAGTATGCCAGGCTCTTAATCCCAGAGCTTAACTGAGCAGGACTTAAAAATCTCACGTGGCCTCAGACACACAAAGTCGCTAGAAGGTAGGAAAACAGCTTATGGAAGGGAGGTTACACCTTTCCATGCTGAAATGTTGGTAGGCTGAGCACATTTTGTGGAGCAGCAGTGTCAAAGGTCTGGTCCAATTTTCTGATTGTTCTTTGGTCTCAATATAATTCTGGTGATGTCCAAGGCTGTGCTTCTCTTAGATGTGCTGTTAGGAACACCAGACCACACTGATGAGCAGTGATAATAGCACGTTTCAACAGGTGCAGGGAGGGGAGTTTTCTGGCAAACTGGCTCCATTCGTGAAAACAAGCAGCTCTTGGATGTGACTGCACCAGAGGTCCCACTGGGAGAGGAGATTTATTGGACATAATTCCAGAGGGTAATGAGCGTGTTTATGAGAGCATCTTCTAACTTTCAATGGAGGAAAACCAAGTGAGCAAGGATTTTTTTATTTGAGTGAACATGAATAATGACACTGACATGACTGTGAGTGCCAAAGTGCTCAGGATTTAACACAGGAAAATTGAATGTCTGAAAGAGAAAATAATCCAAATTAAAGCTCACATTGAGAAATGCTGAAAACTCCAGGGCTTGACAAGGAGAATGAGCCTCTCTGGGAGGGGTCAGAAAACAGCTTCCTCAAACCTCAAAGTTACCTGTTCTGCAGGTAACAGGAGTCGTGAGAAAGAGAAAAGCATAAGATGACCATTACTGGTGAGTTAGTCTTTGCATGGATTCCATGGGCATAATTCATGAAACCACCAGAGTTTTTCTATCACCATGGAAAGAGATCATAGCAAATTTGTTCTTTCATCCCATTACTGTTATTCTTGCAAGGAACCATGCACAATTGTGTTTGTGGTTACTGCAAATACAATTCACCAACATTTCCCATGATAAGATTCTATTTTCAGTTGCTTACAATATGGTTTAAGCATCAAAATTGCAAAAGCAATTACATTTCAAAATTTACACTTTCAACATAGAAAAATGCAGGTTTTAAGGCACTAAGACAGGGCTGAGTTTGGGTTTTTCAGAGAACATTGACACCAAATGTGAAAACCAGCAAACTGAAGACGCAAGAAAAAGGATAAGTTTCTATTTCATTCAATTCATTTCATCATCACTACTCCTGGTGAACTGTTAATTGGACTGTCTCGTTATGCTCAACAACAGGAACGTCTGTAATCAAATAGCTGTTGTCTTGGGTCACGATGTAAGTTGTAACCAAAATGGTTATTGGTTATTAATACCATATATTAATGGTACTCTATTACCATTGACATGAGCTGGTAAAAATGGTGGGGCAGTGTTCTTTAGCCTCTCCGTGACTCAACAGTGATGACTCCCTCCAGGGAAGCAGCAGCCACCCTGAGGGAGCCAAATCCACCACGGGGCCATCGAGGTCTCCCCGAGGGACCCCCAGAATTGCATCCCCCACTGGGAGATGCCCCACCCTGGGGGAGGAACTGAACATTCCTACTTGTATTTAATCCAAAGCTTGGGACACCAGAGCAGCACTACCAGTGGATTCCCAGAGCACAAGAACTCTTGACCAACACCACTGGACCTGCAGAGAAGAACCAGACCATTTTCTACAGGATCAGCACTTTGACAGAACCACATCCATCACTCCAATGGGACTGCAGCCACAATTTAATTGGATTGTTACCATCACCCTGACCAACAAACAGGATGTCAGGTCGTATTTTGACTTTGCTTAAACCAGTGTTTCTGTAGTATTGCCTTTATTGTAATTTTCCTATTAAATTGCAGTTCTGACTTGGAATCTCCTACAAAATATTTGTGTGGAGTTACTTCCTCTGCTGATTTGCTTTCAAACTAGCACAGCTGTGCACATAGACTGCATCAATGACCCACTGCATGCAATTTTTTTCTGAGACATGGTGTTTTTTCACCATTGGCCACCATTCCCTAGAGATAAACAGACAGAACTTGTATGATCTATCAGACAGCACCCAGAGGAGAAACCTGACGCATTGCACACACACATCCCACTCTATTTTTATTTAAACCAGAGCAGATATTTTTGAATAAGAAAACCTGGCAGAGCAAAAGATGATGTAAAGCAGTGAGGCTTGCATAATGGATGATTGTTAGAAGTCCGTAATTGCTTTTTTACCATTTGGTGCAAGTATTTTCAGATACATGAGTAAGCTTCTACACATTTCCCTCAAAATTTTTTCAACAGAGCACAGGATCCCAAAACAGAGCACATTTACAATGGCAAAGCTAATTAGCAACAGTCAGTACAATATTCAAATCATGGATGCAGGCCCTAAGTTTAGGTATCACCAGTTACTAAAGGTACTGAACTACCATTACTCTTGAGTCCTTGATGACCATATGTGAAACTTCAGCATTAGGAAAATGGTAGGTTTGGGCTGATCATGAAATACTTTTGAGAGGTTTGAGAGGCTTATATTCCTTGTATTTGTACTCAAAATAACTTGGCAGCTTGCTGAAAACAAACAAGAGAGATCCTTCTCTCCCCTATGCAATGCTCAGTTTAATTTTGAAGCTCTCCACAAGAAAATGTTGTGGAAGCCGAATTATAAATAGGTTGAAGAAGAAATTAGACTCATTCATCTTTGGTGGATATTAATCAAGATAATCAGTGTGGAAAACAATACTCAGCAGATTACCAAGAGCTAAAAAGAAATATATGTGGAAAGATATTCTAAGCACACTTTTTTCCATACTGTTCTCCTGAGTTTTCCCCAGCTACTGGTTGAGAGCTTTTACTATGTTGGATCAATTTCTGGATTGATCTGAAATAGCAAAAGGAATAGAAAAAGGACCAGGAACTTAAAATAATTCCAGTTCTGTTTCTAAAGTTTGAGCGGAATGTGAACTGGAATTCCATGAAACTTGCTATTATTACACATGCATTGAAAACATCTAGACATTTTAAGACAGAATCACAACATGAATGGTCATTTAAATGATCATATCCCTCACAACAGTGTTTCCTGATCTAATGAAAAACAAAATTAAACATGAAGACAGATGGGTTGTGTAAAGAAAAATATCTGTCAAAGTCATATGCAGTGCAGAAATGCTGCAGGATTTGCCCTGCACTGAAGCAGCAAACCCTACACTTTCAGTAGAAAATGGTTTTGTTTCTTTCCATTCACCTCCCAGTACAAACAAACCAAAGAGAGAACTCATTTTTTGTCTCGTGACCTGCTTTTCTGTCCCTGACACATAACAGGTTCAAGGATTCACCTGGGCAACAATCTTAGACCCAAAGATCCGAGCTAAAGGGAAAGAAATTAGTGATGGATGTGAAGGAAAACCACAGCTAAGTAGCAGTAGCAGATATACTGCAAACTCCTTACAGTAAAGCAAGCTGTCTATTTGAACTCTCAGACTCTGGCAATACAGCAATAAGAGGTAGCAGACAAAAAAAAATTTCCATGGGAACTATGAAATACAATTATGTGGGTGGAGTGAGAGGATGTATGAAAATCTTTAGCTCAGGAGAAATCTTGAAAATCTATCTGAGACATCACAAATAATGCACATACAGCTTTTCATCACTTAAAAATCATCAATGGAGAGAAAAAAAGTGTGAGAAATGGTTTTGAAATGACAGATAATTTGAAGAATCTAGCAACTGCGAAAATAGGTAAAGAGAAGAATCAGATAAAAACACTGAAATTTAGTGACTGGTGAAAAAAGCATTGGAGGTTTGATTATATAAAGATCAGAATTAGACACTAAGGAGTTAATAGTAGAGAAGCTAATTCTGAAGATTCAAAATATAATACCTGCCTGCCTGGTTTCATTTTGATTGTTAAACTCTCTCTCTTTACCATGAAATAAAATATTTCACAGGATTGGTAGACTACACATTATTTAGTAAACAGCCTACTGATAGCTACAGTAAAGAAAATTCTAAGCAAATATCAGGGTAAGGAAGCAGTTATATCATTTGCAATGCCCCTGTGGAAGTACAGACAGTGCAATACTGAGGATGATTTTCTATTCCAATTTCTGTATCAGAATATCGAAGCTGAAAATCACACTGCCCCCTGCTTAGATCATGTAGCTAGGCTAGCTAAGAACAAGATGAATTTCCCACTGATGCTATTTGAGGAAATTGTTCATTGTGTGTGTCCCTTGGGCTGGATGCCAAAAGGAAATTAAAGATGCATTGGCCAACTCAGCTGCTATGCAGTAACGGCGTCTGAAAAACAGCTCACGAACTTTGCTATCTTGGGGCAACCTCTCTGCAAATGAAAGCTAATGAGATTTGAATTGAAAGGCGTGTTGATAGAGTTCCTAATGTCTGGGACAAACTCTCAGCTGCTGGGACAGATTTAAGAGCCAGGACAGAGTATGTGCTGAGGACTGGGACCCAAAAAATTGGCCATTTCCTGACCACAGATCTCAGTTAGGCAAGCGGGGGGAGGGGGTGGAAAAAGAAGCAACATTTGGTGGTTTTTTTTATGTATATAAATGTAGTCCTTCTTTTAAAACACTCCCAGATAACGTATGACTGGACAACCTGTACACAGCCCTAAACAAAAATATCACCTTAAATCAGCACAGGCACATCAAACCTCTGAAAACTCATTTCACATCATTGCACTCCTCTCAGAGACAAAGCTTTCTCAGTCACACAGATATTCAGGGAGATACCAGTCCTTTGGGATGCCAAACACTGCCCCAGTCCTGAACAACACTCAGTGACTCATTCACATCTCACATAGTCTCAGTGATGGAGACAGAGCACACCACTACATCCACAGCTGAGCCCATTTCTGTTATTATCTACCTCTTCTCAAACCTTCCATCACTGCACCATTGGGGCACACACTTTTTGTGCTGCTTCTCAATACAGCTGCAAAGACCAGCAGAGCTCCTCTGGAGAAGGGGGAAATGTCCCACACATGTATTTAAGCTCCCTTGGACTCAGCAAAATCTTGAAGTCATTTGAAAACCACCTTCAAACATCTATTTGGTCTGTGTCTACGAGCAAGTGTGACTTTCAGCAATAGCTCTCAACTGCTTGTAGTATATCTAAACACAGTCTCAAGGTTCTAGTCATTACAACACAGAAGCCTAGCAAGTACAAACTAAATGGAACTGTGGAAATTCAAGAGCTGAACATCAAAGTATTGAGAGATTGATAGATGGATAGATGGATAGATGGATAGATGGATGGATGGATAGATAGATAGATGATAGATAGATAGATAGATAGATAGATTGATAGATAGATAGATAGATAGATATCCAGTCCATCATTCTCTCATCTGGATACTCACAGATACTGCATTGCTTCCCACACCAAAATATATAAAAATGTGAAAAGAATGTGGGGTTTTTAGAGGTCACCTTCTCCTATTTTAGCCACCAAATGCATTGCTTTGTACTTTCATATAGAGACATTTGTGTGGAGGAGCACACCCACTGAATTGATAGCAGGATGGAGAAGCATGAGCCTTTCTTTTTACATGATGGAAGAGTACGCCTTCCAAATTCGCAGAGTTGGACTGGAATTTGTCACTAAATAAATCCTTTTGTGTAGTCCAAAAGAAAGGGTAATTTTCAGCACAAGTTAAGACTACTACAATTTTTTTCAGGGCTTAATAGCAGTAGCCTCAGTAACAATGAAAGAACAGGTCTCAGATGCAGAAGGAGTTACAAATGGTTACAAATAGTTACAAATTTCAAATATAATCATCTGAAGAACAAGTGTATTTATCCCCATTTAGCCCAATCAGAATGGAAGCATTCCAAAAGCAAGTCATAGATCCGCTTTATATCATATATTTTAGCCAAAAATCCTGCTTATGCTATCTGTAAGAGAGCACACTTCCCAGAAAACACAGAGCATTGATGAGATCAGTAAGATATAAATGAAACATAGAGAAGGTACATAATCAGCATGGGTGAAGGTTGGGCAGATGGAATATGGTCAGTAATATGATCAGTATAATAAGTATGCCTTAAGGAAGTGTCTTGGGTTACAGTGAAAGGTGTAACCAAAAGAATGTGTTCCATTACCATTGACATGAGCTGGTAAAAATGGTGGGGCAGTGTTCTTTAGCCTCTCCATGACTCAACAGTGATGACTCCCTCCAGGGAAGCAGCAGCCACCCTGAGGGAGCCAAATCCACCACGGGGCCATCGAGGTCTCCCAGAGGGACCCCCAGAATTGCATCCCCCACTGGGAGATGCCCCACCCTGGGGGAGGAACTGAACATTCCTACTTGTATTTAATCCAAAGCTTGGGACACCAGAGCAGCACTACCAGTGGATTCCCAGAGCACAAGAACTCTTGACCAACACCACTGGACCTGCAGAGAAGAACCAGACCATTTTCTACAGGATCAGCACTTTGACAGAACCACATCCATCACTCCAATGGGACTGCAGCCACAATTTAATTGGATTGTTACCATCACCCTGACCAACAAACAGGATGTCAGGTCATATTCTGACTTTGTCAGCTTAAACCAGTGTTTCTGTAGTATTGCCTTTATTGTAATTTTCCTATTAAATTGCAGTTCTGGCTTGGAATGCCTCAGAAGATACTTGTGTGGAATTAATTTCTCCCAACAGTTTGCCCTCAAACCAGAACAGAAAACCTGTTTATAGATCAATTGGGCAATGGTCAGAAGTCTAGAAGACAAGACCTGGGAGAGTATACAATGATTGTGCAATTTAAAGAGGATTCATCTGAAAAAAATGAGATGGAAAACCATTCAAAACAAACAAACAAACCCCCAGAAAACCAAAAACAAACAAAAAAAATTGGCACAAGGAGAGGGACAATCAAATAGAAAACTTAGTAACTCTTGCTCAGGCCTCTGGCTGGAATTGTTGCTGGAGGCAGACTGCAGCGTTAGACAACAAGAGCATTTCTTGCAATCCTGTATGTTCTCCACATCCACAGTGAGCAAAGATAGAATGGTGAGGCTCTGTGTTAAATCTCCACGAATGAAAACTCGGATTACCTTGAAGAAAAGCAGAATCAAAGATCTCTCTATGAAAAAGGACAATGGTTCTTCTAACTGAATAGTCAAAGGAAAGGCAGGATTTGTATCAAAGGAAATTTTTACCAAAAACCCCCTTGTCAGGGCATAATACAAATTCTGACTTTAGAGAGAAAAATGGACTGAATGACTATCAGGCCTTCTCTCATCTCATGATAGGAGGATTTAATCTTGAAAGGTTGTCCACCCACCACCCTCCCTGCATAGAAAGTCTCTGGATTGGTTTGAGAGATCTGAACTAACTAGAAAACATCTGATTGGAGCACACCTATCATGCTAAGTATTATTTTCCTAAGGTAATAACTAAAACATAAGAGGTAAGGAAGAGCCTATCTACCCAAGGCTGCTCCTGGGTCAGTTACTGAGCACTAACAAACATATATCTGCCAACACACTCTGTGAACCTTCTTTTCATGTTGAAAATATCTTTGCAAACTGGTTGCTAGGAGCTCTACTCCTTGACATTTACATGCTTGAGCGAAAACATGCTGTTTAGCAAAACGTCACGATAGATGTGGCAGGAGGTTGACACTGGCTAAAAGCCAGGTACCCGTGAAAAAAAGATATTCACTCATTCTCCTCTGCTGTAGTTGAGCAGAGGAGGGGGAAAGAACAATTGAAAGGTTTATGGGGTGAGATAAGGATTAGGAGAAAACACTCTGAGGGAAAAACAGGCTCAAAACATAAAAGATTTAGAGAAAAATGTATAGACAGAATTAAAAAGAAGATAATGAGAACTAAAACAAACCTTTAGAGCACCTTCCAGCCCACAGCATGAGGAGACAAAACATGGAGTTTTTAGTGAGCTTGTCACTTCTAAAAATTTTCCTCAGTTGGCTTAGGGAGAGGAGTCTCTTTTGCTATGCCATGGGGTCCTTCTCACAGGAGACAGTTCTCTGTGAGCTTTTCTAACGTGGCTCTAATTTTCACAAGTAGCAGTTCCACCCAAGCTGGCTGCTGGGTGCCAAGGGGAAGGGTTTGAGCAGTTCATCTCCCAGGAGCTGTACATCACCTTCACAAGACAGCCTCCTAGAGACAGGAAAAGGATGCCCAGCAAGAGTGTGTTACAGGAGTTTTGGACACTCCACACACCCACGGCTTCTGCAGTGGGACTGTGAGAACAGCACATCTGGGCAGAGCTTGCAACCTTCAGCCATCACTTCAGGCAGAGAATAAGAGAGAGGAAAAGGTCTTAGATGGTCTGGGACAGTGGAGTGACTCCAGGCCATCCATTTGAAGACTGATGAGCTACCAAAATCTGTTAAATAATGCATTCCATTCCAGTTTGGCTTGATTTCAATAGCCAAAAAATCTTCTGCACCACTGGGTGTGTGAAACTACCCATTAGCTGATCAGATCTGAATTTAGCAACATTGAAGAAACTCATCACGAGGGCCAGATTTGTCATGGTACATCAGTTAAGGAAGCTGGAAAACCCTACTTGCTGAAATGTATTAATCTGCATCTAGACCAAGTATTGAATAGAGTATAAGCATAGAAAACTGGCTTTGTGTAAAGTCTGAGCTTGTGTTAAAACAGAAGGAGGAAAAAATATGTCAATTAGGGATTATGAGAAACAGAGGTGGTTACAATCCACATAAAGCTGATCTAAATATGAAATATAAAAAGCTGCTCACTTGCCACTGCAGGTTCTGGGGGATCCACTGGGGATATCTTGCAATACTTGCTGCTCAATCTTAAGATCAAGCTTCTTGAGACAGGAAAGGATTCTTGAGCCAGTGTAAGAATTTCGAATAGTTAAAATGTGGGCAAATCCCAACAAAAAGTACCCCCTGTGACCTGAAGGACATACAAAAGGAATCATAACAATCACTGTGGTGACAGAGTGCCAGTGCTGAGAGTGCAGATGCTGCTGTTCCTGAAAGGATGGGTCTGTCCCAGAATGTTCTCCAGAGGCAGTCACTGTCACTGGTACAACACAGGGAAACCAGCTCTGTCTGGCCAAGCTCCAGGAAGGGACACTCAAACATCATCCATACATTCCCTAGACACCACACATGGACTCCATCCACACTTACAGACCTGCCAGGGTGGGCTATCTCTGATGTCTTCTGAAATTTGTGCTTCTGAAAGATGGAAAAGGAATGGCAGAAACCATCACTCGGCATGTTCAGTGGGTTGCATCTGCAAAAAAGATACTGAATTTGATGAAGGATTCCCTGCCATCCTGAGACAAGCTCCTTTTTGGTGTTTGTAAGGTGACACACCATCAATCACTCTTATATATGTGATGTATTTGCCCTGAAATCCTAAGGCTCAGGCTATAAACTAAGGAATGAAGAAACTTAATTAATAATCTAAGAAATTAACAATCCTAGCAATGAAAACTTCTACATCAGTCATAATATCAACATTTTTCCTTTTTCATCTGCTATGAATACAATACACATCTGACAACATGCATTTGTAAGCAAGACAGATAATTCAGGCAGGCATTGAAATTCCTCATGTAAATTTGTGTTAACCAGAGCTACAAACACTCAGCAGAGGATGTCTGTTTCACAGCATCTGATGTTTATCCATGTTTGGGAGACTATTTTAAGAAAGCTGAAGTCAGAGTAAGGTTATTTTACAAACATTTCATCGCGTTGTTTCTCGCAAAGCCCGAGTAATTAGTGCTGAAACCTGAGTTAAAAATACAAAATATAACTTAAATTTCTACAAGTTATTCAAGACCATGTATTTAATAACTGAGTCTGAGAGGAATGAAAAAGAGAGATTTAGGATCCAACCTTGTGTTATGTTTTCTCCCTGTAGCTTTCAAAAGTAATGAGTGAAGTTTAGTCAATTATATAAATGAAGATTGATGGTTTTGTCCATACAGTAATAGAACAAGAATGTAGTTCATGTTATATTAAGGAATGTGCATCGTGTTTGGAAGGAGGAGAACCCTCTGTAAATTTATACTGGAGTGATCTAAATATTTCTTTTTACAGGAAAAAAATACTAGATAGTATGAGATACACAACACCATGAAAATTAGCACTCAGACTTGGAGAAATAAATAGGTTCTAAATTGTGCAATAACCTTCCATGAATCAAGCCACGGATCAAGAGCCACTTCAAGCACTCCTCAGAATTAATGGTAACCCTATTAACCAACATGTTTTAATTCACTCTCTTGGGGTGATTTTGTGATGATACTCTATTCCTGATCATCTGTGGCTGTGTAGCTTTGAGGTGGATCTGGGAGAGGGGCAGGAGCCTGGGAAGCTCAGCATGGGCTTTGTTCAAAGGCCCTCTCTGGAGTGTGCTTGTCCAGTGCAGACCAGACATTATTTTGTTGCCTAGCTAGGTTAGTTTTTTTTCTAGGTTAAAAGAAGGCTTTTTTCCCTTCCCCTGGCCTGGAGGCTGCAGCAGCATCTTCCTGGTGACTTTTGCTTTGTTTTTTCTTGAACTATTCAGCTTAGTTATGGTCCAAAATCAGACAATCTCTGAGGCTGACCAGGACCTGCAAGGGGACCAGCGAGGGCTGCTCCAGCCAGCCTGAAACCTTGGGAAAAGCTGAACCAACAAGAGAAAGGACACCAAAATCCAACAGCTTCGTCTGCTGTGAGGAGGAGACCAATGCCAGAAATTCAACAGGTTCCCATCTCTTTTGCCTGAGCTGCTGCAAAAACTCCCTTTTTCCCTTCCCTGACAAAAGGGAAGGCCACCATTCTGCCTTCCCTGCCAGTGCACTTCCTTCCCTGGGCATTTTGGGGTTTTTTGGGTTTCTTTTTGTTCTGCTGGATGGTGGGGTGGGGTGGGATGGGATGGGATGGGATGGGATGAGATGGGATGGGGTGGGGTGGGGTGGGATGGGATGGGATGGGATGGGATGGGATGGGATGGGATGCAGGGGTAAGGTTCTGAAAGGTCAATATCTAGCATTTATTCAATTCTTTTCCTGTGCTGTGCAGGCACTTTGGTCTGTCAGTAAACAGGCTTTTTTTCACTTTCACCCACTGGCATTCATGTTTCTCATTGGCAAAAGGGATTAATGAAGCCCTTTTCTTTAGAGGGAACACTGATTCCAGAGTGTTTTCTCCTAAATGTGTCTCTGAATCGAGACATTCGCCGTAAAGATGAGTACAATAAACCTTTCACAGTCACATCAAAACACCCTATTCAGACAAAGCCCTTAAGGAGGTGAACTTCATAAGGGAAGCAAACATTTGGATTGTTACCAGATGATAAATTGTCTACACCTGGTGTGCTTGTTCTACCAAATCCACTGTCCTAGGGAGCTGCACGATGCCCATGGTGTAAGAACTGGAAGCTCACCAGCCCCAGTGCCCTGCCAGCTCGAGCATGCCAGCTATTTCACTGGGGTCTGCAACCATTCAGGACCACCAGAGAGACCTCCAGGACAACAAAAATCTGTGTACAGGGGAGGCAAAACATGTTAATGATTTTGGGAAAACGATTATCATATTCTGGGGCAATCGATGAATATGTATGAAAATACAGTATATAAACAGAAACTTTCACGTACTCAGCATGGATTTGGGAGGAGGTATTCATTCCCCCGTGCATCCAGCCAAAGAAAAATTCCTGCTTCTTAACACTACACGGATCTGAAGGTTTTATTTTTTATTTTACAGAATTTTTGGTAATAGGATCACATAAAAAAAAAAAAGTCACACAACAAATGCATAACCCCAATGCATTTCTCAATGCAGCCCTCTGAAAATTAGCTCCATCATTTGCAATAAGAAATCCATTTTTTAGAAAGTCAAACTGATCCACCTACCATAACATCAAATCATGGTGCTTAAAATATTCCTTCAGTACAAAATCCCATGTGGGGGGAACACCACCTTCATTCCACCCATTGTAGCATAAATTTAATTGTTTAATTGATGCTGATGTTCCACACTCCTGAACTATTCTGCAGACCACAAAGTTTTTTAAAAATGGAAATATGTTTCTCAAGGTTTGGTTTATGTTTTAAACAAAAGTCCTTCATTCATTCTGAGGGTAATTTATTACACACATGCTGGGAAATTCCACTTTTGCATTTGCTGATAAAAGAGACCTGGCACCTCTTATTCTGTGTGCAAACAGATCTTTTTAGCATAGGATTCCCCAGAAATAATTACCAGGTAGGGCTGCATCTCCCAGACATGCTGTTACTGTCCAGTTTTTAAAGTTATTGGAAAATTAAGGTGCAAATGAGACAATATGACAAAGTCAATAGTATGGATTTTATTTAGTAGTGAATGTGAGTGAGAGGGAAAAAAAAACACAAAAAAAAAAAAGGAAGGGGAAGAAACAGAAAAGAGGTGGGGGAACAGAAAGAGAGTGATGGAGACAGAATAAAGAAAGTATCACCAGATACCACCAGCCTCCCAATGACCCTTTCCAGCTGATCTTGGTGGTGAAGGTCCCAAAAAATGCATTTCGATTAACACATGCTCAGGTCAGGTGGGAATGCCCAGGTAGGAGGAAATTTAAAGTGAATAAAAATTAAGTGTCTCAGGGCTTTTAATATAAAAATGTTACCCCTAAAATATTTTAGATAAGTTTGCCTATCTTGAATAAACAGGTATTAGGGTAATATTTTGGGTAATATAATGCTTTAAATAAACATTTCACAAAATGTTAGAAAAATATTTTCTCCTGCCTAAGCAATTTATCTTTCTACTTCACTAAATTAAAGAATAGGTCAAATTACCAAAACCTAATTTGTAGCACTGAGATCACAGTGAGTAATCTCACTTAATGAAGCTGTAATCAATGTCTGAGCAACTCCATCATTAGTATCATTACATTATATATTTATGCATGATGAACACTTCACCAAAAATGATCTTCAACAACAAAATTTTCATATGCTGATTTATAACTCTAGAGTTTTCCAGATTTCTGTTTAAATAATTTTTTCACATTTTTAACAACAAGAGCAGATAAAATAGATAGAGGATGTTTTAGCAGTTGTTAGAGTGGAAATTACAGCAGCTTTCTTCAGGAGCACTTCTGCCTGCACCATTCCACAGTGGTTGTGAGACCATAGGATACAGCCTATCCTTTTACCAAAGATTCCACTTGTGAGCTCCACTGGAAGCAACAGAGGAAATCTCAATGTGAGCAGTTAAAACATGGCCAAACAATAAAATAAAAACATGAAACAGAGGTCTCCACTGCCACCTCTGGAAACAGCTCTTTTCACATGGCTCCTATGACACATAAGCAATAACTTCAAGTCACTTAGCCACTGGAGGAACTCCTCAGATATTAAATAATTTGTGATGTCTCAGTGCACTAAGAAAACTTGTAACCCTTTTCTTCCTAGTACTGGAAGGCAGCAGTTCTGTCCTTATTATTCACCAAGTACTTGTCACACTTGTTTCACCTACTGGCACCTGCAAAGACTTGGTCCAAAGCCTCTAGAACCACCTTTCCTAGAGCTTGTAAACCCTTAAGTCTCCCTTTACGACTTCAGAGTGCAAGTAATAATTTGTTTTATATCATAAGATGGATGAGAAGGGAGGAAGGAAGGGAGGCGAAGCAAGGCGAGGCAATGCAAGGAAGGCAAGGCAAGGCAAATCAGACAGTTTCTTTCATAAGTTCTGTTACCAAAATATTCAATAAGCTGGTCCAGGTCAAAAAAAAAGGCATAGCAGTCCCCTAGATTTATGGCAAACTAATTAAATGTCTTTTCTCATTAACCTCAGACACAACAGGTAGTTGTGTATTTCATAAGATTCAGTTTTATGTAGTGGTAGAGATACAAAGCAATGTTTCATAATCTCATATATATATATATATATATATATATATATAATTATCATTATTTTATATTATATATTTTATATTATATATATTTATATTATATTTTATTTTATTTTTTATTTTATATTTTATTTTAGTATCAGAAGCTATACTCTGTCTATTCACGTAAAATTAAATTGTGTCCTATAGATATGCACTTCTTAATATCAGTGGTCTTTATGTAGGTGAATGTTTAAGGCTTACAAGGTATAGAAAACTGTTTAATAGCCAGATCCCACCTATACACCACTGGTGTGTGTGAGAGAGAAACAAATGTACACACTTAATTTCACTTATAAAAGAGCATAAGAAAGATCAGCTTTTGTTGTTGCCTAGAAGTAACTTGATGTAACTGCCTTTATTTTTACATGTATGATCACAAAGCTTTATGAGAATACACGTGTTCAGCATCTTTTGGAATGATAAACAGGTGATGCCTTTATAAATTCACAATATGAAGCTTTGACGTCTACAGCCATAAGATCCCATGGAGCTACAGAATGCAGCCTGTGAAGTGCTTATGTGGTTTTTCTGTCTGTGGCCTGTACACAATCTTCATGCTCGTGTACAAGCCACTGAAATATGTTCTTACTCCTTCAGACTCACATGAAAGACATCAATCACATATGGAAAATGAAGGCTTTAAAAATCAGACAGAACTCTGTCACCAGAGTTGAGCTCCTCCATACAAATTCCACAGTTTAGCTGTCTACAATTAAGCAATGTTTCAAGTCCACATAAAATTGCAAAACCTAAAAGGATGATTGGGCAAAGGGGAGTGGAAGTCAGCTCTCCTTTATTTCCAAACAGATGATGCATAAGTAAATTTTGTGATAATTTATGTGTTACAAATTTTGCGTATATATTTACATTGAAGTTGTTGCTATGGCATGTGACATAATCCAATTATGGAGATGCCAGGTTTGTATCAAACACTTTCATTCTCCAGTGTTCTGTGTGGAAAGGAGCAGACTGTCATACCAAGATCTAGCTCTGGACTAATTGAGATCTTTAGCCAAATCCTATTTTATCTGAGAAAAAGCATTGACTGCCACATCCATCCAGCTGCCACAATGATTGCAAACAAGCAGAACTTCTAACTGGAAAGAACCTTTCCAAGAAAACAAAACTTCTCAGTATTTGCCTTAGAAAGAAAACAGACACTTGATATCCAATTTCATTACCAGAGCTGTTCTCTATCCTTCAGAGTCTTCTCCTGCACCCCTACTTAGGCAGCAGTTTACTGAAAGAACAACTTCAGAGGTTGAAGCAACAAAGTTTATTACAGCTGATGGCTGTCCCAGAAAAGGCAGAGCCAAAGAAAACCTCAAATCAAATCAGAATCCTCCTGTGTAACAAAAAGCTGTTTATTTTAAGAGGTGTGGAGCTGCTTTGCACCTGCTGCTCTGGGTGGAAGTGGCACTCTTGTAGACTGATACAAATGTTATATAAATTAAGACTAACTAATGCAATACAGCTGTACACTTGTATCTATTGATGTCAGTAACCATAGTTAGCCCAAACAGGTTGCAGTCAGATGTTAACCTTGTGCAGTGGAATTTTAAATTCACTTTATTATAACAGATGATGTTAAAAACAAAAGCAATGGTGAATAAGCGCCCTCTTAAGGGCATTAGGTACGAATAGCATCCCTTCAATGCACTTGCATAACTTTGAAGTTCAATTCTCAACATTTTGTCCCACTAAAATGGCAGCTACTAACATTTTCCCCCATCATAATATTCTAAAAGTGCTGTGAAATACTTTGAAATGCTAGAGTCCCAGTTATTTCTATTTCTAAACAGAATTATCAGCCACTGGGTGTACTGAGTTGGCAAAAAGTTACACAAAACTATTTATTCCAGTGTATGAAATACTCACCTGTTCCTTTCCCTAATGGGAATTAATACCAGGATGTTTTTACCTATATGGGATAGGAGGGGAATAAGTATAAGAAAAATAAATGCATAAGTTTAGTCTTTGCTTGCAGTAAACCAAAATAAAAATAAGAGAGCTTCCTAAATATTCATATTTCAGACTTGTTCTCCTGATCACCCCTGCCTGTAAGAGAAAAAATCAAAGTGCCATTTTGAGGTTCTAATCAGTGCCAAAGGAACACATGTCAGGCATGAAATTGGCTTTGGAAACCATAGCAAGCCACCTATAGGTAAAGACCTACATAGCACTCCAAGAAAAGGCTTGGCCTTGCCACATGGGATTGTTTGGGAGAATTCCCACGAGTTTAGCTTGTTGTGGCAGGAAGGCAGAACAGCAGCCTCACTTTTTCTCCTGACACGTGGTGACTGCAGAACTGACTGCAGAAAACAGGTTTAGGTCTTTGCCACTTTCTCCCATGATCACAGAGTGGCCCTTCCAAGCTCCAAATGGAATGTGTATGAGATGAAGAGTCTCCTCTCCTTTGGCAGGATGTCCTAACAGTTCATTTCCAAATCTTAGGTCAGTGAAGTGAGCATTTCAACATGCCTGTTCTCACTTACAGTAGTGCTGCATGAACAGGGAACCAGGATACAGGCAGATTTTATAGTCACGTGCATTCATTTAAAACTAGCTCAAAACCAAGAAAGCAACTTCTTCAGAGAGTTTCCCTTCTATCAGGCCCCAAAATCCAAGTCAGCTCTATTCTTCACATCTTTCATCAAGTCAGCTAACATTACATGGGCATCAAGGATTTTCTTAGGCACTGTTCTCACGTAGCTTAAGTAGGGTCAAAAAGAGGAGATAAAAGCAAGACTGTCTGTTAGGAGACATCTAAAAACAGCTGAAATACTTACTTTGGACATTTATAGACAAAAGCTTAGTTTTGGAGTGCTCTTTCCAACAGTGTGCAGAGTTAGACATCAGAAAGAGTAGCAGTCCTAGGAAAAAACACAACCTGCTATGGACAAAAGAAAAGTCAACCTTTTCTAGCCTATTTTTGAAAACAATTCTTTATACATTTTCTTCAGTTTCACACACAAAGCACAAGAGCAATGGGAGACAGAAGAAGCAACTGGAAGGAGCCTGTCTTAAGGTTGACAGTAATATTCCACCAAGGGATTTTTTACCTTTTTTCTCCTGTCTGTTTAAGATTTTGAACACTGGTTCCATAACAGAAGATTGCAATATTTACTACGTTTGCACAGCACTACACTTTTAAATTAACACTCCTGGCTCTCCATTATTTCAGAGGACCAGGCATGAGAATAACTAAAACATTGTTTCCCATTTTTCACTTCAAGAATCCTTTCAGGGGAAACCTGGCAGCAAATGAAAGATGATATGAGAGCACAGAATTCCCAAACCACAGACTGAGCCACAGCACCTGCACACGCTGCCTTCCATTGTTAGCTGCCTGCAATTCCTCAGACTCTGCAGACTGGGTAAGAAATTGTCAGGTGTGTTACATAAACTTTTTTAACTTCTTTGATGAATTATTTTTCATAGGAGCATACATCCTTTTAAGAAACCCATGTGGATCAGATGAGTAATCATCAGCAGTGACACCACGTTGTTGATGGAAATTGATGTTTCACGGATTTAAAACTAATCAGTTATAGAATCGCTGTGGAAATACTTAATGTTATCCTCCCATAGCTGTTGTCACTTTTAAGAATAATTGTTACTGAACATAGCTTTTGAAGAATTGTCTTAATTTAGCCAATTGTCACAGGACATCTTCACAATGTAGTAACTAACTCCCCCTCTGATATGCTCCTGCCATTGCTAGTAACAGCCCACAAGTGTTGTACTGGGTTTGTAGGACTGAGACTTACCAGCCTTCCTCTGTCTGAATCTACCTTGACCTGCCTGAAATTTAATTTTAGCTTAATTTAGTTTCCTGGAACAAGATTTTTTTTTCCCCCCTAATTAACTAGGTGTCTATGGCTAATTCATTTTACATCTGTGTACCTTTGTATGGCACCACTGTGGTTCCACGACTAACAAAATGTGGTAGAGAGAAACACAGCCTGAGAGGACACAGGCTGGGGAACCTCAGTTACAGGATGGAGTCTGGAAAACCAGGCACAGTATGAAAGATGGGGCACAGATTTGGCACTAGGAAATCCACAGCTATAAACAGTTAAAGAAATACAGAACAAACATGGAAAAATCTTTGCTTATAAATAACAAAGAAATACTATGCAGCATGAGGAAAAGGGCCATATATATGAGATTTGGATGTAAAACAGAGCTGCAAAACACTGAAGAAAAAGTGTTGCAGAAAGATCAAAAAGAAACCAAGCATTTCTTGGGGTAAGCAGTATAACTTAGGGTAAGGATGGAACCTGGGGGGAAGGACCCCAGATGCTAAGAGCTCATCTCCACAGCCCTCACCAACACTAGAGAGGAACCACAGGACCTGAGGGAATGGTAGAGCTGTGGCAGTGCAGCTGGCAGGTAGAAGACTGTTTTGTGTATTTGAGATGTCACTACTGCCATGCAAATATACCCAGACAGAAGTTAGGCCAAGGGGATTTCTAAGGGAACACAATATTGCACTGAGCAGCACACACCCAGGATGAGTTCAGCAGAATAATTCATTTAGTGCCACATCTCACTGACCTGAGATTTTAAATAATAAAGCAAGAAGGTTCTTTACTGGACCATAACTGAAACTGCTCAGAAAGGAGAGTCCACCTGGTGTTATTGTGTCACACACATATCTCCATCAATACCCAAAAGGCAAGTTACTGTTCAGCAAAAGTCATTCATGAGTTTAACTAAAAATTTTCTCTTTAGACTTGTACATAGCTATTTCTAATTACATGCAAGGCTTTTTTTCTGTTCAGATTAGACACTCCCATACATGTAAGGTTTATCTTACCAAGTGTTGGGATGATCAGGGTAATACAGAGAGGTGGGGGGCTGTGGCAGGAAGGGAGTTCTTTCCATCTTATGGCTGCAATGAAAGAAATTGGGAAGAGATAGCAGTAGAGGAGACATTGATAGATTTGCACCTTTTCTGCCAGGGGTTTGTGACAGCTCTGAGTTTAAACTGACACAAAAATTAGCACTCCAAGTCTCTTTTGACTGAAATATTCAGGTTCTTTACAAATCCATTACAGTTGTTCTAACATAAAACATATTGTTTAATGTAAAACCAGGATTAATTGGTTTATCTAAGACTGTACACCCAGTATCTTAATTTCATTTCCCAGGAAGAGCTAGAACTGGAAGGGTCTAAAGGAAGATAAAAATCCTTTTAATAGAGAACCAAGAAGAGTAATTTTTGAGAGCTAAAGTGTGCAGCTTGTGCCTTCACAAGGTAAACCATCACAGTTTCGTTAAGTACCTCTTAACAACAATGTATTAATTACCATTACAGTCATAGTTGTGTCCATTTCTCAGACAGATACACATTTACTGCTTTAATTCTAATTAAGTGTTGTACTTCTGAACACAGCATTACTGACAGCCTACGTTTAGCCATTTCACAATTACATTCATAAAGAAAATACGCTTAGGAGATGGAAGTGAAGACATGAAAGGCAGCTGAAAAAGCAGTAAGGGTGAGTGACTAATGGACAAGTTTTCTCTGAATACATTCACTTCTATTCCTGCTCAAATTTGTTCTATGATATGACATTCTCTCTTACTCTCCCACATCTGCATTTGCATTTCACACACACACACGTCTGACCAGCAGGAGCTGGGGAAGAGAAATACTATTATAGACAGTAAATGTGCAAACCTAACCTTTTCTCCAATTGGATAATGTCTTCTAAGATATTCAGAGCCTCATTTATTTTTTTTTTTCTCAGTTACAAGAATGTAAATCATGATGAGTTTCTTCTGAGATGAGAAAAACTGTGTTCTTTATGCCTTCTGTTGGTTTATTGCCCGAAAACACACACATCCTTTTGCTGAGAGGTGAGACACTTTTCTCTCTGGCACGTTGTCAGAAGGATCCAAGGTGAACTAGCCTCCTTAATTAAGCTACTGGGGAGGATCCAGCAGACATTGGCTGTAAGAATTGATGTGTCCAGTCCTGGAATCACCAGCAGCTGAACTATGGCTTGCTTTTATAGGTGGTACAGCACACTGCAATATTGCTGTGCAAGGAAACCTGCTCATGAGGATCTGCACTCTTCAAGCCAGCTCTTGGGTCCCAGAAGCAGTAGAAAATTAAAGATTTCTGTAAGCTAATGGCAGTTAGCCTCCAAGTCAACTGCACTTCTTAAACATGATGGTTTATCCTCATAATCACCAGCTATAAAAACTAAATTAGCATGATGTTTTCAAACAAATATCTCACGGTTTTCACTTGGGAGGAGGCTACCTTCTGGCTATAAATCAATGGCCCACTAATAAGTGGCTTGGGAACAGCATGTAAAAATGTGGAAAAGCTCTCTTGCCAGAATCCAGAAGTAGTTTTAACCTAGGAAAAAAAAAAAAAGGGGGTTCTGAAAGTGTTCCAAGTACTTCAAAGAAATCCATCAAAACAGCATTTTCAGTCAAGCATACAATAAAATCTAATATATAGGAAACTAATGTTCCCAGTTAGATACAGGAAGTGTTGCATAGTTTTGTTGAGGAGAAATGAAAGATTTTGTGGAAGCAGACATAAACTACTGAAAAATGCAGCATGGCTAAAATCCTGGCCCACAAGCTTGAAGAATATTAAACATTAAAGCATTTTAGGGCATTGGCAAGTGAAGATGGATTTAATCAAAATAATATTTACATATGAATTACATAGCTCATGCACATTTATAGCCATCCATGAAAAATTAAATTAATTTGCAATGCAAACCAACTGGGGCAGCTAGTGAATGCCAATGAATGATGAATACCACTAATGACAGAACTGTACTTAATTGGTTTTAATAAAGAATATTAATTTTTTCAGTAAAATGTTACTGTGCATTATAAAGATTTTCTAAAGTCACTGTGCTACTGGTGAAGTGTCCAGTACAGGAATCCACCAGAGCAGGTTGGGATGTTTCCATTTCCATAAACACAAGGATTAGCCCAACCATCAAAGAAAGGAACTTGGGAAATGTGGTTAAAAACACATAGGGGCTGGGAAAAACACAATACACTCTGTTGTAGCTTGTTTGTACCTGCAGGGCATGAAGGCAGTGACCTCTAGGAGCACTCAGTGACTGCACACCCAGGCTTTGATGGCACAGAAGAGACAGTCAGTGACTGAAGCTCTGAGCAGCTTCCAAGCCCATTTGATGGCAGCACTCAGTTCAGAAGGCCAGGCTAAACCCAGTCCCACAGAAACCTGACAGGCAGGGCTCAGTGTAAAGATGTAAAGGCCTCATCAGCAGGTTCTTTCATCTACTGTTTGCTTCACTGCTGGTGCACCGAATTACTGGGACACACAGATACAGCCTAAAAGCAAGAGGCAAAGAAAATGAGTCCCCAAACTGCTTCTTGTGTGTTGAAATGATACATAAAAGCCTTAAAAGCTGGTTATTGAGACCAGTGCTAGTAAGAGCCCACACAGAGCCCAAAAGTTACACAGTTCATGAAACAATGAGCAGGTAAATATCTTCAGATGTATTTGTTCAGAATAGTACCCTTTTTCTTTTTATTTTTTCTTTTTTTTTTTTATTAACCCAAATCTCAACATGGTCCCACTTGTTCTCCAAACCCCAAAACACACATGAGTAATTCAGCACACCTAGAACACCCCAGCTGCAAATTGTGTTCCAAGCAATGTGCAATGATGGCTGCTGGTTTTGTTTATGACAATTTGTGGGGGTGGGCATTGTAAAATGAGTTTCCTCCTCTTAGTTTCAGCCAATCTCTCTCCACCAATAAAGAGAAAATGAGTATGAGCAAAGTGAAAAAAAAAACAAACCAATTTATTAACAGGTGAAAAATAACAAATAATCACTAGATACAAAATTACCAAGTCCCAAGATCATTCTTTCACTAAGGTTTATTCTAAGACTAATACAATAAAAATGAATATATTCATTGAACATCAGGCCATAGTTCACATTATTCATATTATAAAAGGGGGAACTAACAGAGACCTGTGGCAGTCAACAATTAATTAATAGACTAGGGTTTTCAAGCCACAACCCTCAGATTGAAACCTTTCAGATTAAATCTGTCTTGAGGGATGCTTCCCAAACAAAAGAAAGTTAAAGACACAACCCCAATATGGTGTCAAGTTTTGACCCTCTTTATATTTGGTCATGAGATGCTTTCAGGACACTTTTACAGAAAGGAACTGGTATGTTCAAGGCAATAAAAACTAAGACTTCAAGTGCAGCTAAGGAAAAGAACTGACCACACCAAGCTCTTGAATGACACAAATGTGCCTAAGTTTCAGCTCTACCTGTCCAGAAAATATTTCATATTGTAACTTGAGTGAAATATCACTCAAAATCATTGAAAACACCTTCTCCCTATAAGTAATTATACCTTTCTGTGATGTGCAGTGGTTAGGATTCACAAGAGCAGATAGTGGAATTCTCATTTCTACAGTCTGCCATCTGGAAGCTTGTAATATCACACACCTCCATTCCTTTTGGTTAGGAGACCCAATAATGCTTTACTGCCATCTGTTGTTTTGGGTCTCCTCATGACTCTTTCATGATCCTGTCAGAGCGCCACTTTGCTGCTCCTGTTTACGCTGGGGGATGATCAGCAAGCTCTGGCATTGCTGTGTGTGTGTGGAGCTGCACGTCCTGTGATACCCAAGACAGCTCCTCCTTCCAGAGTCCCTTCTCAGAGCAATGCAGAAGATTATAAATAGGGTGTGTGACAGCAAAATGAAATACAATCCTTCGCGGTAAATTACGCGTGAACTTGATTATCCCAGCTCCATTCATCCATGGTTATTAAAAGTTGCAAGAAAGTTGCTGTGAAGCCTTGTTTGTCCAACTCTAGGACATTAAAAAAGAAATACAACACTGCTGTTGTAGTACATTAATAAATACTGTAATTTAATTCAGGTTGTGTTAATAAAGAAAAGTACTTAACAGCAGATATGATGATTTTGTCACAGCCCTCTTTGGGCAAGTGAAGTACCACTCAAAATGATGATTACATTTCTTCTGGTCAAAAAAAAAAAATAAACATAAGCTTGGCTGAGCCAAAACAGGTAAAAGTGCAAGGAGGGTTTAATATTTCTTATGAAGCTATTGATAGAAACACTATTGCTATAACAACAGTAGGATGGGGGGAAGGGCCAGCAACACATAACTTTAATAACTAGAAAGATCTAGTTTCAGATTTTCTCATTACATGCTAAAGCTCATTTACCACAGGTAAGTAAGAACAGACTTTATGCAAACACGCAAAATACATTTCAAACCACAAAATATATATTTTTCTTTGCTACAGTCACCTCTGACATGCAAACACTTTAGAAAATGTTAGTCATGATAGCACCCTTGTGAGGCAAGGGGCTTTAACACAGCTGTTTGTCGGCAGGGTAACTCAGAGAGCAGTGCCTCAAATTAAACTGCCTCAAGTCAGATTTAGAAGCCTTCCACAGAATCAGGACTGCATTTCCTGACTGACATACCCCTGTGTGACCTTACCTTCTGGATCTGTCTTTCCACCAGTGCTTAACAGATGCTCAGCCCCTTCCCCACCTTTCAGAAAAGGGTCAGACATGGATATTTTGGTAAAAGAGAAAGCTCTGTGCAATATAAGTAGTGTAGTGAGCATTAAGGATTCCTCTGCTGTTTGTTCCAATTACAAAGCAGGCTCCCCAGGTTCCAGTTAAAAACAGAGCTTTCCTCATTTGCACAAGCTGTACTTATAGAGAAGAGCATGTCTGGAGTGGTATCTCTCTTTAAAGGAAAAATGGTCTCCAAAATGATAAAACAGATTTATCATCTGCATGACACTGCCTGGAAGAATTAGCCCTCAGGCCAAATATTGCCAAGCTACTAGCTAATGTAGTTTTTCTTTTTTTTTCTTTTCCCTCCCTTCAGAGTATTCATCCAAGGGCTGAGTTACCACAGTTCTTTATTTCTCTGGAGTTCCTAAATGCTATTCTTATTCCTTGGGCACATCTGGCTGAGAGCCCCACAACTTGCTTCCTAACAGGTTTCAGCCTAGCCTATCTGAAACAGGATAGATTCTTATAAAGTCTCTAAAACTGATTTATAAAGTTTTACATATTTCATGGAAGGCTGATTTTTAGCTATGACTTTTATCAGTCTTCTTCCCTCAAATATGTTTAGGATGTCACAAGGATTTCAGCAAGCTTTAGGCCTCTTTTGAATATTCTTAATGACCATAGAAGCTTTATTTTCTGCACATCTGTATTGTGGTCCTGAAACTAACTCCCAGAGAGTGTTTAAGGTAACTTCATCATGCATTTCTGCTGCTAGCACAGATGGGGAATAGGACACAATTTGCAAGTAGCAAAATCTGGAGTTAATAGTGCCTTTTAACTCTACTATTCTACTTCTTTAAGATGCCTTTAGGAAGAAGTATTAGTGAGTGCCATGGAACGTAGCTCCCAGATGCTTTTCTGCTCACATTCCCTCTTCCCATCAGAGCCATGTGCAGAGTCAAATTCCTGCTCCTCAGGTGTTTTGCCCCATGTCTCCCATCTCTTTGCAAATGTGCCACTCTACAAGGCTTTACAAGTAGAGAGGGGGACCACAATACCTTTTCTAGGAGGATTTATGTTGTGGTCCCTCCCTTCAAAAATATATTCTCTGTGACCAGCTTTTCTCCCCTTGAATACCAGTTTGGGTCTCTCAAGATCAAGTGGCCAGAGCTACCCCTTGACTAGCAGACAATCAGTACAGCACTACCAAAATCATGGCACACAGGTTCATTTACAGGAACAGACCTTTCCCTGAACCTTTCTCTCTGCACAGAAAGCAAGGGCAATGCCACAGGACACCATGGCCCCTCACTCTATTCAGCTCACCCTGAGCATAAGCCTTCAGATCTTAGCCTTCAGTTCGATAATAGGACCGAGTACTTTGTCCAACAGAGAAAAAGAAGAAAGAAAAAAATACCAAACTAAAAAAAAAAAACACTTTCCTGACTTGAAAGGAATTCTACCTAACAATTCCTAAAGGAATGTTTTCTCCTGTAAATGGCAGCAAGTCATTAACTTCTTAATTTCCCATGTCATTTACTAGGTGAATCTAGTCACTCTCTCCATTGTGCTCTAGCATTACTTCACTAGTTACATTTCCTCAAAATAGGGGAGCGCTAAATCCTCTTCTTCCCTTGGTGAGAGATCATTGAGAATCTCTAAGGGTAGGTATAACTATCCAATCTCTTTGAAAATCTGAATTATCCAACTGCCTTTGCAATACTTTTGTGCTCACTGAGACTCGCTCAAGGTCACAGAACGATGTATTGCTATAGCCAGCGTGGCTTCTCTTCTCTAGACCCCTTCTCCAAAGACTTTAGAGTCCCACCTTCAGTGTTTCTCTTTGTCACTTCTGAAAGTACACTGATTTTTGGCTTTCTGTTTTCCCTCCATGTCAAATTTATCCCACTGTAGTTTTCTTAGCTGTTGCTACTGTACTTGAACTTACAGCACTTGCATTCCTTTTTTTCTTAGTGATGACCAATACCACTGAGGGCCTGTGGTAGGACAGGTGTAATGCCAGAGCCTAAGTGTTTTTGTCTGCCTAGATTTCCAATTATTTTTTAATTGGAAGTCTATGGAGCACTGAGGTGCTTCCTTCCCACTGGATTCTGGGGTTCTTTGGAATTTGCCGTACCTGTATTTGCCAATGTGCTAAAGTAAACAAGTTGTACTTGGAAAACAGACTTTTGTTCAATGGAAAGGTCCCATTCAAATCCTTTGCAGCAGGAACCCAAGTCCAAGGACAGCAAATTGTTTATCCCTTGCTCCTTTTTTCTTATGCAACCTTATCCTGGAAGAACACGCATATATTGGCCAGCAACATCGGCCCTGGATCTCAGGCACAGCATGTTCCCTCTGTAGAGAACACCCTTCTCCTGACCCTGATAAGTGATTACAGAGCAGCTCTGATTCAACACTGACTTTCCTGCACTGCATCATTAAGCTGAAAAAACACAATAAAAGTCTCTCTGCCATTGTCCACAGCTCTCAGCATTCTCCACCCTGATAAAAACTAGTTTTGTGCTTAAAATTATCTCTGTGCTTCAGAAAGGCAGCACACTGGGTGCTTTATTCTCTTTGGCAGAGCCACTTTTATGTAGAAACTGTATACATCCCCAGACAAAGGATCTTGCTGTTAAGTACACAATCTTGTGAGATTTATGCTTTTCCAGAGCAATTATCCACCTTTGTTTCATGCAGCAGTGGCTGAAGTTCCCAACAGAACCCCATCATAATCCAGAACAATTAAGTCACACATCCTTATTATGGTTTTGTACCCTCACTACCATGACTGCATCCAAACATACTGGTTTTCTGAAAAATATTCTACAAAATATCCTGCACTGTATAGAGGGGAGTTAACCATCCTTTATTATACAGAAAGAGTGAGCAATTGCTACTCTCTTCCAGAATCTTCCCAAGGGCAGCCCATAAATAGTACAGTTCCTACTTGAGGAATACAATAGGTCCTAAACTTCTGCACATGAACTCTCCACGTTTACCTCCACAGCCCCACTTCTTAACATGAATCCAATTAGAAGAGTTCGTGTAGATCACAGAAAGGTGTCAACAGACCAAATTATCTCACAGTAGTCACACCTCCTTAATTTACACCTACTCTCAGCTGGGAAAATTCAAGATTTATATATTGGGACTTACTGTGAATGTCAGTCACGAAACTGCTCAGCTTTGCTCCCAGAGTTATGCAAGTCTCAAAATCAATGGATTCCGGTCTCTTGTTTTGCCTGTATCTTCAAATGCAAAAAACTAACTGCAACACACAGTAAGGAAGCACACAAGGTCACAGGAAACTAAAATCATCATTAGCAAGATTTGAAAGCAGCATTAGCGTGAAAAAATAACTAATTAGAAAGAACCTTTCCTTATCCTGCCAGGAGTCTGACTGCCTCTAATGTGATGAAAGCAAGCAGGGTAGTTCCATTTAGTAAACACACAGAGACCAAGAAATACATGCCAAAAGGAGTGATTCTCTTAAAGAATTTTGAAGATTTGTAGAGCTGGTACTAAGAAGAAAAGTTTCTCCTGGAATTTCAGCTTGTGGAATCCAATTCTTCACTCAGAATCCCAGCTTTCATTTTCTCTATAGAATAAAAGTCTTTAAAGCAGGGAACACAAAGCTCAGTAAATATAGAAAGTACTGTATAGTCACAATATTTAATCATATTTCAGTCTAATATTTTCCACCTTGCATCAAGGAGGAATGTGACACAGCAGTAGAAAACTAGAAATGCTTCTAGTACTTTCTGGTAAAATTCCAGCTTTGTAAACAGGAACATCAATTCGGTCTCTTTGATATTTTCTTCAGCATAAGAAGAACAGGCTTAAATCTCAACAAGAAAAAAACCTTTTTTCATATTATTTGTAAAGATCCACGGGCAGATTCAGGAGAACAAAATAAGAAGATACAATATAACACTGTAGGTAAAGCTAACAAATCCCAGAATAACTGAGATTTTTCAGGTACATTTACATGCTTGAACCCAACAGATTTCAGTTCATAAATTCAAATCACCTTCCACCTACAAAATTAACAAAACAACAGCCAAGAATCTGACCAAAGGGTGATAGCCTGTCTCTTCCCTGTCCCTCTGAGGACAGGATCTCTCTGCCCTGCTGACTTGCTCTGTTGCAAGGTCAGAAAAGAGATGTCTGTGACTGGCAATCCACCCAGTGGATTCCAGTATCTTCTATTCTATGTCCCAGCAATGAAGGACAAAAAAAAAATAAAAATAAAAATAAATAAATTGAAAAAAAAATTTGCATAGAATGGGTGGAGATTTCAAGATTTCTTTGGCAAATAAGATAGCATAAGGGGATTATGAATGGAAATCCTGTCATGCAAACCCTCATTGACTGCAGGGACAGAGGTGCTCAATGCCTCCTCTTCAGCAAATGTAAGTGTTGTTCCCATTATTCCATTAATTAGAGATCTTTATGGAGGATTTCTTATCATAAGTGTTTTTGAAAAAACCTTTTTCACTTGTGCAAAAAAAAACACCCCAAAACATCCATGCTATTTTACAGCTGGATAGATGAAGGCACAAAAGGGAACTCAAATCCCTGTCCCAAAGAGCTTGGGCAGGTTTCTTCCTCAGCAGGGATCACAGCAGGCCTGACAAGGCACCACACTTTTTCTCTCTCTCAAAACAAACCATGAAGAGCTGGGGCAGACATTTATTAGCCCACCCAACTGTGGAGGTTGTCCAGCCCTATTTAAGCAGGGCTGACTTTCTGCAGGCACAGCCCAGGGATCTCTGAGGCACTTCTGCATCACAAATCTGATATATGAGCTTGACTTCACAAGAGGTAAGTGTCCAACATACATCTGCAAACACGGAGGAATGGCAGCGGTTTCCATGGCAATGTTCATCTAAAAAGAGCTCTCTGTTCATCCATCCTGCTCCTCTCTGCCCTGTATCCCAGAAATGCATCTCTCCCTGGGCTTATCAGCCAGCTCACAACAGGAGCACATCAACATGCAGGGCCTTCTGCTTGCAGGATCCCCATGGGTCCCTGGGAGGGCAGAGGAGCCCTTGGGGACCTGCCTGAATTTTTCACACACAATGAAAAATTACATGATGAAAGCCCCAGTGGGCTTGAGAATATATTTATATATATATATATGTATATTTATATATTTTAACTGTGAGCAGTTCCTCCTTCAGGTTCCACATTAGGATACAAAAACACAATAGTCTTAGTAGCCAGGCTAAGGTCCTACTGATACAACAAACTCAAAGTGAGGTACAATCAGTGCCCTCGCCACCTAAAGGCAGATCTCCACATGCCATTTCTTCACTCACACTAGTGTCCATATTCTCTTTTCCTGCACTAGCAGGCAGTTCTAGCCACATGAAAGGTAAATAGAAAAACCCTCCAGTGCCTGGTTATCTGAAGCTGTCATACACATACCTGTAGAAAGGTAGATCTTTGAAGATGGAATCCTGCTCTGGGCTCCACCATGCACCGTGCAGCTCCTGCCATTGCACTTTTTGCAAATTACTGATATGCTACCATGACATGGTGCCCAGGGATGAAAAACGTTGGTCTATCCCTCCTCTGCAAAGTACATGGAGACCTGCAGAAGAAAGTCTTGCTACATGTTATAAAGTTGATATCTTTCATGTATCTGCAGCCTGAAGTGTTTGCTCCCTATCACATAAGGAATATGTGAACCCTAAGTAGGAATTAGTGTCTTATTCATGGTATCCAAACCTATCACATTCTGCTGAACCTGTAGTCTGTTTTAAAGAAAATCTGTCTTTTTTTTTGTTGCTACTTCCATCCAGGTAAGTGAAGTTTATGTCAGAGACCTCTTTCCTCCTGTAAGTCTCCTTTAACGCCTCACCTTTCTTATATTAGAATTATCTCTTGGTCTGTTCCCTGCCCAGCTCTCAGGTCTCTTGCTTTTTGTTTCTAGTTATGTGAAGAATAACTTAGACCTTTCTACAGTGCCCGTATTCTTAAGGAAAGCAAAGTGTTTTGGTGTGCTGGACTGCAGACTGAAAATGCAGTAACATTCCAGCACAGTCTGTCCCAGTGACTCATTGCACAGCACAAGGCAGTATCTCACAGCAGCCAGGTAGGAGCTTCATCAGCAGCACCACACAGAGCCACTGACATCACTCCCTGCTCCTCTGGGGATGCCAACACTTCCAACAGGGTGGTAAAGCCTGGAAAAGCTCGCTCATCGTGCAGGGACACCCGTGGAAGGGGCATGTTCATTGAATAAATCTGAATTAATTTCAAATCTGAATTTCCAGCCTTGCAGTGTAGCAAAGCTCTCAGTACTGATGCTGTAGTGTGTGAGAAAGAAGGGGAGAGGACTGTCCAGTGTGCACAAACAAACACTTGGTAATAAATATTTTCTTGAGACAGGAACCAGTAATCTAACAAAATAACCCACAGTAAATCACAGCCGTATGCAAATGTTAAGATACGAGTTATTAAGATAGCAAATCAGTTAGCTGGTTCCTTTTTTGAGCTGAGCACAGAGAAAATGAATAAAAATATAAAGAAAACCTCCCTCACCTTCCCATAGGACAGGATATTTACTCTAGTCAATGCTGAAACCTCTGTAAAGGTTACTGAGGAATTCCTTTGTCTCAAGAAGTTGCCTTCCAAAACAAGGGCAGTACCTTTTGCAAGCACAAGTAGTGCCTGAGCTGGCACAAGTCTAGGGTGCCAGATTTTGGGATATAATAATCTATACTGAGGGATAATGCTGAGTCACTTCACAATTAGCTACAAAGGTGTTGCTTGGGACTGGAAAAACAGGTACCTACTCTCAAAATAGCATATAAGATGTCGATTCCTATAAATCATTAAAACCCCACAACCTAAAATCTCTCCAATTTTACTCCTTCCTACTCATCTTATGGCACTGCAGCTTCTATCCAGTTTTGATCTTTCAGACAGTAAAACTGCAGCTATTCTGGAAAATGTCAAAACCATTTCATTTCTCCTCCACTTTAACAAGGATAATACAGTATTTGCATTCTGTGCCATAATGACCTGAGCTTAAAACTTGCAAAAGAACAATGATAAATGGCAATTAAAATGCTTTAAAAATATGAACCTTTTCTATAATTTGCTTTCAAGTAAAAGGAATATTTGTTCCATTACTAAGTTTAAGAGTCCTCAATTAAGGACTAGAGGAACAAAATGCATGATCAATACCCACACTGAACTAAGAAAGTAAAAAGGAGCAGAAGCAGACCTTTGGCAAAGAGTGGTAAATATTTTTGAAACCTGAGATCTACCTTTTGCTTTTGAAAAGTTTTACTGTCCACATGAAAACTGAAATGAAAAATGGATAAAAAATAGTTTTCATATAGAACACTATCTATCCTTATTACTACATTTTGAGATTTAAAATTCCTCTGAAGATAGCTACTAGAGAAATTAAATAGTTTTATTTAACAGGATGAAGTTTTTCTAGGCAACATGTATGCTGCAGCAGAATCTACACTACCCTCTCCCACTCACAAACAAGCTTCCCAGCCAAAAAAAAAATCCCTGTATATCCCAGGCTCTCATAAACAGGCAAATTTGGAGTAGAAAAAGAGCTGCTTCTTGGCACTGAAGAATGCACTCCATAAAAGAGCATCCACTGAAAGGCACAGGAATGGAGGGAGAATATGTCCCTCAGTGCAAAACTTCTCCTGGCATGACAAGTATGCAGGGAAAAGAGCAAAATCTTAAATGCTACATCTTTAAAAAGGCACAAACACTTGTCTGCCCTCAGTGTCCTCTCTGCAGCATATAAGAGAGCCACTTATATAGAGTTTAACCACAAACTACTATTTGCAAGATAAAAACTCCACATAAGGTGGGGCATGAATTACAGGGGAGAAATAGCAGCAAGAACAGCAATAATAATCTGTGTAAATTCAAAAAGAGTACATTGTGTAATCCTCTTAATTTTATACTTGAGGAGTGTTCTACCGATACCCAGCACAAACCTTCCCAGAGCTGAACGTACCATCACGAGTTAACTTTCAGTCAGAGAACTTGCACTTCCAGAAAATAACTTCATGCTCTGCAATAGCTTGAATAACAAATTTACAGGCTCCTCAATCACCTCCACGTTACAAATTTGCATTGCATTTTGCTAAGCTAAATTTGATGACTCTAGCACAAGAGCTCCTAATGTGGTAATAACAGAAGCTTTTTATATTATGTCAGATTCTTCTGTGGTTAAAATTTGACACAGCTCACAGAGAAGCTCAGAACAGAAGGTGAATTGATTTTATTAGCAATGGACTAAGGTCTGACATTTTTCAAGACAAAACTGGAAGTAATTTTGGATGCAGAACAAAGTCTGTTGCCTGTAGTTGTCTCTCAAGCTCCCTTACTAGCTTATGTCTTTCTGCAGAGAGGTGGAAGGAACTGCACTCCTTTCAGACAAACTTGATCTTCACCTCTTTCAGAAATTGTCATAATTACTAATTATGATTGTGTGCATATCAGCATGTTTTGTTAGGAATGTTTTTTATTTAAAGAGATAGCTAGATTCCTACCTTATGCACTCGCCTACACTCCAGTTCCATTATGAAAGCAAACACACATTTTTCAAAACACCTGACAAAAATTTCTTGAGTCCCATTCCCTGGCAGCCAACACTTGGTAAATTGCCAGGTCATCTAAGCTTTGCATAGTCTGTTTTCTTTACTGAAAATAGTTTTATTTTTACATCAGAGAAGGAAAAAAAATAAAGTCTTATTAAAATAAGTAGAATATAGAGCTAGATTATTGGCCCTGGGCAGAAGGAAAAAAAAAAGTTCATGATATCTCTGTATTTAGATGAGATACATAATTGTTCATGGCATTTTGATTGCTGACATTCAGTTTCACTTCAGGTTTTGGGGGAGAGAAGACTTTGGTACAGAAAAGAAAATATCCTCTTAAAACAGCTATTCTCTGCATCTGAGGTACTGACTCACAAGTTCCCTGGGCCATTTACATCTTCACTCAACCCTCCAAATAAAATGGTGCTCTTTGCAAGGTGTCTCCTTTGTGGGTTTTCCTCGGGAGCAATAAGAATGGATTTGCTGTGACACCGAGCTTTGAAATACTGTCATTCTCAGGGTTCTGTAAACAAAAGGCCACGCCTTGGCAGCTCCCATTTTCTCTCCTTTGTTTTATTTCAACAGTAAAGACAGACACGAGCTAATACTTGCCATGACACCCACTTGCCTGAAATTGCCTGTTCCTTCAAGCTGCTGCTTAAGGGACACATCTGGTGAGGTTCCTAGGGAAGGTGCTAAAATCTAGGGGTTTACATCTTGGAAAACATGAACAACACACCACATTTCTTACTGGAAAAGCTAAGGATGTATTCTGTCTTGGAAGCTTACATGAAGCACAGCATGATCAGAAAACACTTTTGGACTTGACCTTCAGTAACTTTCAAATAAAATTGTGAAACAAAATTTAAAACATTGCAGCCTGCAAACAAGAACGTGTGGCTGCCCATAAAACACTTGGATGGTGCACGTGTGTAAACCACATATTTGAATCCTAAGAGCACTACTCAAGCTTTCAACAATTTTAAGACATGAAACTTGGCAGACAATGCTGTTTACCAAAATCTCAAAATGCAACATGATGCTGGTTAAATAGAGAAATCCATTTATTTTGCTCCTCCAAAGGAGATTGAATTGTGGTGGTTTTTATTTGATAACGCACCCACCATTTCAGAAGTCTGCATCTCTGTTCCACGTAAGCTTCAAGAAGATGAGGAATAAATAGATAGACCAAAAAGCACCTTGACTTCCAAGCTTCCTTAAGAATCTCTTCTTTGCTGAGAGTTTTTAGGACACAGAAAGAACCTGTGTTTTTTTTCCACTGGCTCATCTACGCACAGTGTAGCAAGGTGGGTGGTATGGACAGCATGCATAGTACAGCTAATGAACTAAATATCTCCAATTTCCAAATATCCATCAAAATACCAGGCAAGACAACACCACTGGGTCCTCATTCTCATCTCTTCTTGGTATTATGAATAATGTCACTGGGTTGGAGTAGGCTGAGAATAAGAAAGTGAATATGAGGCATAGGAAGAGAGCAGCTGATGGCAGAAAGTGGAGAAGATGGCAGGTGGAGCAGGAGGAGACTGATGGTAGGAAACCCATGGACAAGAACAGGTAAAAAGGTGCACTGAGTGCTGGCCAGTTTCAAACACTGCCTAGGGCTGTGCAGCAGGGAGCTGGCAAAGGGAGAAACTCCCACAGCCCAAGCCAGTGCAGCAGTTCTGAAACTTCCACCAAGCCATGAATCAAAAATCCAGCCTCATTCCCACACACCTGGGCAGGGGACAATGGCTGGCACCAACTGGCTTGTTGGGCTGTGAGGGCAGCAACCCAAGATGTTTGTATCCAGAAAATTAACCTGGCAGCCTGGCTGGAAAAACAGGAGGTAGAGAAAGAAACGTGAGAGAAATCCCAGCCCTGATATTTCAAGAGCTCGAGGCTGGCACAATATTTTTTACTTCTCTGCTTTTTTTTTTAATAGAAGAAAAGCCATCTGTCAGTTTGCTTGATAGCCTAACTCTCCCTTAATTCAATCCTGTTAACTTCTGTCTTAAAATTCTACTGAAGGTATTTTTGGTTGCAGCTGATACAGAGAGGGATGGTCTTGGAGGGAGAGAGGATAGATTATTTTAGTCATGGGAAGAAATCCTATATAACTTTCTCTTAAGCTACCATCACCATAACATTAGTATATTTTGTGCCTTAGCCTGCACTACTCTACAGTTTTCCTAGTAAGCCACTCAGATTTCTTAGTTCCTTTCCTCTGAGATAGTAAAAATGCATCTCTCTGGTCTGTTATAACCCATAAAGGTTTTGGTAGTCACTGAAGAGACTTTTTAACTGTGGCCTCCCTCAATGACACTATGATCAATGACACGAGCTGATCTTCACTATCTCCATTGTGTGAGTAATTGCCACAGGATTTCCCCAAGGGAATACAGGGGATATAGGGAATACAGGATCTCTCCTGCATGGAATGACTCAGAAGGGTCTTCAGGCAGCCACTAGGAACACTTGGGGTCAGGGCTGGGAAGGTCAAGCATCAGAAGGTTAGCTGGTTCATCCCAGCAGCTGCTCTGCAGAGGGCACACATCACCTTCAGCTGAAGGCATATTAAACATGTCAGAACAAACTGCTCTTTCTTTAAAAACCAAGCCAGAAACTAAGAAAAACCAACCAAAAACTACCCACATGAACATCCCCTGGTGCAAGGCATACAGGCACAAGGTGATAGGGATGACACTGGAGAGCCCAAGGATGTAAAGAACTCAACAAGAGGCAGATATAACCATAGAAAAAGCCAAGAAATGGGAAAAATAGGTATTAACCATTTTAGAGGTAATAAATAAATAGTTAACCAATAAATTAAACATTCACCATGCATGTAGTTAATTTAGACATAATGTGGAAATGCAAGACAGACAAGAAAAAGCAAGGTAAGAACAGTTAGAAAATGGTTTAAAAAATGTACCATGTTTTTTCCAGTGGTGATGATTTGAGACAGTCACAACCCATTGTAAAATTTCCACCCCTGCCTGAGGATCCAGAGAGACTAGAGGAGGGCAAACATCATATCAGAGAAAGGGTAAGCACAGGGACACCTTAACAAAACGTTGCTGGCAGTCATTAGATCTCACCTCTACCAGCTTCAATATTGTTTTGAGAAGAGGTAATACAGCAGCCATCTATTTGTTATGGATTTAAAAGCTTCATTCCTCAGCCAGCATGCAGCAGAGCTGAGAAGAATCCATTTGGGAAAAAAACTTTATAAACCAGCTGGAAAAAAATCGGAAAGGAAGTTTTGGAAATACCTTTTTCTGGATCAAAATTATACTGACAATTAAATGTGATGTGTGAAAAGACAAAAAGTCAAATGCTAAAAAAATCCTGCAGCTATTTCTCTCAACCCAGCTAAGAGTTCACAAGAGAAGAAATCAGCTTAGACTATAAAAAACTGTAACATGTAAGATTTTTTCATCTTTTTGGAAAGAAAATTTTAAAAAAGAGTATCATGCTTTGAGCTTATGTATAGCTATCTTCAGAAAATAAAGCTGTTAACAGGTGAATAACTATTAAAATAAATATCCTTTAAATGTTATGTTGCCCTTTCACCATTTTATCCACACCAATGAGCTTCTCCTGTTCCAACACATTCTATTTTACACACATTTTCTGCTGAGAACCTTAGACAACTACTAGTGTTCCCACTTTGTAGCCCACATACCCATTTTTGGCTGTTACTCCTTTATAAGTTGACCATTACTAGAGCATGAACACCTTAGCATCCTGTTTATAGAAAATGGCTTAATAACTGCAAGCAAAAACTTCAAGTCAAACTCAAATATAAAAACCTCATGCAAGTGACATGGTGTCCTCTCAGCTTTACTAATTCCTCAGTGTATTTCTGTGAAGTTTTGTGCTGTGACTTGGTTATTTGATGGCAACATCTCCCAATATCTTTGTTCCTCAGAACTAAAACAATAATTGCTTTTATTTACTGCAGTATCTCTCTCACTGTTTATTCACAACTGTATTGAAAAAGACAAAGTGGCTAAAAAGTAGTTACAAAACCTTTATTTGTAAACATGATGAAGTGAGGAATGGGAAGATTGCCTATTTAGAATGGGACACATTAAAAAATTTCTAGTACATGAAGAATCAGGCACCAGTAAAAATAAGGCTTATCTTAGCTCATTTAACAATGGATCTAGGTTCTGTATGCCCCTCCTTTATAGCTTAATACCTAAGGTGAATCCACTAGAAGTCACTGTACTTCTACAAATCTTGGGAACTGAGGGGCATTCTACTGCATCCTTCTCAAAAGAGGAGCAATTTAGGAAACTTGGATAACAAAAACGGGGATATCTCCCTGGACATACTTGTGTTTTTCTCTAAATACGATGTTCTTCCACTCACAGAAGCATCAGTGATTCAGCTTAATCTTAGGAAAATTATAAATTGCCTGCACAAAACGAAATGATGATGCTTTTCCATCAATTAGATCCCATTTGCCTGAGCACACTGATCAGAACAAATGGCCAGATATTTACATGAGCCCCATCTGGTTTGGATTCAGTATCCAAAGACAGGTAATGCAGGTAGGATAGTATTTCTTTCCATTAACTATAAAGAGCATTATTCACCAAAATATCTGCCTAATATTTCTCTAAATGTATTTTCTTCATTCTGCTGAAACCACCTTATATTAGCTTGACATCACCACAGTTTCTGCCATAGCAACCTGTTATCCTACATCATCACATCAACCAAAGCTGAGCACGGCACTGTCCCTGTGCATATGAAGTTTTAATTTAGGTCAGCATTCAGAGCTACCAGCCAACAAAGGGCAGTCACAGGCTGCCTCTCATACCCTGAGCACAAGGAGATGTGCACAGTATGTACCAAGGCAACTTACGCAATGGAGGTGTTTTTGCAATGCCACAGGGATGGGAAAACTCTAATTATGCCTCCCAATTTAAACTCTTGATCACTTTTTTTTTTGCCTTAACTCTTGTAATCATGCTGCCATTTGTAATGGAAGGATATGGATGAGCTTCATAGGGATGCCAAGGACTTTCATGGATGTACAACTGGAAGAGCGCAGATCCTTCTCAAGGCACCTAAACAAAAGATCAAACCCTTAAACTATACTCCTGAAAACCTAGATGTCTTATTCTTCTCTTCAAGGGAAGCAGATGATTTTTAGCCTACAGATCCAACTAAATTTATATTTTATGCCCTAAAAATGTATCTCAGTAGTATATAACTATCCCAGGAACCAGAAATCCAAATTCTGCAAATACTGAGGAACAGTTTTGTTTATCTGGCACTTCTGTAAGATGACTTCAGTTGTCACGTATTTTCAAGACTGTTGTAACAGGGTTTGTGGGAAAAAAAACAAGCTCAGCACCTGCAACTAACTACTATTGAGAAGGAGTTTGTTTGAGCCCAGTGTTTCCAGTGACCTACTGCTTTTAGCTTGTCCACTGCACCACTCAAGGAGGACTGAGTTAAAACATTACTCAGTGGCCAGCCACAAACTAGAGAACCCTTAGCCATGAAAGATGATAAAAGTGAAATATCCTGAAAAGAACTGAATGGCTTGTGGGGAATTGGAAATCAAAATTATCATGTAGAAACAAAGTTATATACAACTTAGATATGTCTGTCTCTTTCTAAGCATGGAAAACAAAACCAATTCTCACATCTTCCAGAGGGTTGCTTGAAGATTCGAGATTTGAAGTCTGAAGTAAATGATCCCTAGACAGCATTTATTTGGGCCTTTCATTTCTCATCATACCCAGGGTTAGAAAAATCTTTTACTTACTTTTCCCACGTCCTCAAGAGGAAAGCAGTGCATTGATTCTGGGGTTTGGGCAAATTCTCAAAAAGCAGTCTTGGTCTACAAGACTATAAATCACTGTTGCTAGGGGAACCTATGGGCTTTTTTTTTGTTGTTGTTTTGTTTTTAAGCTTCATTCCCTCACCAATTTCTCCTTGATACTTTTAGTCACAGTGCAGTTAGAAAAATGGTGCAGATGAGTGCTCTCCATTTACAGAAAAAAACTCCAACTCTTAAAACCTTCACTGAGATTTCATCCCCTGTAGCACTGCCTCCCTAGTCAGAGCACTTGGGGTGTCAAGTGAGGTTTAGTTGAACCCCAGACAAATCACAGACAGAAAACCAGCAATATCCATCTCAGACCATATGCACTAGCTAAAAGAAGATGTGAAAGTGGGGACACTAGAAAAAATATTTTAACAGTTCACAATATCTAAATACAACATTGACTCACACAGTATATGGGAGAAAAGTCAGGAACACTTCAATCTACTGAAAATTAATCTAAATTAAGAAAAGATGCCATGAAACATCCTGCTATTTCTTCGTTGCTATATTGACCTTCATGTCTCCATACTCCTCCAGGGAACTAGTTAATGCAGTTTGACACATAATTTTCTACTGAACTTCCTCTCCTTTTCTTGTTGCAGGGCCCTTTTACAGGTAGCCATGTGTAGAAACACACCTGGAGGTTTTTTCTTTTATTCTCAGCTATATTTGATACTGATTTGATATTTTACCAGATTCTCAGTCATCATTTCTTCTTATGTAGTCCGCATCTGAGATGTCAATTTGAATAATTTCTAGTATTGTTAAAATATGAAACTTGCTGCCAAGAAAACAAAAATATGCTCCTTAAAAGCTGGTTGTACCCTCCTCAGAGCCTGCTGCTCATGGCAGCAGGCCAGAAACTGCAGTACTGGAGCTTTAGTTCAGACTTTCCAGTCCAAAGCACTAAACAACATGATAACTTTCTCAAAGTGTCCCTGTAATGATGACTAAATTATATTAATATTTCTGCAGTTTACTTCTGCACACACAATAATCTGCATCTGACAAAAAAAAAAAAAAATCCACTCTTCTGGTTAACTGCTTTTACAGAAATTAATGTTTCAGAATGACTGCTCAAAGTTAAAAGCAGTTTTTACCAAGGGTGGCATCACTCAAAGTAATAAAGAAAAGACCTTTCAGCTCTTGTTAAAACTCACATGTTGCCAAAAATCCAATGAGGGCAAGGACAAAGCACTCTCAATAAACCTTTGAATTTCAGCTTACCTTGAAGCTTGTGCAAGAAAATTTACATCTACAGAATTCCAGTGTTATGGATTTAGACTCATCCCCCCAAAGAATAATTTGAAAACATCCAAAAGATATTTTTGCCTTGTGTCCATTTCTCTCATTGAAGTCACAGTGAAAAAGGAAAGCACAAGGTAAAACCTTCAAGGAGACAGCTTTTTCGAAAGCTAAAATATAATCAGAGAAAGAAATTTAAAGCATTGAAAGAAAATTAAAGCAGCAGTACTCAATTGTTTTTTTCCTTGGCCAAAATTACACAGTATTAATGGCTTCAAAAATAAAAAATAAGACTAAATCTGTAGATACAGTATTGTAAAATAAGACTAACTCTGTAAATACTCGCTCCTGAGAAACATTACCAGTTTACTTTGTCACTCAGACTCCCCAGGAGCATCAATCCAATCCTTTGTCTGACCAGAGCACATTCAGACTGCCAAACAAAGCACTGAGGTGGCATTTTGGCTGAAATAAATGGATGGCTTTCTCTTGGAGTTCCTAACTTAATCTGACAGTGTAATGAAGTTTTAGCAAGGCAGACACTCTTGGGTTTAAAGTTACCACAAACACAATGAAATTGGTATTTTTACAGTTCTTCAAATCTTCAGAATGCTGAAAAACTGCTCTTCAAATGCTTCCCATTTAAGAAGCATCTGCACAGCTTTTGAGGATAATTAGTTTTCTTACTTCTGTAAGAAGCATCATGAATATACATCAGAGAAGTGCCCAGCATTTCCCTGGTCTTTAAGAAGAAATAATGTAGTTCCAGCTCACCTATTCTTATAAGGCACAATATTGGCAATTTATAGTCCTTTTCATTTATAGAAAACAGACAATGAAAATTCCTGCTACACAGTAATTGTGTTTCACAGTTTCAATGCCTTTGTTTAGTCTGAGATCTCCCAAGCTACCACCCAAAACCTCATGGAAAACTCAGATTAGTACCTCAGAAAATCTCCACAAGACCACAAAAAGCATTATCAACTGTCCGTGTTCTTGTATGAAGGCAAATACAAGACAAAGTGAATTTCATTGAAAATATTTACTCTCCAGTTTCCTGTCCCTTCTGTTTTGTTCAAAAGGAGGCATTTTTGCTTCACAGTGCATCAAAATACTCATCTCAAATCACAGAATTGACTAGGTTGGAAAAAGCCTTTCTGATCATCAAGTCATAAATAAATCTGTGCTGTCTGGGTCTGATCCCTCAGCTGTCCTGCAGGTGCTGTGTGACCACACTCAAAATGATCCATTCCATAACCTTGCCAGGCACCAAGGTCAGACTGACAGGCCTGGAGCTTTCCAGATCCTCCTTTTAGCCCTTTTGGGCATCACATTGGCATCTTCAATCATCTGGGACCTCCCCAGCTGGCCAGGACTGATGGGAAATCATGGAGAATGGCTTGGCAAGCTTTTCCACCAGCTCTTTAACACCCTAGGATGGATCCCCTCTGCTCCCATAGACTTGTGAGCATCTAAGTAGCTCAGCAGGTCACTAACTTCTTCCTCCTGGATTACAGGGGGGTTATTCTGCTCCTCATCCCTGTCTACTAGCTCAGGAAGTCAGGACAACAGGAAAACTCTGTTAGAAACTTTTGTCCTCAGTGCCCAGCGTTTCAGCCTAATCTCCTCAGTGTGAGGCCAAAGCAGGGGAAGATTAAAGGCAAGAACTTCTATGGTTTCCTGACCCCCAAAATCCTTAAAAGCTACTTTAGTCCCAGCACAAGGTTAAAGATCATTTCTGTTACTCTACAGTAAGTCAATGCTCTTGTTCTTTTCTTTCCTACATGGAAAGACTTCACTCTTTTGAAGGTATTGGGGATACTGAGCACACAAAAAATCTTTGCACCCAAATGAAAATTTTCAGCTGGTCAAACGTGTGAGTTGTTTTGTCTGTCAGTTTTTTTGAGTTTTTAGTTTTGTGGGTTTTTTGGGGGGGGGGAGTGAGAGTGGAAGAGGGTGCATGTGTGTTTGGGTGTGTACATGTTTTTTAAGGAGTTAGTATATGTGTGGGTCTTGATTTGTTTGGTTTTTGATTTTTTTTCCCCCAGCCTTCCCCCAGGGACATCAATTACACAAATTGTTTTGTCAGCAGAGAAACCCCTGTGAATTATCACCCACATCAGCTGATAGATCTTTTCCCAGCATTGTCCTCATATCCTACATTAGCAAACCTGCCATCAGAAATATATAATAATTTTTAAATGACATGAACAGGAATAGGTTAATATGTGGATTTTTTTTTTCTATGAACATTTATGGCATACACATATGAAGAACAAATAGTGTCTGAGTAGCTTTTCTTTGGTATAGGGGGAGGAACATTTATTTGACTTGATTTTGGTAATTTTTTTAAGCCTGATCATTTCATAAATTGTGTTTCAGGAAGGGTTCATATTTGAATAATTGTAAGCAAGAAAATGGCAAGCTTTGTGAGGACAAAAGGAATGATTAGCATTACTCAGATCTGTTGTAGACAGAGCAATCTTATATAAACAAAATGAATTTTTTTTCCCCAGTTTCACAGCATCTGTGCATTTCAAAAACACACTTAATCATGCACTTGCATATATGTTATTGAGAAAAGACAAGCTATTACTGCAGCAAAACACTGATGACAACACTGTTACACATTTTCCATATGAACAACATTCACCAATAGTTACTAGATAATATGAAAAATGAAAATTGTATTTTAGATATTTGGTTTTTCCCAGGGGTATAGCTGGATCTGAGGACTTGAATCACACACACAGACACACAAAACGTGCATTCACCAATCTTGTAATAACATGGTTAAAATCAGATAAATATAAAACCTGGATTTTATGTGGATTTTTATTCAATCATTTACAGTCCCTTAGCAATGTTTTGTCGAAATCAAGAAGTCTACAATGAGAAGATCTGGAAGTTTTACACAAGACAAATCTGTGTTATGAGGAATGCCTGGTGTACTAGTACATGTGATCAGAGATGAAATCATTCTCTCTTTCCAGTTTGTGGTAATCAATTAGCATAGAGGCTAGGTACAAGTCTTAGCTGAACACACAGTAGTCTTGGTATGACAATTTGAAGGAGAACACTGAAATTAGCTGTCTCCCTTCAAGGATTCCAACAATCCCTTTTCACCAGTAAGGAATGATTATTCACAGGTAAAAGTGAAAAAAACAATAGTTTGTTAATTGGAAGAGGAGTGAAAAAACTAAATAACTGCTAGATATCAAACTGCTAACCCTCAGATCCCCAGTGAAACAATGAGAGACCAGAATGCTGGGAATACCCATTTCCAACATGAGTCCTGGAAGCGATGGGTCCAGGCCTGTAGGATGAAAGGGGCAGGAACGGTGTCAGATCCCTCTTGGGAAGGCAGGAGCCAGATCCCTCTTGGGAAGGCAGGAGCCTCTGAGAGCTGTTCCAGCAGCAGGCCAAGGCTCACCAAGCATGGACCTCCTCCCCATGGCAAGGCACAGCAGGCAGAGCAGCTGGGCTGGAGAACTTTGGTGTTTGCTGTCCCCAGCTTGGCACAGTCAATGGTGAGTGGGGCTGGGGACCACTCAGCTCTGCTGCTGCCAGTGTAATGACCCCAGCTTCAGGCAACCAGCTGTGGGATTCATCCTTAAGGCAGCTCAAAGATAGCTACTCTGAGCTGAGGAAAAAAACCAAAATGCTTTGGCATTGTATATCCAAGAGCAAACAGCCAGGGAAGCAAATACCACAGCAAAAAATGCGACAAAGCCCTAGAGGGGAGGATTTAAAAAATGCCAACACACAGCAAACCACCCAGACCACCCTCCCCACCACCCCACACACACACAAGGTCTGCAGCTGTAGGGCCCTAATGATACAGCAACAATTTCTGGGCACAGATTGATGTGGAATGCAGTACCAATATGAATCACCCAAGACAACAGTGCAGAGCCCTGAAAACACATCTAATTACATTCTGCTCATAGGTTTGTCAATCAAGTTACATACTGAAGCTATCCATAGGCCAGCCAACAGTCATCTGCTTGGATTAAAGACAATTTCCACTTTGATTAACAGACAAATTTGTATTCCATCAGAAAGACAATGCTTTCAACAATTTCTCCTGTTGGGAGTTAGATGTTTGACTGAAACTTTATTTAAAAGACTTGTCCTGGGTACAGGACAGTCTGAGCAGGATATTCCCATTTTGGGTACCAGTTGCTTTGTCACTTGTACCAGAAACAAGGAGCCATTGAAGGAATAAGTGCACAGAACTTCTGCCATCTCCCAAACAACCAAAGTGTTACCTTTTTACAAAATGTCTCTTCAATGCAGTCTGAAAATTTAGTTACAGTAAGGGCCCTGGAAGAAAACAGCCTTGTTCTTGATTGGTAAATGCCATAGGAAAGCTCCACTCAGGAAAGATGGTGTGTTACTTAAAATGCTGCAGAACGGATGTTTTATGGTCTAAACTGGTTGTAGGGAAACAAAGCAGAGGTTTTTTCTCAAATGAAGGAAATTTCTCTGTTGGAAAGCTGCACAGGCTGGTCAAAAGTACCTCAAAAAGGAAGGGAAAGCATCTCCTCTCTTTACCATTCACAAGTGATAGCAGAGGGGTGCAGAAAAGTATGGCAGAGCTAAGCTCCACAATCTTAGGAGCTTGGAAAGAACTGGTCTCCCTGCAATGAGTCAGGTCAAGAGACTAAACCCTAGAAGAGATATGATGGTATTTAATTTTGCTCTGGAAACCATGCTCTGCTTTCAAGAGAGTATGCACATTCTTCTGAAAATCATGAAAAATATTGGACCAAGATACTATTATAAACAACATTAAATAAATGTGGATCAGGAATTTGTAGCATCAACTACAATAAAGAGGTAGAAAAAACCCTACTAAATAGCTTAACATCTGCTACAACGCAAAGCAGGGCATCTGGGCTAGACTCAGTATAGATTTAATGCCAAATCATTTATATATCTTCCCACAGATATTTGACCAGATTTTATTTCTTTCCAGTGGTAAGGACCTGTAGTGTAACTGCAATTACTCAGAAGATACACTGTGTTTTAGGCTGTGAATGAAACACCACTACTGAAGCTAGGCTCATCTTAGATCCTGTTGCAAGAATAAACCCCTCACCTTCCCAAAAATGAAAGCATTAACGCAAACAGCGTACTCTCTAGACTTAGCATTTCTATTTCAAAAATAAAGCAAGGCTGCCATGAGATAGTTTTCTACTCTGTTTCTACTGACTGTGTTTTAACTGATGGCAAGCATCATATTGATCCTCAGTCTCTCTTTCCCTCTCTATTTACAATAGCCAGCCTCCACTCAATACCATGCTGCCATTTAGAAGAGTGCTCACTCACATCTTCACTGCCAGCTCTAGCCCTGAGAGACACAGATATCTTGGAGTGAGGCCAGCAGGTAGCTACAAATGAGTGGGGCTTGGAGCACCAGACTTGTAGGGAGAGAATGGGAAAAGCTGGAGAAAAGGAGGCTGAGGGATATCAGTGAGGATACACAAGCAGGGCAGGACAGAGCAGGGTCACTAAAGAGGGAGCCACTCACTTCTCAGAGGTGCCCAGTGACTGGACAATATGGTAATATGTCCAGTCCATGATATTCATGGCCATAAACTGAAGTCCAGTAAATTCTATATTAAACAAGAAATGGTAGAAAAGAAAGGTTCAGGGGTAACAGAAGTTTAGAAGAGGTTACCCAGTGGAGCTGTGGAATATCCATCCTTGGGGGGAGACAATACCCAACCTGAGACTGCCATGGGAACCTCTAATTGACCTTGTTTGGAGGGAGGGGGTTGGACTAAATGGTCTGCAGAGCTGCCTCCCAGCCTCACCTGCTCTGTGATTCCTGCTGTAATCAATGAGCAGTTAAAACCCCCATGCTTTACCACCTTCACCTTTTAATGTTAGGAACCTTAGCTCCCAGGCTGAATGACTATGCCTTTTTCTATCACTATGGAATAGCAAAAAGAAAAGTACTTTCTTTAAAGTCCATGCTGTACTCCCACCTTACACAGTCAAATTTGCCTAATTTATGTTGCTGGTCTATGATTTTGGGCTTTTCTTTCCCTTCAAGAAGAATAACATTATTTGTAACATCTTTTCTCAAAGAAACAGAGTAGAACAACAATCAGCATGGTCTCACAAGCAGACTGAAAATGGATTTCTATAAACTACTGAGTTTTTTAATGGTCCACGTGTAATACCTTATAAAAAATAATGAACCAGGTAATCTGCATCATTGCAAGCACCTTGCCCACAACAGTAATTTTCAGTTTTTAATCCAGCAGCAATCCAGAGATTGACAAAAACTTCTGTGAAACTGCTGTGTGGGAAGAACCAGCTCTTCTAGAGCTGCAAAAAAATAAGTTATACTAATGACATTTTTCTTTCTGTTGTTTTTTTTTCACATGGCCATTTTTTCCATTTATCTCCTCTCATTCTATTTCTGCAAAGAGGTAATAGAAAACCTGCTTGGTTCTTAGATAGCTTCTGGAGATTTATTACTTACAATTCTTATGCCCTAAATACATATCCAAGCTGGCAGTCTCACCTGGGCTGAAAAACAAACAAGCAAAAAAAAACAAACCATAAACCAAAAAAACCCAAAGGGAGGTGTAAGATAAGAGATTTCTGGAAATTATTAGGAGCTTTTTCATCTAAACTAAAAAAAGTCAGTACAACTTTGTTTGGCATTTCTTTGGGAAAATCCTCCTCAGTTCCTTCCCTCTCTGCTAATCCCAGGGAGACCTGGCTCCTCCAGACAGGCCCCTCAAACTGATTCCTGCTCACTTGTTTCTAACATCTGCCAGCTATTTGAAGCAGCATCTGTTCATTCTAGTTGACTGGGAAAGGTCTATTTTTCCAGCATGAAGCGATGCAAGGCAGAGTTACTGCATCTGAATTAAGGCTTTAATGCACTTAGCTCAGATACGTAAATAAACTGCGTAAAGAACAAAAATAATATATTCTATGACATCTGCTGGCTGCCCTCATCAGCCAACTCATGATAAGCAGTCATCACAAACACACTTACTTCCCTCCTGTTCTCCTGCAAACATTTACCCATTCTGTATTTCTGCTCTATTGCTTTCTGATGGAAAACCATCACCTCTAAGTGAATTGTTTCTCATCAGCTTGCAAGGATATACCTGGAAACCTTTAAATGGTTTATATTCAGATGTTGCATAACCTCCACACATGCCAAGGCTGAAACTTTGCTGATTTTTCAGACATCAGCTGTACCAATGAGCAGATTTTTGAAAAGCTGTTCATTGTTGCATACTAAGCCATGCAATGTTTTGTGTTATTTAAAATACTCTATCAAAAGTAGACTTTAAGAAAATACTTAGAAAGATCATTTATATCATTACTCTTTGGCTGTGCTGAAAAGAAAGGTGAGCTGACCCTCCCAAAAAACTCAAACTTTTAACATCCAGAGTCCACCATACCTGTGAGCCACTAATATATTACTTAGAGTACTTAGAGCAGTATGTTTCAGTTTAAATGTTCTTAGGAGGAAAAAAACAAGAGTTTAAGCTGTCCCACCTGCTCAAAGGTTTGTGCCAATATGCAGCTATGAGTTTCCTCCCTCAACCTGGTAAATATTTACATACTAGCCCTCTCTAGATTTGATTAATTTTGCCTCATTTTAGGTCAGGGCTTTTTAAAAGCACTCACAGTCCATGTGGAACCTGCTCGTGGTCTCCAGTGTCCTCCATTCCCATGAGCTGAACTGGTTGCTATTTGTGTTTAGTAGAGGACCAGTTTTACCTCTGTTTTATCAAAATTGTTTTTATTCTTCTTTAGCTATGGCCAGTTTTGAAAAAAATTACAATATTTTCCCCCAAGTGGAACTCCTATATATTGCCAGGTTCTTGGCCCTGGACTAGGCAGATTTGTATTCAAGGCTTTGGAGCAATCCAAGACCCATTCCATGACTTATCCATACTTTTCTGCAATGATATCTTTTTAGTTTAACTTTGTCACTAACACATTTGAATTTTTACAGTCAGTCTTCTTGCAGTATTTCTCCTACAGAAATAAATTTCTTACAACAATCATTAGCAAACAATTCTGAATGGTTTTCTCTTCCCTGGTTCTTTGTCATCACTTCCTGCCCCTTGCAAAGGTTTGTAATAAATTTCTATATTTCCTTTCTCATGTGACACCATACAAATCTAAGTGACATCTGGACAAATGTGAGCTTCGTTCAAGCATAAAAAGAAGAGGTTTTCTGGAACCACTTCACTTTCATAATCCAGACCATGTTTGCACCTCCATTGCCCATTAATGTGTCATCCTGCTATCACATCCCCCACGTTCCACCTTGGCTGCACAAAGCCATGACCAGCTCAGCTCTCCTTGTGGCAGCAGCAGTTACTGATATCACTCATACACATGCAGACTACATCTATCTGCCATATCAATCAACAGGCTTTGCAAGTATGAGGAAAATCTGGCTTGTAAGATGAAATTTATAAAATAAGGGCTGCATCTGATACTTTTACCTCCTTTCCAAACCCTCCCACCCAAATACACTCTGATTCAGAAAATGTCTGGGTTTTTTTGTTTGTTTTTTTTTTTCAAAATGAGCTTTGTTGCCAAGGTAAATGTTAATCATTAGCACTTCATTCATGGTTCTATTTGTCGTCTAAACAGGAGATGGCTTCAAACCATGCCCAAGGGAAATTACATTTCTAAAAATTACGATGCTTGTTTTAGCATCTAAATTAAGCTGTTAGGTCACAAGAAAAATATTGGCCAGGAGAAGATCTGGATCTACTTGAGAGTATCAGAGAACATCTGTGTATGTCAGGAAATACGTATCCCTTAACAGGACCACCCTGCTGTCAACACTCCATCTAGTGGGAAATCATTTTTTGAAGAATGACCTCACATCTCTTTAATAATAGCTGCACCAAACAGTGAGGAAGGAAAGGGAGCAAGTATCTCAGCTGGCAGTGCAAGGGGAACAGTTTTCCTGTATGGAATCCAAGTATGGGCTCCACCTTTTTCTAGAGGAACACAAAAGAAGATTTCCTCTTGCATTTCTCTCTGGAACTAAGGGTGAGCTGGGACCAAGTGACAGGAATGTCATTCCACTTCCACAGCTGCAGCAACACCCCAAAGCAGAGCCATTCTTGCTGCATAGTTCAGTTCACTGGTGCTCAGCAGGTATTGGGAAAGAGGAAGAGAGGAAAACAGTCTCAGGAAAGCTGATGGCAGAATGAGAGGGATCAGAGGCTGAACTGAAAAATCTTCCTGCAAGAGCAGACCAGATGCCACTGAGACAGCTGAAGCAAAATTAAAAAAGGGAACTTCCCCGTCAAGTGAAACTAGCATCTTGAGCATTTCATAAAAAACTTTTCTGATTACTGTTTCTTTTGCCTCTACCAAACTGTGACAATTTGACCTGTAACAATCTTAATAACCTCACTTCTTTTTCCTCATGGCCAGGCTTATCATTCCAACTCTTAGCCTCCACTAATCTATTGTCCTTGATGTGTCTTGGCCTCTAGAACACTGCAACCTTTGCCATTAAACCAACAAGAATTACAGAAAAAAGGATGTACCCTGGTTCTGAAGCAATCCTTAAGAAGGGAAGACACTTCATTTGAGGAGCATTTTGCTTTTGCTTTCCTTATTATAGCAACATTGCTTCTCCACAGCATCCCCCATCAAATAATAATAACTCAGTAACCAAAAATCACAACAAAACACCCTTGAACAACAAGTCAAGTAGTTTCAAAATCCTTTGAATTTCATTGAAACAACCTGTCAGATTTTGGTCAAACACTAAAAGCCAAGGATGTACCTCTAAACTCCTAATGGAAAAAAGAAAATCAGTCATCTAGTCGTTCTCCCAGACAAATCTGAACTTAAAAATCATGACTGAGGGACATTCACAATTTGTTTTCTGGGCTGCTATTTCAAGCCAAACTCTGGAAATGCAAAGAGGCAACTCTTTGCTTTCTTTAGCATCTACACTTCCTAGAAAGTTTCATTTCCCCACAGGAACCCCCACACTGCTGTAGCTCACAGCAAAGAATGGAAAGTCTCAGCACAAAAACACAGGACACACACAGCCACACTTTTTTTTTTAATGGTGGGCTGTGACACAAACAACAGTGGTTCCCAGGAAATGGCTCTTCAGATCACATTAACTATGCTACACACTTCATTTCTCTCTATTATAGAAATATTCCTCAGCCAACCTACCACTAAGTGTCTTGTTTGCTTGAATCACTGACAGGCAGAGCACTTGCATTAATGTTCACCCTGGGTTTTTTTCACAGCCTACCCTTTTCACACCATTTCTGCTCTTAGGGTTTTTTAACCTTGCAAGATTAATTCCGTAAAATGATCAATGACGTTTATAATGTTTAAACAAGAAAGGAAGAGCGCCTTGATGCTTCTCTCTCTGTTTGTATTTTTGCAGCTTCAGTGGAAAATCTACAACAGGCTTTGTTTGCTAATTACTTTAATTTGCAGCTTGGAGAGAAGAAGGGTTAGCACCTATCAGATAAGCTTTACTCTAAACATGAAAGGAATCACATGGAAATCAAAGCAGCAGGCCCTAGATGAATGATTTCTCTGCATTTTATGAATCAGAGAACAGTTCAGCTATAAATTACATTTCCAGAACAAGAGGAACACACATATGTCCCAGCCTCTACCTGCAAAGGAAAACATGGGCTCACTGACACTGCCCCTCACTTTTGAAGAGTAGTTTACACCAGAAATAGCTTCAAAATGCAAAGCAAACAATTATTTTCTAGCACCCTCTTCTTTCAGTGACTTGTGCTGCCTGTTTTTATTTGGTTTCTGTGTGCTATCATCTACAAATATGTGTGTCTTAAAAAGGTCTTAAAATGGTGTTATTCCTGCCAAACTCACAAGCAACTGTTGTCAACCAGTCACACAGTGCCCATACCTCAGTTTTAGTTAATTAACACTTTCAGTGGAGTGAGAAAATAGATTATTCATTGATGCTAAGGAAAGAATAACCGGACTTTACTACTGACATAATAACAAGTTGTCTGCTGCTTGCTTACCAGCCACTTCTGTGTGGATTTTTTCATATTAACAGCTAAATGTTCGCAGAGAGAATGCTGAATGGAATGCCCCATTGTAAGTTAATGGGTCAGCTTCAGCATCTCTCAAGTTATGTGCCAGGTGCTCCTGTCCACCCCAAGGCACAGAGAGAGAGAGAGAGCAGAATGGACAGCACTGCTCCTCCACTGTGTCACTCACCCAGGTCACCTAGGTCTCTCATTCAGCCTCAGGCTTCACGGTGGGCACTGGTAATTTGTGGGCTCTAGACAGATGCAGAGACTTCAAGTAATGAGCTGCAGCACAAATGTCTCTCACTATAAATCAAGCAAAAAAAAAACCTAATTAAAACCGATCTAGAAAACTAAGCATGAAGTGAATGCACAACAGTACCTTCAGAGGAAACGCTGCTGCAACTTGGAAAATTTACTTTTTCCACTTTCTTTTAAAGCCATAATCCTGAAGTGCAAATATTACCTTGCCAGAGATAGCAGAGTTCAGATTATGAGATCCTGTCACACACAGGAGGAAGATGGGAATAGTCTAGTACCTAATGGAAAAAAAATACCAGTACTCCTGTTTCCAGTACATCAGAGAAGAGGAAATAATTTGATCTCTTTTTTTCATTTCACCTTCTTTAAAGCAGTCAATAGTTTAAATTTAGGATAATAAGCAAAGAGGAAGAAAAAGACAAAGATTGAAAGCTTTGCTGCTTTTGGACACGGATGTTATTCCAAGTCAACCCTAGAGCTGCCCATTAGGTTATGCGCTGCTTTCTCAATGCAGTATTTGTGTAGCAATTTAAGCTGGCCAGCAGAACACTTCAGTCTGTTACTAGATCTGGAATCTTCCCTTCTCTCTGCTTTTCCAGTTCCTGAAAAATCCAGTAGAAGATACCAGCGAGGAGCTCAGGTGCCTTTTATCTGGGCAGCCGGATTCCCAGGCGGGAGCACAAACCCAGCCACTCGCTGAGCTCTCGCTGCTTAGCTCAGTCTCCTCTGCCACCCGGTGGCTTCGTGCCCATCCTGCAACCTGGCCACAGCTTCTCCTCCAGGTAAAACTCGGCAGAGTTAACATATTTTCTCTGGACACCAAAGTCAACCCAGCAGAAAGCCAAAGCCTCCTATTCTCGTAACACAAAATAGCACTTTTGAAGGGTTTCTGATTTTCTTCGCCCTAAACAAAACTTTCCTCAAAACCCATCAAGTTCCAGTGATGAGTTCTACCTCATATTCAATATGAAAAGTCTAGTTAAAGTCTGAGGGTATAATCATAGCCTTGAGCATAACCACCAAGATTCTTCCATATCACCTAGATGTGTTTTAACCCTGAAACAAGAAAACCAGAGCCTTGAACTAATTGTTCAACAGTGGTAAGCAACAGAAATGCTTAACATTTAGGTTTGGTGTTGGCATTGCCTCGAGGGGTTTTGGTGGTTTGTTTGGTTTTTTGTTGGGTTTGGGTTTTGGGTTTTATTCATGAAAAGCATTAGAAGATATTACTTGCATCCAAAAGTGACTTGCAGTCTGTCAGATTCTTTGAGTTTTCAGTTTTCTTCTCCACCAGAAAATTGCCAGCCAGTAAATAAAGACAGCACCTTTGTCTGGGACTTAACTTGTACAACATTCTGATCATCTCAAGTAAGGCTGTACAGACATATACCCTATCAATTTTGGATTTGCTTGATTGTGTTTTATTCTCTTGGACGTGTCTCAGATCACAACAGATAATGCCTCTAATGTCAGGAAAGTGCTTTTGCAAGTAGAAAAACTCTGGCTGTAAATAACCAATTGTTAGGACCATCTGTACCAAGACAGATTGATGTAGTTTGTTCAAGAAACATTCCTTGTGGCAAAAAACAGTAATCTGGCCTGTACATTTAATTCATATATTCAAGGAAGCTTTAAATTCTCCATTTAAAGACTCCTTTTTAAGTTCCATTCGTTTCTATCTCACCCTCCAAATAAAACCCATTATTCCTGAAATGCTATTAATAAAGCCTCGTATTCTTACTTTCCCCATTGTAATTTTGAATGTTTTATACTAATGAAGTAGCTGCATTCATACAGATACAAACACAGTTTAATAGACCTACAGAGCCCTTGAAAATGGAAGTCAGGGAAAAGGCTCCACTTTAAATTAGCATGTTGCAAATTGTCAGTAAGATTAAAATGCATGTGTGGTGCTGAAAATTACCTTACTGCTTCATGAATGAGGAGTCAATCTGCCTAAACCCTAATGAGTAGCAAAGAGGCAGCAGAGAAACAAAGCAATTTTGTTGAGCACTATCTACCCTGGCTCTTAAATCAGCAAGTAACATGAACTGCTGCAATTCACACAGAATGAGGCAGAGCTGGCACATGAAGTTGTCCACCACCACCTAATCCCTATGCATATCCCAAACAGGAAATAAATTTCACTGCATATTGGTGAATTTTGTAACTATATAAAAGAACTGATTTCCTTCTGCCAACTACATTTTTAAAAGACCTTAAAGGAAAAAAACAACAAAACAAGCCATGTCAGGTGTTACACAATTTTTTTCTATCTTGTAAAGACTGTATTTGTATTTTGTAAAGACTCAAGGCAGATCTACCTTCCAGTTACACACAAGTTAACACCTATCAGTTACATTTGCAAAGAAATCAAGTTCCAACAGAAGAAACTTAGGTAGCACTAAGTAGTCATAATACACATATACATAATGCACATACCAACCTCATTAATATCATGCTCTGCCCATGTGTGTACTCTCTAAATCCATGTTTAGCAGGCAAGTTTAGCATGTACAATTATTCAAAAATAGTTTAAATTCAGTGTGTGGCAAATTGCTCAATTTTATACAAACATGACACTGTAGCCATGTTCCCATCTCTGCAGATGCAAATAAAGTGCAAGAGGACTTAATTTCTTTTTCCTATTTTCCATGCATTACCCATTCCTAATTTTAACTACTTTCAGAAGGTGCAAGATAAGGTCACTGAATAAAGTCAGCTTGGCTCTAGGAGCAAGAATACTAAAGGCCATGAATATGGCCCCTCTTATGCTGATGACACACACCATTTAGGGGAGTGCTGTTTTAAGAAAATTGTGATGTTTAATGTATCCAAGCGCCAAAAAACTAAAATCTCTGATGTGTAACTGATGTTCTCTGATGTATTAGGAGCTATAAGAAGATAATGCATTTCAGGATAATGACCATAGTTGTTCTGTGTTTCAGAAGGCCTCTGTTTCTTCAGCAAAGTAATTTTAATTCTGTGAAATAAAACCGGTTTAATTCCTTCTGTCATTAGGTCAGTATTTAAACTTTCTCTATACTGATATGAATACATTAGAACCAAGCTATTTGTTCAAAGTCTAAATGAAATCAAACAGCTTTTAATTTCTCTTACAGTTGAGTATAGCTTCATTTCTGTGAAGATTTTCTTGACCACTAAAACCAGATTAGTGGGTAACAGAAGCATTTTTGCAATAGGCCCCAATCCTTGATGAGGTCACCTTGTGAGAAAATCTAGTTTTATATCACCCTTGATTATTGTTCACTTTCCCAGTGGCAGGAAAGAGAGAGCCCTTTCTGACACCACTTCTGAGTTAACACTGACTCTGAATTTTGTTCTGGACATGGCCAAGTCACTCAAAAACAGGCACTTTTACTGCCTGAGATTTATCTTGCCATATATACCTGAGAAAACACTTTTTAAGTCTCAGAGAACCATCTGTAAGAGATGTTACAGTTATACTCTGTGACCTGGGCACAGGCCTGTTCCCAAATTGCTTAAGTGGTACACACTGTGTTTTGCCATGCTTTGCTTTGCCTTCTCAATTCTCAGCCATGAAGTATGATCAGGTACAAGGAATCTTCCATCTTCCCTGAAAGTTACTCATATCTTACAGCACCATCTGATCTCCTTTTCCTCTGGTCAACTGAAAGCTAAATTATGCCTGATTTTAGGCAACATTCAAAAAGTAACTCCATTTTCTCCCTTCCTAACTGTTCAACTGGTTAAACAGTTAAAACAATGCTGCTTACAATCTGTGACTACAGTTTCTAAGCAAGTATATGCTTAGGTGGGAGACAAAAATTATAGCAATCTTGATGTAAAAAGAACTAACCCAGGTTTTCAGGCAAGTAAGAACTCTCTGCCTCACAATTACTGTTTTAACCTCTCTTGCTACAAAAGAGTGAGCACAGAAGCATATCTGGGAAAGGGATTCATGCAAGGAAAATTGTATCAAATTTGAGAAAAGCTGAACTTCAGAAAAGCTACACCGCATTTCTTTCAGCTGGATCAATGAGGAGATTTTAATTGTCATGTTTGTTTACATAAGACTGTACAAGCTGCCAAGACCCATCAGCACTGGATGGAAAGCAACCAGCCACCCTTTCAGCTCCACATTGCTGACATATTTCACTTTGCCTCCTATAAAAGTGCTGGGCAGTCCTAGGGGCAAGAGCCTCTTTTCCCCTCCTACACACAAGATGTAACTCAGAAAACAAAAATACAATCTCAGAACCAAGCGAGTTTCAAATTAATGTTTTTTCCTTGTGAGGACCATTTTAAATGTCTGTACAGAAAAGGAGACAGTCCACCACTGCCTTCAAATTACAGAGCTTTATTCACAACCGTTGACATTGCTGTTATTTAAACTCAGATGGTTGTTAGAACATCAGGTCCAACGCTACATTTTTCCCTATACAGTATAAGTGGGATGACACATTAAAGTCATCATAGTGACTTTGCAGCTTCTACTTTTCCCATTGTTTTTCATACTGCTTTTATTCATGAAGTCTTTTATTTTAAACTTTCCCCAGGAATGAATACATTGTCTCTTTTAGAATTGTCTTTTCTTTTGAATCACTGGCAATTCTTATTTTTAAGGAGCAATATAAATTTGAGGATGAGTGTATTTACTGATATCCTTAATGCAGACAGCTTACAGTTTTTCTATCACATCTCCTTGCAGAGTTTTCAAAGCACAGTGTGTGGAACATTGTGAAGATCTATTTGCACGTCAAATAAGATACAAGTAAATTAAGGGTTTGCCTGGCATCATTACCAACACATGCTGTACAGTATATTGAACTAGCCTGACTCTACATGACCAGTGCTAGAAATTTTAGCATTTGTAGCTTGAAGTGCTGTAATCTGCCTAAAGAGCATCCCAGGTGTCAAGGTAGCTGCATTTGGATTACACAAATCTGTTACTCTTTCCAAAGAGAAAAGAAGAATGCATTGTCAGCTACATCACCACCAGGAAGGAACACTGGAACAGCAAACTTATATTTCACTCAGACTTTCAAAATCCTCTAGAAGTCTAAAAAATTTTTCTTCTATAAAACTTTCTACTGAAGAATTTCTCTGTTCTGCACCAGAACTGAGACCTACCCCCCTCTGTCATCAATTGCTGCCCCAGTAACCTTCAGAAGCGAGGACAAGTAGGATGCACTCAGCCAGAGTTTAAACAAGGAGGAATTAGAAACAGGATTTCCCTGTATCACAGCTGAATGCCCAGCACCTTGGACTATTGTAAATGAAGAGGAATTTTCTCCACCTCTGACTTCCAGAAAGCCTGCCTGGGATTTATGCAATCTTCAGAAAAAAAAAAAAAAAAAATCACTGAAAACAATTGATATGTAACAGGATACTGACTGGTGTGGCTATACTCCAACACTTCCACTAACAGATGGACTGGCAGCTCTTTGCTCCACAGTCCTGTTCCAAAGGTGTGCCATATGGGAAGAAAAAACTCTGAATAGAGGTGGGTACTACACACCCAGACCTAGTCCATCCCTTAAGCAATTTTCTGCACTCTTCAGTAAAAATACAGTAGTGAAACCCAATTTAATTTTTTTGGAATTTCCCATCTGTTTGAAAATTGGAATTTCCCCATTGGTTTGAAAGAAACTTGTCTGCCAAGGAAGGTGGGAAAATATGGCCCCCTTCCCTCCAAATTACTATAACTGGTGCTGGGCTGCTCATTCTCCTGCAGTAGCTGCAGCTCGACAGTTCCCCTCCCATCCCAAGAGCCAGCCTGAAGCTGAGCCCAGCCTCCTCGACCTCCCAACCAAAAATCTTGCTGTATCTCTGCTCTTCCCAAGGGAAAAGCCCCCAGCTAAGAGGTCCCAGCCAACTGCATCCCCTTTCCCTACCCTGACAACTTCTTTTGTCTCTCTTAAATTCCAGTCGATATTACCTGTTGGGCAACAGGTGGGAGAAAATTCACTGAGAGAAAGGGGGAAAAAAAAGAAATCCTAACTTCCAACACCATCTAAAAAAAAATAAAAAAATCTCTCTTTAATAAATCTTAACACCACTGCCACAGTTGAGGGCCTGACCATAGGCAGTGCTTTGCTACAGCAGATATGAAAATAAGCATTACAATACCTACAGGAGAGGTGTCCTTAAGTTGCCTTCTGACCACAATATCATTTAAGCCAAGTTTCACAGTTTTTGTGCTTGCTCCAAACTAAGCATTCTTCTACATTTTATACTCTTCAGAGGCATTCATATCCTTGTTTAAATTATGCTGAGAAACTCCAGTATTGCATGCATATAAATATTCAATAGTATATTTTATATATATATATATATATATATATATATATATATATATATATATATAATATTATAGTATAGTAACAGTCCTGCAGTTTTATTCAATACTGTATATTTTGAGCTTCTGCTTGTCATAGGCTGGCAATGTAATTTCAGTCTGAGCAGAAAGAACAATCAGTCTCACACTGGCTCTTTGTTATTTGTATTGACATAATGCTATTCATCCATCCCAAAGCAGTTTTCATCATCCACCCTGAAAAAAGCAGCCATTTAACTAGTCAAATTAAATAATTAAGATTTAAGATTGAAATTAAGATTTAATTTAAGAATCAAATTAAATAATTAAAAGAGCCCATCTTACACCAAAGCCATTTTGTTCCACCTCTGGGGCTGATGGTACAACCACACCACTTCAAGAAAACCAAGTGGGGGTGAGAAACTGTAAGGGAAAAAACCATGCAGACAGGCCAGTGTCAGCCAAGAGTAGAAAAAGCATCTTCTCTTTGCCAGAGAAGAGGAAAGAAAAACAAACTATCTTTCAGCTTAAATCAGGTATTTCTAGTAAATAAATATAAGCCAGAAATAATTAAATAGCAAGTTCATTTTAAAAATCAATGCAAGCCCCAAAGTTAGGAATTATATTCTCCAGTTATTATTGTCCTTACTTGGCTATTTCATACTAAGGCATCCTAAATTTCAAGGTTATGAGATGTCTCAGGTTCATATTAGACAGGCATCTTCTTACAATAGCCTGCTCAAAAATTGTAGTCTGTGTGAGGGAGAATTGCAGAGCACACATTTCATCCTCTCCAACAAAACAGCTCAGAAACCTGGTCTGCTGCTATGCAACTGGAACTTGTTAAAGAAAAAGAATCAGGGGATGGGGAGGGTCCAGAAACCTTAATAGAATAGGCTGTGCAAGCTGCACTTCTTGAGCCTGGGAAAGAAAGAATTCCAGGGGGACACAAAGCCTCCCAGAAACTACAGGGGTTTATTGAGAAGATGGATCTGGGCTCTGTACTGAGGTGTTCTGTGGAGGAAAAGGGACATAAATTAAAAAAAAAAAAACAACAACCTGCAACAGATTTTAAATAAAATAATTTTCACTATGGGAATAAATTAAGGAACAAATTACCTGGAGCTCTTGGAGGCTTTCAAGAAAAATCTGTGAGGCAAATCTATGAGGGCTCTGATGTGGATTTGGTGGATTTGGGCAGGAGACACCCAAGGGCCCTCCCAGCTGGGTTGTCCCTGTGATGTACTAAGTCCTTCCCAGAGCCAGGCAGAAGCCAGCCACTGGATGTCACCCTGCCCTCATCCAACACTGCTGCTCCCAGGGTACCATGGCAGTGGAAAGGCTTTCTTACAAGCTTTTCACTTAAGGTAATGACTTAAGAGTACTACACTTCTTCAAAGACATCCTTGCTGAAAAATACACAACAGCCTGTTTGTAAAACTTCTGAATCCTTGCCCGAGGTTGAAAATTTAACATGAAGTTCAGCCAAATAGACGCCATGAGTTAAGAGTGCATTTTGAGGCCAGATCAAGAATGCTTGACTTGATTTAAACACAACCTTGTTTAAATGTAAACCTGACATATGCATTCATGTGTGCATATATTTCCCCTATGCTGGGACAAAAAGAACTGAGAGATCTTATCCAGTGTACATATTACTGAAACAATATTGCTGAAACTACTGTGATTTCCATAAAGAAACAACAAGGACAGTAATCACTGTAGGGGGGGAAAAGAAAGATTCTAGAAAATCCAAAGCACCCTTCAATTCCTCCTGGCATAATATTGATTCTCCTCTCCTCCCGAAAGCCAGTTCCTGTTTATTTCATGGACACTGAGGGGTCTGAATGGTAACCTGTGTTCTTCTGGAAGTGAATTTCACCTAAGAAATGCAGGCAGCAGATACAAGTTCAGTGTCAAAGCTATTGATCTTTAACTGTCAATTTCACATTAACAGTGCTGTCATCTGCAAGCTCTCAAAAGTTCCCTACAGACATCCTGTGCTCTCCTGCCATTTCTCCCTTCCCCACTAATCCCAGATTTCATCATACAAGTCCAGGATCATTTTGCTTACCTTTAATTTAGTGCTGCTAAAATTGCCATACTTCCCTACATTTGTAAAGGGTAGAAACAGACTTTTCTCTAGATGCAAGAGAGTCTCATCTTTCCTCTTGTAGTAATTAGCATTAGCAATGGGAATTTTAAGTTAACCATTCTGAAAAAAACAAAGCACTGATTCAATTCACGTGAATAAATGATAATTGGGGCACGTAGTGCATCTTCTCTAGAGTAAGAAGATCAGGGCAGACTCAGCATCTCCACTCTTCTGAGCACACACACCATCCCTTGTGCAAAGAGAATCTACTCACATGCCTTTTCAGTAGAGCGTTTACACAGTTAGTGATTGCCATCAGATACACCACAAAGACATCAAGAACTGCTCCATTCCTTGTATAACATCCTGGCAGACTAATGGATAGAGTTACCATGCTCTATACAATTTAAAAACGTGATCCTGCCCAAAAGGTTTTCAGACTGCAGCATAGGTCATCAGTGTTTAGGTGATGACAGTTTTTACACAAGTACCTGTGACACTGTGCAGACAAAAGGTGCTATACAGCTACACTGGACTGGAGACCATCCAACAATTGACCATTAGAGATTGAATTCAGGAGACAAGAGGTTTTGCCACTACAGTGTTCCTTCACAGCCAGATGCTTTATGAATACCACAAAGTCAACCCTTATCTTACTTTCCTCAGATTTTTAAGTAGCAAAGGCAGACTCTGATACCCCCTTCAAGCTTGCTGAGTTATTTCCTTGTACATAAGAGGTCATTTTGAATAGGCTCTCTGCTGGTAGCCAGGGAAAAGGCAAAGAGGAATAAAAACACTGCCCACATTTTATCATGATTGCTGCAAAGAAGCACTAGCAAGCTGTTTTTCTGTGAGACACCAAACACTGCCCTTTGTGCAACACTGAAAAGGATAATATATGTGTACCTGCTCTCTGGTGTATGCATCCTGCAATGGAAGTTGTTTTGCTGTCCACATAGAGTACCCACATGTATATGAAGTACCCATAGCTCATACAAGCTCCTCATTCAAATGGCAACCCCTTCCAAAGAGAGCCCATCTTACACCAATACTGGGCTTTGCAGGTGCAAGGCCATGAAAGCAAGGCAAAAACATTGCCAGTGGCTTGGAAGAAAGTTACAGAGCTGTGAGCAAGAAACTGAATCTCGATTTGCAGATGGCAGGCTGTGGTGCAACACTAACTCTATCTGAAACAGCTCCTTTAAGGGATATCTCTGGAGCAGGCAGCACACAAATAGCTCAAGATGTGCTATAAACTATTTTAAGTGTGAACAAAGAGTCTGATCCTTAAAGTCACATTTGCAAAATAAGCTGAGATCAGTAGATGTCTCTGTATCACCCGTTGTTTTCATCGCAATGTTTCTGCAGAGCAAGAATGTGCAGAAGGGAGGGTGAAAGGACTGGAAATCTGTGTCACTGGCTTTACAGAAGCCTATGTCACTGACTTCCAATTAAAGCTCAGCATTGCAGCCCAACAATGTCCCATTCTTGACACTGACTCAGCCTTCAGGCTAAGACATTGCCTTAACATACCTCTACTTCCAGTTCAGCTTGCCATGCAGCAGACTTGCTGTCTTAGGACTGAGAAAAGAACTTAAAATGTATTATAGTAGTTCTTTCAAGCTCTTTGACTGATCAATTTCTGCAACACTTCTGGGCTAAATTCAGAATAACCTAATGTAGTGCCAAGAAAACCAGCCACTTAACCAAGATGTGCATTTCTTCAAATAAAGCTTGTCTGGTGCAAATCCTTGCAGCTATTAACATGACACAAAATTCTTTCTTTCATTTATTTCCACTGTGTTAATGAAACCCATCTAATAATCTGGACTTAGGTAAGCTCTAGGTATGATTTCAAGGCTGAAATGCTAATTGTATTTTTCCATACACTGCAAAACAGAATACAGCTAAAAATATTGAAATGGATGAAGGCAAGTACTTTAAACCTAACATTCCATTTGGTTTTAAGCACAGAAAGAAGCTACCAGTAACTGTTGTAAGCCAAACCATGCTGGCCTCTGAGAAAGAACCCTCCTCTTCCACTCCTCTGTGAAGGGTTTCAGGGGTTTAATAAAGATACTATGTTTTTGGAGTAAAATGCACTATTGTGCATTATCAGGGACAAACCTGATTTCATTCAGAAATGCAGCCCACTTACTCACAGAATGCCAATGTATTTCCAAAACCCTGTTAACTCAGTTTTTTGACACACCATTAGCTTTGTAATGAGAAAGCAAGCATGGTCTCACAGTAATTACAAGTTCTGTATGACAGTGTCTATCTATATACACAATTAAAAGAACTAAATGCATTAGTACTTCACTGAAGTTTACAGCACAAAATCCAGGCTATAATATCTAAAAAAGAAAGCTTTGGGTAAAACTTACATGACCTTAAAGGAATACTATTCAAATAAAAAGGATCAAGTCTTTATTGCAACATTTACAATGTCTGCTGTATCAGTTGTATCAATGTTAGGGATTTTATTGAGGTTATTTGCCTGTATAAAGGCCCAAAGATTGGATTCCTGAGCATCTGTGATATGCTACAATCAACTGCCACAATAATGATTTAATTTTACAGCAAATTAGCATTACATAGCCAAGTACAATTATGCAGCCAGCTGGGCATTTGTAAATTCCTTACCCTTGTAGGAACAGTCTTATTTGCTTCTTGATAGACATGTTGTTCTGACACTAAACTGCTAGAGAAATAACCAGCTGTCCCCATATGGCCTTCATACTGTTCTCCATAAACCTTCAAGCAAGGAGATGTATAATTAGATACCTTAAAACAATCCTCATCTGCTTTGAGCTGGTTTATCACTTAGTCAAAAGGAGTTACCACTAGTGCTCTTAATCTGGTTTTTACATTTCCTAGGTTCCAACCAGCTGGCACATGAAACAAACCATTGAAAGAAGTTCTGATCTAGGCACACATTTTTTGAGTAAATGAATACTGCTTATATTTTATCTGGTGCTTTTTTGTAAACACAGCTAATCTTTTTATTTGCTTCCCTTAAATTTAAGACTTAAAAGGCTCCTGTGATAAAAGCTTTCTCTTCCACTGTTTTCATAAACAGCCACAGAAATAAACTGTGGAGCCATTCTGTAAAGGTTCACTTCATAATTACCATATAGCTATTGAAGATATTTCACTTAAAAGAAGAAAAATATTAAACTCCTTCAAGTCTCCTCAACCAGTTTAAACATTCACTTTTAAAACTAAGTTGCTGCTTTAAGCACCACAATAGCTCAGCATTAGCATCCATTTCTTGACAGCAATGTGTGTTAATCTAGTTTGTTCATATACACAAGGATCAACTCTTATACTTGCAGGCCAGAACTCTCCAGAGCCTTTTTCATTCATTAGTTTTGAGTAAACATAAATCAATTGGCCCTTCTTAATATTAATGAGTCTGCAGTCTGAAGCATTATAATCCTCTTCTGCTCTGGCAAGGTAATTGGTGTCTGTGGGAAAAGGAACAAAAGAATGAGTTAGATGAATTCAAATACACACATACTTTTACAGAAATATAAATACATGTGGCCTTGTAGTAAAACTATTCCTACATATAAAAGTAGGTTATCTTGAAAGAGCTAAAGCCTTCAAGAATTAGTTCTGCCATTTTTCTATCCTCCAGTAACCAAAATAACAGCTTCAGAAGCAATTTCAGCACTGAAAGTTAAAAGCCCTATCTACACTTTTCACTTAAGTGAAAAATGTCCCTTTAAAAACCCCATTTTTTGATAAAACTGCATGTGACATTCTACATAGCCACTTGACAAGACAAATATATGACAGAGCTAAGCAAGCAAAGTAGTTTTCCCTTCACCCTCACCATTATTTTTAAAACTATTTTGTCCTCAAAGTTAAAGCAAATTTACTTACACAGTACATCATCAGTACACAGCTACTTGCTGCTAAGCTTCTCCATAAAAATTCCAGTTGCAAGAGGAAACATTAACCTGAGATACAAAAGCAAGATCATCAAATAAACACTTTGTGTCATTTTTCTTCGCTGCAGCACTTGCTGAGCGTGTGCCAGGTCCATCTTTTATGGAAGAGGGAGACACCTGGACAAACACAGCAGGCTAGTAGGAAGGGGCTGTGGCAACATTCCATCTCACCAGAGGAGCCATAGGCAGAGAGAAAACCTCAGGGCCAACTCATAAAGCTGAATCCCATCCCAAAGCCATTCTGTGTTAACATTTTTATCACCAACTGTACTATTTAAACATGCTAAGCCCTCCCAGAGTTGTCCATAGCCTGAACAGTACTTCAAGCAAAGTCTGAGAATGAAAATTAAGTCAGACCCTGGTAAGAAGCAAATGAAATGACATTCTTCTTAATCCTCCTGTCCTTAATTTTCACAAATGCTCACTGACAAGTACAATCTTCCCTGGACCAAAAACCCTCAGTGCCAGATTCCCCTGTTCCTGTCCACAGAAAGGTCCTACTGGCACAATAGCAGATGGATGCAACGTAAACAAACGATTAGGGAGCTCCAAGGCAGTAAAAAGGCTTTTCAAAACAGCAATTAAAATTTGAAATCTAAGAGTTCAAGCACTTCATACTTGCACAGGCAAGATCTCTTCCACAGGGAGATGCAGTCAGAGCAGAACACAGAGGTCATGCCAGGACAGCAACCATTTCACTTCTCTTTACCTAGCTGAACTCTGCTGAGGGTTTGCAGGTCCAAACAGTGCCACAGGCTGACTTACAAGGTCCTCTTTACAACCTCTTTACAACAGCACAGCTGTCAGGCTACAGCAGGCTGGTCTGAATTAGCACTTAGAAATAACCAAGGGCAAGTCTGGAAATTCCTGAATTGCACTCCAGTGAACCAGTTTCCTGATTCATGAGGAGGTCTGAAGAGCTGCTGGCTGCACCAGCTTTCAGTTCCCAGAGAGAAGAGCAGAAATTGTCAGCTGTCATCAAAAATCCCACACTCTTTCAAAAGAAAGTGCATCATGCAACTTCTAGCATCACCTTCCAATAACAGCTGATTTCACCACATTCTCCTCTAGCCTTCCAGCCCATTACTCCTTCCTCCAACCTCCTCTGCAGACAGCTCCAAACCCTTTACGTTAATAAAGGTGAAAAGCAATGGTAGTCATGTGCACACAAACTAGTGGGATGAAATGACAGCATAATTATTACCTATAAATTTATGACTGCAGGAGCAAAAATCCAAGGTTATGATGGAGTAACTCTCATTTTTGCTGTTACAGGCACATTGAAACAATTTTCATTTGCAAGTATTAGAATACCTGTGAAATCACACATACACTCAATCTTCAAAAAGAATGAAAAAATACATAAATGGAGATAGGAGAGTAATTGAGATGACTGTGAAAGAGGCATTGTTTTGCAATGTACTCTGGGAGCAGGTGAAACTTCGATTTTCCATGTCCTGTGCAAAAAAAGGTGGCTCATGTTGCAGATACAAAACACTCCAACTTTCTAAAGTGATTTTTTTTTCCAAAATATTTGGAACAGCTACAACTCATAATAATATATCTGATTACTTCACTGCATCCAGTGTATTTCGTGCCACACAAAACCTATGAAGCTTTTAACAAATGAGAAAAAATAGAGTAAATCAAACCTGAAACACCCAGAAGCATTAGGACATGTATTTTGGAAAAGCCTGGCTAAAAACCAGAATTTTTTATGTTTCCTTTAGGGACTTGCTTCTACTGTCAGCCAGCAAGACAAAACTGAATTGAATCACATTACTGCCAAACTGTAATCAATTTCTAACTATACCTGGGGAAAAAATCCATTAATGATAAGCTGTATTTCCTAAGTGAAAAACAGCTGTCCCCTTGATAATGAGGTTGAATGCTGTATTTATTCTGAATATGCTGGCATTCAGCATTCCTGATCATACTTTTTGCTCTGGAAAGACAGCTAGTTTTAGCACTTAGTTCTGAGAAATAAGGTTCACCTTAGAAGTTCTTAGACTGAATAAAGCACTCCAAGGCTAATGAATAATGAGACAGACTTGAGGAAAAAACACAGCTTGAAAACAGCGTATTTATATTTTATTTTATAAAAATTAGTATTTCAACAGAAAAAGTTGCTATCCAGGTGATCTGTGGAAATCCTGTGTGCCCTGGTCATTGTGGCAATTCTATTTGAGTCTTATGTGTTCTGCAGAGAACATCAAACATGCTAGCTGACTGGAGTATCAGTGTTTAAAAAACAAACACCTATTCACACAAGTCCTTTACAGGAAGAGTATAGTTATTTCTTCGCATAAGTGATTTTCATGGCATGAGATGGAGTGATCTTGAATCCTTGGAGAGCATCTCGAGCAGCCCCTGCTTGATTCTCATTCTCAAACTCCACGAATGCGATGTCATGGCGCCCTGGAACTAAGCGTACTTCTTTGAATCCAGGAAACCTTTAAAATAAGATGAGAGTCAACAAATACTTCTTAGCTCAATAATACATCTCTCTTCAGTAGCTTCTTATCAGAAGCATCTACTACTGCAACAGTTATTTCTAATGAAAGATTTAAATTGCAGGATTTTACACATTCTATCCTTAGAACTATGCCTCAATTAAGCAATTTTATGTGGAAGCAGTTTAATCAGTGCTGTACACATAGAGAAGCAATCTAACTAGTTTTAAAACTGCTCCTGCCGTCCTAAAGACTATAATATTACAGTCTCCAGATTAAATCCAATGCAAATTGATAGCAGATAAATTACACAATCAAAACCAGCTACAAAAAAGATGAGATTTGCTTTCTGGACTAAGTCATCAGAACTGACATCTGTTACCTTGGCAGTAAGACAAACAACTGAAATACCTTCAAAAGAAACTCTTCTAAAAGAAGAGCTTGCCAACTGAGAAAACACACACAGGTTACAGAAGAATTCAAAGGAGAAATCATTTCTGTTCAAAACTTACTGATTAAATAACATGGACAGCATCATCTCATTTGTTTCCTCAGGCAAATTATTAAGGAAAAGGATGTAGTTTGGTGGGTTGTCAGGCACCTGCAACAACAGAAGATCAAAGCTCAGAAGACTATACATAGTTGCATACATTTCCTTTGCATCTCTCTGCATGATTATTGCAACCGAGACTCACATTTCTTTAGTTTTGCTCACAACATTCTATCTGGGCTTCACCACACTTTTATCAATATGCAGACAGAGCCCCTTCGTTCTTTTACACAGATATACTAATTTGGAGAGGTTCTTACTTCCACAAAAATCACAACACCATACTGTCTTAGATGTCACATTTCAACTCAGCTAGTCAAGGGCTGACACTGCAACACTCTCTGCACCCAGATGCCAAAGCAGTGTCTGCAGTGCTGTCCAAGACACCTTATGGCAGTGGTATGTAAAAGACTCACATCTTTCTGGAAAGCAGTGGGAAGCCAATCCCTGTTTACCTGCAGTACTACCAAAATACTGAGTATGTCTGGGCAATCAAAACTTACAAAACCCACATGGTTTTATTACAGAGCTCAATTAAAATTTCTTAATTAGAAAATCCTTTAGATTTAGAGCTTTAGTTTTTTTAACAGATTTGCCTGCTAGAATGAATTTGTAGCCACCCACCACAGACAAGGCTGAGTAGTCATTTGCTGATACTGGTATCTTCAAATCATCTAGTACATTATAAAATTAAAAACAAAATGGACATCCCAACTTCAACCGTCCTCAAAGCAGTGCCAAATAAAAAGCCTTAGCAGAACAATCTCTTTCTACTGTTGGAAATATTCCAGGTAGTACCATCAGAAAATAAACTTCTGAAGTTCAAAGAAATACTCAAACACTCAGCATTGTGCTTTGATGCAAACTGATAGACATGTATTGTGCCTGAAAATCCAGGGAGCAAGACCCCTTGCCCTGTTGATTATGTATGCAATGGCAATACTCAAGAAAGATGCAGGCCAGGGCAAGCAAATATATTCTTCTATGGTACTTGTTCTCCTGCAAATCCTGGCTCTTTACCACTTCTAACATGAATCATTTAGAAGGTCACTGAGCAGACAAGATGAATGAAGTGCAGGGAGTTGTTCCTACATCTCCACACTTTCCAATTCTTTGGAAAATAAAGACACTTGTGAGAGAAAAAGCAAAAGTGAGCAGAGAACCCCCGAACTCCTGAAATAAAGCTTTTAGGCAGATATTTTGGTATCCTGTGTTGTCATCCTTTTACTTATCTGCTGCTAGAATAAAGTAAGCTAAAGGGAACTTATTAGCAATAAAAAAAATTAAGAATCCTTCAACTGATACTAAGCACAGTCCAAATTTAAGAATCCTGTATTATTTGGTAATAGTGCTGTTTTCTGTATAGTGATGAGAAACTGCAGATTCTCATTTCTTGTCAACCAGATATAGTAAGAAATTAATTTGTTTTGTTTTCTGTGTCACGTACCTGTTAGACAAATGTCTCATAGGACAAAAACAAAGCTCCTCAAGTTTCCACATGTAACAAATTATTATTCATAGAGAATATAAACATTCATGCTTTTAGTGATAAAAATAAAAACATTACCTGATTCTGTGGTGTAGTACCTGGGGCATTGGCTGCATTCTGTGTTGCTCCCTAGCAAATAAGTACAAAATAGTTTTACAAAGATGTTTCATTAGAAATAAACATGTCACCATGTTTCTCTACAATTCAAGACGTATGTTAAGGGTTTTTTGAGCTGGAATACAAGGAACATTTGGTGCCTATGAGATACTTCTAAAAGGGAACAAAGCATGTGAATTTTGCTTAGCTCCAAAACCAGGCAATCAAAAGAAATAATGTCAGTACTATCTGATCAATCTAATGGCTGAGTGAAGTACTTCTCCACATTTCAGGATTTAATTTAATAGACAGAGAGGAAGTAGTTTTGAAAATGAAGGCCTAGACAGGTATCCTGGCTTCACCTGGGACAGAATTAATTTTCTCCTTAGTACAGTGTGTTTTGAATGCAGAATGAGAGTAACACTGATAACAAACGGATGTTTTGGTTGTGATAGGTAGTGTTTGCTCACATCAAGGACTTGCAGTTTCCCATGCTCTGCTAGTGAGCAGGTGCCCAAGAAGCCAGGAGGGAGCCAGGACAGCTGACCAGAACTGGACAAGGGATATTCCACATTACAGAATATCATGTCCAATATAAAAACTGGGGGGATCTGGTCAGGTGCCTTGATGTTTTCTGCTATACTTCAACACAAAAACTCCTAAATGTTACTTTAGGCAGGCCAACCCTTAGTGGAGATAAATTCCAACCTAACTCCTGTTAATCCAACATCAAACATCTAATATCTAACATAAATTAATGAATTGTCTTGTTCTCATTTACCATTCTTCTGTCCTCATTGGGCAACATGGCATTAAAACACTGAAGAGAAAAGCTGGTTGAGCACTTGAAGCCAGTACTAAAGATAAGCACACTCTTCTTTTTTTTCCTATTCTTAAAAGAGGCTAGTTTCTACTTCGGTTTGTTGTACCTTTGCCCTACATCTATATTATCATCTGGTAATAGCATGAGGAAAAGAAAAAGAACAGCAAAGACTGCATAACCAGCCCCCTCTCCTTCAACTTCTAGTAAATGCTCAAGAGCTCTAGATAATCAACAGACCCCAATTCAGGAAACTGAAACATAAAAAAGACAACATCAAGTCCTATAAAATTACTTAGAATAGCTTTTGTGTGGGGGTATTTTTATTGTTGTTGTTGTTGTTTTGTTTTGATTTGGGGTTTTTTTGTTTGTTTTGTGTTGTTTTGTTTTCATTTTTTCTAAACAGAGAAGCAGCTTACCTGGATAACCTTTTTATTTGGTGCGTTTGCTGACTGCTCCAGAGTTTTGGCTTTCTTCTTTTCCTTTCTTTTTTCCTTATCAGCAAAAGTCCCACGCATTTTAGAGATGATATCAGAGTCTGTTTTTGCATACTGAATACGCTTTTTAAAAGAAAAATGAAAACAGAGTATATTCTGCAGTTAATAATACTGAATATTTTGCACCACTTTCATTAACTGTGTATTTGCACTTTTTTTTGCAGGAATCTTTTATATTAAGAACATTGTTATAAAGCGTAGGTACACTTACAGAGTAACCAATTCTCATAGTTACTTCTGAACACAATTACAAAAGTCTAAAAAAACCACCCTAATATGGAAGTTACTAACTTTAGCTCATTGAAATCAGAACTCCATTTATCTAACAACATCCTCCTAACATCTGTCAAGGTAGCACCTACAGAGAGATACATTTGAGCTACACAGAGGAGATTTGAGAAAATTTGCACTAGCTTCTATTAAAACTGTGAGTTTTCAATTCCATTTTGGGGAGATAAAATTTGACAGTGTTTTTTCAGATCTCTGCAGAAATGTAAATTCAGCAAAACTCAAACTTCTTAAACAGAAAAGACAGTTATCCACCTTAATCCCAACAGGATTGCATAAATGCCGCTGTTCTTTTGACAAAAGCCCCCACAGCTGAAGGTTGAGTGTATGCAGGTATAACTATACCAGTGTGCAACATTGCTATTTATGAACGCAATCCCATTGTTTTTCCTATCAGAGACTACCTTAATACAAAACTACACAGCAGCTTAAGATTTTTTTAATGCTTTTTTTTAGTGCTTAGAGTACACAGGCTGCAGGCAATGTTCAAAGAGGGAAGTACATTTGAAAGCTTATGAAGCCTTAATCTTTTTATTTCTTATTGAGTTGTACTGAGCACAAAACTCCTTAAGGATAAATGCCAGACTGAGCTTGCAAAATTCTGTGGTAAGAATTTAATTAGAGATTCTGAAGGTGTTAAGGCAAATAGCTTGTGGCTCAGCAGCACAACTGCTCTCTTCAGTGCTCAAAGCCATGAGCTGAGAGCCAGCAGTAATGTACCCACCCATTGCTGAAGTCGTGGGCCATTTGCATGTATCATTACACCTCACCAACAGTTGCAGAATTAAGAGATGCCTAATTATCCAAGCAGGCAAGAACAAGGCATGTCAGTTATGCTATCCTGCATGTTATGAAGTACATTACTAAACCATGTTCTATTAGCCAGCACTGTATTTGTTTCACTCTAGTGATACTGAAGTAGCTGCTTGGTTTGGTGATCTACAGTCAAGCAGAACTAGCCATCAATTTAAAAAAAAAAATCACTGGTCACGTCTGGAAAGCAAACTGGAGGTCTTCACCCTCCTCACTGTTACCTCAAAAAGGAAGCATCACATTCTAGCTATTCATTACAAATCTAAGAGTAGTTTATGTTACTCTACATAAAGCAACTGAAAACTAATCTAATTTCAATAATAAAACAGAATTAATTTAACCAGTTCAATGGAAGGCATGATGAGTAAAATGAAAGTATTTAAGATCTTAAAAACTTTAACCCAGCACAGAAAAACATAAAGCCCCCCATTAAGAAATCTGAACATTAAGTTCAGAGTGTGTGTGTTATAACTGCAGTCTCTTCAGCATCCCTCCAGCTTGCACAACACTGTATCACACCATCAGGGCATTTTTTCTTCTTTACAAGGTAACAAAGTAACTTACCATCGGTTTCCCATAAAACGGAAAACCTTGTAGCTGCCTCAAAGCATTGGTAGATGATCCAAGTTCTTTAAATATAACAAATGCCTGTCCTCTCATCTTCATGGTCTTTAAAGCCACAATGTCGACCACATGGCCAAACTGTGAGAATAACGCATACAGGGACCTCTTCAGCTCTGGGGACCGAAGGAGAAAACAAATTTTAACAGGCTACATGCAAATTTTCACTTCTACTGAGTCTTCTATCTTTGGAAACAAGGTTTTTTACAAGCTTTAGTTGACACAGTGAGTACCTGAGTTTGTCAAAACTGCTGCATCAGTACAAGTTCATTTGTTCAGGTTTTGTAAGAGGGTGTACAACATTTGGTCTCAAACCTCAGGGATTCAGGTAGGGAAGACATTCTAGTGCCATCCATTCTACCATTCCAAGGGAGTCACAGTTACATAAGGGTATGTAAAATCATATTTTCATACATGTATAAACACACACAGTCCCTCACACAATCAAGTATGATGATGACAGCCATCTCAGACCGATCAGAAAATCAAAACTGAAACAAGCAGCAGTAAAGAGATGTGATGTAAAACAAGAATGCAGCAAAATAGCAACTACCTAAAGGTTAAAGTTGGAAATTTTGGTTGTAACTGTTTAATCAATTTTTGCATTCACATTAAGTATTTTGTCATATCCTGGATCCAAATTATTTTTGCATGAGACTACTGCAGCTTACAGCAGTATTGGATTTACTTTAATTATTTACAATCACCTGAATATATGCCAAATTAAACCTTAGTCCAATCCAAATCAAGCTAAATAAATAATCTGTACTGTGTAATCATTCTAAGACAAAAACCTTATATTTGAACTATTTTAGCAATGTAAGAGCGCTGCCTCTTCTTTATTGCTGTTGAGATTTGGTGATACCAGTCCACTGTCACTTTCTCCAACTTTTCTCCACCTGCTCCTGACTAACTAGAGTGTGGTGGTTTTTTTATTAAAAAAAAGGTTTTCTCTCAAAACACTTTCCCTAAAAATTACCCTATCACCTGTATTAAAATAGGAAGTAATTTGTAATCTTAACAGGTACTTTAATACCCTATATTTAAGCCAAGGTAATCCTATGAGATGTAACAAGACCAAGTGCAAAGTGTTAAACCTGGGCAACATCCAGCATCAATCAATCAATCCAGGCTGGGGGATAGACAGATGGACAGCAGCACTGGGGAGAAAGACTTGGGGTGATGGTGGAGAAGGGGCTGGACATGAGCTGCACATGTGTAATCACAGCCCAGAAACCAACCATGTCCTGGGCTGCATCCAAAGCAGGGTGGGCAGCGCCCTGCGAGGGATGGGACTCTGCCCCACTCAGGTGAGAGCCCACCTGCAAGGCTGCATCCAGATCTGGGATCCAGCACAGAAGGACATGGACCTGTTGATGCAAGTCCAGGAGGCCACCGAGTTGATTAGAGAGATGGAGCACCTCTCCTATGAGGAAAGGCTGAGAGATTTGGGGGTGTTCAGCCTGGAAAAGAGAAGGCTTAGGAGTAATCTAAGTGTTGCCTTCCAGTACCTGAAGGGAGCCTACAAGATGGAGAGAAACTATTTACAATGGCTTGGAGTGACAGGAAGAGAAGTAATAGCTTCAAACTGAGAGGAGGCTTAGATGTGATATTGGGAAAATATTTTTTACTGTTGGGCTGGTAAGGCACAGGGAGAGGTTGCCCACAGAGGTTGAGGATTCCCCATCCCTGAAAATGTTCAAGACTGGCCTGCAGGGAGATCTGAGCAGCCTGATCTAGCGGGAGGCACGTTTGTTTGCTTTAGCTCCCGTTTCATTTCGAGACTTTTGCCTAGAACTCGGCTCATGACCGCCTCCCGCTCGGAGACCTCCGGGAGCTCCTAAAAGCCCCTTTGTAAGACAAGTGCCGCATGCACTGCATGACCAGGCCTCACCGGACAACCTCCCCGTTCCAGAGGAGATCGGCAGCCATCCCTACCTTCCTTCTTGATCTTGTCGTTGATGTTGTTGATGTAGATGGTGTGGTTCGGCCTGATGTCCATTCTCGGCGGCACCTATGAAGCTGCCTGCGGGCAGAACACACAGGGGAGGCGTTAGCGGCGGCCGGGGCGCTGCCAACGCCGGCGGCACCTCACGGCCCCGGGCAGTGGCACCACGAGCCTGGGGGCGGCCTGTCCGTCCGTATGTCTGCCCGCCCGCGGGCCGCACACCCGCCCCGCTCCTCCCTTTCCGGGGCTGCAACGGCGGGACAAGAACTGCAGGGAAGGAACCCCGAGGCAGCCCCTCCTTGCACCCCCCTGCATCCTGGCGCCTGGACCGCGGATCCCAGGCCCCCTCACCTCACCTCCCCTCTCCTGCCCGTCCTCAGGTCTCGATGGCAGCCTGTCCGTCCCGCCCTGCCGGGACGCAGCGCAGGCAGCAAAGCCGCTCCCAGAGCAGTGGATGCGCCGAGCGCCGATAGCGCCGATGGGGAGCGGCGGGATGAGCGGTAAAACGGGATAAAAACCAGATAGGGATAAAAAGGGACAAAAGTTTGTTGTCGGTCGAAATGGGCATTTCTTGCCTCAGGGTTTGGCTCTGTCCTAGCCTAATAGAACGATAAGTAAAGATAAGTGCGGTGGGATTTTTATGTTTTTTTTTTTTGTTGTTCTGTTGGTTGTCCTCTGGGGCTGTTTTGTTTGGTTGGTTTTGGGTTTTTTTGTTTTTTGGGTTTTTTTTTGTTTGTTTTGGGGTTTTTTTTGTTTTGGGGTGTTTGTTTTGTTTTGTTTTTTGGGGTTTTTTTTTTGTTTGGGTTTTTTGTTGTTGTTTGGTTTTTTGTTTGTTTTTGTTTTGTTTGTTTGTTGGGGTTTTGTTGTTGTTTCATTTTGTTTTTTGTCTCCGCAGCACCTAGAGCAGCAGCTCTAGGAAAGCACGGAATGGTTCGGGTTGTAAAAATAAAACCACCCTGCCGTGGACATGGACACCTGGCACCAGACTGGGTTGCTCCAAGCCCGATCCATCCTGGCCGTGAGCACCCATGGCACAGCTTCTCTGGGCAACTGTGCCAGAGCCTCACCACCCTCACAGTGAAGTATTTCTGCACAGTGTCTGGTCTCAATCTGCTCTCTTTCATTCTGAATCCATCCCCCCTTGTCCTGTCACTCCATAACCTTGTAAACCATTGCTCTCCAGATTCCCCCTTATTTATGATGCCTTATTTATTAGGACCTCCCCTTATAAATTAGGCCCTTTCCGAAAGGCCACAATTAGGTCGCACCAGAGCCTCCTCCTCTCCAAGCTAAACAATCCCAATTCCCCCAGTCTCTCCTCGTAGCAGAGGACCTCCATCCTGCAAAACACCTTTGTGTCCCTACCCTGGACTGTCCCTGCAAGTCCTTCTTGTGCTGGGGATCACAGAGCTGGATGCAGCGCTGCAGGTGGGAGAATGCAGAAACTTCAAAATGTCTGTAAACAATCAGTAGGTAATATTTCTTTTCAAATTCCAATATTAAAAAGGCAGTCTCTTTTTTTTTAATGTAATTTCTTGAAGGTACTTTGAAAATCCCTGCAGTAGTGCTGCCTCAGAACAAATAAACAGGGCAGAGGTTGCAGCCCTTGAATTTTTGGAATAATTTTGCAGGCTGTGTGCCTTCATTTCCATGAATTATTAGGCAGGCTTTTTCAGAAACAATTTGAAGTTGCTACGGTTTACATATAAAAAAGGAGCTCTTGCAGGGGAACTACTTCATAATCAGTGAAGTAGTTTTTGCTTAAGCTATAAATTATTTTGGGGCAGGCCATTGTTTTGTAAAGAAGCAGGAATATTAGGTAGAGTTCTTGGTTCAATAATAATTCTGGGAAAAAAACATTACTCCAGATTCCAGAGCATGTAGGAAGTATATAAAGAAAAACATAGATTAAAGGGAGTCAAAAACAAAAGCCAAAGGCTTTGTTGACTGAGGTGTCATTCACTGGGGGAAGCAAACAGCGTGTTCTGCAGTTGCCTACAGCAGACCATGGTGTGGGAAATGCTGTGCCAGTGGATGCCATATGGAATGCATATATGTGACAAATTCAGAACATGACAGGCAGCAGTTCTGGTCAAGTTTTAGGGTTGTATTTATCTTTCTTTGTTTATTGTCTTAGAGTTAGTTGTTAAGATGAAGTAAAGCTTTGAAATCCAAGCCTGAACAATACATTAAAATTCTTTTTCAGAAAGGCTGGCTGTACTGTTTTATACCTACATCAGCACTACAATCCAGGTAACTTTACAATTTAGTATAAATGTTCAAAACTGCTTATTTGTTATTGAGTCAATGCAGATAAAGGAATTGGACTCACAGAATCAAAAGCCTTGACATTTTATAAATTGTTTTTAAAATGAAGTCCTTCAACTGTCCATAGAGAAGACACTAAAAAACAAATACAAAAAAACCCCTGTCAACCTGACACAATGTAAGGAAGGATTCATGGCTTCTATATTTCATCCAGCACAGCATGCCACACTTATACTTGCTCAGAGTCACTTTAAGGACAGCTGATTTACTCTTCCAGAATTTGAATGCAATAAGGCAGAAAAAAATGCATCTTTCCTGCTCCTCAGATGGGATTTCATGTCTGCCTGCCAGTTCAATAAAAGTGACATTCATTCCTCAAGTTGGCTTCCTCCTCACTTCTCTAAGGTTTATTTGAATTACTTCTGTTTCCTTGATCCCCAAACAGAGGTACAGAGCTGTTATATTCACTAAAATGGTCATTTATGTTGTTTATTTAAAAGTCCCTGAATGCTTGAAGTACTGTAAAAATTACTTCTAATTTCTTAGAGTACCTGCAGCACCTTAATAACCAATTACGATCCATCACCAAAGTGTGGGAACACACTTTCAGCTTGGACAGTACTTGCTTCATCAGAGGTTGCCAAACAGCTCTGGAGATACAAATCAAAGGGCAAAGGGTTCTTTAAAGTATCTTTTCAGCCACCATTTCTCCCATCCTGCCCTTTGCTTAAGGTCAAGGGAAACCCAGGATTTCATTGCTATTGCTGCTGTTTATTATGAAAACTATAATAAAAAGAAAGGGCTTTTTTTTCTTCATCTTACTTTTCTAAATTCAACAAAATTCTCTGAGGTGCAAATAACCAAGAGCTGTGTGTGGTGGAAGCTTGATAGCTTTGTGCCCTCATGGCCTTGATTGGGTCCAAACAAGGTGATGCTTCACAGTTTTCACAGCTGTTATTTCCTGTAGGAAGACGGTGAGATAAGCAAAGTTACTCTAGTATATAGAAATACTTTCATCTCAATTAAACCCATGTGCTAGAAAGGAACATAATTGCAAATGTTTTGTGACCTGGCTGGATTTGACTGCAGTACTTTTGCTCTGGCCTTTACTCTGTTCTGTGTCAGGGAGAAGGTAATACAAAATCACTAAACATTGCAGCATGGACAAAGACAATGAGCAAAGTGACAGGAAATAAGGAAATTTCCTAGCAAGTACAAACTGGCTCTGTGAGCACTTGCAAAGTCAATATACATGAAGCCTCACATTGAAGATAGAAAATGTTCTTTGATGGGTGAAGAACTTTGTGATCTATATTCAGTTGGAAGGTGTGAAAGGGAAGGAATTGCTCCCTATAAATCAGGATTTGCTGAGCAGTTGGACTAGCTGCTGTTGCCCAAAGCTGAGGAGTCCACAGGGATTTACAGATCATTGTCCGCAGGCTCTTCATACGTGATCTCTGCAAACTAACAAAGCAGAGAGAATGGACAATGGGATAGCAGGACAAGTTCAGTATTGATAAGAGCTTGGCAATGTGCTTGGCAAAGCTTCACTTGAACCACCTGAATTAATTGTAACCACTCAGAGAAAGAACCTGGCTGACCCTGGTTGGGGGACAATAAAACACCCTGTAGTAGGCAGGGAGGCAAACAAAAACACCATACAGAAGGGGGAAAATGTACTGCACTTCATTTAATAAGGCTGCTTTGTAATCACTAAAAAGATGTTTGAGTGTATTGCTACTTGATCTGAAAGAAAAGAACCTCCACACATTCATCTGACATTTATTAATGGCAGCTTATACTCTTGATTATTTAATACACTGCTTGACAGACTGTAATTTAGTCAAGAGAGCTTCACTAACCAGGGGAAGAATACACTAGCATAAGGAATTATTTAGTATTGCTGTTTCAGAGGAAAATCATATCATGGCTAATACAACTGTTGCTTGTTCTCTTGACCAGGTTGCCTTTCTCCTTTACTGAGGAAAACAATAAGCACAAGCATTTATTTCTTTGGACCCACTTCTAGTGTATGGAAACAGACAACCGTTGCATTGTTTAAAATAAATAAATTACCATTTTTTAGTAAACCAGAATTAAATTTTAGATATTTACATTTGTAGTTAATTAGTTAATCTTACATATGCATATATATATGGCAAGTAAGTATATTTCATTTTTGTGTTTTATCAAGTGTGAAAAAAATGCACTTTTAGACTGTGTTTTCCTTTATGGTGCTCACTCTTAGACCAGTTTTTTTGCTGCTGACAATTTCAGGAACCTTGCATCTCTTGCATTACACTGCTGCCTCAGTCCCCTGTGGCAAAAGCTCATCTGAAATTTCAGGGTGCAAGTATGCAACTCCTCATATTTGTTATATTTGTCATCATGGTGATTCCCTTACTTTGAGTATGCTAATATGCTGAAAGAGTTGAAATGTGGTTAGCGTCCTTAGTTTCATACAGATGGCTTGATGTGGGAGACAAGAAAAGTCTCATAGAATAAGTAGAAGGCCCTTGCTCACTTTGTTCCTCTTTGCTCTCTGACAATTCATGAAAAGCTCTATGGGAAACACAGCTGGCATGAAGACAGAAACAAGTCATGTAAGCTTCCCTTGGACAATGCTTCATCAGAGTGATGGTTGGTCAGAGGAACGAGTGGACAGTGTTTGTTTAGTTAACAAAGAATTCTAACAAGTCTGATTTTAGCCAGAGTATTTTTAGCACATATAAAAGCCTAAGATAGTCCTATAGTATATAAGGCCTTGCATGATGATAATAAACTTGATTCTCTATGGAAGCAAGAGGGTCTGTGTCTTCATTCACAACAGCTTAGAATTAGTTCAGGTTGCTAGGGTTGTCCTTTTCTTAGTATTAAATGGTAGCAGTAACATCTGTCCCACACTGCAACTCTTTGCTGGGAAGAATTGCAGCTAGCTGGTTTGATTTATTGTTGTGCAAGAACACTTGCATTCCTTTCCTTTTGCTTTCAAACTGGGTTATTTTTTGTATAGTTTTATTGGAATCAGCATACTAATGCAGTGTAAGTGATGTGATTTACACTGTGCATTTGAATTCAATACTTTAGAATCCTCATGCATGAGATACATTGCAGTATAATAAAACCAACACTTACCTACTGAGCTGTATTAAATTGCCTAGTTCTTTCCTTCCCTTCTTTGTAAAAAAATCTCACTAAGACCAGCCCTCCATTGTGAAAATCTTGAGATGATGTGCTGGAATCCCTGATGAAAACCACAGACATCTGGGGGTGCTGCTGAGATGGAAATGCTTCTGTATCTGTGAGCTCAATAGGAGGCTGGAGCTGATGTCTGCTACAGCCTTGGAAAACTTTGGCATGGAGGTGGGTAGGAAGCTTAGCTTGCTTAAAGCAGCATTGCTGGGCTGGAAGTCAGGGAAGTGGGTGGGCACAGTAGACTCAAATAGCTCATGGCACCACTGAGGATCTGAGGAACCCACTCTCTGGACAGGGAGGGACTACACTATGTCCTGGATGAAAGGGCACACATTCCCTTGAAAACACAGACTGATAGGAAACCAGAGACAGGTTTCCCCAGCAGGAGGACTTCAAGAAAAGAGGTTTGGCAACACCAATGCTACCTGAGGAAAGAAGTCTGCCCAGTGGGGATGTCTGCAGCGCTTACTGGCAGCTCACCATCAGCTCTATGAACAATAAGACACTATAAAGAAGGTCTTAGATTTCCAAATGCTTCTTTCTTAAGCCAGCACAGCTTTGAAATTGCTCAGACCCATGCCACCATCAAGCTAAATAAGCTTATTTAATAACTAGTCTTATGGTTAATGACTGCTGCAGTTTGGTCAAACAGCAGTAGAAAGCCCCATGAACAAGCTCTGCCTAGGCTTATGTTGAGTTTCTGCTAGTTCCCTGTACAGATACTAATAAAGCTCATGAGCTATTTCGATTGTCTCATTCTTTCAAACATTTATTGATTTAAATAATTTAGTTCCCAGTCACAGTAGACATTGGGGAGCTGATGGTAAATCATACCAACTCTGGTACTTCAGATGGCTGTAAATTTACCACATCTGGTAGACTTGAGCTGGCTATAAATTCTTTTAGTGGTCCTAATGCTTGTCAGGCTTTGGAAAAAAACTGCAGGTGTTGTGCTGTCTTATGTTTGGTGCAGTGCTAGGAGTCAAAGAGCCTTTCAGGGCTTATTTTGCATTTAACCCCAGTGTGGCAGAGCCCTTTCTAATGTTAGGGTTCTCTTGTGCCATCCTCTTGAAAAAAACCTTACATCAAAAAAAAATAGTGTAGGTCGAGGTCAAAATCAAACATAGCTTTAACATCTCCCCACCAGAGTATCATGTGGAGCAGCTGCACATATATCGGCTTTCTAAAAGGTTTCACGATGGCTATGATTTATGCAATCGTGCCTTCAGGAATGTAAAATAAATCTCAGCTCTGTGAGATGAGACTTTACCTCTGAATGAATAAATTCCCCACCTCCACAGAGCCAAGTGAGAACAGATGCTTGGATAGATGAGCATATGAAGGCACTGGCTTCAAATGAAACGTGCAGGTGCATTAAGTTAATCCTTTCCACCACAATTATTGTTACAATATTAAACATTCAATATCCAAAATCAAATGAATTTTTCCTGGTTTCAGACTGAAAGGCAATTATTTCACACACGGCTGGTTAAAATTTTTCTAGAGAAAACTTTCTATTAAAAGGTGGCTAGGAGTGATTTGTTGTTTGGTTTAGGATTTTCCTTTTGTTTCTTTCTCTCAGGAAATTTTATCTGATTATATTGCAAGGAGACTTTGACCAGTACTTAAGAAAGGCAAAATAAGTTGCCACAGCTCAGGGAAAGGATGCAGCTCACTACTCTATCTTTACCTGGGGGTTTTTCTCTTGGAGGGGCAGAGATACTGTGAGATTTGGGCAGGGTGAAGGGTCCGGGTTTTTGCTCTCTCTCGCTCAGCGGCATAAGAGGGGAAGGAGGCTGTGGTCGCTGTGGGGAGAATTCCCCACCACTGCGGGGTTCTGTCTCCTGCTGCCTTCTCCTACCATGAGTGGAGCTCTGCTCCTATGAGCTGCCAATGCACTGGGATACACCAGGCCTCACCAAACAAAGCACCCTTCACCATCTGCTGGGGTGCCTCAGGGGAAATCCCAGGGACTCCAAGCCCTTCCCTGCCTCCAAGGGAGCCTCTCTTGGCTGTGTTTGGGAGCCAGGCAGCTGCTTCCCAGTGCCGCTGTTTCTCTGCCACTGCTCTGTGGTTTTTTACTACACTGTAGCCATGCACCCCCTGCCCACCAGAACGCCCCGCGGCCCCTGCTACAGCTGTGGAGTTTCTGCTACCTCTTGCTCGCTACCCCAGGTGAGCCCACCCTGCCGTCCCAGCTCCCAGCTTCCTGCTGCTGCTGCCCATTTTTGCCGCCCGGCCCGCCCGCCATTCCCGTGTGAGGGAACGCGGCCGAGCTGGCGGCACAGCGCCCCCTGGCGGCGCGGGGGAACCATCGCACCCGCCCTGCCCGGCCGGGAGCCACCAGCGCCCCTGGCGGCTGCGAGCGGAACTGCAGCCAGGGGAAAGCGCCCGCGGCCGGGAGAGCCTGGGACTGCCTTTGTGGTTCCGCTTGTTGGCGCTGCTGCCGCTGCTTGTCTGCCTTGTTATATATATTTTTATATAAATAAAATAGTTTTCTTATGGCTATTACCATATTTAGCAGCTCAGTCTTCCACCATCCTTTTCCCTAGGGATTACTGATAAAGCCTTATCTTATTAGGACAGTTGACCCATACTCCAGTCTGTTTATCTGTTGATGCTAATGTTAGCATTAAATACAACAAGATTTCATGCAGTAGTGTGTTAGGACATAAATGTGCTCTGTACTTACTCAGAAAAATCCCTTTATTTCTCTCCAAATTTGCCTTATCCAAATCCTCTAAGTGCTTTCTCAGGGAACTTTATTCCAAGAATGTTATTTGTCTGCTTTTCCCTGTAGATAGTGATCAAATTGCACTGAAGTCAATACAACATTTCTCAGTGGTTTTCAGTGTTTTACCTTGGGCTTTGCATGAATTTGTATTTTCCCAAGTTTCTTCTAATTTTATTCTAAGCTTGGTTATGTCACTTGCCTTCATTTCCATTGGAAAAAAAAAGGAATAAAAAATGAAAAGAGGGAAAAAATACCAAGGAACAAACTGGATGTAAAATACATGCAGAGATACTTTTTGTGCCCTTGAACTTCCAGTGTCCAGCCTCAAACATTCATTATTGGGTACCCTAAACCCACAGTGTAGATAACTCACTATTTCCTACCCTGAATCTCTCCAGCAAAGGGAAAGCAAATTTCTGCCATGAGAAGGAAAAGATGTTAGAAGAAAAACAGAAAAGAAGAAGAAGAAAGGTTAATTATTATTCCTTTCTCATATGCCATCAACCAAATGTTCTATGGCCTCGAGTAAAGCTTCTGTTCATGCCACTCATGGCCTTGTTCTGCAGCCTGATGTCTTCCAAGGTTGATGAAGACTGATGAACGTTTTCCTGCGTTAAATCTAGATACCCTGACAGGAAACATAGCTGAGTTCCTGGGTTTAACAGGCCTGACAGGTGCCCTTCACAGCCTTTATCTGTTGCTGGGAATGTTGGCATGAACATTATCTGTTTTGCTTCTCCAGATGGAGAATGAAGAAATGGTGCTCAATGCTAAATTCTGTGGTCCTCCAGCACTGTGATTTGTTGAGGGGTACAAGATGGCAATGTCTAGGTACTGAGTCTCATGTCCTGCTGGAAAATCTGTAAGAGATTTCTCTGGAAGAGACTTTACAGCCTCAAACTTCCTCTGTCTTTAGCACCAATCAAAGTGATAAAAAGAGTGCTTAAATGTGGAGTAAGGGGGAATGCACTGCCTGTGTTTTAAAAAGCCAGGAGTAAATGGCAGTGCTGTATGTACACAAAGCATTTCCTTGGCCTCATGGATAAACCTGTGCTGCCATACCCAAGAGCTTGTCCCTGACATAGCCTCAAAAAATACAGCTATTCTTGATCGCAAGGAGTGACATGTTAATGTGTTGTGTAAATTCCAGGCTACTGCCAAGAGAACATCTCTAAACATGGCACTGCAATAATTCATTAAATGTTATTAGATCTTTCTGCAGCTTGCTTGCTTGCTTATCAGGCCTTGTCATGTTTTCTTTTGGACATAACAGATTGCCTTGGTGTTATTGAATGATGCACCAGAAGAGAGCAAAAGAGAGCTCAGAGACTGCCACTATCCATGAATTGTAAATAATAAGAACTTGATAAGAAGAAAAAAATATCAGAACATCTCCCTATTATATTCAATAATGAAACAACATACTGGCATGTTCTTGGATGATTGGATGTTCTTGGATGGGAAAATTAATGAGTTGAACAATAGACAGTCTAATTTCTCTTTCCATCTGTGCAGAAATTAAATGTCAAACACAACCACTTATTCTTCATTTACACTTCTCTGTAGCATACTTTTCATTATCAGGGTCCTTAAGTGAAAGTGAAGCAGGAAAGGGGACAAAAACAACCTCACTTTTAAGAAGCCAGCAACACATTTAAAATGCTAGAGTGTACTCTGTGAAACCCAAAGAGTGCTCTTTGTAATGAGAAAAGTTTCTTTGTAGGGCAAACTTCTGTTGTGCAAAGCCATCTGCCATGAATATTTTGAAATAAAAATGTAGTGGCTGTGTTTTCCCTGTTAGAGTTCAAGGTGACAGTTGTGTGTCAAAGGAGTAAGTGGTATGCTACAGAATATATATCTAAATGTGAGCAATAAATTTTCTCCTTTGTTGTATACATTGTTTGCTTATTTCCACATGAAGTATGTTTAAAATGCTTTGAAACTGAACAGAAGTGGAAAGCAAAAGGAAAATTAGCTCATAGAAGAGTGAATGAAGCAATTAGCAGGAGATCAAAGCAGCAGAGGCAGGCTGGTGACTTTGTAGTTCAGTTCTGTCTAAGCTTTGGCTGAAGCTGTTCTGGTTCAGTTCTGGATCAAGCCCAACACAGCTTAGAAATGATGATGTACACTCAATGGTTTGAGTCTTTGCTTGGTTAATTCCCCTGATCCAACTCAAAGGTTATTTACAAACTCATCTCTCCTGAGGCCCAGCAGACCACAGAAAACTTCTAGTGTGGATGGTGGTGTTTCTCTGTCCTGCTACATCTGCGCCTCGGCAGATCCTTCCAGAGCAGAGCAAGGAGTTGTGCCTGCTTCCTCACCCTGACATTAAGCCAGTATGGCTGTAAAACCTTTGCACCCTGCCTTGTAACTCAAAGGACAGTCTGTGTCAGGGGGTGCCAGTGAGGGTGCCACCTTTCAACACAGCTAGCCATCTGTCTCTCTGGCCGGGAATTTGGAGGATCCCAGCACAAGTGCTATCTGCACTGCAAACAGACCACTGTCTCCTATACCAGCCTCTCATGGTGCAGTATCCAAATGTTTGTGATGGGCTCTCCAGCAGGGGATGGACTTGGAAAGTCAGGCAGTGTTCACTGGTCACAACATCCAGCTGCTGGATGAGCTGTGAATGGTCTTTGCCAAGCACAGGTGGAACAGTCACATCCTGGATTATATTATCACCATTATAACTGTGAATGAAGAAGAGGGCTGGATGAAGATGACAAAGAGGAGAGGGAAACAGAGGCAAACCTGCTACCATTTACCAGTTCATGCTAATTTCCCCAGTTGTGGCAAGCAGAGCACTGGCACACAGCCTGGCACAGCAGTGGTTGCTGCTGCTGCTGCTGCTGCCAAAGGCACTAAGGTCCAACCTTGTCTTCTGCAATTGCTGATGCTGCTCTCCCTGAGCTACTCCCTAGGATGGTGCTGGCAGTGCCAGCTCCAAGTGACCTGCCTGGGCTGCCCCAAATTCCTCACTCCTACCCACATCCTCCAGCAACACCCTGGCAGGAGGATTGGCTTGTTGTCCATGGCATTTCATTAAAAAGAAAAAGAAAAGGGCAGGAAAGACCAAAATGGAAAATACCAAACCCCAGCACTGGTGACAGCTCATTAAAAATATGCAGCTACCAATGAGAATTTCAAGCTGATAGCTTGATGGTTAGTTATTTAAAATTGGGTGCTGAGAGTTGCTGGAAATGAGATAATTCTACTTGTTTGATGTGAATTTGCATAGTACTTCACTAAGTCTGTGATATAGGGATATCCTTTATTTTTCATCCATCAGGTGTCTCCATTTGGGCCTTCAGTTGGGAAGCTGTAGTGAAGCCCTGGCTTCACTAGGGCCACTCATCCCTTGAGAAGTTACCCACGGCAAGCTCCTCCACTGGAATACAAGCATGAGTTCAAAAATGTACAAAAGTGATTTGTGCAAAGTGAGTACGAATACAGACTGAAATTTGGCTTGAGAATGAACCCAGGAAAGCAGACTGTGTGCATGGACTAGAAGGACTATGTATGTATGCCACTAGAAATCATCAATAATGTTTATTCCTCATAATTTTGACAGACTGAAAAATCAGAACAGCCCAAGAAGGAAGATTCTACTGGCTGAGATAAAAGAGTTTACAATCTGTTTCAGCAGAGACAGCAGAAATGACATCTGAGTCTTCATGACACCTCAGGTGTAAAAAGCCCTGCAGCAGCAGGGTTGGAGGACGATGCTGAGCAAGTGTTTTCTCCTAAGGACTCCCAGGACTGGAGAGATGAATAACTTTCCTATGAATTGATCCATGACAAGATAATTCCTTCCATGGAGGACTCTCTTCATCATTTTAGCAGTGAGCACTGACCTTTCTGCATCAAATTACCGAATGCTAATTTGCTTATCTGCAAACTGATCTGGGGCTGATGACAAGCTCCAGCCCAATGGTGAGTCCCACAGGATGGGGAGATGCCAGTCCTTCTGTCCCCTCCCTGGTATGCCAGCTGGAAAGGTACCTCAGCAAGTTCAGGCAGAGGTCCTGGATGATGTCTCCTTCTTACTGTGATAGGACAAGAGTATTAAAGCAGGTAAGAGGTAACTGTTGGGGTACTCATTAATATCTGCCCTTCCAATCTATTTGCATGTAAATGCAAGGAAAGGCAAGTGGTCATTGTCAAGGGGAGTGTGCATCAGAAGGGCCTGAATGAAAGACTTAATATCACTCATTGTTAGTAAAATCCAGCCTGTCATCTATCTTGTGTGCTTGGAACCTGTTCTGCAATCCCAGGAAAGGATGGTGGTGTTTCTGAATGTGCAGGTCCATTGCAAGGCCCCAGATAAGAGCAAGAAGGAAAGGTGGTGGTCAAAAGTCAGTCCAGGGCAGCACTTCTTGTCTTCTTGTGAGGAGGCTGGAGATTCACAGCAGCTCCAGAGATCCCACCTTTGAGTCTGAAGATTATTTCCACTACAGGTGGAACTTGCTTTCTCAACTCCTAGTGAAAGGTAGCAGAGAGGTTTTTGGATACAATGCAAGGAAAACCCTTGGAAATGCTTCATTAATTCTATCTGAACCACATGTTAATTAAAGATATACAAAAGGAGCAGAAGAGTGTTTGGGAATGCATGCGCCTTGACTTTGGTTAAGATCTGGGTTTGTAATTCTGCCAGGAGTTTCAGAGTGTAAAATATTTAGTATTTAGAAACTGACAGCTGTTTTTTTTGCCAGGTTTTTAAGGAAAGGGGGTTGAGGTTCTTGGTGTGGGTACATATACTTATACACTTTTATATTGATTTTTTTGAGGGGGATTCTACTTTGATCTTGTCTTGGGGTGATTTTATGATGATCTCTATTCAATAATCATCTGCTCCATGCCCAGAAATGGCTGTTGTGGCTTTAGGTGGGTCCAGGGGTGGAGGTTGAGGCTTGGGGCTCTGGTGTGGGTTTTTTGGAAAGCCACTTCTGGGCATGCTGGGTGCAGTGGGGACCGGCATTACTCTATTGCTTAGCTAGTTTAGTTTTTTTTTAGCTTAGGCAAGAAGTTTTTTTTTCCTTTTCTCTGACCTTGGGGGCTGTGACAGTGATCCTTTGGTGGTCTTTGTATTTTTTCCTTGAACTGTTTGGTTTGATTTTTTTTCGAGATCAGAGAATCAATGGAAGATGCATTGGGTATGGACCAGTGGACACCTGAGAAGCCACTCTCCCTGGACTGACCTCAGAAAACTTATCCAGCCAAAGAAAGGACCCTAAATCCAGCAGCTTTATCTGCTGTGAAGAGGAGACAAAACACTGAGATTCAACAGGTTTCCATCTGTTTTTTCCCTGACCTGCTGCTTGAACTTGTTTTCTTTTTGGAAAGAGAAAGGCCAGTGCCATTTTGTTCTTCCTGCCATGTGGCCAGCTGTTATTTTTCTCTTCCCTGGCAGTTTAAATTTTCTTTTTCTGTGGTGTGGGTGTGTGTGTATGTGTGGAGTAAAGTTTGGACAATTCACTGTCTAGCATTTACTCTTTTTTCCCCCATGCTCTGTGGACACTTTGTCAATAAACAATTGGAGTTTTTTTCACTTTATCCACTAATACTCATTTCTTATCTGTGGGAAGGGATTGCTGAAACCCTTTTCTTTAGAGAAAACACTCACTCCAGAGAATTTTTTCCTAAACTGGTCTCTAAACCAAGACAGATCTATGTCTAGAAGTCTCAAAAATAATCCTTTCTGACAAGTTTTGTAGAAGCCAGACCGAGAACAGAGTGACTTTCCTAAGTCTCAATCCTTAGAACACCCACTGAGCAGCTTAACTACAGGATGCAGCCCTGGGAAAGCAGCCTTTCTTTTGAGTCCTCCTTTTGCAAAACTCACTTGTCCCTGACTGAAATTGCAGGAGATGTTACACACAGTGTGTAATAATTTCATGGGGCAGACTGAACCAGGGGGAGCTTCAAGCAAAGTTCAAGCAAACGCATTGTTGAGCTAAGGGGCAGGAGAGGAGCACTCAATGCTGGTTACATCCCATGGACAAGGCTTCATCAACACTACTGGACCAAACCAGGTCAGGCTTTACTCTCCATAGACTGCACATAGCATTCATGTCCTGGCCTGGTGAAGGAAAGAACTTTCTGAAGTAGCAAACCATGGAGAATTTTAGGAGGATGGGAAAGCCTGGGGATATTTTGCTGCTTCATGCCAGCTGTGCTGTGGGTGCCTTAGCTGGTCCAGCTCCAATGGGCACTCAGTGTGGAAGTGGAAAAGAGTTTTCTCTGAGTGTGGAGAGGCTTATATGCCCTTGGTGGCTGAATGTCTCAGAACACAGCACGTGGACATGTATTTACTGAACAACATGTATTTCTCCAAAAGCTTTGCTGAGCAGAAACAGGGAAAGCACAACTGTTTGAGAGGAGTTACTAGATGCTCTAGAGCTTAGGCTACATTTTGGTTCACTTTCCTAAGAGCCCTGTGTAGCTTTTACCATTGCTTATATTCTTTTATCTATTATGCATGCATGTACATGTCTATTTTTTTCTTATACAATTTTTAGCTTATTTTTGTATTTTTCTCATGTGTTTTTGTTATTCCTTGTCAGATAATTGCACATCTCCCAGAGCCCTCTATAAAGTTTTCAACAGGATTTAATCAGTTTGCCCAATGCATTGGTGAGGGTTCCCCTGCCTGAATGTTTGGCTCCTGCAGTGTGTCAGCTCCTGTGCTCACCACAGTGACCCAGTCCTTGCCTGATTTTTAACAAATATTGCTACTTCTGTGATTTCCCAACACCCCTCTTCTTTCCTCTATGTCATGGCAGAGCTGATCCCTTTCCTTCTTTTTAGTGCTCCTGTGATCTCTGGATACATACTACATGATAATCTCACACTGGTGCCAAAACTTCTGGCTTTCCTCGTTTATCCTTGAAGTTTATTTCAGCACCACAAGCTGTCTCCCTCCTTGCATCTTTACCCTGTGTTTATCCTTTCATATCACCTCAGGAAACCTCAGGAAAAAATCCACATTAGAAATTCACTACTTTCTTTTCCATCTCCAAAACTTCAGAAGAGTTTTTAATCTCCAGCTTGCAGGTCAGAGGTCCTGTCTGGCTGTTGAAAGCCTCCTGGATCTCCAACAATGTACTCTGCTCATTGTTGCATCTCTTGCTTATTGTTCCTTCCTCCCTCTTTCCTATATGGCCCTATATTTCTTCCTCCTTCTTCTAAGCTGCTGCACCAGTTAGACTTTCTAACCCCTTGCCCTGGCCCATTCTTGTTCTCATTCCTTCTCTTTCCTGAGAAAATTGAACATATAATAGTTTCTGGTTTGCTATAAAACCATCCCTTGAACCTGACCTCTCTATTCAAATGTCACCTCATCTTTCAGCTGATCTGTGCACTGCTGGGGACATCACCTTTGTGCCTTCTTTATTCATCCTCTCCTTTCTCCAGCCCCATGGCATTTCTTTTTGACCTGGTTTTCAGCTGTCATTCAGTGTTTGATAGCCTTCCACCCCATCCACTGTGACCACCTCCACTAGACAATCATCCTCTAAATTTCTTCTGTCCTGGCTGTGTTTCTCTGACCCTGGTTCTTCCTGCAGACCTCTGGAGTGTAAACATGGGGTCTTTCTGTCTCTCACTTTCCCTTTTTTGCTATCCTCCTTCTCCCAGGTCAGTTGTTCATCTGTAAGGTCTCTCTTGCCATTGATACTAATTTTTTGTCAGGTGATGATTTTACTGTCACATCTCTTTTATTATTCTTTCCCCTTTTTGGAGACAATATGTTGTCAATAGGAGTCATGCTAAAGTTGAGGTGTTAGGGTCCGTTATCTTCTGTGTCTTGGCAACTGGGTATTTTTAGCTTGTCAACAGCTTAGTGGCTTGAATGAAACTATGTTCATACAGCATTTTAAATGGTTTCTCCACCCTGGGTGTAGTTTCCAGTCACTGACAGCACCATTTAAAATATTTGTTATATCATAGAATCAGAGAATTGCTTCGTTGGAAGGAACCTTAGAGATCATCTCCTTTCAAACCCCTGCCATTGACAAGGGCACCTTCCAGCAGACCAGGCTTCTCAGAGCTCCACCCAACCTGGTCATGAACACTTCCAGGGATGGGGCATCCACAGCTTCTCTGGGCACTGTTCCAGTGCCTACCCACTCTCAGAGTGAAGCATTTTTTTCTAGTATCTAACCCTGCCCTCTGTAAGTTTGAAGCCATTTTTCCTTGTCTTATCATTCCATACCTTTGTCAAAAGTCCCTCTCCAGCCTTTGTGTAGCCTATTTAGTCACTGGTAGGCTGCAATGAGGTGTCCCTGGATAAGAGATGTCCCTCCTCTTCCCCAGGCTGAACAACCCCAACTCTCACCCCCTGTCTTTGTAGGAGAGATGCTCCAGCATGTTGAATTTAATGCAAATTTAAATTTAATATTTTTATTCTCTCACTTTTTGCCAAGCTGATGATAATTAGCTTTCTCTTGTTAAACTCAAAGGATGGAGTCGGTGCTGATACCTAACAGGAGAGCTGCTGCAGAAAAACAATGCGGATTTGTTGTGTTATGTATCTAAATATTGTTATTTGATTATGATGCCTATGTATTCCATTTCTGCTTCATGGAGATGTTCCTTTCCTTTGCTGAGACAGCGCTGCCTGTGTCTCTGCCTTGCTAAGCCTGTCCCTCTAGGTACTTCAGCATGGTGAGATGCTGGGTCCAGGCTTTGTCCCCAGCCCCATGGTACCAGCATGGTGGCAGCCCGACCTTGGTGGCATCTCACCATGGGCAGACTGGCAAGAGAGTGACAGTGACTGCACGCATGGTTTTAACACCTTCTCTTAAACACATATGTATGTACATGTATGTGGCCAAGAAGAAAAACACGTATTAATAAAAACACACAGTGTAACCTTGCTGCCAATGATATCCTGGGGTGTACTGGGAAGAGTGTGACCAGTAGGTCCATGGAGAAGATCTTCCCCCTCTACTTGGCCTTAATAAAGCCACATTCTGGGCTCCTCAGGACAAGAGACAAGGAGCTACTGGAGATGTTACAGCAGGGGTTACAAAGGGATCTGGAGCCTCTCTCTCATGAGGAGAGATTGTGGGAGCTGAGCTTGTTTAGTCTGGAGAAGACTCAGAGGGAATCTCATCAATACAAGTATCTCTGTGCCAAGAGGAGGGTGACAGACTCTTCTCAATGGTTCCCAGTGACAGAACAAGGAGCAATGGCCACAAACTAAAGCACAAGAAGTTCCAGCTTAACATGAAGAACTTCATTCTGAGGGTAGCAGAGCACTGGAACAGGCTGCCCAGGGTGGGCATGGAGTCTCCCTCTCTGGAGATACTCCTAATCCACCTGGATGTGTTCCTGTGTCACCTGCTCTAGGTGACCCTGCCTTGGTGGGGTGGCTGAACTGGGTGATCTTCAGAGGTCCCTTCCAACCCTAACAATTCTGTGCTATATGTAGAAACACATCGATACATGTAGATATAAATGACATATAGATACATAGATAAATAGAAATACATAGCCATCTACCTTATACATAGATATATGTGTATAAAATAAATATGTGCCCTCTCTATAAAATATATCTATAACCCCATGTATAAAAAATTCTATGTATAATGGGGAGATATTTCTATTTCTATTTCTATTTCTATTTCTATTTCTATTTCTATTTCTATTTCTATTTCTATTTCTATTTCTATTTCTATTTCTATTTCTATTTCTATTTCTATTTCTATTTCTATTTCCATTTCCATTTCTGTATATGTGTGTATATATGCACATATGTGCTTATATAAAACAAACTGGTTGTATAACCAAGTGTACCTAGGTGAGGGTTGGCCCTTTTTTGGTTTGTAGCCACACCAGGGGCAGTTCATGTTGGACTTCAGGAAGTTTCTTTGCAGAAGGGGTGATTACACAGTGGAATGAGCTGCCCATGGAGGTGATGGAGTCACTGCCCCTGGAGGTGTTTAAGGAACGACTGGACATGCCCTGGTCTAATTGACACGATGGTGTTTAGTCAAAGGTTGGACTCAATGATCTCAGAATTCTTTTCCAACCTAATTGAAGCTCTGATTCTGTGATATATGTATGTATATGTATATATATGTGTGTGTATATATGTATATATGTGTATATGTATATATATATTATGCATTATAATATTATAATTATATTTATATAATATTATCTAATATATAATAATATATACTATACATGATAATATTATATCTTTATATATATAAAATATATAAGTTTATATATGTGTATATATATATATATATTTATATGTGTGTGTGTGCGCGTGTGTGTGTGTGTGTGTGTATATATGTAGGTATAGGAGCATACGCTCCTTAAATAAATACATATATTTCTCAATTTCTATGGAGAAATTCACATACGACCATCCACAGTATCTACCCCTCTTCCTCCTCCTCTTCCTCCTCCTCCTCTTCCTCCTCCTCCTCTTCCTCCTCCTCTTCCTCCTCCTCTTCCTCCTCCTCCTCCTCCCTCAGCCCTGCAGCGCGGCCGGGCAGACGAACGGCGAGGGGCGTTCTGTCCGTGCGCGGCCGCCGTAGCGCCGCTGGGGCAGGCTGGCGGTCACCACAGCGACACGGCCTAGGCTGGTGGTGGCCTCGCTCGGTCCCGGCGGCGGGCGGGGCGCGGGGAGGTGGCGGGGGACAGCTGGTCCCGGCGGAGATGAGCCATGGCCTCCGTGAAGGTGGCCGTGCGAGTGCGGCCAATGAACCGCAGGTGAGTGAGGGGCCGTCCCGGTCTTCTCCGCTCCGGAGCCGGTGTCGCTCACCAGGGGTGCGAGGAACGCCGTGTCCCGGCTCTGCGGGCTGTGACAGCCGCGGCGGAGGCGGAGCTCTGCCGGGAATTCAGGGGCTCCCGGCGCTCGGCTGAGCCTCTCTGCCCAGCAGGAGCGACTGCTAGGAGCGCTTCTCCTTCCCGGAAAGTTGGGAAGTTGTTCCCGGGTGAAGCGGAGAGGAGCGGGTCTTTGCCCGGGAAGTTCACTTTGTCATGGTCTGAAGCATTGCTTTGGTCCTTCAGTAATGACGGAAAAGTTACTCTGATGAAGATACAAAACTCTCTAAGAGGAGGGACCTGCCAAGGATGTATAGTCAGGCTTCTAAAGCGTGAAAGAAACCTACTTTATCTGGAAACAGCAGCCTTTCCTACCTGCTTGAGAGAGAGAGATTGTTGTCTAGCTCATTTGGAGCCATTATGGTTGAAGGTTATCAGCTTGTGCTCAAAATATGTATCTCTCTCCCTATATATATATATATATAGGTGTATATATATAGATCAGACATAGAGTTAATGGTCTAATTTAAGAACATATTTAAGAACATATGTGGAAACCCATCTGATTTTACTGCCAGTGCTCTTCCTCTTCCCTTGTTCTGAAGTGATGTAGCCAGTTCAAAAGAAAAGTGGCCTAAAGCACAGGCAGCCCATCAGACTCCCACTGTTCCTCTCACTTGATCTGATTCAGGTGTTTAAAACACACAATTTGCCACATTCTGAAACCTGCTCAATATCTTGTTGTTTTCAGTAAGGGAGTGACAAATCTTAGAGCTGATGAAGGTAGGAAAGGGAAAATATTGCAGGTTGGTTTTGAATAAATTAGGTGGATGGAGCTGTGTGGTTGGAGGTCTGGGTTGGTGAATAATCTTGTCACACCCACTTGTTTCCCCCTGCCCTCTCCCTCAAGTAGTTCGTAAAAAAATTTAAAATTATTCTATATATACACTCCACTTTTCCTTTAAGAATATCTGGCAACAGTTAGCATAGGTCTTCAGGGTATTAATAAGACTTATTATGTGCAATGTTTTGGTAGCATGGAGAAGTTTTGCAGGATTGTAGGTATGATCTGCCAAGAGACAAAAGAGACACAGAAATGGAAAGCACATGGCAGAAGAGAAGACTGGTGGTTGTGACAGGCAGTGGTAACACAGTGACCTGTGAGTGGATGTTTGCAAGTATTGCAGTAAAGGAACATCAGACAAAGACTCTGGACCTGGTGTCTCTATTGTGGGATGATAACTTGGATGGGGCTGGATCTGAACATACCAAGAAACTGACGAAAATGGTTTGTGATACAATGGAAAGGGACAAACCTAAGAACAGGGCAGACAGAGGCCTGGTGTGGTCCAAGGGGCAAGCTGAGAAAATGGTCTTTGTCACAGATGTGTGGCAACACACAGGCTTTCTCTGAAAACTGATGTCTGACCGTGCAAACTGTGAAGAGCCTGCCAGTTTAAGTTCCTAAAACCTTGGAGTTTATGGGATGATGTTAGAAATTTATGAAACATTACAAGGAAGCTGGATTTAGTGCCCTGGAATGTTGCTTTTAAGTACTGATTTTTTCCAGAGGCACAGTTGGTGTTTGGTGTGGAACCCAGCACTGGGGTCACTGGTGTTCCTTCTCTATCTGTCACTGCTGGACTCATGCTGTGTTTTGTAAAACTGAGCTCCTAAGCCTAAGAGGATCCAATAGCTTTTCCTGTTGCAATAGGAAAGGCATGGTGAACTGTACGCTAGGAGCAGTAATCATGTTTTTCTGAGTGGTTTCTCAGAATTGTTGGAGTTGGAATTGGTCCCTGGAGATCATCTGTTCTAGCCCTCCTGCCAAGGCAGGGGCACCTTGGCAAGTGTTCCCTTGCATGTGTCTTCTCTCAGCTGTGCTCCCTTTGCCTTTTTGGGTCCCTGGAGGATTTTACAGAGGAAGAGCCTTTCTGCCCATTCAGAGGAACTTTACAACCAGGTGTTCATTCTTCAGCACTTAATTTCAAAATCCTTAACATGATACTGTATGTATGTATGGAGTTAAATTTAATTTAGTTAAGTTTGCTTTGGTTTGTTTGAAGTTTAATAATATAATGCAGCTTATTTCATGAGTCATTTTTAATTAGAGAAGACACAGGTGATGAATGGGTATAGGAAGACTCATTATGGAGCAGTTGCACAGTGTGGTGTCACAGCACTACTAATTGTGTAATAAGTCATGAACATGGATTTTGGAATGAAACATGATGGGGAGAGGGTTGTTTAAGGATTACTTACTGTTGCATTGCTTAGCTAACAATTTTATTTTTTTTTAATTCTTCTGTGGTTTATTTTTAGTCTTCATTTTCTCTGACTTGACCTGGAAAAAATTCAGTGGCAGTGTTAAAGTCCTTAACCATTCTTCTTGGAGTAACATCCCAAATTGTGATACACAGATGTTACATAGAAATATTTTGACTCTATCTCTGCATAATGTAATAAATGTATGTCTAATGGCTTTGCAGTTACTGCTTTGAAACCAGTTGTAGCATGAGCTTAGAAAGTTCAGTTACTTGGTGGGTCTCCATCTGTCATTTGGTTTCCCTCATTCAACACTGAATTGCCATGACAGCCTTTAAGTCTATGCTTATAGCTGTAAGTTTCTCTAAAGGCAGCAAAAAACCTGCCAGCTGGCTGAAGCCTTGGTTTTTGTCATCAGATAGAAATTGGCAGGGAAGTGGGCTTGGGTGTTTGATGTATTTTGCTTTGGCAAGGTAATGGATTTGGACACCATGATTTCTAAGGTTCATTTTCCAGCACAGTCGCTAGAAACATTCTGGAGATGGGATTCTTGAGAAGTGTCATCAGATTTGAGCCACTGTTTGCTCACATTCTGAACAGGTGACTTTGGGTGACTGGTTACTAGTCACTGTCTTCTGCATAGTGTGGTATCTGGGATTCTGATAAGCCCCACCTAATTCTGGCTTTCTGTTTGTATTATGCATAGCATCTGCACAGTTCAAATAAATGCACCACTTAATGTTCTTCTGTTCAAAGTCTTTAAAGAAGAAAGAGTGAGTAGTATTTTCTTACTTCCATTTCATGTCATGTTTTTAGTTTACATAAAGTAAATGGCTCTCAATTTCTTACACTTAATAGCTCTGTTCTGTTTGGCTTTTAACTCATGAAGTAACAGAGGGATGCCACCTTTTTCGGATTTTTAACCCTTTTCATCTGTTTCTTGTATTTGCATAAACTAATTATTATATGTAACTGGCTGAACAAACTAAACATACTGTCCTTACCTGCAGAGATGGACAGGGGTCTGCACTCAGATGTTCAAAGATGCACATGGGGCTGCACTGCAGTAAATTCCTCTCTGTGCTTCCCTAGTGCTCTCAGCATTTTTAGATACTCATTTAAATGAGTTGCCTAGACTTTTTCATGGCTCTTATTACTTCCAGTGTAATGAAATAGAAATTCTAATTTGATTTCATGTTTAAATGATCAGAGTTTTTTCTCCTGCATGCACAGACTCCTTGGATTTGCTCTCCAAATAGAAGTGACCAATGGGGATGGCAGAAGAGCCTGCCAGACACAGTAGTGCTCTATTTGGTTATGCAGCCATTCACAATTATAGCATGAAGATTAAAAGCTTTTCTATTTGATAGTGGGGAGACAGAGAAAGTATGTTCTATTGCTTAGAGACAGCTTTTGTGTGACTCTGGGATTTGTTTGGGATAAGATCTGATACTTTAATCCACAAATACAGTCTGTGTGATTATTCATTAGGTGTAAGGTTGTCCCTCTTGGATAACTTCTTGGTTATGCCTGTAAGTCTAAGCAACTCCTCTGCATGTAGAGCTGCAGGCAGAGTACCGTGGGAAATTTACGACCAGTGTCTTATCTTTAAAAATATCTGCTTGCACAATCCAGGCTGTAGTATCAATAGCAGACTTTTCAACAGTTCAAGTTAATAGAACAATGCAAAGACAGAGATATAAAGGAAGCTGTTTTGTTTTACAAGGAACTTATGACTGGAGTGTTTTTGTAGCAGGAAAAAGAAATAAACAGGCAAACAGTGAAGAGCCAGCTGAATTCTTAATTTCCATTCTAAATGTTTACAAGTGATTTAGGTAGGAACTTACTGGGAGTATGAAATTTATAATTAAATATCCACGCTTTAGAATTGAGAATAGAAGCAAAAAACATGCATGGAAAATGTGTTATAAGATTGTCAATGCAGGGAAGAGGAAATGAATTGGTGTCTCATAAATTACAAGTTTAAAGTATGAGTTACTGTGTATTTTTCATTTTCAAGTTACTGCATAGATTTTTAATTTTCATGAGCTTATAAAGAGAGAGTGTTTTGACAAAATGTGTATAACATCATTGTATCACAGGTGGAATGAGGAAGGATGGAGTGATTAGAAGGAAGGACACTCATAGCTGAGTATCATATCTGTCTCTGAAGTACATGGGGAAATTTTTACTGCATCTGTTTCCTAACACTGATTGCTGGTTGTTGCTCTTAAGAGGTGTCCAGAGTGATCTCAGATACATAAGTCAGAGCTTAAACATGGCCAAATGTTGCAATACTGTCACTTTCCGAACTACTGTACCAATGAGGATAAGCCATTTATCTGCAAGCTGAGTTTGTTTTTTCCTCTGGTAACTGTTGGAACTTTCAGTTTAAAAGTGGTGCTTGTAATTTGATTTATAATCATGAACAATTTCTCTACTATAAAAAGAAGTTGAAAGATCCTTGAGCATATGGTGAGGCTCTGGTGTGCTTGGGGTGAATGTGTATCTGTCTTGCATCCATCTTTTTATGCGGTTGAGTTTGAATCCAGGAAAAATTTACTTTGATGCTGAGTTGGCAAGATGAACTAACTGTTCTGAATGTGGCTTTTTTACCTTGCAATATATTGTGTTCAGAACCTTGAACATATTTAATAACCTCTGGCAGATTTTTCCTTTTTTTCAAAGTAAATACATTTCTCTACCTGTAAGCAAGCTATACATATTTGTACATGTAAGTCCCTTCATCAGTGTGCTGCTTCTGTTGTTAGGACTGGACCAGTGCGTAACGGTGTAGACTGATCCAAGTTCCTGGATCATGATACTAAGAGCACTTGAAGTCTGAAAGAAAAAGTGTTCTTAATTGTATATGATATATCAAGAAATGCTTTTACTTTCTATCTCTCACCTCTTCAAAAGGAACGAACTGTAGGAAGATTTCTATTCTACAGTATGGTCATGAATCTTCTTAGGATAGGTTCTCTGCTACAGGGAGGAGCAGAGGAGTGAACATCAGCCTGACAACATCGTCATCTCTCCTTAATAATCACTACCTAGTACTTGTTCAGTTGTGGATTACAAAGTGGGGAATCTGATCTGTGTTTTACCCTATAGTTGAAATGACATGATTTTTGTGTGGCCACATGTTCAAGATGTAAAACTTGAGACAGACCATTAGAAAAATTAGGAAGGGCTGGAGAACCTACTGATGAAGCAACTGAAGTAGAAGCAACAACTTGATCACAGCAGAGCATTGACTTGAAGGACTAGAAAATAAAATTAAAAAGCCTAGTGGTCTTACAGAAAAGTCTTGGTTGTCATGTATAAGAGCTGTCAGAAATCTTATAGTCAATCCATTTTAAGGCCCTTTTTTTTGGTGTAAGACTAGTAAATAGTGGTAGATTAATAATTCAGGTCTGTTTATGTAGGAATGGAAGAAACAGTTGGGAAGTGAGGAAAAAAACCACCCAAGTTATTTTACTCAGGAGTTTAAGGAGAGCATTGCAAGTGTAAAGCAGAACAGTTGCTCTTCTGAAGAACATAAATTGAAGGTGGTCTAGCCATGTGTTTGGTAAAGGGTGGTAAAACACAGTACTGGACAGCTGGGTTAAGGAGCAGGGTCTGAGGAGAGTGTCCTTTTCTAAAATAAGAAGTTCAAATCAAATAAAGAAGCCATCAGCAAGGATGAGAGTTGGCTGGGAATTTGGATGCTACAGGTCAGGATATTCTAGAGAAACTTGTTGGACTCTCCTTAGGCTTTTCCACAATAGCAAATGTCAGTAGTGCTCAAGGGAGCTGGAACTTAGGGGTCAGGGAAACTTAGGGAGCTGAAACTTAGAGGCTTAGCACTAGAGAATGTCAGCACTCTATGGTGTTTGTTTCTCTACAGTTTCTCACCTGTGCTGAAGTACATAGTCTTTGAATGTTAATGACTTGTTTTCCTCTTTTTTCTGTGTCTTTTCTCTTGGTGGTTATTTTTTTAAGTTTTTCTGCTTAGAAGCAATGGATTTGAACTTAAGGAGTGTGCTGCACTCTCAGTGTAATCCTTGTTTGCAAATACATTCCAGAGCCAAACACTGAAGCTGTGGTTGGTGCTTCCTCCAGCAAGCCCCTGTGTTAATATCTCAAAATCCTGTTTCTTTCTCAAAATCCTTTTCAAAATCTTTCATCTTGAACCTTATTATCTGAATTACATTGGAAAAGATCAACAAAAATGATGTGAGTCCTTGATTCAAAGACTATCAAGCTATATGTGCACTCTGTGTGTTATGACTACCAGAGTAGGTTAGGAGATGCAAATCTAGACATGTTTTCAGGGCTTAAATGCTAAAAAGATAAATTAAATTCTTAGTTATGGCTCCTTCTTAATATCTGCAAAGTAGTGGAATGAAGCTAATAATGGATCAGCTTAAATAGTATCTAAGGAATTACTGCTGGTGAGATAGTGCAGGTTGTGTAAGAATCTCCTGCGGGGAATGAAAGCTCAGGCAGCTGGATAGAGCTAATACTTTTTAAGAAAGTAATTAGAGGAAATCTTACTTCAATGGCAAGGTGAGACTAGACCTAGGTTGACTGTTAAGTAGCTCCTGTGCTTGCTATTCTATCTCAGACCTCCTCTTCAGTGGATTTTGCACAGCTTTATACGCAGAAGTGAGAATAAATGGGGTATGCAGTCTTTAAAATTGGATCTTGCTCTTTTCATGTATCTAAGAAGATGGATCAGGAGGGAGAGTCCCCAGGGGCAGAGCTTTATCCTTATGTTGGTGAGCAGTAGACCTGGAGTGGACTTGTCTGCTGCAGAAGAAGCTCCAGTGAGTTTCAGCCAAGTACTGGATTCCCACTAACTGAAGAGTTAATAGCTGGGAGTGATTGTTAATTTTCCATAAACCATCAGAAGTCAGGATGGCCCACTTACAGCCTCTGCTTACATGTGCTTTTTTTCCTGTCCTCTTTTGTGCTTTAATGCAAATACTTGGAAAGTTTTTCAAGCGTGTAGATTTGTCACAATCATTACCTTGTTTTGTCTGTCTCCCTGTATAGCACAGTGCCAGCAGGGCTGGAGCACAGTGGCAGCATGGATGAACACATGTGGGGCAGCCTGTTTAGACTGGCCTCATTTACAGCTTGCAATCCCCAAAACTTACTAGTCTTAAGCATTTTGAACTTAAAAGTCTAGTTTTAGAATAGTGTTTTCCAAGTCCTTTATTTTAGTATTATCAAACATGTTGCCAGGTTGCCTATGCGTGTTACATCACTGAAATGATAAACAAAAAAATCCTTTTAACTTCTGCTTTTTATTGACAATTCCCTGAGACCAGAAGAAAAAAAGGTAAGTCTCTCTGAATTGTATCTTTCCTGATAAATTGAAGTGAGAGATGAGTCTGTTTGTTTTTCAGGCTTTGTTTATTTGAAATTAAGACTAGTTATGAAATAAATGGGATTAGAACTCAGCTCATCTAACCTAACTGAGCCCTTGGACTTGAAGACTCTTAGAAGTCTGAGTGTCTGAAAGGCAGGTATTGTTGGTGAGAACAGCTGATTGAAGAGCAAAGTACTCTATTTTGCAGAGACTATGAGTACAAAGCCAGGGTTATTTACTGAGTGAGGGTTTTTCAGAGTTATTTAACAGAAAGAGTGCATAGATGGCACTCAGCATCTTTATTGCTGATGGGCTGAAGTTCTTATTGTTGAAGAGTCAGACACTTCAAATATTAGTTTTATGAAGACTCTTCTCCAAAGAGTTTGTATTGTAAATACAAAGCAATAGTGAGATGCAGAAACTTGGAGTACACCCATAATTCTTCTGTATACTTACACATTGGAAAGATATTTGTGCTCAGATAACAGAACTCATTTGTTGTTCAGTCCAGATGTTTCTTTGTGTCTCAGAAAAGGAAAAAAAATGACAGAAGAAAAGCCTTATGGATTACTTGAGGAGCTAAAAGGGCCATGAAGTCAGGCACAATTTTTTCCCTGAGTTTCTAATTTAAGGACTTCCTACCCCAAAAGACGAGGGCACTGCAGGGAAACTGAATTTCTGAATCATGTTTTACTCTACACAAGAGGTTAAGACAGTAATATCTTTGACTTGGGGTAGTAGGGATAAAAGAACAAATTGGAAGAAACAAGATATTAAAAACAAGTACACAAAGTATCACATGGACTGAAATCCAGGAGTCCTAGATAACCTTCGTAGTGGTATAATAGTTACAAGAGAATTCCCGAATGTCATTCACATCAAACAGTTTTTTTTGAGATTATATTTTATGTTGCTTTTGCCAAAGATAGGCTTTTGCTACATTTTCTTAAAGGCTTCTATCAGAAATGTGTAAGAGGAGGATTCACATGTGGCTATCTTAAACTTTAGCTGTGTAGGAGTAGTTCCCGCTGGTAAGACCATTACTGAACCTGGTCAGTGTGCAGGCAAAGCAGGAAAGTTACTGTTGAGGTAGTCTTCTAATTAAAGATTAAACCTTTTCCAGGTTATTGGGAGATTATTGATCATGGTGTGTGTAGATACAATAACATTAAGTTAGCTATTGTGTATGATTTAAAAATTTGCATATGTGGCCACTTACCAGTTGTGATCTGAGTTCTTGGGAGGTGGAGCTACCTAAAATATTATTAAAAAAAATTTAAAATCCAGGTCAGATACATGATTTAATATAGTGATCAATCTGTGTTACTGTGAGTGTGCATGGTTTTCCCAAGAACACTGGATATCATTTGAGAGAAGACAACACAAGGACACCTGTATGTTCATATTTTAGGAGCCTTACTGCAGTATATTAAATTGCTGACTTTCAGTGCTGATGTTAAAATTTATACCTATGGCTAAAATCGTTTAATCTAGGCTGTCCTTCATACAAGAACCAATACGTGTGTACTAGAATAGACTTAGAGATCATTTCTGTTTCATGACATATACAAGATTTCCCTTGTGTCCGCATTCTCTGTCACTGGATTTATTGTTCTGGTTTCAGCTGCACAGTGGAGAAAGTCCTGAGACTAGCAGACTCTTTTAATTCTTTTCAAAGTTAACCTTTTTTTTTATTATTATTATTTTTTTTTTTTAAGCCAGTAGAAGGGAATGGGGGTACCATCATGAATCTGTCCCAGCAAATTATGAAGATTCTGTTGATCAGAAAACCCTGTGCCCATACAAAACTTGATTTAGGATAAAATTCTCTTTTAAAGTACCAAATAGGTACAGAGTTTCTGTTTCTTACTGAGACAAATGCAATCTGATCATTAGAAAGCTGTTTATTTTAATTTCAATCCCCAGGAGATTCTTCTTCTGTTTTCTTGTCTGTCTGAAAGTGAGGTGAAGCTCAAGAAGCTGGCACAGCTCATCTGTCAGCCAGCCTGGGCTCATTTAGGGCTTTTGAATCTGTTTGGTAATGTCAGCTGGGTTTGACAGCATAGTAGAGGTCTTGAAGATAATGAAGATGTGCTGTCAAAGAAACTGGGCAGCTGTCAAGGAGCCTCCAGAGCTCTCCTGAGCAAGAGCGAAGCTGCCACCCTTATCAGCTGTCACTGGATGCCTGAGGACTCCTTTCAAATTGAGTCTGAAGGACTTGTGACTGCAGTTGTGCTGCTTGATGCACAATGTATAGGTGTTATCTTTAACATGTTCGTGTAAAGATGGCTTCAACCATTTAATTATGGCCTTGTAGCCATATCAGTCAACACCATGGCGTCACTTGGAGATCAGCATTCAGAGAGATTCATTCACCTTTTTTCTCTCATGGTCTCAGGGTGCTTAGGATATGCTGTGCTACTGCTCTGCTGTGGAGACAGCTGTGGTTTTCATGCAGTGTAATCATGTAGTACCAGTAACCCAAACCACAGTGGATTTCCAGAATGGTGTGACTAGGTCAGATTGCTTGATTTGTTCTGGTTTTAGGTCTCAGCCACCATGACATTCAAAGTACTTGTTATTGATGTTTATGGGAAAAAAACCCACAAAAAGTGATGAAGATATTTTATTTACAGACTACCAGTTTTTAACTGTGCCGAGATACTGAATTGCATTTTTAAAAAGTGTATTTTCTACTGAATTATTTGGTAAGCATTGAAGATGTTAAAAAAAACCAAAACAAAAACCTCTGACAGGAAAGAAAAATTGTGTGATACTTTGTATTGCAACAACTTTGCTTTTCTTGTAGTTACAGAAAGTAAAGAAGAATTTCTTGTGTAGGAGGGTTTTTGCTTGGTTTTTAAAAGCATAAAGCTGAATCTGTGTTCCTCTCTTGAGTTACTGCTGACAAAGGAAAGTCCTCTTGGTCTGTGTAATTTGATGGGACATCAGGGCAAATACACAGTTACTGTACTATCGAGGTACCAGAAAATGAAAGGTTCTTTGTGTGCCACACTTTGTGCTTATTTTTCAGTTAAATTTACCTTGAATGCTCTTGGTTATGAAGCAAATCCTATGCTTTCACTTTGTGATCCCGGAAATAGACCTTGGTAGTGAACAAGAAGAGTGATAAAGAAGGAAATAACTAACATTGTGCCTAAAATGCAAACATAAGAAGTAGAAGGAACTTTGCTGAAAAGAAAAGCCATTGAGCATGAGTTGTTTTTATGAACTTTCAGACTGTGTTTTTGGGTAGCTGAAAAACAAAATCACACATCTGCTTTTCAGTATAAACCTCTTCCTGTAATTTCTACAGTCAAATGTATTTCCAAGAGTGTATTTTACAGGCCACCCATTTCAACAGGTGCTCTGCAGGCAGTTCAGGTAGTGGCTGTATCCTTGGCTGTGCAGCCTTGCAGGTTTGCTGAAGTGATCTTTTTAAATGCTCTTTAGGAAAACTAGCACTTTCTGTCCTGTGCTTTTAGGTTTTTCCCTACCACCCCATGGATGAAATGCATTTAATTCTTTCTGTTGTCTTTTGAGGCATTTTTGACAGGTCATCACAAACATTCCCATAAAGGAAATCATAATCTCATGATTTTTTAGTGGGTTAAACTATAATAAATGCTCTAATGTCTGAATAGTACAGAGTGGATTAATAATAATAAAAAAAAAATCACTCTTTTCCATTGAAAGACCTTAAAGGAAGGAACTTAAAAACAAACTCTGAAAAAGACAAAACAGATTTTGCAGGTCATTAATAAAGCTTTTTCTAAAGCTTCCTTTGTTGATTTGAGGTCACAGTACTTTTTCACCTTTTCATGCTCTTTTTCCTTCTGTGGGAGAATCTTCAAAAAGTTTTGGGGTGGGTAAGAGACTTAATGAACAGGGGTCTTTGGAAATTGCCTTGAAATCTGGAGACACTGCTAATATTTGGCTGTCTGTAGTATGGTTTCAACTAAATCCCCATGGAGATGCAAAAACTGCTCTGGCCTTTGCCCTCAAAATAAGCAGGGAATGTAAGGGAGGGAGAGGAAGAAGCTTGACATAGAGCTATCTCTGTTGGAATTCTTCCATGACCTGCCATGTTTTGATACAGCTTCTAAACCATCTTCAGTTTAGGGCAGTTTTTCACAACCCATATTCCCCTTGTGAATAAATTATTAAAACTTGGCACAAATAATCCATCTAGCAAGTCAATTACAGGAGAAGGATACTAGTTCTTCTAAGCATATCTGGTACTAGCATTGACATTGTTTTATATTAAAATGGAGTGTCAGTATTAGCTGAAATAGTTTTTCTCATTTTTTCTCCTGCATTCCTCTTTCCTCCTTGCAATTAATTGCCGGATGACTAGCTGATTTGAGCAACACTAGAGGGGTAATTACAGCACTGGGCTGATGTATTTTCTGGTGTCTGTGCCAAGAAACTTGCCTGCATGATCACTTTGTCATTTGGTTAGGGGTCACAGGATCACGGGTTGTAAGTTTCCTTCCCTTGTGATTCCGGAGCTCCACGTGGTGTATGAAAGAGCAGTGAGAACATCCTGGAGGCTGTCCCTGAGCACTGCTGTGTGAGCAGATTTGGCTCAGGAGGGAAGCAGGATTTCTTAAATCATCAAAGCGTTAATTGTGAATCAGTTTTGGCAGCTGGTCCCTTTATATTGCTTTGTGATGGAGGCTGGAATTTGCAGGGGCAGAATCTTTGGTTAGTGGCTGAAGCTCATCTCTGGATGAGGTAGGGCAAGTAGTTCCTGTGGATGCTGGCAGAGCCTTCATCCATAGGCTGCATTACTGCAATGCTGAGATCTATTTCCTGCAAAAAAATACCATTTCTTTTCTCCATTTCTCTGTTTATTATCTGTAGCTGTATTTTGGTGTTTCAGTATCTTAAATCTAGATGGAGTAGTCATAAGACATGCCTCAAAGTTTTCCATGGTAGATCTAAATTCAGTTGTATAATTAATGCTGTAATTATTACAATTTTCTCTTTTTATTAGCTTAGAAAATAACCTAATGTGTTGATATTTAATTAAGTATATTTATTTGCCTAATCTTTATTCATTAATGTAGATTTTAAAGTGGGTTTTGCTTTTCTTTACTGTTTCTGCTGGAAAACTGAATATGAACAGAGTTGGCTGATCTAGTGCACCATGAGAAGAAAAACACTAAAATCCTGAACTTGGTTGACCTGCTATTGGGAAAAAGTTTCTCTTTTGCATTTTGTGCTGCTGCAAGTGAATATCCAGTAGCTGCTGAGATATTGTGTGATGAGGTGAAGCAGCACTTTATTGCTTTAAAGCCCTCTGCTTTGCTCTGCACTGGTCAGGCACACCAGTTTGTCAGGTGACTTAGCAGATGATTGTGGGACAGGTGTGTCAACATTTGAAGAGTGAGGTTTTGTGTGCTGCACATCTTTCCCTTGTGGCTCTTTTTTCCATGTGCATGTTTTCATTAGCACAGGCAGTGTCATGCTCAAGGTTGTCATTCAGGAGCAGCCTGTATTGCTCTTATGACTAACAATAGTGAAATTGCATCTCTGGCAAGCAGGTTGTTACATGCTGGCTTTAGACACCAAGCTTACAATTTTTAAATTTTTTTATTTTTGAAAACAGTCGGAAACAATTGTGAAATAAATGTGAGTGCATGAAAACACTTTTTTGGAACTGGATTTTTTCCTTCCTGGAATCCTTGTGATTTGGGAAGCCACAAACCTATGTAATTCTTTGTTGGTAGTACTCTCTCCTTCACTGCCATGATGCATCAGAACTCAAAACACGTTTAGTACCTGATTTCTAAGAGAGTTTTAAAACACTAGGGTTTTGTGGTTTAAACATTCAGTCCCTGTCACCATATGGATATATGGGAACTGCTGCTACTGGAATGCTGGTGAGAAGCTGGGGCTTACCTTGTTGTGTTCTGTTTTGCCCTTCCTTAGAGCCACATATTTGACTTAACTGGGCTTTGGATCAGAGTACTTCCAATTAAGAACAAACCACTTAATTGACTTGCAGAGTTAAATTTCTGAAGCAGATTTCCTCAAGCTTTTGCTCTGTTTCTAGATGAAGGGATTTAGAGGCAAGCCCAAGTATTTCAAATATATGCCACAGAAGTAAATAAACATTGGACACAAGAATTAAAAAATAAAATAAAAATTAATTAATCTGAGAATTGACTATGGCAGGCTGATGGGTGGAAGTATCACTCTGGATAACTGTGATATGTTTTATTAAACATACTCAAGTCTGGGTTTTTTTGTTGGTTTTTTTTTCAGGGAGAAGGATCTTAATGCAAAGTTCATTATTTCAATGGAAAAAAATAAAACAACAATCACAAACTTAAAGGTGAGTAAACACAATTTATAAAAGGAGGTTGTAACTCAATAGCTGCCAAAATATGACTGGACAAAACTGTGATGCTTGCTGCACTGTTGTCAATAACCCCTAGTTGTTAAAATAGAGTGTTAAAGTAATGCTTTGGGGAAACCAGGTTATGCTGTTAACTTGCTACACTGTGATTTTCTGAAGACCCCTTGATAGGCTCTATCATTTCTTCCAAGGTTTATCACTCAGGTCATTGCTTAGCTGGGAGATGAAAGCAAACAATAGAATAGAGGTATGTTTCTGATAGCTATTAAGTCTTCATTTCATCTCTAGAAGTCTCCTGAAATTCCCATGAAAATGAACCAAACCCAAAGTACCCATCATTTGCTATAACCTTTTGATGGTATATTTTAACACTTCTCTCAGCAAGAGAAGCCCTGTGCAGCAAATTGTTTTTTTGCAAGATAGTTTCTCATGACTAATATATGGAAAGGAGTTTCAGTGTGTAGTTTCTTCAGAATGATTTGGAGCATGGTGAGGATTGCTGAAGTACAGTGTCAGCTGTCATGTCTTGAACATGATGATTGCCTTAAACAGCAGGTATGTCACACCTTTTTAATTATGACTCTACACTGAAATGCTGTTCACAGTGCAAACGTCTCTCTGGCTCCTATAAATTATATGTGTAAGATAATCTCTGATTATAATAACAGATATATAGACCCATTTAACTGAACCTAAGTATTGTGACAAAATATGTGCTGTGGGGTTAGAAGTAGTAAGCTAAAATCCAGATAATTCCTGCTGTGCTGTTTTATGATGTGGCTTTCTTGCTGAAGGGTATACGTCCTCCTAATTTCATCAATGTTGTTGAAATCATAATCTGACTTACTTGTCATTATATATTTCTTAATGTGTATGGCATTATGTTAGATTTGCCTTCTGATTATTTATTGTCAAATATTTTTAATTACTTCATCAGGATGTGTTGTACCAGCTCTATTTTCTTTTTTTTAATAGATACCCGAGGGTGCTACTGGAGATACAGGACGAGAAAGAACGAAAACATTTACTTATGATTTTTCCTATTTCTCAGCAGACAGTAAAAGTCCCAGCTTTGTTTGTCAAGAAATGGTAGGATTTCTGAAAGTTAATAATTGATCTTTTTCCTTTCCCTTTTCTTTGTCTTGAAAGCATTCCATGAAACTTCTTTCCACAGAAAGTGCTTCTTCTGTAATTTAGAAATTTTCTAGGTACCTGAGAGTTTGAATTTTTCTTTTTTTTGGTGGTGTATTTTCTAATACAGCAGGCTGAATGCCTTCTTTCAAGTTCTTTTTTCTGATTAGTCTTGTATAAGGTTAAGTTAGACAGCATCTCTAAGCACTGAAATTGGTTTTGAAAAACTTTTAGAAAAAAACCCACTTTTAAGAAACAAGAATATAACTTGAATTCACTTAGAAACATTCTTATCTGGATTTTTTTGGTGGTGTTTCTTTTTCATGGTCCAAAAGCCTTGGTACATATTGAAGATTCTTTTTTTGTCCTCCCTGGAGTATTCACTTTAGGAAAGGACAAAGCAGTTTTTCTTTCTGCATAGTCAGAACAGAAAATTAAACTTGGAGCTATAGGCATTATTCAGATGAATAGATAGACCCTCTATGACCTTGCATTTCATGTGAACTTTTAACTTATCTGTTCTTTCTCATTCCCTAATAAATCTATTAAGTGAATCTCAAGTAAGTTGTGATTACTGAAATTCTCTTTTGGTTTTGATGCTGTAAGCTTCAAGTGAGAGTAGTTCTTTCCCCTTAAAATAATGTAATGGTTTACTGAATATCCTGTAAGCCAGGTGGGTACATACCTTCTTAGGATGTATCCCTTCTATTCAGGAATCCTTGAAATCAGGGATGCTGGAGTGGCTAATCCTAAAAAGCATCACAATTAAAACTAGTCATAAGAAACAGTAAGCTGAAGCCATTTTTAAATATTTATGAGAATGACAAGTTTTGCCATTATATATGTCATAACTATAATTGATGGGGAATTTAGACTTGGAATTTTTACTTTAACCATCAGGGTAAGTGATATATCCTCATATTTTCTGAATACTTCTTTTATTTCAGTGAGATATTAGGGTTTCATCCAAACTTCTGATCATGTGTATTCTTAAACTGGATTGTTATTTCTTGGTGAAGTTCTTTTAAGTAACACATTTTTTTGCTATGTTTTTTGAAATACCAGGAAACACTCATTTCATTTGTCCATCAGTTTAGTACTGTAGAAAATTGAAGTAGTCATGTATTTGAGAGCAATGATTTGAACCCGAGATTCTAGTAAATGGTTTTAGGCAGAGGTTTCAGGCCACATGGCTCTGCTAGAATTTAACAATGCTTTAAATTGAGGATGCAGGGTCAGTTATTTAATTTTAACTAAAGAAGCTTTGATCATGTATTTTTCTGCTCTGATTCTAAATGAAGCTTCTTCTTATGCACCAGTTGTGACTTAAAGTTATGGATATTTAATTCTTGGATCTTCTAGATACCTGCCTTTAGATACTTCTGGAAAGGTATGTTAGATAAGACCACATTAGAGGAACCCCAGGAGGATATTCATGGTGTTAGTAGGCTCTTGCTGTTGCAGTGCAGGTTATTTCCAGAATCCAAATTTGCTGTGAAACTATGAAGTTAATAATTGTCAAAATAACCATTTGCAAAGTAAAGTTGATTGCATACAAATAGATATCCAGGCTGTAGTCTATATTGATGTCCAGTTTCCACATATAAGTGGTAAGTTGCCCTTTTCAAAGTTTTTCCTTCTGATGCCATTTACCTGTTTCAGAGTGGGTCAGGTAAAGGCAAGATTACTATAACTTGCCCATGTCAGGATTCTATAGAAACAAAAATAAATTAAAATGCCCATATAGTGATGGCTGCAGCAGCCTTGAGCAATAATTTTTTTAAGCTATGAGTTTTATGATGGGTAATGATAGGATTAGTAATGATAGGATATTAATGGTAATAGGTAAACATGGCTTCAATGTCTGTGTTCAATATTTTGCTGTTATAGTGTGTTCCACAACCTTGGACACCTCCTTTATCTGTGATGGCAGGAGTGTGAACTTCTCTTGCTCATCTACAAAAATACTGTTTTTCAGGTGTTGTTTTAATTACACTGTGTGCAGCACTTTGAAAATGAAAGGAGTTTTTAAACTATAGGAATGCAGTTCCTAGATGTATGCTGCACAAGCTACTGTTTTGTTTGTATTAATTTAATATTTAATTGGAAGACTTTGTAGTTAAGCTCTTACCAAGTTCCTGCAGAAATTCTAGTTTACTGCACCAATGGCATAGAAGGGCCTCATTTTCACATTCATCTTGCCAGGGAATAAAATTGATCTTGATTGTTGGTAATGTGGTTGCTTAGTGCCCTTTGTTCATAATTGTTATATTTTGCCATTTGAAAGGCAGAAAAACAATAAGTGGAAATCTGTCTAATACTACATACCATATTCATTTGCCTTGTAGATGCAAAAAACACTTTAGTATTCCAAAGTTAGAGTGGGGATGACAATTTGCCATCAAGCTTCTCAGTTTGTATTCCTGACTGAGAAACAAATAGAATGTTGGTATTTGCTGCCCTTTTGTGACAAACTGGTGTCCCATCCTAACAGTCTTCTCTTCTAACCTGTGTGTTAAGCCTTTGTGCTCTGACTAGGCTGACTTTACCTGTCCTATGTACGACCTCAAACCACATGCAAGACATACACAAATTTTTTAAAAAGGAAAATTCCATCAAAACAGTAGTGCATAAAGACTTGGTGAGGTAAATACTTGGACACAGAGAAAAATAGGGGAAGGAATAAAGTAGCTTTGGCTCATCTTTATGCTCTTCTTTGATTAATATAAATGGTTACAGCACTGTAGCTCCTTTGCTTGAGGGAAGGTCAAGTGAAGTATTCCAAAGGCATGTTTGAAGATTAGTGATTAAAGAAATTACCCAGCAGTCCATCCAGGGAGAAGCTATGAGATTATTCTGAGCATGTGCCATTCACTATTAAAAATGGCTTGGAGAACTTAAAGAATGTAAAGTGCAGACTATGAGCACGTAAAGTAACCAAACTATGAGATTTTTGAAAATCATGTCTAGATGGTGAGACAGAGATTAATATTTTAATTGGGAGAAATGCTGCACCAAGCTGTTACTCCTTCACCAGTGAGGGGTATGGATTGAAATGAGGGGTAATGATGATGAAAGGTCAGGCAAATCTGCGAGGGATGTTGCAGCCAGTATTGTAGAGGAAGGTGGTGAAGGTATCTGGTGAGAGCTGAATTTATTAGGTGAGAAAAGAGTCTCATATTATGAGATGTGGACGAGCGATCGTTACTAGTTTTTACGTGTTGAGGGTAAAAGAGAAGAGGTTAAATGATGAAAGAGGGTCACTTACCACATTAAAAACAAGTTTCCATGTTTGCCAGCCTAAAAAGCATTGCTACATGAAAGCCACTTAGAGGAAAAATACAGAGAAGGTTATGGGTCATGTTCTTATACTTGATTAACGCAAAAAACCAAAGAAAACCAAACAAAACCCTCCAAAAAGACAAAGGAAGAAACTGACAGAATCACCAAAATGTTTCCTTTTGAGAGGGGACTCTATTTGTAGAATATGAAGAGTTGGTGAAGATACAAAAAGTGAGTAGATAATAACGATAATGAAAAGTGAATGGAGTAGCTGAGATTGCTGAAAGAAATTGGGGCTTTAGAAAAGAATGTAGTTATTTGACATGTCAAGTATTCTGTGACAGGGAAAGAACTAAAAAACCACTGCAGTGCTGTAAACGAAATACAGTAATAAGACTGCATTTTATTTGAAATACTAATTTCTTCTCCTATAGAAAATAACAGTGTGTTTTGCCATTGTGTTATGCTATTCTTCAATGTTTGCCACACTGGGCTGATGACAATATTCTTCCCCAAGCTTCTGTTGACTTAAACATTTATTTATTTTTTAATTTTAGGTTTTTAAAAATCTTGGTATGGATGTGCTTAAATCTGCTTTTGAAGGTTATAACGCCTGTGTTTTTGCATATGGACAGACAGGATCCGGGAAGTCCTATACCATGATGGGAAACGCGGTATGTTGTGTTTTCACAGAACCAGGTTGGAAGGGCCCTCAGGGGTCATCTGGTCCAACTTTTCTTGGCAAAAACATGGTCAAGAGAAGATGGCCCAGCATCCTGTTAAGATGAATCTTAACATTTTCAATTGTTGGGGAATCCACCACTCCCCTGGATTATTCCAATTATTCCAATTGCTGGTTGTTCTCATGAAAAATGGTCCTCTTGTGAGAGTGCTTCTCTCTGCAGGAGTAATTTGTATCTATTACCACTGGTCTTTTGCATGTGACTCCTTGTAACTAGGAGTCTCCATCTTCTCTGTAGGCAGGCACTGGTTAAATAGTGGGACATGGTTATAAGGTCTCCTCTGAGTCTTTTAGTCTCAAGGCTGAATGAATTCAGCTCTCTCTTCCTTTCCTCATATGGCAGCTTCTCAGTTCTTTGGTCATCCTTGTGGCCCTTTTCTGGACCCTTTCCAGCCTGTCCACATGTTGTTTTTGTATGGCAGGGACCAAAACTGAATGCAGTGTTCCAGGTGTGGCCTGACAAGTGCTGAGTAGAGTGGGATAATGACTTTTTTATCTCTACCCTGGTTGTTATGACACCCTTTTTATGATGCAGTCCAGCATTCTTTTGGCTTTTTTTGCTCATGTTTGGCTTTGTTTGCTCATACTGTGCTTGCTGTCCACAGGACCCCCAAATGACTTTCCACAGAGCTACACCTCAGCCAGATAGATCCCAGCCCTTGCTACACTCATGGATTGTGTTCTCTCATGTGCAAGACCTTATGTTTGTTGAACTTTATGCGGTTCTTGTTAGCTCACTATTCCAGCTTATCCCAGTCTTCCTTCAGGGTGACTGTCCCTTCTGAGGTGTTGACTTCCCACTCGGTTTGGAGTCTTCATCAGACTGCATTGTGGTACACTTGGTCCCATTGTTCAGATCACTTATGATCAATTAAACAGCATTGGGCCCACTGTTGATTCCTGGGGACCCTACTAGTGACAAGTTTCCAGTTTTACAAGGAGCTATTTGCCACCCCCCTTTGAGTGCAGCCTGTAAACCAGTTCCCACCCACCACAAAGACCCCTTGTCTAGATCATAACACGTTAGTTTCTTTAGCAGCAGGCTGTGGGAAACCATGTTAAAAGCCTTGGAGAATTTGATGTAGACAATGCCCAGTTCTTGTACCACACTGAGTGAGCAGGTGTATATTTTTTTGCAATGGATTAAAATTATGTTGTTGCAGGAGCATTTTTTTATGGATTTTTTTTTTTAATACTGCTTCTGTCTGTATGCTATTAACTCATCCACGTATCACACTTTCTAGTAAGAGGTTTTGGAAGCTGTTTCTTTTACAGAAAGGTATTTATAGTTGGAAGAAGTTTATTTAAGTGATGCTCAGTTGTTTTGGACAAAACCCAGTAATTTTTGTTCAGTAACAAAGCAAAAAATTTCAAATGTTACTGCTGATTTCCTATGCCCATCTTGAGACAAAAAAAAAAGAGATACTGATTTTGAGAAAATTAGTGATCAGCTTTTTCTGAAGATATGTGCTTTTTAAACCTCTTTTGAAGAGTCAGAAGACTAAAATAGGTCCTTAGAGAAGGCTGTCAAGTGAGAAGCAGAAATTTGGCATGATAGTAGTTCATCAAACCCTTGTGAGAGTATACAGTAAGTTTAAGTATTATGTGCTATTGAGCACTACAGGAAGAGGAAGGTGTGATAGGAGGTGGGAGTGGTTTCTCACAGTTGCCTCTGTGACTGTCCAAAGACAGAGAGAACCTGCTAAACTTTTGGGAGTGGAGCAGTTTAGAAAGGCTGACCTGATGAAGCATGTTGCCAGGCAGACTCTGCAGATTTCATTCTTTAATCCTTGGGAAAAGAAATGTATTGTGTCTTCTCCCAGTAGAAATAAAAAGGGTAATATTAACACTTATCCTCCTTTGGATATATCACTCTACTGAAATGTAGTAAGATTGGGCTCTTTGCACCTCCTCTAGCTTAGGAGAGTAAATTAGCTGTAAATCTTTTTCTTTTAGCTGTCACACAATAAGTAGCTTTGTGTTTACCTCAATATCATAAGCAGAATAGGCTTTTGTAACCAGAAAAGATCTCACGTCCTAGATGTGGATTTCTATTTCAGAAATTTATAAAAGTGACATTTTTATGAGACTGTCTTACTATATATAATGACTGTAATAATCAAAACAGTTTGCAAATGAATAGAAGCTGAAGTTTGTTTGACACTATTCAATAATAAAGGTCTAATCTTCTTGGCATGATACATAAATACTTTAATCTGGCTTTGTATAGAGTGCATATGAAATATACTCAGCTGGCAAGTTAAATACTTCAGAATTGATGGCCCTGTCAGAGACACTACAGTGCTATAAGAAAACTTGAATTGGAAATAAATATTCTTTTTTCCCTACTTCCCTTTAAAAAGCCTGGGTTCTGTTCTCATTTTGTTTTCAATATTTGCTGTTCTTGGCTCTGGAAAGCTCTTTCTGTAATTCTGTGTACAGCAATCATTTCAAGAAAGGCGTGGGCCAGTTAGAATGTTGGGCAGAGATACTGAAATGAGCAGAGATCAATAAAATATGAGGAAAATCAGACTTGGGTATGCAGAGGAGGCAAGACTATGGGAGATTAAAAGTCTTCCAAAACCTGAAAGGCTCCTGCAGAAAGGAAGATAATAATTTGCTCCTTATGGTCAAGGTAGATGGGCAAAACTCAATACATTTAAATTGCAATAAGGAGTTTTCTGGTTAGATAGCACAGAAGAAGGACAGGCTTTTAATGAGAAAATTCAGCTTTGGAGTGAACTGCCTATTTTGGTTTTTCTTATTTCCATGTCTGGAAACTCTGTAGGCCATAAAAAAAAAATAGTCCAAGCTGTAGTTGATCCTGCCCTTCAACTCTTGTGGGTGAGAAGGAGACAATGTTTAAATACAGTTTCCAATAAAGAGTGTACATTCTTTAGGATGTACATTTTACTAGCATAATACTCTGGGAACTGTGTGTGCTTCCTTTCTCAACACTATATTGCTAAGGTTGAAATTACTCAATTAGAGCTTGTACTTCCTATTTTAAGCCTCTCTTTGTGGTTGCTGAATTATGTCAGACAGTAATGATTTGCCTAAAACCTTGTGATAGATCTTCCATGTTTTTTCCCCTAAGCTTTAATTAAAACTATTCAGGTGTTTCCAAGCATGAGATGAAATAAAAGTATTTTCCCTCTTCCATTGTTGAAAAAAATTAAAATAAAATGTGTGTAGGAATTTGTAACACTGAACCATGAAACTTTACCTGGAAATAGAGATTGATAATTGATATATATTGGGAAAGGCTGCTCCTCTGTTGCCAGAGGCAATTGTCAAAAAAAGCCTGATTAATCTGTGAGTTTCTCCCTTAATCTAGGATTTTTTATTTTTAACACAAGGTGCAGTCATGTGAAGAACTAGGAAAGATAGAAGCAGAGAATAGATTATTATTTCAAAGAATGAAGCTTGGTTTGAGAAGGATAAAGAGACTCTGATTAAGAGGAGGAAGAAGCTGGGAAAAGGCAAAATGGAGGGATAAAGGATAATTAAAAAATAGAAGTGACTGGGTGATGAATTGGGAATTTTGTCTGGGCAAAGGAACAAGGAGGTAGCACTTGGAGGTGGCACCTGGAAAAATATTGCTGTGAAAGAAAATGCAGAGGGAAACTGAAGGATGAGGACAGAGGGACCAGTATGAGAGCAAACTCGAGTGAGCTTGGGCAGAATGGGTTGGATTTTTGTAGGGGTCCAAGAAGAAGAGAAATCTTTGCCCATGGAGCACTTGCTCTGACAATTTGGTGCAGGGGGAGTCCATTTGCTTTGTGTTTTTCTGCTACCAGGTATCTGTAGAATTCCACCAGGCAAACTCTAAGGTGCCTGGAGTGCCTGGGCTATGTTCACATTGAATGTGTGGTCTGTCTTGTCCTAATTTGCATCCTACTTAATTACAAGGCCCCTGACTCTAAACACAAGAGCATTTCTTGTTTCAGCTGTGAATAGTTAGTCCATCTCATTGAATCTCTTAAATGTTTTTAGACTGGAGGCAAATTGTAGCTGACAGACTGTTTTGTAAGCTGCTCCTGAGCCTGGACCTCTTACCCCAAAGCTCATCTGTATGTCCTGTCCTGTTATTCCAGGGAGCCATGGCTCTGAGGTAACTGCCATCTCCCTCAAGCAGTGGGGAGATATACTCAGCAGGTAGTTGGTCACCTACCTAGTGAGACTTGGTGGGAATGGGGCAGCTGAGACCAGACCTGTGTGGCACTCTCCTGCTCCTCTGCTGCTGGGGAAAACCCTCACCATAGCTTACTGCTTGGCTGGAGATGGCTCTTCCTGGACCAACAAGGAAAACTGCATGCTAAGTTTCTGGCTATCTCAGTGGGATAGGTTTTATTCAGTTTGTTTTATTAAACCAACCAAGCATTTCACACATAAAAACTCTTTATCTGCAGAGACAAACATTCAGTAATTAAATATCAAATTTAATTTGGCTGGATTGTGGGATACAGTGAATGAAGGTTTAGTTTTCTCATCGTGTATTAATTTATTCAGAGGACCTGCTGCACTTTTCATCACAGGAAAGGCTGTGACTTGGGAACTGGGGGTTTGAATGAGAATGTCCCATGGCTGTTTGTAGATGGCTCTTGTCCTGCTCTCTGCAGTTGACTGTTGTCAAGTCCACAGTGAAATGAGATAGAAGCAGTTAAGATACTGGTGAGATAAGGCAGTTCATGACTTATTCTGGGGAGCCAGTCTGTAAGCAGTTGGGATTATTCAAACCGAATAGGAGGGACAAAATGTATTCCAGTATTAAAGAAATGGAGCTGGTTGTACATTCCACACACAAAAGGGTTAAAGTGGCAAGGTGACTGCAATTACATAAAGGGCAAGAGAGTATTTGCTGAAAATTTTTGATTTTTCCCCTTTCTGGAGTCTCAAACTCTCCATTGGTCATCTAGGATTTTATTTTTTAAAATATATTATGCATGCATATATAGCCTTGGAATTAAGAATTGTTGTTATTGCAGGGTGATGCAGGTTTGATACCTCGAATTTGTGAAGGATTATTCAGCAAAATAAGTGAAAAAACAAAGCGGAACGAGGCGTCCTTTCGAACAGAAGTCAGGTAGGTCTTGGCATGTTAAGAGTTTGCAGTTTATCAAACTTGTTTCAGTTACAACCACTCTGTTTCACTTTATCTCTGGGAAAAGTGCATATTTTTCAAAAATAACTTTTTATGCTTGGTCTCAGACCTGTAATTGATTTTTCTTGGCACTTGTAGTCAAAATGCACAGTACTTGCACCTTCAATCCTAGAGCTGTGCTTATTGCTTCATTTATATGATAGTGCAAATGCCTTTGCTATTGGACAGTATCTTCCTTTTTTTACCCTTTATTTCAGACTAACATTTGGAGATCTCGATCTTGCTAATGTCTGCTTTTTTTCCACTTTCTTCTTGCTTTTTTAGCTTTTTCTTTTATGATACAATACCTTGTAGTCATTATTATGTTAAGCCAACTTTGGATCTATTTTCTTTCTCCAAGTGTCTTGCTTTCAAACTTGCATTAATATGTCTTTCTTTTTATAAAAGGCTCTTGAATCAGTCAGTGGCTTTCTATTCTTTTTTCTTTCAGTTATTTGGAAATTTATAATGAACGTGTGAGAGACCTTCTCCGACGGAAGTCATCAAAAACGAATAATTTACGAATACGGGAACATCCAAAAGAAGGGCCATATGTTGAGGGTAAAAGCACTTTAATCGTTTTACACTGCATATTTTATTACCTTTATATATTCTCAAATGTAGTGTCTAATTATATTTTAATTTTATCTTTTAAAATATAAATCATGATGGATGCAGTGCTTTTGCTTCGGTACAAAGCATTGAAGGAATAGCTTCTAATTTTGCATGTCTGCTTGCTTTTCCAATCCTAAAATCCTTATTACAGAGTTTTTTATCTGTGAATTTATAACACATTTTTAAGGAATATTAAGAGATGCATTTGGTTTTAATAGTTTGTTGACTATAATTTATAAATCTTAGATATTTAGATGAAATTAAAACCTATTAGGATCTAATTGTCTTAATCTGTTCTCTACCAGGGATGGTTCTCTTGTGCAATTATATTTATGTTGTTCCACTAAATAATTTAGTAAGATTGCATATTTTTTTCTTTTTTTACTGTAAATGTGTAAGTTGTCCAGTGTTCATACGAGGTCTCATTCCTTTCCTTACATGATAAACAAGTATGACAATAAATGCTAATTGCAGCAATAGTTTGCAGTATTGAGGGTAATTTGAATCTTTTTGTAAAGAAAATTAAGGACATATATGAGCATACTGTAACATTCTGCTTTTCTTCAGACTTGTCTAAACATTTAGTCCAAAATTATAGTGATGTTGAGGAACTTATGGATGCCGGAAATATAAATAGGACAACAGCTGCAACTGGAATGAATGATGTTAGCAGCAGGTCACATGCCATTTTCACAATTAACTTCACTCAGGTAATGAAACACAACTCGTTGCAGAGATTGGACTTGTTTCTTTAGAGCATAGTGATTTGTTTTCTTATATGTAGTAAACTCCTTTTCTAATGACTCCTGCTCTTCGTTGTTGTTTTTGGGTGCTTTTTAAAAAGCCCATGGATGACCTGCTAGATGAAGAGAACTTGGAGGTGGGGGAGAAATTGAGTGTAAATTTGTCTGTGCATGCTATTACGTATTGAAAGCAATCTATAAATATAATGGAAATGTCACAAGCTTAATAAAATGAATGCAGCACATGGTCACTGCATCACGTAGATTATAGCTCACAGTGTCACAGCTTGTCTGTAAATGGCTAAAATGTTGCACATATTACAATTTAAAGAAATAATATGGGAGTTATGCAACCATTCATTATCAAATGTCTTTCAGCAGCACCTCTAATACACCTGTATTCTCAAGATCTGCTATTGTAAACAAGTTAAATTCAGTCATGTCATGAAAAAGGCCACTAAATTTGATTCAGTAAAAGTGTAGTATTTCTTAGCTTAATGTACTTTTCTTTGTTTTATTTTTTTCTTTTCTGTAGGCTAAATTTGATTCTGAAATGCCTTGTGAAACTGTTAGCAAGATTCATTTGGTAGATCTTGCTGGAAGTGAGAGAGCAGATGCCACTGGTGCCACAGGGGTTAGATTAAAGGAAGGAGGGAATATTAACAAATCTCTAGTTACTCTGGGAAATGTAATTTCTGCCTTAGGTAAGTCTCTGTTTTTTGTGCTTGTCTGTCTTAAGGTGTTTTTAGTCATTAAATACCTTTGTGTTTACTTACACAAATAATGGCCTAACACGTTTTTGAAAATGAATGAAAAGACCTGATTTTAATTTTTTTTCTACCTCCTCATCACAGCTGATTTATCTCAGGATGCAACAAATCCTCTTTCAAAGAAGAAACAAGTATTTGTGCCTTACAGGGATTCGGTGTTGACTTGGCTATTAAAAGATAGCCTAGGAGGAAACTCCAAAACCATAATGATTGCCAGTAAGTGTTCTTAATTTACTCTTTTTGAATTATGAATAGTTCATTCCTAATAGGAGTGGATGTAAATGTTTAGGTTCCAGATGTTTTGTTAAGGCAGAACATGGTTTACACATATTAGTGATTTCTTCCTTTCTGAGCTTTCTATTAACACTCTGTCTTTTACTCACACTCTGTCTTTTACTCACACTCTGTGCAGTGTAATTAAAGCTTTGTGCCTTTGGTCTATACAAGTGTGAATCAGTTGCTGTTCCAAACTGTTGGTTTTTGTTACATGAGCAGCAGCCTGGTCTCTTTTGACATGCTGTGGGAAAGGTGGTCTCTTTTATCTGACCTTCTAAAGGCACCCAACATTTTAACTTCTTATTTAAATTTAATTATGATCAGTTGTCTTGAAAACTCTTATGGTTTCCTTTTTACCCGTAAGAAGTTCTGCAAGGATCACTTATGCCATATGTATTGCAGGTTTGTCAATAAATTGGAATGGGAGTCCCATTCCCAAAAAAACAAAGTGAAGCCAGGATGATGTTTAAGGGGAGACGACAGTTTTGGATGTTGTAAATCATAGAATGGTTTGGGTTGGAAAGGACCTTAAAGATAGTTTAGTTCCATCCCTCCTGCCATGGATGGGGATGCTTTTCACTAGACCAGGTTTCTGAGAGCTCCATCCACCCCAGCCTTGTTTTGCTGGTGGGTAGGGTCAGAGACACAGATACCAAATTAAGGAATAGTGTAATTTACTATAATGTAAAACTGTAAACAATCACAAAAAGATAAGCTAAGCAAAGCACATAATAATTAGCAAAGAATTTCAAAAAGATAAGCTAAGAAGTGCACCTAATCAATACTAGGAAAGAAGGCCTATAGTGATTAAGAAAGAAACATCACCAGGTTACCCTGATAAAGATACATCATTCAAGTCTGAGAGACATCAGCTGTTGGGGGGGAGCTGTCACACTGAAGGACTGGAAACCCCCACCTGGTAACTGGGAGCTCCTGTGGTGCATCTTCCTCAGGCCATGAGGCCTCCCAACTTTGCTATCATGGTGGCCCAGTTTTCATACTGTTAAGCAAACTGACATAATTCCTAATTTAATTCTCTGTTGGCTTTCTCCCAGAGCCTGGCATGGGCTCAAGGAGGAACCAAGGGAGTTGCCTTTGATTGTAATACCCCCCCCCAATTAAGCCAGATGTAGCCTTGTCCAGTTTCTAGACTATATATAAAGGCAAATACATGTTTTACCAATAAATGAACATATTTTTTTGTGTATATAGTATATAACTATACTCTGTTAATAACCAAATATATATATATTTTGCTAGCCCAGGATGTGGCATGTTTTCTGGGCCTTGAGCACAGACTGCTGGTTCATGTTCACCCACCAAAAAGAACCCCTGAGTTATTTTCTGAGGGGCTGCTTGCAACGAGTTCTTCTCCCAGTCTGCACTCAGATGTGGGATTGGCCCAACCCAGGTGCAGAACCTTGCACTTGGATTTATTGACCCTCACTAGGTTCCTGTGGCCCCGCTTGTCAAGCTTGTCAAGGTACCGCTGGATGTGAAGAGAAGAGGAGCTCTGAAATTTCTCTCACTCTTTCCTGCTCAAATGAAGTGTGGTCTTAACTGATATAGTCCATTTTTGGGAATGAGGGATAGCAGCACTGAGAAAATAAAATGTCTTCAGATCTGGTCCTTCAGAACCAGTCACATTCTCTGGATATTCTCAGTTCCTTTGTTGGAGGATTTTGGGGATGTTTTTGGAATCCCTGTCACTTGTTTTCCGCAGGAGAATCCAACAGATGATTGTGGACCAGACTCTGCTTTGGTTTTCTGTCTCTTTTAAGTAAAGGTGTGCTGGAAACTTTGTTCTTGCTGCTTTCTTGCAGTTCCATGGTTGAGTAACTTTTGTTTTTTTGACAGAGGGATTGGGAAGAGAAGTTTCAGAAACACGGTGAGCTTTTGGTGCCCATACTAATGATTACAGTACCCAGCTTCTTTTTCAGCTACTTCCTCCTCTTTCAGTGATGCTTCTGCTAGGCAGAGCCCTGATTGTTGATCATTTCTCCAACAGTAACTCTACTGCTAATGTGGTGGTATTTCCTAACAGCCCAACAAGCTATCCGGATACATTTGTCCTGCCTTTTGTATAATTAAGCACAACAAAATGCAGAAAGATCATTTTAAACTGTAGGAAAGGCTGTAGAAAAATATGTCTGATATTGATTTGTCATATTTCTGTAACATATTGTAGCATTCTTCCAGAAAGAGAATAGTTGAGTAGTGGAGAGGAGACAGTAGATAAAGGAAGTGAGAGGGTGAGCTAGGGGAAGTATAGGCTCTTTCCAAGTGCATCTTCTGTAGCTTAGAGAGTCTCTGCCACAAAAAATATTTGTTTTTGAGAGAATGAGAAAGGACAGATTATTTTAGTTGCTTAATTAGTTTTTCAGGTGTTTTCATTGTCTAATTCTCTCGATCTCTTGTTCAGTTTGATCATTAAAATTTCTGGATGCTTTTCTCTTCTGTGTTTTCTACTCATCTATTTGGATGCCTTAATTATCTTCTTAATTTGGAACATCATATATATTGTTAGGAAAATTAAAGGAAGGATAGTATTAGCACTTGCATTTAAATTGCATTGTTTTTCCTGGTTAGGTTGCTTGAAAAATAATACTGGTTTCTCTTGATGCATCAGATAGCATCTGTGTGCTGCCTGATGCCTGCAGCTCAGGAGAACAGCTAGGTTTGTAAATTATAGAAGCTCTTCTCTTGTTTTGGTTCTCCTTTCTGGTTATTTTTTGTTTTAATTTCCATACTATGTTTTACCTGGAATGTCTTTTCTATGATTACATTGATACTTAAAAAATATTCACTGTTTTCCTGACTGTTCTTGTAAAAAATTGCAAGAAAGCCTGTGAAGTATTCATATAGGACATTTATGTTTATTGAGGAAATGTAAATGTTGAATAGATTGACAGCAAGATTTCTTTGCAATACTTGGTTGTTAGACCTGATTATCCTAATACACTTATCTCATACAGTGTTTCCTTATGCAAAGTTATAGTGACATGAAAGTTAGAACAAATTGTATCTGTACTGGTAAATAATATATTTCTGTCTCTTCACCCACATTGAATTTATCTGACTTATAAAATATAAACTAACTTCAACAAATGAAGCATATGATACTGGATAAACTGCTTCTGATTTCATGTCCTTAGCTATTTCACCTGCTGATGTCAATTATGGAGAAACTTTAAGTACACTTCGCTATGCAAATAGAGCCAAAAACATCATCAACAAGCCTACTATTAATGAGGATCCTAACGTCAAACTGATCCGTGAGCTGAGAGCTGAAATAGCCCGATTAAAAGCCCTGCTTGCTCAAGGGAATCAGGTTAGCTTTACTTGGAATTTATGTGTAATTTTCCTTGAGTTATAACATCTATTTCTAGAATGTAATGAGATAATTATCTTTCATTATATTGATTTGAGTAAACAAGCTCTATGAGGCTACGAATGAATATTAGTTTCCTGATGGAATCGGTTTCCATGTGGCCAGCAGATTAGCTCTTTTAACATAAGGGGGCAAAAAATTGTCATCCCAAAGCTTTTAGGTTTCTCATAATATAATCCAAGATGGATTGCAGTGTGCTGTGGAACAGGTAGTCAATGTAGCATGAAAGACTGAGCAGGAACCTTTTGGGTCCATCCTGATGGACTGAAGAGGTACTTTGTGTAGCATCTTAAGTAAAAGGTTTAAAGATGCATAAATATAAAATGTGGGGTATGAATGGATTTAAACAACACGTTTTATTTGTGTTTGGCTGTACAGTACATTAGAAGGCACATAACATGCTAAATACATAACAATATTTTCAGTGGTCGTGTAAGGAAACAAATATCATGCTCTGCTTCACTTTTGTATGATTCTCTTTCTTGCTCCATCAGTATGATCTGCTATAAACAGTCACTGAACAGGCTCAGTTAAGTTTGGTTTCTCCTGTGTTGGGTGGTGGAACCAAAGTAATAAGAATATCAATTGGCTCAGGCCACTTGTCTCTTGTACATAATGTCATTCAGGACTACTAGATTTCGTACTTGGGCAAATTGGAAGTATCTGATTTACTACTTCATATTTGATTTTAGAACTATGTAGTTCTGTTTTAGATGGTCTGTGCAATGTGAGATGTCAGTTCAGCATGGACCACTGTTAGTAGAAGGGTAGGACTTCAGCTGGATTTCATGCTATAAAAATTTTGCTGAAAAAGGGGATAGGAACCACCGTTGGAAGCAGAAATGGGTGTTGTTGTCTGCTCTGGGGTGGAGCAGAGAGGTTGGCTTTGTTACAAAGAATTAAAAAACTCTTTATGGGGTTGAATTACTTGCATTTCTTTCATATTCTCTAGGAGGGGAAAAATAATTTATTTTCAAATTATGGCTTGATTTAGAGTTAGTAGATGTAACTTGGACCCCCTTGAAATTTGAGTGCTTTGACCTAGTTCCAAGCTGTAAAATAGTGGTTATTGTAAAATAAATCTGGTTCAGTGGTAGGATATGGTAGATGGCTGTGTGGGAGACAATAGAGAACTTAAGCTTAAGTTAATTGAATTTGTAATGGTTGGTGAAACAGCAGGTGGTGTGTTATGTATGCACAGTGGTATAAATCTCTGCATAATTTCTTTCATGGTTTTCTCTTGCATCACCAGAACACTGTATTGCAAATGCTTCTGTAGATCTGAATATGTAGATCAAAATATGGTGCTGGATTCAGTGTAGGTCACATACAATGAGTACTGCCTGTGTGTTTGTGTTGTTTAGTAATTTTCATCTTTTAAGGCCAGCTATCTTAAGATCAAGTTATTAAAGATAAAACAGTATACACACGTATTAAAGCAAAATGGATAACTATTCATGCTTAATAAATCTTCATGTTTTTTAGAAATATAAAGAAAGCTGTATTAGGAGTTACCTGTTATAAATGTGTCTGGTTTCCATGTGTGAGACCTTGCATATAGGTAGCGAGGGAAAATATTCTCAAAACCAATTTGTGTTTGAAATACCTTCTATGACAGGATTTTGATTATTCTGTTTACAGAATTCCAAGGTAAAATTATATATATTAAAGTTCAAAGGAGTTTATGTTAAAGACTGAGAAAAATTGAACAATTGCATTTCATTTGGTTCCCCCAGAAATTGTGACTATTTTCTTTTTGTAATGCTGTTTACTTTTTACGGTTTTAGATTGCACTCTTGGATTCTCCAACAGCTTTAAGTATGGAAGAAAAGCTTCAGCAGAATGAAGCAAGGGTGAGTTAAAATTTCATAAAGCAGTTTTTAAACATCAAAGAAGAGGAAATATGGGTGGTCTGGATGTAGGAGTGTTTGTAATTTTCAGGATGTTTTTTTATGTGCAACTAAGTTTTGTCCTACCAGCATCATTGCCTTGATGCTTTAAAGAAAAAACAAACCAGAAAGTGTGTGAATTAGTAATTTTGTTATTTTATTAATCTGACATTGTAACCAAGAGCAAAATATAACTTTGATATTGATGTAGCAGTTCTGTTTATGAAAAGACTTGTTCCCTGACCAGCTTGCCTTACTAAAAAAGCATGTTTGTAAATAGGCTAGAGAGGGAGAAAAGCCACTAGATCACAGTAATGAGAAGCAACTAATCACAGTAACAAAATATTCAGTGTGTAGAAAAACAGCAAAAGATTTTTGGGGAGAATGGTCACCTCTTCTGTGTTTTTCAAATAATTTATAACTTGTGGTGTAGGGTAGATCTTTTAGAAAATTTCAGTATTTAAATCTGGTGTGTACAAATGTGTTAGGTACCTAATTAGAAATCTTTTTGGAGGAGGGTCCTAGATCTAGACCTTGACAGTGTGCTTCTCACCAAGTTTTTTCAATAATCCAGCCAAGTGTTGAGACTTGAAAAATTTTCCAGACAGTTTGGATAACTCACAGCATCCAGAAGAATCTAGATATAATGGTACTGTCATTTCTCTAACTAGCAATCTTTCAGTCTTTATTGTATCATTCTGTGGTAATTATTTTCTATATATTAGCTTGCTTTGAAAGCTGTTGCAAATTGGTTTAAAAAAAAGAGAAAAAAGTCATACTTTGGAAGAGTCAAGAGGGAATTAGTCAACTACATGGCAGCAAATACTTAGTTCTGAATACTGTCAAAAGGTGCCAATCAAATGTAGATATGATGCCTTTAAAAAAGGGGCTCCTTAGGCTGGTTTAAATGGTAGAGTTTACCTACCCTTTAGTGCTGCTTGGACCTTTAGGACTAGAAAATTAACATCTTGCTTTGAAAATCCTGTTTTATTTATATACTTAGTCTTATTTTTGAGTACAAACAAAAAGCCTTTCTATAAGAGTAAGCTCAGTAATATAAATTGCTGACTGCAGGCTAATTAGAATATGTTATTCATGTTCTGACAGTAACCGTTGCTTACCCTGCTCAGAAGTGTTGGCCCTGCTGTGTGGGGTGTATATCAAGCATATTTTATTACCTTTGTCAGCCTCATTAAAAGGTTATATGATTACTATTCATGATAATTACAATAGACATAATTACTGAAACTTCTTGGTAGATGTTGCAGTGGTTATAGCTTTTTCCTAATTGAATGAGTGCAGTAGCTAATTTGTTTGTATAGATTTAAAGACTTTATCACTATATTTATATTGCCTGACAAGTATATGGTGACTTTCTTTAATGAGTTGATTTTCCTTATATAAGAATAATCTGGAGTAGTTTAATTTTAAAATGTTTCATTTAAAAAAAAATAATTTAAAATGAAATGAAGTGTTTCTGAGCAATACAAATTGTTCTGGTATGGTGAATAGAGCTGTGATAGACTTTCTTCATGTCTTTCTTTAAGGTTTTGAAATTTATTTTGTTTTAATGTTCCAGTTAGCAACACTAGGAATTACAGTGTTGCATTGAAAAGTATGCATACTTGTCTTTGTTGAAATCTTGAGATGCAGGTAGAGATGGGAGAAGTTTCTGTATCTGTCATTGATTAATTTGGAGCTAATCTGCAAAGACCAAAAAAATTGCAGATGGCAAATGGGTAGATGTCTGGAGCAACTGCATTGAAGACTTCTTTCTTTGTACAGTGGCATTATATGAAAGTTAGCTAAAGAGGTGGACAGCTGCTTGATTAGGACAGGAAGGACAAATCCTAAACATTCTGTTGGCCTGACCTCAGTTTGGGGGAAGGTCATGGAGTGGCTTCTCTTGAGTCCAGTCACACGGCATGTACAGAGCAACCAAGGGAATCAGGCCCCATCAGCATGGGCTTAGGAAAGGCAGATCCTGCCTGACCAACATAATCTCTTTCTATGAGAGGATGACTTGGTTTGTGGATGAGGAAAAGGCTTGAATGTTGTTTACCTGGACTTTAGGAAAACCTCTGATGCTCTCTCCTACAGCATTCTCTTGGAGAAACTGTCTGCTCATGGCTTGCACAGGTGCATTGTTTCAGGAAACTGGATGGCTGAGCCAAGAAAAATGGTGAAGTTAAATCCAGTTGGCAGCCAACCAGTTGGTGTTCCCCAGGGCTCAGTATTTGGGCTTGTCCTGTTTAATATCTTTGTTGATGATCTGGACGAGGGGAGCCTCTCTGTCAGCCTTGGTCAGGTTGCAGATAGCACTAAGGTGTGTGGGAGTGTTGATCAGCTGGAGGATAGGAAGGCTCTGCAGAGGGGTCTGGACAGGCTGGATCGATGGGCCGAGGCCAATGGTGTTGAGTTCAGTAAGTGAAGTGGGGTCCTGCCCTTGGCTCACAACACCAGGCAGCACCACAGTCTGGAGGAAAAGGAACTGAAATGTGGCCCAGTGGAAAAGGACCTGGGGGTGCTGGTTGACAGCGGCTAAACGTGAGCAAGCATGTGCCCAGGTGGCCAGGAAAGCCAACAGCACCTGGCCTGTATCAGCAGCGGTGTGGCCAGCAGCATCAGGGAAGTGATTCTTCCTCTCTACTTGGTACTGGTGAGGCCACACCTTGAGTGCTGTGTTCAGTTCTGGTCCCCTCACTTCAGAAAGGACACTGACATGCTGGAGTGAGTCCAGAGAAGGACAGTGAGAGCTGGGGAAGTATCTGGAGCACAAGTGTGAGGGCAGAGTGGCTGAGGGGGCTGTGGTTGTTTAACCTGGAAAAACGGAGGCTCAGGGGTGACCTCATTTTCTACAGTTATGTAAAAGGAGGTTGTAGCCAGGTAGGGTTCAGATTTCTCCTAGGTAAAAGCGAAAGGACAAGAAGAAATGGCCTCAGGTTGCTTCAGGCGAGGTTTAGATTGGATATTAGGAAAAAATTCTTAATGGAAAGGGTTGTCGAACATTGGAAAAAGCTGCCCAGGGAAGCAATTGATACACCATCTCTAGAGAGATTTAAATGACTTATAAATGTGGCACTTCAGAGGGATGTGGTGCAGTAGTGGCTTGGCAGTGCTGGGTTAGCCATTGGACTTGATGATCTTAAGGTCTTTTCCAACCTAAATGATTCTATACACAGTGTTCTCCCTGTCTGTAATGCCTTTGCAAGCATCTTCTCACTTCTGTGCTGATAACAATGAAGTGGGTAGTTTCTAAGTTTCAGTAAATTTTGCTCTGGTTTGCTCCTGAAGGCTATTGGTGTGCCTCTTCCTCTGCATGCCATCCCCTGGAGGGGATTTTTGCCTTAACATGCTTACCTGTACCATGGGAAAAGAGCTGTCCTGTTATAGCTAAGGGATCAGTCTGTGGCAGTAGACTTTGTAGACCTGAAGCACTTTATGAAACTATTTGAAGGTAGACAATTATTTGCAGTAATTATCCCAGAATTTCATTTCATCTTACGGTGTAAATAAGAATTTTGTGTCTTGAGGGAGAAGTATTGTAGGTATGACAACTTATTGCACGAGCATCAGTGCTCTTCTGTATGTTTAAATATTAAACTTCACAAAGAATTGCACAAATACTTAGTACTTCTTTGAGAATGCATTTATCAAGAACTTTGGAAGAGATGTGATTTTCTTCAATATTTGTTTTCTTTCATAGGTACAAGAACTGACCAAAGAGTGGACTAACAAGTGGAATGAAACTCAAGATATTCTGAAAGTAAGGCAAATAAATAAATTTTCCTCTTGGCATTTGACCTAGCCGTAGTGTTTTTCCTTAAAAGAAAATTTATCTTTCTAAGTCATCTTCTCTGGCTCAACTCTTTCTGTTACTCACCATAGTGACCACACAGTGCAAAACAGCTCATTTTTAACAAATCTTTAAATTGATGAATGGTTTTATTGAGTTACAAATGCAGAAAACCTGGGCTAGGGACAAGTGATTCCCTCATATCCTTGGTATTTGTGTGGTACCAGCAAGACCTGTGAATAATCACTTCTTATCTTACACTGCGTATCTCAGTGGATGTGGTGCACAGTAGATATGGATTTTCCATTGTCCTGGGGAGATTTTATATTGGTATTTGTTGCATGATTAAAGTGGCAGTCTGAGGTTATATTTTAATGAGCTACTTGATGATTCCATGCATTTGTACAAGCACACACATGAATTTGCATGCGTGCACACTCAGAGAAATAATTCCCACAATTCGTTTTTTAACATGTCAACTAATATTTTTGTTGCCAAGTGTTTTAACTGTTCTGTTAAATAAAAATTTTGAAAACAAAGCTTAAGCTTTCATGATTTGCTGAACATAACTTGTTTGTAGTGCAATTCAAGCAAGCATTTAGAAGTAATTTTTAAATTCTCCATATCACTGATATCAAACTTGATTTTTCTTCTTTCTTGAAATCACTTTTTGATTTCTTTAATTTTTTTCTTCAAGTCCATCACTGTCTTTGATCTGACTTCCACGTGAGTTGAATGGCTTTGTGCTTAAAACTAAAATAAAATATAATAAAGCACAAATAGCAGAGAGAACGGAGCAGGGTTGGTAACTGCTTAGCAGTTTACATGACAGAATGGACTGTTTAATGTCTGTCTAGATACTGAACTGGGAATTATCAATTGCATATTCATAAGATATGTTTTGGCTTCAACTTGATGTTATTTCTGTTATTTTATTTTGAAGCATCTATACATACCTAATGCTTTGTTAATTCTCTGTTCACTGTGGATTGGGACATCCATTGTCACATGCAGCATTTGTGAATTTTGGTCAATTGTGGAACTGAACATTATGTTGCATATGGGAAGTTTTGAAAGCTCTATGTTGGAAATGCACTGAATTCATGCACAGAAATTACAGGATCAGAGGAGGTGTTAACTGAACAATACATATAAACAAGGGAGAGCTGCATTTAAATACTGAATCTAAAGTTCTTTAAGAAGCTGTAATTTCTGATTTTTTAGTACTGAGCTTTTTTACCGTAATTCTTGCAGCTTCTGTATGAACTGCACTCCCACAGGATGATATCTGAGTGTATGAATATAGCTTATATTCCATTTTTGGGTTAAAGGCAGTTGATTAAACTTTCTTTGTCCCAAGCCCCCTGAAAATGTGCACAAGATTTCTTAGTTGTACTGTTTTATTTTACATCATTTCACTGAAGGTATCCATATTTTTATTCACTTCTTGTTTAATGATTTGTGAAATCACTGACAGCATATGAGTGGGAAAGGGCTTTTGGAAGTTTGCCAGGCTGAGTCACTGGAAAGAAGATTTTAAACTTTAGAGAGCAGTGGTGTTTTTTGTTATAAATTCTCTGTGAGTTTACTGGGGTTTTTGTTTGGTCATTTGCATCCTTCCCTTGCACACAGAGACCATAAATGTTTTAATCTGTAAAAACAGATTGTCTTGGCACTCTGAGAAGTGAGGCCATCTTTATATGTCCACATCACTGAAGTCACACCTGCCACTTTCCCCATGCCATAATTCAGTAACTTTCATGACATTCTTCATTAAGGTACTTAGAACTTCATGTTTGTATTATATTTAAAACCTTTCCCCTGGCTATGCTGTCCTGAGATAGTTGGTGCCTTCCAATTCCTGCCCTGCAACAGGCTTGGAGAACTAAAAATCATTTGCTTTTCACTTTCTAGCACTTTTTGCTCCAGATCTTTAAGGCATATGCTTCCAAGATGGAAGTGCGCTTGTTTGTAGCTGAATGGGATTCCCTATTTTATTGTATGTGGTTATGCTTTTTTGTACTAAGTTCTAAATATTGAAGTTCACATGATTTTGAATTGTTCTCACAGGCTGATGGGAAAATCTATAAATGTTTAAATCCAAAATAATTGAAATGATTTTGCATAAGCCTTGTAAAATACAAGTAAGAATCACAGGGCATGCTGGTGTGTTCCACTAGATCCACAGATATTGCTGGAAGGAGTTACCTGGCTTTTGATGAGTACAGTGCTTCCATCAGGCAAAGATGCCTCACAAAGAAACCATGTTATGCAGGGAAGATGTTCCTTAAATATTTTCACCCTTGCCAGTTACTTTGAACCTTGTTTAAAATTAGACCAGCAGCATCTAAATGCTGCCTTGAAAATAATTCATAGAGAATGGAAAATACTATCCAGCTAGGAAGTACCAAGGAACAGAAAATACTGTGTGAAGGTAAGCTTTTGATAAAAAGTATTTGGCAGCTTAAAATTCAATTATTCCACTCAGCACTGTACCATATGTGCAGCTGACATGTGCATCCCAGTATTCTTCCTTATTTTTATTGGTAGCTTTTATCCCCTTTGATGTTTGTGTGTAGTTAACCCAAAGTTATGTTTTTCCATCTTAAGACTGAATATGTTGAACTTATCCCATCTGCAAATGTTGTCAGTTTTGGATTTGGGGTAGTGTGCAGTGGCTGAATGCCACTATCAGCTGTGAGCATCTTGTGTAGTCCTTCATTCTGTTGATGACTGATGGACATATCCTGGGCTGGGGATGGTAGCACTGGTAGTGTGCTCGCTTTCTTTTGTGCTTTTGGCAGAATCATTTTGGAGGGTGACTGTCTGGCTTCCTCTGAAGTCTGAATTATTGTCAACTCACACCTAAAGCCCAGATCTTCTCATTTTCTATATTCAAAGCTTAGGACACTGAATACATCAGAGTTTAAGTTTGTGCTGATTCTGTATAAAGGATTCTTTATTGTGTACCATGGCAGGCTCTTGGTGCTATTGATCTGCATGAAGTGCCAAGCATTGTTTCTAGTAGTGAAGTTTGTTTTCATCCTTTATCTTCTTACTGTAATACAAACTGACACTCTTGCTTAGCATTGCAATCTGTCACCTGTCTTTTTTAATAAAAAGCAAAGATATTTTAATGCTTAATAGTTTTAATAAATATGTGGATGATGCTTCACCATTGGGTAAAATACTGCATTGGAACCCAAGGTGATAGTGTTTGGTTCCACAGGTTTTGGGTTATTTCTTTAAATGTCACTATAGGATTGAACCTTACAGAATAGTGTAGCTTTACATTGCTTCTCTGTCTTCAGATGTCTTGCAACCTCAGCACTTAACTGAAGGATTTAGCTTTCATCTCAAGCTTGTTGGATCTTTGTGTGATTTTTTTTTTTTTTTGCTTTCTTGAAATGTTCTTTCATATACATTTCCAAAAAGAAGAGGAGGAGGAGGAGGGAAAAAATCTTGTTTGCTCTTTTCCTTAGTTTAGTGCTTTTTATACTGTTCTGCTGAAGATCAGTCATTGGGTCTAAGATGTTAGGATAACCTATCCAGCTTTTGATTTTCCTCTTGCCTTGAGGCATTAATTGGTACAAAACTTCTTTTGATGTGTCTGCTTTATTTGACTGCATATGTTGTCATTCTCCTAGAGATCTTTTTTTTTCTGTGTCACCTTTTTTTTTGTCATCTTTTGTGCATGTTTCAATTTTTTTCTCTAACCTTTAGCAGCTTTTAGATTAATCTTTTTAAAATGTGCACTCCTTTATATAATTCTCTGTTGGTTTTTCTTCCCAATTCTCTTTTAAATGTCTTTCCTTTTTTCTGTTTGTGTAGAAACTGGTATGACTTTGAGCTGTTGCTTTTTAATGTATGTCATTTGTAGCTAGTGTAAAGGTGTTTAAATGCTCTTCTTTTATTATTTTTTAGCTTGAAGTAGATTTAAAATTCCCTTTTATTTGCTTATCCTGATATCTGATTCTAATCATGTCATTAGCTTTGTGTGTTGATGGTCAACTGATGTCAAAGGATGTAGAGAGATCTATCTTGGGAGTCTATTAAAGGACAGGGTTTTTTGTGTGCATGTCTAATTCTTGTGATCAATAGTTTAACTAGTCACTACTTCAGCTGGCTTTGTCCTGTTGGATTTAGTGACACCACCTCACTTGCATCAATAATACTAATTCTGCTGCAGCTCTTTACCACATGCTGTGTAAATATGTTATTGAACACTGTTTATTGATGATTTATTTGATTATTCTTTTTCTTTCTTGTGCTCTTTGGTTAACTGCTGTTTAATAGTGATATTTATGCCTTAACAAGTGTTGTTCTTACTTGAGGAAGAAAACTGTATGAAAACTGCTTATCTTCAAGCATTAACATCTACTGTTTGTTTATGTCATGCCTCTTTTTGGGGGAGATTAAATACCCTTGACTCACCATGATGAATAAATACAAACTAATACCAAAAATTATTTTGGTGGATATACTCATCTAAGCAGAGGAATTTTCTTTCTTTAGGAATATTGGCTATATGCAGCAAGGACACTAGGAGACCAAAACTCAGAGCAGTTGTGTTGCTCATTATGATGTGTAGATTAGGGTGGCACAAGCAAATATATTTAATTTTAACAATTTGCTTTCCATGGTGGCTTGCATACCATAGTGAGCTCCCTCAAGAGCAGTTTGTTGTGTTCTGTGTAAATGCTGCATTTGTCTACATTTATTTGCATTCCCAGATAATCTTTAAACCACAGTTGCTGAGCGATATTTAAACACTATTGTCTCGGTTCTTCTGCCTGAAATGCTGGGCATATATCACCATTTTCCTGGTTTTTCGCCTTTTTGTTACTACTTACTAACTGTGACCCACTTGTCAGCTTTTCCTCCTCTCACTTGTGTTGTGTTCTGCCTATGTTGCCCTTTGATGAGCATTTGTTTTCTTCATTCTTTCATGTCATTTCTTTAACAAGCTCAGTCCTCAGGTGGGAAGTGCTCTCAATTAGCACCTTCTGCTTTCGCCTAAAATTCTACTCCTAAAAGTGTCTACTTCCACTTTTGATGGTGGCAGAGGAGTTGTACAAGCTCTTGTCTCCTGAAAAACAAACTGTAGAACTTCTAAAAAGTAAACAGGCTTTAATCCTGCCCTTAAAAAGTGCATGTGAATTTTAAAGACCTCTGCTCACATGCCTGTGAAGAACAGACTCTAAAATTGGTTCTTTTTACAGGTCAAATGAAAATAATGGAGTTACAAGACTGGTATGCATTTGTATGTAAAGCAATGCCTACATGCTACTGTACTTGAACTATTCGCAGCTTTAGCATATGTGTTTATTTGTATGTTTAGCAGGAATTATTTCTAAGGTTTTTTTCATATTTCAGTAAGTGAATCATTTTTGTAAACTAGTTGTTAGTTAGAGATATTGATGTTGCATTTTGGTTATAATCTGTTGTTGTCTGTGTTCGAAGCATATCTGTTTATTTCCAAAGGGAGAACTACATCTGTACTTCGACTTGAATAAATCTTATTTGATGTTTTATAACTTCTTTTATCATCTGTTTGTATTTGAAAACTCTTATTGCATGCTTTCAGTTTTTGTTTCCTCTCTAAAAGCTATGTCATCTGCTTGAATTTTTAAGAGATTTAAAAATCTCTGCAAAATTAACACAGGATTGCACAGCTATGAAGCTCGTAGAAAAAATTTAAGTCAGATGTTGCTGCTGAATTTGTTTTCTTTTAGAAAAGTTCATAGAATAAATAGAGTAGCAGCTCTGTTCCTATGGATGTTGGCTTTCTCAACAACAGTTTGTCTTCCAACCATTATGTAATATATGTTAATTTATCAAACTGAATTTGTATGGAAAAGAAAAATGCACATTCACAATAAGTATTCTCTTATTAACATATTATGTTTAATAGAATTGCCTTGACCTGTCTTGTGAGCTCTGTGCAAAGGCAAAGATATTATGAAAGTTTTAAGAGGGCTGATGTTGGCTATTCTTGTTTATCTTGGTCAGTAGCATCTTTTCTTTAGAAGTCAGTTCAACTGTGGTTTTGATTTCTTGCACTAGATGTCACTGCAGATACAATAATCAGGTTCTTCTGCATGCTTAATTTGGATTTAATTCAAATATTTTAAAGGAAAATGATTTGCAGTATCTTGAATTTCATTGCTGTTCGCATTCACTAAAGTAAGTTTATGAGAATGCCAAAACATTGCCTTAGGAGCAAGTCCTGAAGAACCTGAGTAACTGTTCTGACAAAACCACTTCTGAACAACAATTCACAGTTGTAATGCACTGCAAAGTGATTATGTACATTAAGATTTATTGCAGTTGTTTTTCAGTGCATTTTTCAACCCTCTTTTTCAACTGACAGTATATCTAGAATGTTTGACAAATTTGGCTAAAGCCTTTAAAATATATTTATTTTCTTAAATTTCTATCCTTGATATTTTAGAGATGTAAGAGATCAGTTTCAGAGAGAGGCGGTATCTTTTATTTTATCAGGTAATACAGTGGAGAAGGCAAACAGGATTTTGGACATAGAGGTCTTTCACCAGGCCACTTCTGCTAATTACTTTCACTGAATTTTGCAGCTGAAACACCAATGGCAATGATATGCAGTTCATATTTATAACTGCTTCTTTCAACATTTTTCCCTTGATTAATTACTTTTGTAGATTTATAATTGAGTTTCAGTGCATGAAAATTTAATAAATTTGTTCAGTTTTTTCCATCTTTTTTAAAGAAAGTTGCCTGATAACAAGGGAATGTTTACTGTTCTTGGTCCTTCTACATTATTTAACCACAGTTCCTGCCTTCTGAGCAGTGATGAGTAATATCAAGTTTAGCTCTCAGTTTTATTAGAATTTGTTTTTTTATACCTGGCCTTGTGCATTATGTATTTATTTCCCTAGTGTAGCAGTTGCTAGCAGTGGTTGTTGCTAGCAGCAGTTTATAACATCATCTATTCTGGTCAGAAGAATTCTCCTTTGGAATTTGAGTTTGGACAGAGATTATCCAAGTATGATTGGTTTTACATTAAAGAGACATTGTTTTTTTCATACTATATGACTGAACAGATGCCACTATTAAGTGATGATTATTACTTTACCTAATAATCCTCTTTTCTTCAGTCTGGTAAGTATACCTAGGCTAATGCAAACCAAGAAGAAAGAAAAGAGAATGGAGAGAATTTTCTATAAAAGCAAACAGACAGGAACTTTTTAAGGGGTTATATGGTTTTTCTGAGATACAAATTGCTTTTTCTTCAGAGGAGCAGCTCTCATTGCTCTTCACTCACCAATTATTTTTTTCAGTGCTTTGTCCGTCTCAGCCTTGGCTTGCTGTTGTCAGAGCATGAAAAAAGTACTGAATTGGGAACTGGTACTACTCATCTACTGTAGCTCTTTTCCTAATAGAAGCAGTATTGAAAGGGTCCCAGCCACCTGAGGAATGCTGAGTGCAGCAGTCAAAAGTAGATTTCAAAAGGAATAATTGTCTGCTTTCAAGTCTTTCTGCCACCTGTGTTCATCTGATTAAGAAATCTCCTTTTTCTCTTGCAGATGCTATAGCTGCTTGTGATGCCTTTGTGGTGGGCTGACCACTTTTAACTTTCAGTTTCTGCTAGAAAGTTGTGATCAAGAGATGCCTAATGCTACTGATTGTTTTTTATTTCAATTTTAAACTGTTTTTCCTCTTGGAACCAGCTGGGCCATAAGAGAAGCACAACTGGGGACTACGGTTTCTGAGCTCACCTACCACTGATTAAGCCAGGGTTGAATAGTTCAGTTGATAAGGCTGTGCATTTCAAAAGAGGCCCTCAAGTGTCTAGGAGTAACCACACTGCCAAATATTTCACTGCCCTCCTCCTTGCAAGTGGGGTCCTGCATTTGTAGATTATTCAGGCCATGCTTAGCTTTAATGCATTGCTAGAGCTTGTAGGCGGTTTTCAAATGAAAGGAGTCAGGCAGAATGGGTTGCTCTTGAAATCCTTTCTACAGCTCTGGTGCCACTTGTTCAGCAGTTCCTCCTGGGCATTTGTTCTGCTTCCCTATTAATTATCTTGTGCCAGGAAGGTGGTCTAAATTGAAATCAGTGGAAACTCCTGAAAGAAAAAATATATCCTAAGAACTGTTTCTCCCAAAGGATCAGCAGAGAAGTATTAAGAGAGAGAGAGAGAGACAAAATGTGTATTTCTCTTTGGATTTGGCTATGGGATGAAGAAGAAGCATTTCAACATCAACAGTTTAGATGACCCCCAATTTTATATCTGCCTCACAAATGAGCTGTTTCTAATGACAATGTGATATGAACTGCTGGAACCATTTTATTCTGCTGGTGTTTTTAGCAGTATATTTAGGAGATTGTTGCTGTGTGATTTTGATACCTTTGTGTGCATGGTAGTGTTGTGTACCTGACTTTGCATCTTAAATGGCAGCTGGGCATTAGCCTTGATTCATACAGTCTTAAACACCAGTGGCAGCACAGACTGTGGCTGTTGCAACCAGTCAAGAATGTTCATCTAACTATGCATATTCCTTTGTGAAGTCTTCACTGTTGTCTTGCTAGTCCTGAACTCTGTTTTTTCTCCTTGGTGCTTGTTGCTTGCTAGTATGCATAGTCCTTCTTCCTCCAATTTCATTCAGTAGGATGGCTCACATGTTGATCCAGAGGAAGAAATTCACAGATTCAAAGAAATTTATTACTTTAGATTAATCTCTACAGAGGTAGAGATGAATATCTAGGTAAAAAGTAACAGAACTCTAGATAAGTGAAACACTTAATTCTCCCATTGCCCTAGAAACATACAAACCCCAAAATAGCTTTTAAAATTAATAAATGTATTTGCTATGAGCCTAGGGTTTTTTTCTCTCTATAATTCCTTGTCTCATTTATCATCCAGCTTTAGCAACAAATGAGGTAGGAGTCCTGTAGCTAATAGTCTACTGCCTTCTCAATTCATTCCCAGAATAAAGTCTATGAAATGAATTATTTACAGGTCCTGTAGAAAATATGTTATAATGTAATTAAAGGCTGTTTTGTAATGCATATGGAAGAGGAGATGAATGAAAATAGCCTGTCTACCAGCCAGGCCTTTTCCCCTTTTTAGCATCAGCATGAAGAATACTGAGGGTGGAGTTGCTGTCTCTGAGCTGGGAGGTACAATATCTCCTGCTTGGTAGCGCCAGTAATGGCAAGAAAAGTCTTGTTCTGTGCCCTGAATGTCAGTGTTGCTGTATGTAGGTTTAATTGGCCTTTGAGGTTAGTGTGTGCTCTGTGTGTTTGCACATAGGAGACTCTGAAGCCTCCTCCACTTGGGACAAACCAAATTTGCTCTGGGTGCCTTACTTCTTGAAACAACAATAGTTTTTCTTTAGGCCAGGCTAGCGGGGACAGGAACCAGCCTGCAGCAGATGCTCCAGAATGGAAAACAGCAGCTTTGATGGTTTAAGTGTTATAAGCCACTGGAAAACAGGATTTTACAGGCTAGTGTCCAGAAAGCCAAAATAGGAACCTCTGCTTACAATTAGCCAAGTCCTGCAGCTCTGTTCAGGGGACTTTTCTCAGATGTCAGTAGTTCTATCTGTATGAAGTGTGAGGTGCCAAGGAGCAGGCATTTCAGCTTAAGTTGGTTGTTGGATTCTAGGAATGAAGGCGAAATTTCCTGAAAAATAACTTTGAAAATGCCAAACCTTCTGATGGAAATTCTTGAAGCACATTAAATGTAGAGGTGCTTTGGGGCACCACCACAATAGTGGGGTTTCCATGTATTAGTAGCCAGCTGTGTGTTGGCAGTGAGCTCCTGACAATCTGTTCCAAGAGGGAAAGAGAAATAATGAAAAATGGAAAAGGTGAGCTGACCTCATGAGACTGAGAACTGCTCCTGTAATTTCCTTATTCTTTACAGGAATTGCATCATTAATTTTCCATCATTTTAGCTTCACTGTCTTAGCAGTTGCTCATTTAAGTGGTTTTACATTCTGCATCTGCCTTTTTGACTGGCCTTCATTGCAGACAGCTATTGATGCCTCTCTGGGCTGATGCAGGAGCACCTGCATTTTTACAGTAAGCTGCCCACAACAAAACTGCAGTTTTCTGATCTTGCCTTTTGCTGACTCTTTAATTGGCTTTTCTTGCTTGATAAGGGTGCTACGATCTAATGCTCTGGAAAATGGGGGAAAAACTGCTTAGGAAGTTTCTGCAGTGGTGGTTTTCTTTGTGGTTTTGGATAGTAGAAGTTTCTTCATCTCAAAAGAAGGAAGTGTCTTACTTCTACTAAACTTCCTGTTTTAAATGCACTGAAACCAATACAGCCAATGGTATAGTGTTAATTCTTTGTTCCATTATCTAGGAGAAGACATAGTTTGTGCCTTATCCATATGCACAAGGAAATCAATATCCTCTTTCATAGTTGATGGCTGTATAAATTATTGAGTCATTGCTTATAAAAGAAGAACATTATTTTTAATTTTATTTAAAGTCCCAGGATAGTCCCAAACGTAACTTGGGCATGTGCACAAAAGATAAAGCATAGCCATCCACTGATGGTGTGTTCCCTATCTCCTCTTCTGTTTGCAATGCCTCCCAAATAGCATGTACTACTTTTGAGGCTAGTGATTCAAAATTTATTTTGCTATTCCAGAAGCCATACCCATGTCATAATGAAATAAAACATGGGATAGAAATTTGATATTGTACATGCAGCTTTACAAAAACCAAAAGCTAAACAGACACCCACTAAGAAGAGGAGCAGCTTCATTGATGCAATACAGAGCAAAAGAGCTTTTCCTAATTTAATGTGTAGGCTGTCACTTCAGTGGGGATCTCAGACATTTCAGAGTTGTTTGCTTGGAACACTGTGGACATGATTTTCTGAACCTGAGACAATATTCAAGCTCTCAGACACTAACTGTTCCCAAGGGAATGTCTTGGGAACCATTCTCGCTCAAGGATTATTTGTGTAAATAAGGAATTACTTTCCCAAAACAAGGCACAGATGTTCTGAGCATGTTTTTCTCTCTTATCCCATCAATGGGATGAGAGGGGTGTTGTTCCTTCTACCAGTCAGGATGACCTGGTTGGAGAAGGATATAAGGGTTGAGAAAACCCTGCAATAAAGGCTTTTTGGCCTCACAAAGTGGCTGCTGTGTGTCTGATTGTCTGGGGAGCCCTCAATACGTCGTGTCCTTCAGTGACAGAACACTTTTTTTTTTGTTTTAACCCGGGAATTTTCTTGTCAGTCACAATTAGACACAATCAATTTTTTTTCAGCTGTTAGTATTTTGTCTTATCTGAGCTGTTTATGATAAGTATTTTTAAGGGAGACAGCCTATAGAAAAAGAATGGTGGTTATGTAACCACTTTTCATCCAAAACACAGCAAGCTAAATACTCAGCTGTACTTACTCCTTCACCTTTTAAGGAAATGTTACTAGTAAGCCCAAACCAGATTTCAATTTTCTGAAATATTTTTTTTTACTCCTCTCCTATCTCTTGTTCCTCTTGTCCACACAGTAAATGTTCTTTCATACTTTGAAGTGAAATTTCCTGTTTCCCCTTTAGGTTCCTTGAGCAATATTATGCGTAGAGAAATCTTCTTCCATTTTCAACCGTCTTATCAATAACTTCCCTAATGCTGTCATTTCTAGTATTTCTTGACGTCCATTTCCAGTATTTGCTTTTATTGGGAGATAACTATGTATGTGCTAGTTGTCTGGAAAACTATTGATGAAGTGTCTTGTCTTCTGGATGGCAGTGCAGCCTTCAAAAGTAGGCAGTGGGTCTGTTCCATCTCTTTGGCCTTTGGTAGTTTAAGCCCTCAATGCAAGCATGAGAAGCTCTTGACCACAAAAATCAGATGTGTTACCTGATGTGCAACAAACCAATAATTAAACACTAGAGAGAGAGAGAGACACTGAACATTTATTTCTGAGTTGATCAGCCCTGGGTACCCGGTGGTATTCCACAAATCAAGCACACCAACTGTTAGAACTTTTTGTTATTTATATATTTTTATACATTTTAACAAAGAAAGAAATTAGTGTACATTGGGTGCAAGTCACCTAGGTCTCTTATTAATTGGTATTCCCTCTTCTGTTGGTTAATTATTCTCTCACTTCCCATGTGAATTAGTCTGCCTGATCAGGCTTTCTCTTCTTTTGGGTCTGTGGATTTCTAGGGTTGGTGGTTGTGATCTGCCCCTGCCAAAATAATCTTTTACCCAATCAAAGCTGATTTCAGCACAGTTGGTGAGTTGGGTTTATTAGTTTCTTTCTTATCTTGGAATTTCTGCTATATGTCCTTGTGAACCATAAATTCTGCATTCTCTGGGCTCACTATAAATGCAATGTCCTTCTTCCCAAGGTTTGTTAACTTTCCCCGAGGTCTGAGATCACTGAAGCATGTCCAGCCCTAAACCTTAACTAGGCAATTTTACCAGAGAACTTTGTTTTTCTAACATCTGGACATCACTTAGAGCTTGTTTGCTGCTCTCTGATGTAGGGGTTAAATCTCCCTTCTTGTTGGTTAGGCTTGAAAGTGTAACAAAGATTAAACATCAAAGAACATACTTTCTTAAGAAAATTTTACACATTCGACATTTTGCAACACTCTAAACATATCTCCATTGCTTCCAGATAATTTTTCTGACTCTTCTAGGTTTTTTCCAGTTGGTCCATAGAAAGATTGCTTTATTATGCAGAATTTTTAGTTCTGCTGCACTTAGGTATTTTTCCCTCTGAGTATGAAAATGTTACTGAGACATATTGAACACTGACAATCTAATGTAACTTAATATCCTTCTCTTTCCACTACAATCTTCCTGTAAGGACAGAAATATCTTGTCAGCAGTGATTGACTCATCCAATAAGCGTCTTGTTAAAGAGAGTGCCAATTTAGTTTTATTTGTTGGAGGGTAATGGGCTAGTGTTTCAGGTTATCCCTATTTTAGGTACTGAAGTATCAGTGCTTGAAGGTATTTTAGGTGTCTAATTCCCATATGTTTTGAAGTGAATTTGGCTGTATGAATACTTTAAAAATACAAGGTTTAGACAGAATTCTATGGGGTACTTAATTTCTTTTTCCCCAAGCACAACTTCCTTCTCTGTGAAAGAAGTCTCATTGTTTTGCAGGAACTTTATCAGAAAAGACTTGTGGTTTCAGGCAGCTTCTGGCCTAGCAATAGTTCATCCATGAATATCAGCATTTCTATGTCTGGAGTTTTTACCCTTATGTAAATACAGAAAACATAATTAGGACTAATTAATCCACAACAGATGAGACAAGGACTAAATAATCTTCAAAATGTCAACTTCTGTAGAACTTTTTGTTAAATATTCACATATAATTTCATTCAAAATCCTGTTTTCAATATCTGGACAAACTGTTGCTGAAGGATTTGTTCTGAATGTGTTTAATTCAATTATCAGATTTTCTCTATGGTACATGTCTGTTAAAAAGTATCTTCCTGAACAGACGCTGCTCTAAACCCTTGATTGTCAAAGGTTGACAAGTTTATTTTTGTTTTCAACTGTTTTTCATTGCCCCTTGTTGTTTTTATTTTGTTGCTGTGTTCACAGAGCATAAGGAAACAAATCTGAGATGGATTCTATTTCAAAACATCAATAAAAGTGTTTTAACTTTTTTGTTCCTATCCAAAGGTGCCCAGACCTTTGATTATCTGAAGAAGCATTTTGACGCTATAAGGAGTGAAATTGGTTTGTTATCTGCTCTTGGAAGTTTCTCAGCATCTTCCATCATTTGCATTCCTCTGGTCAGACTGTAGTATCAGACTTAGACTTTTGACTGGCTAATGTCATGGCCAGCACAAGGGTTTGACAAGGTGATGGGTGGAGCTCTGAGCAACCTGGTCTAGTTGAAGGTGTCCTGTGAGGGTCCCTTTCAACCCAAATGCTTCTATGATTCTATGATAGTAGGCCAAAAAAGCTGCTGAACATGACTCATGAAAAGAACATATTTTAATCTTCCAAAAAGCAATGATTTGTCTTTTTTCCATTTGAATGTGGAAATGTTTGTTTTCAAGAAGAATTTCTGGTCAAGGGAAGCAATTCAAAATCCCATCTTCCAGGCATCATACAAAGTTTGATTGCTCTAAGGACCAAGATAAGCTATCCAAAAACTAAAATTCAGTCAGGATACTGGATTGTGCATTATATTTTGCATGAAGAAATGGCATGTCCATAGTTGTCTGGATTGTTTGCCTTCTGTTTATTTCTTTGCTTGTCTCTGTTTTGTGTGTGTGGTTTTTGTGTTTGGTTTCTTTTTCCCCCAGTGGGATCCTCCTGTTATTTGTGCTTCTGCAGCTTCTGTGGTGACAGCTTTCTGATGAGAACTTAGCAAACCAGACTTTGAAATACTGATTTGCCAATTGATCTTCAGAATTTGTTAATTTACTAGTTATGTGCTGCAGGGATACTCTGAATTTTGGGGAAAACAGTAAATCTTATACTCAGTCAGACTGTCAGATAACCAAGAGTTATCTGTGTGAAAGTAGAGAAGCAAATAGTTTCAGGTTTCTGGTGTTCATTTGACTTGTTAATTGGCCCTTAAAAAAAAGCACAGATCCATTTGTGTTGCATATGCCAACACTGCAAGGGAACCTTTTTCTATTGAGAAGTGCAGTATATATGAGATAATGTGGTAAGTATGAAGTCACTCTTCAGAGCAGCTGAAATGTGTATGTTTGAAGTGCCCAGCTGGATTGCAATAGTCTACCTCTGTTAACAGTCTTTAATTATGTGATCACCTTGCAGTCTCTTATTATTTCTTTCTCTGGTTTCAGTCAGTGGAGATATGGCAGCAAAATCCAATGTGGACTTGAGTAAGGAAGGAAGAAGACCATGGTCTGATTGACCTTGATGGATTCCAGAGTTACAATCATATATAGGGAACATAAGAGAAGAGCAAAGGAGGATTTTAAGGTTAAGATTCTATTAACCCATGGAAATTGTATCTTACAGTATCCCTAACCCAGGGAAATTTTAGAGGGTTTCCTCTTGAGGAATTTTCTTTTGGCCATTTTCCTTTAAAGTTGCTAGTCTCTAAAGACCTAAATTGATTAGCTGAATTTAAACAGTCATTAATACTCTTAATTGAAATATGCCTGGGAGAGAATTTGGTTATATTTGGTTTTTATGTTTAAATCTCTGTAGTTTTGTCTAAGTATAAGCTGCTTTACACAGTAAATGTGAAGGTTTTCACTATTAATAAAATAACATATTTAAAAGTTTAATGCCATAGATTGCTTTTGGTAAAGCAATATCAAAGTTTGTCCTGGTTTCAACAAGTAGCTTTTGTTTACCAGTGATCTTCTTGGTCTTTATACACCTGTCACCTTGTTTTCATTAGGAAAGGATTTGTCAAGGTTACTTCTTTGTCCCCTAGTCCTTTTTGGCAGCATTTTTGAAAGAGATTTTTTTGTGTACTTCTGATAGTTTATAATATTGAAGCATTTAAATGAATATTTCAAACATCTAATCTGCTTTTTGTTCAAATTGTTAGATTTAGACCCATTGTGAGGTCATCTTTAACTTCTGAAGTAATGGAACTTGGTGTCATCTATGCTTCAAAGGCTTAGGGACGAAAGAGGGGATTTGCTCTCCATTTGTTATGGCTGGTGATATTCATTTGCCAGTCTTTATAAGTCATTAAAAAGTGCTCTATTTTGTACCATATCAGTGCATGAATCCTTTATTTTGGGGTAATTTAGGTAGTGGAATAAATCATCTCCAGTAGATCTATAGTTTTGAGGTGCTGTAGTACCTGTCAGGAGTCACTGAGAATTCAGGTGAGAGACAAGGCTGCCGTAATACACAGCTTTTGCACACTCGTGTTTTCAAATCCCAGTAAAGTTTTAAAAATAACATAAAGCTTTTCCACTGAAGAAATAAAACTTGCTTCATTTCTTACAGTATATAAATATAACAAATACCATACCTCCTCTGGAGAACACTAATTCCTGTTTTATTATTTTATATTAGCTAACAAAAAGGATTTCCCTGAAGGGTTTTTCAGAATGCAAAAAAGGTGACAGCTATCCAAGTTAAGGTTCAGATCAGTTAGCAAAATGCAATTGTCCATGGTCGCTTCTTGTACATTGGGTAGATTGCTTTGCATTTTTTCCCTAAAAGTACAGCAGGTTTGCATCTTTCAAGGAAGCTTTACTTTCTGTTAGTAGTTGTCAAAGCTGTGCTAGTTCCCTTTCATTGACTAAATTTTAAAAATACTCAAATGTGGCAAAACTGCAATCTGCCAAGAATGCCATAATGTATTGTAGTTTAGATTACGTAGTGCAGTGCAAGAGATTCCTCCCTTCTGAATTTTTCTATTTAATTTCTGCTGAACATAACAAAAAAAGTGATGGGAACTTTACCCTTCAGTCAATATTTGGGATGTCTGTCTTGGCTATGAAATATTATTTCAGTATTCTTGTTTTTTATTAGATATGATAATTCTTTTGACATTTATATTAGGAACTGGTGCCAGATTGAAGATATCTCAGTAAAGGTTGCTTTTATTTAATTTATTTTTAAGGGACACTTCCCTTTGATCATTATGGTACCTATTTCCTGACTATATTTCTGGATTTATACTCTTATCATCTTGTCCTTTCCCCTTATTTTGTGTTTATCCTCTTTTTCAACCTACCTTTTTAAAGGCTGCTGTGATCTTTGGCATCTGTATGTGTGATTCATTATTGTGTATAATTGAAATTGAAGTCATTGTATTGCAATTAAAGTTGAAGCATTTGGTGTCCTCTTAAGTTGTCCTTTAAAGAAGTTTAATTACCGTACTGGGCTGTTTCAAGTTAGAATGACTTGTTCATTTTAATTTCATTATTGAAATTGTGAAATGAACTGTAGTTCCATTACATGTAATATAAGGATGTGGGCATTTCCTGTGTATCTTCTGTCTTTCAATCATTTTACTAGAAATTATTCAATTTAGAGAATTCAAGCCAATTGACAGTATACTATGTATAATTACACAGTTTTTATATCTGTATTTTATATGCTTATCTTGTATAGTATTAATGATAGAATTGGAGTATATTTTAAGATGAAATCTATTTCACTGGAATTAGAGTAAAGGGAAGATGTTTTCAGAAGAAAAGTTCAGTTTCCCCAGTTGAGTTTACCTGCTTTACAAAAGTGTAGTATCAAAAATCCTAGTCACTTTATGATGGACAGCCAATTGCTAATGCTATTTGTGCCAGCTTAACACACCAATTATTTTGTGCTTTGGGTACACAAAACCAAACTGATAGTTTTTAAAGGGCACTTTATCCTGTCTTTTTTTAACATCCTCAAATGTTTGCCTTGAGATCAACTGGAATATATTTTTTATGATTTCTGACCTTTTAATAGCCTTTGAATTTGCATTAAAAGTGTCTCATAAGTGACAATTTGTATTTTCTTTTACTGACCTAGTAAAAGCTAGCACATAATGTCTGGGAAAGAAGGTATGGTGTTATACCTTCATCTGTTTCCAGAAAAGTAATTAAAACTTTGTTCCCAAAATTAAAAAAAATAAAAAATAGTTTGCTAAAATATACACTGTGGAATTAAGCATTTAAAGCTAAATGCAAATATTAAATTCAGAACTGTTGCTCTAACTTATGTTTGTTATGCTTAAGTGAGTTGTGGAAGGACTCAGAAATTTGAGTGATACTGCCTTCTGAACAGTTTATATTTGCTGGACTAGTGAAGAAAATTTAATTTGCTTTTCTTGAGAAGACTTTTTTGAAATGGTGTATTTTATTCTGCCATGTCTTTCAAAATTACAGTCATAACTCCCTGTAAATCTCTTGGGTTTTAAATAGTAATTTCCTATTTCATGAATATTTGTCACGTTGTCTGTAGTCTGTGACTTTTTCTTGAGCTGGCTGATCCTGGTTTGTCTGTTCAGCATGTGCTGGATCTAGGTTTGTTTAACAGTGATCCCTGCTACAAACAGCATGGGACTGGTTCTCGTCTTGGTGGATGTTGATGGAGCATTTGACCCTGGGATGTATAGGAAACTATTTCCTTATTTATTTAGTGTGGAAGTAAGGATTTAAATATAATAAAATAAAAGGATTTAAATATCATAAAAATGCTTTTACAGAGGATGTGATGGAAGCAGTGGTACCGGGAGGAGAGGGAAGTTTGTAGTTGTAGGGGCTTTGTGGAGGTGGTCATGGAGTGCATTTTTGGGCTTAATCACGTTTAATGGTTTCTTTAAATGTGTTAACTGGTGAAGTTTGCTGGTCTTAAAGCTAATTTTTCTAGCAGAGCATCTGAGAGAGGATTGGGTGAGCCTAAGGATAACAGAAGAGTGGTTGATAGTAAATAGTATACAATGTGGAGAACTTACACTGTGGAAGAGGAGGAGGATGGCATGACACTTTACTGTCACAAGATGGTCCATCCACATGAAAGACACATGAATCTGGGAGGATCAGATAGATATTGTGTGCAGTGAGTGGAAAAGAGGCGTGTACATGGTACTGGTAAAGTTGTATACACACTGGGAACACAGCATGGAAGGTGGCAAGGAAGAAGACCTTGAGAAAGGATGTGCTGGTATATGGTGAGCCTGGTCATCTCCTGGGGGGAATTGCTCAGAGTTTGGCATGGTATAACCACAGTAAGGAGAACTGATAGCACTGCTGCCAGTATCAATGAATAAAGGCTGGAGAAGGAAAATTATTATTTCAGCTGAGTGTCTATAGTGGTGCAAAGTGCATGAGTGTAAACTGGCTGCTACCAAATTCAGACCAAATATTTGAAATAATTTTACATTACACAACGGATGAGAGCCTGAGTGTAATCTATAAAATTACTTGTTATGGTGTTTGGGCACAGCACTTGTGACACAGAAGGTCACTTTCCAGCTGTTTCTCCTCAGGCAGGAGAAATGATGCTGGCATTTCAAGCAGAGGTAAAATTCCTCAAGTTTTCCTTTAATTACAGAACCAATCAAATCAGCTTTCTTGTGTTTTGAGGGGCTTACTGGCAGCTTTAGTAATTTTTTTGCTGTGCTTGCCTCTTAGTACTGTGAGTGCAACTTCAGTAGCTGGCTGTCAACTTTATAAATATAGTAATAATCATGCAATGCAGTTGAAAATTCAGAGGAGTAGTCAATCTGTTTATGTAGCATTTTGAGAAGAATTATGTCTAGGATTATTCAGGTAATTTATAATTTATTTATTAAACAGAAACAGAGGTCTGTCTGCAGTACATTCCTCTTATATCCTGTTATTTTTAATCCACTCAAAGCTTGCGCTAGGACTATACCACCCAAATGGTGGGAATAAGCTCCATGTAGGTGAGTTATGGTTTATTCAGCTGTACTCAATTTTGGAGTAAATTTGCTCAATAGGGCAAGCAGATAGCAATCCTCCAGAAAACTCTCCATGTTTTCTGTCTGTGATTCTTGAAGTTAGGGAACCCCAGGCAATGGATATTTTAAGCCTTTGTCCACAAGTACCTCTTTTCCTTTTCTTACCTTCTTTACAGGTAATTTCTTGCAGCCATGTAAATTATTGGTGTCCGTGGTATCCTTGTATTTAGAACAAGGGGTTGCTTTTTTGGCTTTGGACTCCTGATAATCAATTTTCTTTTCTACTTCTCCATATAAGAAGCATCAAGTGAGCACTGCTTGTTTGGGAGTTTCCCCCATGGGTTTTTTGCACATTCATCACAGTTCTGCCCTCACTTTTATCTCATTTTTTCTTTTTGTGGAAGGGTTAACTCTGGAAACTCAAACAGTGTAGTTCTCTTAGCACACACAAACTGGGTTTGCCTATATTGCCATATATTCCTTGTTGTAATCCAGCAGTACAGCCCTCAGCTTCCTGTGTTTGTCCAGAACCTCTGTAATGGAACTGTGATTTTAAGTCACTAATCTTCTGTAGTCCTGTGATGGTGAATATAAAAATTTCTGACTTCAGCAAGAGAAGTTTTGGATTTTCACCCATGCTGATTATGGCATGACCAGCTGAGGCTGCTTCACCCTATTTCCTCTCTCTGTTTATGTAGTCTCTTTAATGCCACATATCTGCTGGGTTTGGAAATCAACTTTTTCAGGAGCATTTGAATTCTGAACACTGTGGAATATTTTTTTCTCTAGGTGTGGAACATTTGTTTCCAGTGATTTAAAGGAAATGCTAAGTATATTGAATACATAGTTGGAGTAAAACCAATTAAGAATTAAGAACTTTGCTTGTGTGCAGGTTAGGTCTATACATTTTACAGAGGACTTAATGTTAGTATCAGGCCATTGAGTACAGTCAGAGATTTTTGTGAATCTGGGATATAATAGCATTTTCAATAAAATGAAATGCATCCAAAGTACCTGTTAGCATAAGAATTTTCTCATATATCATCTGGTTAAATATTAATCCCAAGACCTTTGCCATTGCACATTTTTTCACATATTTTTTAAAATTTGGTATAATGTGGGTTTTTTTCATAATTTAAATGTAGAAATCTGAACATCATGCTGGCTAAGTAAATTGTCATGTTTTACTGAAAGTGTCTGTACAGTGTATTCTCAGGACTGTGTGCCAGCAGCTGTCTGTTCAATATTTAAATAAAGGAATTGCATTTATGTATTGGAAAGCATGACAAAAATTGAACTCCCCTGCGAGGTTCTGTTCACTGCAGTGCACTAAATACATGCACTCTTTAATATATGCTGGGACAATAGCAGCATAATGTTTTCCTCTATTATTAGATTGGCAAAGGAATGTTAGAAATGCCTTTTGGACCTACTTTCTTTTTTAATTTAATTCAATATCTTGCTGGCCAAATAAAGTAGAGCTGTGTGTTTCTAATTTTGTGTGCGCATTTGAAGAGATCCACTTCAAGATATCCTGTGTGTCAGAGCAGTGGTCTTTATAATGGATAGTTGTATGTGATGATGATGAACTTTTCAGCTGAAGTGGGTACTTTAGTCATAGATTTGTTCTTAAACTACCAGATCATATCTCAATTTAGAGGTGCCATTGTATCAGTTAATACAGTAAACTTTAATACATCAGTACAGAAGAAATGAGATTTCACAAAAGATTTTATATCTCTCTCTATAAATGTAAATGAATTTACTGTGTCAGGATATTTCTGACAGCTGAGTCAGAGCTGAAGTTAAGGTGATGAGAATTTAAATATACAATGTGATCCCTTTATTTTAGCTTTGACTTAAAGACATGATTTTTGTATACTGTCTCAGAATTACTGAGTTTCTACTCTTAAGGTGAGCCCATTTGATCTAGCAGCTCCCAAAGAAGAAAACCTTTTTCTGCTCTTAGAAAGTAGCCACTTGTACCAGCCAGAGTGCTCCTTTGTGGATAAGACTTGGATTGCTTTATTTTCCACAACTTGTGAATGCATCTTAAATACTGAGGGAGTACGTGTAGACTTTTATGTTCAAGGATAATTCAAGCTAAGAAGCGTGTGGGTACATTCAGCTTTCTTCAGCTGCATCTTGAGGTTTTCATAAATTTACTGAATTAGTAATTTTTAATAGGGACAGTGACCTTGTCATTTGAGTTATGGATTCTCCACTTAAAATTATGTAGCACAAATGAAAGTGAATCGAATAGTGGATTAAACATAATAATTTCTCTGCCTTGTAATAGCTTAGAGACTTTCAATTTATTTCAAAAGATGTCTGTCCCTCTTCAGAAACATTCTTCCTATGCTGTTGAGGATGAAAGAGGGGCAGTTTGATTACTTCTTTTCAGTCTTTTTCTTTTCCTTCTCTCACTGTTAAAGAACAGAGTAATAAAGATTTATTGTTGGTGATGTTTCTTTGATTTCATTTTGGGGCAAAGGTGCACAGTTTGGCATTTGGAGGATATCTGCAGAAGCTTTTGAATTTGTAATTAAATTTTAAGCCAAGCATTTAAATTCAGGAGTTACTTCAGGTATCTGATTAAGATTCAGGTTGTTTTAGTAAACTGTATCTGAAGATAAAAGCTTATTTTCAGCCTGTATTAAGCTAAAAAATATTATAGTTAATCACAGCTACTGTCTGCTGCATTTCTTATAAAATTTCCATTAACAGGATGCATTCTGTGTGTTAATGGTAGTTGTTTACAAAATATAACTCTAGAAATTAATATCTGTTCTTTAATTTTAGATCTGAATAAAAAAGCAATCCATCTGTTTTAAATCACAGTTATACATGATTAATTTCTTATTATAGTAAGAATGTGCTGAATATTGAAAGACTGGGAAATAAAGAATCATAGTGTTTCTTTATTCTTAATTATTTGTGAGCTGTTTTTCTCACCCAGTGATAATTTTTTTGTCTCCTGGGATATTTATTTTTTTCCTCTGTCAGAGATGTTGGCAAATGCTTTGTTGTGCTGTGGAAAAAATATTCAGCTTTTAATATTTTATCAATTCTACTGGTCCAAAGGTGCTAACAGTAACCGGTCACAAGTCCTCAGGGTCTTGTCTTCATCCTTGTCATATGGGAACATTATAAATTATGTATAACAGTAGATGCTACTCAGTAAATATCTAATATGTGATATTTTTGACTGAAATTACTTTTTCTCTTGGAACAATTCATTAAGCTGTATTTTTTAGGTTTATCCTGAGACTCTTTCATAATATGAACGAGTATCTGGCTGCATTGTGAGTGTCTGAGCTGCATATGAATCACAGCTTATTTTTTTATTTCTGAATGCTGGAGAACTTTTTAATTCGTCCATGACCAGAGTAACATTTTCCAGTTTTGTTTTGCAGAGTCTTACATGATGTGTCATCATCTCATCTTGCCCAGATGTATCTATACTTGGAATTTTTAGACAGTATCAATATTGACAATGTTTTTTTTCTACATTCAAAATACATTCTGCATTTCATGAGGAAAATGAGATTATAAATCTGCTTTCTTCTTTAGACTTGCAAGTTGCTGTACTTGGGAAAATACATATAGCAATCTATGTGTTGTTTGTTCTTACAGTGTGGTGTCTTTTTGGCTCTGTAGAAGACATTTGATGGCTTGGAAAAGGAGTAGTCATGAAGCTGTCAGAAAACTTTTTTTTCGTTTTTGTTAGCACCCGGAGAAAAGTGTGCTCCTTGTAATACACAGGAATACTTGCTGACTTTGCCTCTGCTTCATGGATTTTTGAGGCTTAGCTCTTTTACATAGAAAAACACATTTGTCTTGAAAGACTGTGTGTGTGTGTGTGTGTGTGTGTGTGTGTGTGTGTGTGCGTGTGCAAATTCACAGTCTCTATTGTTGTTATCTTCCAGGCCTAGAAGCCAATAGGATTCTGTTTCTCGAAACTTGAAAATTGAATTTTTTAAATACTAAAACTTATTTCAAAGGTATAATTATTTTTTTATTTATTGCATCGACTGTTGTGTCTAATGTATGTACACCATATATTGCTTTATACAAGGCTGAAATCTCCCACTTGAAGGCTTGCTGGATGATCCTTCAACCTGTGGATGGATGTACAATGTGGCCCAAAGGAATTTTGAAGAATTTAAATTATGTGCTGTGAATATTTCTTATATTTATTTACTACTGGCAATGCTTTTCTTACATTGCATGGTATTTCAACTACTTAAGTTTACTGAATTGTCAGGAGTCTGGGGTTTTTAATTGTGCAAGGTTCAGCTTCTTTAAAGGATTACTGAAAAGTTTTCAGTTTTCTGTTCTTCAGCTGTAGTGAATGCTGAGGAGTTTGAAATTCTCCTTACCATTGTGAAAGGTGGCACACAGCTTGCTTTCAGACAATGTTGCTTTGTTACACTCTTGATTGATGTTCCTTCTCTGGTGTAATTCAGCTGTTTGTCTGGTTTCCTTCAAATAGCACCTTCACAGATTTCCTCAACTGTAAGCTTGGAATGCTTAACAAAAGTAAAGAAGTCACATTTAAAATGTAAAATAAAAATATACTAAAAAATTTCTCTTTCTTTTGTGTGATATTACAGAGAAGAATTTACATTGAATGTGGTTTAGAAAGAGAAGGAAGAGAGGGGTATTGCTTGCACATCCTAATAAATAGACTTTTGTCCTTTATAGGAGCAAACTTTGGCTCTGAGGAAAGAAGGGATAGGTGTTGTGTTAGATTCTGAACTGCCTCATCTCATTGGCATTGATGATGATCTTCTCAGTACTGGTATCATCTTGTACCACCTGAAGGTAAATACACATCTGTGTTTCCACAGCCTTTTTATGCCATGTGATTTTTTTCAGTAGAAAAATTACAGTATTGATTTGCTATCTATATATAGTGCTGATTATATTACTATGGTAAGGAAAGCTCTTTATGCTTCTCTGTTGTAGTAAGAAAAACTCTTAAAAGGTTAGAAATTATGAAATTAAAATATCTGTTTAGGTTTATCCTGAGAGTCAACTGGTTAACCAGATACAGATGTTTCATATTTTTATCTGTGTGTATTGGTTTGTTATTCATATGATTATAAATCTTGACCTTAAAATCTAAATCTAGATTGTCTCAAAACTACAAAGATGGTTCTGCACTGGAAAGTTTAAACTTGAATTTTCTGATAATATTGTAAAATAAAGACTGTGATAGCATTCTGAAAATGCTACATGATTCCTTTTTTTCATGTATGTTTAAATACATATTTCGTTCAGGTTACCCTGAGAAAGTGTAAAGATAAAATATATTCTTGTGAGGGAGATAAGGAGATTCCAACTGGAAATAATGTGTGTTTCTCTCTTAATTAGGAGGGCCAAACATATGTTGGCCGAGAAGATGCTATAACAGAACAGGATATTGGTATGGAATTTGGCATTTTTATATTCTTTCTTCTTCCAGTATCCTAATATGTGAACTAAGATTCATGGGTTTTTTTTTCCTGTTTTCAGTTAATTGTTCTGTGTTTTGCATATTTTAATTTTTAGAAAATCTGAAAGCTGAATTGCATGGGATTTGCTTCAAAGAGCATGACTTCTAGCATAGCTTGCGGGCTTTAAGTATATTCATATGCTTGTTACCAATTTATTTCTTGCTCTCTTGAAATAGCATCCTCTAAAAATACTGTCCTTTTTCATATAGCACCTTTTACAATTACTGCAAAATCATTTTCTTAACCTTTATATGATGATAGTACTGTTATGCTATACTATTATACCTAAGATAGTCTCAGGACTTTAGATTTGAGTTAAAAAAAATCCTGAAAATTGGTAAAAATCTACTGGTTTTCCTATTGATTTCTTACCAACACAGCTAACTGCCAGATATGGACTGTCATGTCACATAAGTTTTGCGTAAGTTCCTGGAAGACAGTTTCATTAAGTAAACTGCATCCTTTAATTATTGGGTGAGAATTTGAGAGTCTAATAACTTAGTTTGGTATATTTTCATGCATCAAATGTTGCCTGGATTTAAATTATTCTAATAAATTCCATGAAACTACCAAAGTTGTGATGCTTTGTGTTATTAAACAGTACACATAATCACTCATTACTTGAAGAAAAAATGGAAATTAGCATAGCTGATTGATAAAAGCCTTGAATGTCTTAGGACATAAGAACTTTATTTCAGCCATACTTTTGTGTACAGTGGCATCTTATATTCTGTCTTTTCAGATTTATCCATGGTTGCCTTAAGGTTTAGAAGTTTTCATTAATTCCTTGTGAAACTGGTCAAAGAATCTCTCTCTACAAATATGTGAATAACATGGGAATAAAGACCATTACACAAAAAAAATGCAAAACCATCCCAGCATGCTTCTTTCCACTAGAATGAAACAATATATGTTTAAGGCATACAGATGTGATAAAGGAAGGAAGAAAACATTGTCCAGAATAAAGAGAAAATATACTCTCCAATATGTAGCGCAATGTGTTCTTAAATTATTATTAATATATTAATCTTACTAATTGTGAGGAGTCTAATTATGTTACCTTATTTTTTTGTGTTTAGTTCTTCATGGCCTTGATCTGGAAAGCGAGCATTGCATCTTTGAAAATCTCAATGGTACTGTGAACCTGGTCCCACTGAACGGAGCGCAGTGTTCTGTGAATGGTATTCAGATTACAGAACCCACACACCTCAACCAAGGTATTACCTAGCCTAATGCCATTTTTCAGGCAGCCTCTTTGTTTCTTCCTGGCAGCAACACTGAAAAAAATCTGTGGGTATATAAAGGGATTATTGCTTAATTAGTTTTTTGTGTCTTCTCAACTACAATCCAAAACCACCAGGAAAATCCCATGGTGCTTTTGTTGTCGAAGAATTATCATGTGGTGAAAAGAGAATTCTTTATTAATTTCAACCACTTATGTCTTGATATGAAAGACAGGTGTCTGCCAAGGGAGGCAGGACCTTCCCTTGAAATGGAGAATATGATCCCCTTCCCTCTGAATTATAATAACTTGAAATTAAGGGGCTATCTGGCACAGGAATAACAGTTCTTTACCTGAATGCATTTGTATAACAAGGCAAACAAACAACAGCAATGCTAGCAACAACAAACAAGAACAGAAAGTCCAGTGAAGTCTCTGCCCGCTCTTCAGGCGCTTTCCCCTGGCTGCAGTTCCACTCGCAGCCGCCAGGGGCGCTGGTGGCTGCCGGCCGGGCAGGGCGGGTGCGATGGTTCCCCCGCGCCGCCAGGGGGCGCTGTGCCGCCAGCTCGGCCGCGTTCCCTCACATGGCAATGGCGGGCGGGCCGGGCGGCAAAAATGGGCAGCAGCAGCTGGGAGCTGGGACGGCAGGGTGGGCTCACCTGGGGTAGTGAGCAAGAGGTAGCAGAAACTCCGCAGCTGTAGCAGGGGCTGCAGGGCGTCCTGGCGGGCAGGGGGTGATTAGAGTGCAGTGAAAAAGCCTGAGGCAGCGGCAGAAAGCAGTGGATCTGTGTGGTGGCAGTCGCGCTCCTCTGCCATGCACAGCTGGAAAGATGCACTTTCTTGTAAGGGGTTTGGGGTCCTGGTCTTTTCTCCGAGGCACCCCAAAGAGTTGGCAAGGGTTCTTTTCAAGTAAGGCAGGGTGCCAATAACACCCTAGTTCAATGGCTGCTCTCAGGAGCAAAGGCTCACCCTCAGAAGGAGAAACCGGGCACGGCTGGGCTCCGGCAACAGCAGCAAAGGCTAACAGAAGAAGAATGCAGTGTTAAAAAAATGGAGTCTTGCATCCTTTCTGAACTCTAACAAATGCTTCTATAAAGGTTGCTTGCAGAAAGCAAGGAATTTTGGTGTAGAGAGATGGCATTGACTCACTATTTTTTAGTGCCTATTTCTTCATGCAAAATGAGAGGCATATGTCCTTGTTTCTATTACAGATGGGAAATAGAAAAAAAAATGCCCAGCCCCCTTGGTCTTAGGTTTGAGTAAATCTAATGTGTAAATTGTTAACAAGACAAACATGGACATTAATAGCAAATAACACTGGAAATAATAAAAATTGAGTTGTGATGAATCATCTTTTCTTTATCCTGCTGCATTTTAAAGGAGGAAAATGTTCAGTGTGCCTCATAAGAAAGCAGGAGTTCAGATGCTATTTCCCTCTTTCGAATGCATATTATAACTTGATTTTTGTACTGCTAAAAGTGGAAACATGACTTTTTTCCCTCACAAATTTCTTTAGACAAAAATTTGCAGCTCAAAGGGGAAAGGGTTTCTAGGGTTGCTAAGTTGTAAAAGACTGCTGCCTAAGTTAACCTTTTGTGTGTGTAAGGAGACTGAGTCTGAGAGGAAGATGGCAACCATGACATTAGGTGTGCAAAACTGATGAATTCACTAGTTTGAGGACTTGTGTGCCATCCATTTATCCCAGCTGTGTTAGCATTTAGTCTCACAGCATGAAGTGCCAGCATCCTTAAATACCCACTTTTAGGTAACATTGATTAACTGCTGATATATTTAAACGCTTCCGTTCATCATTAATAGCTGTTCATCTGAAAATGTATTAAATTTTTAGACCATCATAGGGTTTAAAAATAATAAGAGGCATGGGAATTAATTGCCACTTCCTTCTATGGATTTCTTCTATCATTTGCAAATGCTGGCTAATGTGGTGTTTTTGTAAATGTAACTGAACAACCAAATTTTTTTAGTCAGAAGAACATATGATAGGATTTCTGAAGGTAACTGGGTTAATATTCACAATTGCAGTTTGTCATTTACCTTAAATATATTCTTACCTTAGAACTAGTTTTCAGGGGTTTGGGCCAAACTGTCAGCCCTGCTGTACTTAAAAGAGAAACCTACGAGTTATTCAAATGACACATCATATAGGACCGACTCTCATGTGTTTCATGTTAAGTCTCTATCTCCTGTCTTCCTTGAAATTTATAAAGTTACAGATACATATCTATAGTTGTTAATTCTGAAAAATTAATTAATTACTTTACGTTGCTTTCACCTAGTGAAGTGGTCATAAATGTTTACAATTAATTATTTTTATCTTCACTTGAAAGTAACTGGAGGAACTTCATACAGATTTATGAAAGGTAATTATTTTTGAGATTTGACTGAGGTAAACTGCAAATGTGATCCGAAACTGAGGTGTTGTGTAGACAGCAAGAAGTGATTGTAGTGCTTTTTGCCATTTATTTGCTAAGACAGGATCACCTAGTTTGAATTGATATTCCTAATTAAGCTGATTTTAGGAGAAGCTTTCCTTGCTAAAGACATCATGTCAGTATCAGATGGTAAGAATTTGTAGTGATGAGTTTAAGTACAGTTTTTTCATACTGTGAGTGTAATGGAGTCCTTTTTCTTTTTAAAAATGCTTCGTACCGACTGACAGATAAATGCTTGATTCTGAGGTGGTGAACTTGGAAGACTTCCATGTTATGACAGTAGTGAGACATCACTGACAATGTACTTCTTAGTAGGGAAGTATTAATCTTGGTACCATTGTCTTTAAAATGTGATAAGAATTGCTCAGAATCTCTTTATTTGTGACCTATACCTTAACTGATTAAATACAATAATAGATGTGCATTGAGCAATATGAATTATTCAAGGTTCTTCCATCAGAAAATAGCTATTTGGTATTAAAGTCTAATAATCCTGTTTTGAAAAACAATAAACTTCAGTGTTCCACATGGAGAAAAAAAATGTGAGAGCACAAATAATGGAGATCTAGAGCTTTTAGTATAGTTGGATTCAAACCTGACCAGTGATCAGTAGTGGATGGAGAAATTTGTTCTTGGTCACATTTATGGATGTTCCTGTTGAATCTGCATCTGTTGGTGACTTCCAAAGTAGCACTGTTAAAGAGTATGTAGATCAAATTGGGGCAGCTGCTTCCTCTCCCTGTGTTTTTTCTTTAACTGAACTCCATGGACATGATTGACCTCGAGTCAGTCATATTCATGCAGTGTTTGAACACACGTGGGTTTCATTTTTAAGTAGGAAGAGGAAGAAATACACTGTATGTATCAGTTAAGGTAGCTGTGACTATGCATGGTTATACTCTTGTGAAAATGCATTTTCATTTTGCTCTTGCTTAATGGAAGTCTTTGCTTACACCTTGTGTGTCTGAGAAATCACATGGTATTTTCAGCTGCAGAATGTTGTCAGTGAGTGGTGTGTGTTTTTCTCATCAGGTGCTGTTATATTACTTGGAAGAACCAACATGTTTCGCTTTAACCACCCTAAAGAAGCCGCTAAGCTCAGGGAGAAAAGAAAGGTGAGATTAATTCAGTGTTTGGTAAATTTAAACCTTTTCACAGTTTTATTTCTAATATAGACATGCCTTGATTGTTGTATGATGTCTTTTTGCATTTGCCTCATGTACTTTAGGTAATATTTCATCAAAGTAAGAGTTTGTAAGCTTGTCTAATACTTTTATTTTATGGTCTGTTGTCAGAGTGGACTGCTATCTTCCTTCAGCTTGTCTATGACTGATCTTTCTAAATCTTGTGAGAATCTGTCGGCAGTTATGCTTTATAATCCAGGGTGAGTATATTCTAAAATACAGTTGTTATAATTACAATCATTTTTCATTTTTGCTGTTTGAAATGTTCCAGAAGCATTATGACTAAAGCAGTTCAGCAGAATAATCACATGGCAAATTTTATGTTTGTATTTTCTTAAGAATTACACGTTAACTATTTTTCCTGAGAAAAATGCATTTTGAACTGACAATTATGATTCCTTGAGTTCATATAATACCAATACAAGCATAAAAAGGCTGATAAATGAATGTCTTGTGTTCTCTGCCAGTACCTCTGAGTAAGTGGCCAAATTAAAATATGGAGGAAAGCTTTATTGTGCAGTTACAATGACATAGAATGCTTATGGTAGAGAAGCTGTTTTTAGTGATTTTTCCACTGTTCCTAAAGTGACTTACAGAGAACTGATGGTGTTTTGGTCTGATTTTTTTTTTCCATAGCTAGGGCCTGTGTTTTGAGTATGAGATAAGGCAATTTAACCACCTATGTGCTTTTGAAAAATTGACTGTAAATTGAATTATATCCTTGGATAGTGCAGCTTTATTCCCAAGTTTTACTTTGGAATCTCTCTTTATCCTTTAGAATTTAGGAAGATTGGACAGGTAATAATAACTTATAGTTAAATGATGTCTGAAATACAGGGAGTGTGTTTAACACTGCTTCAAATGTGACTGTTATTCTTGCTACTGAGCTATTTACAGAGATCTCTAGACTGTGAACTGGTTGCTAATAAATTACATTCTATTTTCAGATAGGGGTGATAAAGAAGATTCAAAAAAGCGTAGTATAAGTATACTTTTCTATTTCTTCAGCTTTTCAAATAATTGAAGGTTGCACTGCGGTTTACCTGAGCCCTACAAATCAGTACAAGAAAGCACCTTCCATAATTGATACATCTTTATGGACAGCAATTAGGCAAAAGCAGCTTTTGAGCTTAGCCTGGGGTACCCTGACAATTTTAAATTTATTTATGTTGATGCTAATGCTGTTTTTTTAACATCTCCTCTTCAAACAACACAGGAATTTTTCTGATTGTGTGGTGAGGTTGTCTCAAAGAGATAATTGTTCAGAAGGTATTATTTTAAGGGTAACGGGGGGCTGGGATAAATGCAAGTTAAATATATTTTGAATAAAGAAGACTTCAATCTCTCTACTTCCATCTAAGAATACTGCCAAGCAAGTGCTGTGCTACAGTGGTTATTCTTCTTAGTGGTGACTATGTTCAGCCTGGATGAAACATTCAATAAATCCTATCTCTGATTATCAAAGGCAGGGTAATTGTACCCAAGAAGGGGGGTGGAGCATCTTGCATTCTGGAAAAATGCAGAATGGAAAAGAATATCCTACACTAAATCTAGTTTGTTTGGGATTGTTTTTTTCTTTGTTTGTTTTATCAGGAGCAATGCTCTGATCCTTTCCTACAATAGATTGGAGTATCAGTTTCTCTCAATGTCGTGTTATACTGCCAGCCACCAGTGCAGGCCAAGATTCAGTAGCTGGCCCTTTGGGGTTTTTTTCTGTGCAGCTTTCATGGCTAGCATTCTGCCTCTTAATTCAGCCTTTTCTTCCTGATCCAGTATTAACCAGAAGAGGTAGATAAATTTTCAATTTTTGTAGGCTGAAATAAAGATTCTGGTAAGATCCATCATCTTTAGCAATCAATGGCAGAAGAGCCTGTGGGGTTTTACCTTCAGTTGTGGAAGCAACATAATGGATCTTGCTTACTGTATTTGTATCTTTTCCATGTGAAAAACAGCATTGTGCTTAATAGTGTTTTCAGAGGGATGGTCTTGTGTGTGCTTTTTTTTTGGCTGTTGATTTCCCATATGTGGGAAACTATCTTGTTGCATATAATTTTGGATTAATGTGCAAAATTCTTTGTACTACTTCTTCCCAGTCTTTGTCTTTAATATAGTGTCATGGAACACTGCTTCAGACAATAATCTTTGGATAAAATAGAATTTTGCGTGTAGATTTATGCAGAAGATTTAATTTGTGGACCTTTTCTTAGCTACATGATGCTGTAACTGTAAAACTACTGATGAGAAACCTTAGTTTTTTCATGGGTTTATGTCATGAACCGGTTACTAAACTTGTTAGAAATAGCTCTGCCTGAATTAGGGTGCAAACAAAACAGTATGCCAGTGGCAGTAGTATGGGTTTTATTTGATAGTAAATATGAGAGAGTGAGAGAAAGGGAAAGAAATAAAGAGAAAATAGGGGAGGGACAGGAAGGGATTGACAGAGACAGAATAAGGAAAATATCACCACTCCATGGATCCCAGCGATGCTCTGTAGATCCTTTCCAGCTGGTCTTCTTGGAAGTGAAGGTCCCCCCTAAAGCATAGAATCCAATGGGTTAATATAAACTCAGGCTAGGTAGGATAACCCAGGCATGTCCCTGGTGAGGGGGAGGAGGTTTGCCATTCTCTTTGTTGCATCATGTGCAGTTCTGTGGTGCAAGGCTTCAGGAATGACACTGGGAGTGGCACTTCAGGGGGTTTCTGATGGATTATGACACTTCTGCTGCCTGCCTTGTGAACGTCCTTTGGATGTGGTCTGTGGGGTTGGGGATTCCACAGCAGGGCCAGTTTGTGTAAAGGAGGATGGGTGTTCACTGCCTCTGACCAGAGGTTGCACCTGAAACCTCCTCCACCCACCCACATCATTTTGGGGGGGAATCTGTGTAAATCCAGCTTCTGCAGACTGTGGTCTCTCCCACCCCAAACTCAGCCAAGGAAGAATCTCTGCTGCATTTGGTTTTCTTGTGGATGCATTCCTCTCCTTCAGCTTTGTTTGTTTTTTCCTAGGCCAGACATGATTAAAGATTGGGTTTTCCCTTTATCTAATCTTAGTGGTTTAATTTACAGTCCAGAATCACAGTCAGGTATCTTCAGGGAGATTTCTTTGTTTTTAGCTCCTTTATACAGTTTTGTTATAATGAGCAAAACCATGTGTCAGTGTTAGCGGCATGAACTACTTGAGTCTCTGAAGTTTAGTGGGGGTGGGTTTGATTTGTTATCTTTTTTTAAAATTAATCTCATTAATTGGGGTACTGAACAGCATTGTGACATCTCTGTTGTCCTCCCAGTACTCAGTCTTTCGTAGCAGATGTAGTATCAGATTGCACTTTTGTGCTGTGCAAATTAAGCTGCTATAGTCCTGTGCTAGTAGAACTGACTTCCTTTCTCTGCAGCTTATCTACACTGCTCCTATCACTAGATAAGACACACTTTCAAGGAAAATGGTGTCTATTTAATTCAACACTGATCAGATTAAGTTCCTTTGTGGTAGATCTACAGAAGAAAAAAAGAGTAGATTCTTGTCTTTAATGTGTGTTTCTTTTTAATTTCAAGCTAATATGCTTTTTCCTATTCACAGTAGTGCTCACATGAATAAAGGGAATAGAGGTTATGTGAAAAAGATTTTTGTTAGGATAGACTAAACATGGAAACATCAGTCTTGCATATGTGCTTTGTAAAGCTGACAGTGATCTGTTATAGCCTCTGTGATTTTAGTTTTTTTTCTTTTGTGATGCTGAGATTTTTTTGGTAGTAGCTTTTTAAAGAAGCAAGGTTACTTGAGTCAGGCCTGTCCAGCATTCCCAGATTCTCTCCTGTCCTGAAATAACTTTGAGCCCACAACAAGTTTGAAGCAAATATTCCAGAGTAATATTAGTTACCATTTTTATACTTATATAAAATACATCTGCCAAACTGTCTGTTTTATAGCACAGTCAAAACACCAAAAGCCCAAAGGAAACCTGCATTTCCACAAACCAGAGCAGTATTCCCCAGGGTCTGTATTATTTTGGACTGAAATAATTATGGCTTTTTTTCAGCCAAGCTCTAGGTAAGAAGTGATAGCTAAAAGCTCTGAACTTCAGATTGCAGATCATAGCCAAAGGGAGAAATTCTGAGATGCAGCTTTAATGAAAAAAAGGAGGGAAGGAAAACCCAAAGCACATGTTAACCACTGGATTAAGCTTTTGCTTCCTGAAAGCCCCCAAGATGTCTGCTTGTTCCCTTTCAGCACTCTGTGGATTTTGAATCCACTTTGTGGATTTCTGCAGCGTTGCTGTACCTTAATGCCCACCTTAGTTTAATGCAAATGTGATGGGACTCTTGGTGAGACAGTTACATGAAAGCTTGATTGCCTGGGTCTGGCTATAAAAATCTACATTGGCTAATTACTTAGGGATTGTAGAAGACATTTTTTGAAATGAATTTGTGAGAAATAGGGAAACCTAAAATACGGAATTTGTGAAAGTAGTCATTTTCCCTTATTGCAACCATTAGAAAGATGCTTCTTGAACATGCAGGAATCACAGTTTGTTACAATAGCTTTATAAATGTAAGATTATTAGTGAACTATTTGCATATTTCCAAGGGCAATTTCTTTTTTGTTGTATGCATTTCTATGACTTTAAAAAGAAATATTAAAAATTCCTTATTTTTAGAAACCTATTGGTATAATTGGGGTGATGATATCTTAAACTGCAGTTTATCAAAAACTTGAAGTTAATTTGTGGTGAAGTCTTACATTTTTTTCAGTATTTATGGACTGTTTCACTAACCTGCAAATCCTTACACTGTAACAAGCCTGGAATAACTGAACATGTGTATATTTGGTTGAATAATTTAATCCATATATAAGTGCTTTCTGCCTCTTCAATATTTGTTATTAAAAAGGTCCTTAAATAAAAGGTAAATCTTTCAAGTGAAATGAAAATAAGAAAAAATACTTGTATACAACTATAATAAAAGCTGATATTAAAAAATTACACAAAATGCTCTCCCATGCTTATTTAGAACCTTGTCAAACTAAATACATTAAAATCTTAAAAATATTTTAAATTAATGGGTTTGAATTGTGTTCTGTGCTTGAATATGCACTGTGGGGTTTTTCAACCCCTCTCATTACATCCTAGTAATGTTTGGGATTTTTCTTTTTTCTTGGGAGGAAATGGCAGAAGTATTAGCACACACTGTTTTAGTTTTGCAGCCCTTTCCCTTCTCAGAAGTGACTAAGTTAATAAACCATAGGATGAAGGGAATTACTTCAGCTGTCATTGGCATTTGAAAAAATGTGTCTAAAAAGAATAGTTGTTTGAATTCTTCTTCTGAGATGTAATATGATAAATATTCTATGGATCTAACCAATTTAACCTCCAATAAAACAAAGTGCTGTTGATTTTAAAGTATTCTGTACTGCTAATATTTTTTTTCTATCAATTCCTTTCTCAATTGATCGCTCTGTTTCCCCCTGCCTCCCATGGCAGTCTTTTCCCTGTAAAAGGACCGATCTGTCTAAGGTAGAGAAATTAAATTTCTATGTATTGATTGCCATGTCTGCATGTAGTTAACTCACAGAGGCTATGCTAATCATCTATATGTCTTGCTTTACTTTTTAAATACTTTTCCCCCAGAAATTATTTTTTTTCTATTTATAGTCATGTCAGCATGATACCTAATTTGTAACCTTAATGAACTATTTTCTGTTCTTGTAGAAAGTAGTCTTATAAAACTTCATTTGTATCATTATCATCTAAACAGACAGAAAATTGCATCATGTCTTCCTATTCTTGTGATATTCAGAAAACAATCTTTTTGCTGTATTCTATATTTTTTTTTTTTAATCAGGCTAGAATTCGAGAGGCAGCAACGAGAGGAGCTTGAAAAACTGGAAAGTAAAAGGTAACATTGTTCTTTGTGGTATTTATGTGTGTATGTGTGTCTATATATGCAACTTATAGACTCTTTTAAATCATTAATTTGGAATCTCAGGGTTTCTCAGCAAGCAGATGATCCCGAGTAGCTGAATTGGAGCTAACTGATATTTAACAAAGAAACTGGATAGATTATACAGATACAATATATTACCCTTGCTCTTAATATTTATGGTTTTACTCTAAAAGATGACAAATTACGTTCTTAATTCATATCTCTTTTTTGTGCTTTATTTGTCTGTGGATTGAATCATTATAGGAGAAACTCACATGTTACTTTCTGCTTCTCTTATATCAAACTGTGGTGTGGAATGGGCATACTAATCATGCTTTTCAGAACGTTATGTGGAAATTGGTTCGAAATACAAAAGAATGCATTGTTATTAGCTGGCAAACTGAGTTGATTGTTTTGGCTCATCATACCTGCTAAGACTGTGGAAGTGATAACTTTGCCTTGTTGCAGATCTCAGCACTGATTAGATTCACAAGCTGAAAACCTTCCTGTCTTCTCAGCTTTAGATGGTGTGCTCCATTTTGATAGAGCTCTTTATGCAGTTGGACTAAGTGAAGTAAACTCAGAAAAATCCTGAAGCTCTGAAGCCCTGAAAGATACTATTCAGCAACTAATATCACTGATCACTGATATTTATCTTTTTTTGTTATGGAGGTGGAATTTGAGTTCAGGTTGTGCAGAAGTTGATTTGCTTGTACTTCAATTCTTCTGACTTCTGGCAAAATAACCAGTCAACTTGCAGGTTGTCTCTACTTGTATTATGTAGATGATGGTAACCCTCAAGTAAGAGAAATTACACAGGACATAATAATTTGTTTTAAATCTTATAATCCTGTTTATCAGTAATTCAGTTGGAATTATCTAAAGTGAAAGCGTTGCTTTAATTCATCTGTTGTCTTAAATTTGGTGAGGCTAATCAAGTCTTTCTATACAAGTTTTTGTGCATGAGAATATGTGTTTGTAAAAAAATACATATTTACTCTGCACTGTGTGGATGGATATGTTCTATTAATATTTTTATTTGATTTTACAAAACTAATACAGTCTAATTTTTTAACAGCATAAGTGGTATATAACATGTCTTCCTATAATTTTATGTATCTACAGCTTTTTATACTGACACAGACAATGAGTCTCTTTTTGATTTGTCTCATGCACTGAGTCATTTCCAAGCAATGAAGAATCTTAACTTGTAGCAAAATAAAACTTTAAAAAAAAATGGTTATATATAGTCAAAAATCTTAGTCCAAACCTTTTTAACTTCATGTAAATGTTTTACTGTAGGAAACAAATAGAAGAGATGGAAGAAAAACAAAAATCTGACAAAGCAGAACTTGTAAGAATGCAGCAAGAAGTAGAGTCACAGCGCAAAGAGACAGAAATAGTTCAGCTGCAAATACGAAAACAGGAGGAGAGTCTGAAACGGAGAAGTGTTCACATTGAAAGCAGGTTAAAGGATTTGCTGGCTGAAAAAGAAAAATTTGAAGAAGAGAGATTACGGGAACAACAGGAGATAGAACTTCAAAAGAAAAAGCAGCAGGAAGAAATTTTTGCCCGGGTCAAAGAGGAGTTGCAGCGACTACAAGAACTTAATCATAATGAAAAAGCAGAGAAAATGCAGATTTTTCGTGAACTAGAAAAACTGAAAAAGGAAAAAGATGAGCAGTATCTTAAGCTGGAATCAGAGAAAAAGAGACTTGAAGAACAGGAAAGAGAGCAGGTGATGCTGGTGGCTCACCTAGAGGAACAGCTTCGAGAGAAGCAGGTCATGATAGAGCTCCTGAAGAGAGGGGATGTGCAGAGAGTAGAAGAAGAGAGAAGAGATCTTGAGGAGATCAGAGAATCTCTTTTGAAAGTCAAGGAAGCCCGATCTGAAGGTGATGAAAACCATGAAGAGTTAGAAAAAGCACAGCATGATTTTGTAGAGTTTAAAAGGAAACAGCTGGAACAGTTGGCTATTTTGGAAAAAGATTTAATTCAACAAATGGATCACCTAGAAAAGGAAATAGCAGATGAAGAAAGAGCTCTGGAGCACTTAAAATTTGCACATGAGGAACATTTAAATCTCAAGAGAGATGATGAAAACTTTATGGATGCCATACTTAAGGCTGAAGAAGTTGACAAGATAAAGCCAGTGGAATACAGGCTCCAATCTAAGGTACGCCAGCTTGAGTACCTGAAGAGTAATCATTTGCCAGCTCTGCTGGAGGAAAAACAAAGAGCTTCTGAAGTCCTTGACAGGGGCTTGTTAGGGTTAGATAATACTCTCTATCAAATAGAGAAAGAAATAGAAGAAAAAGAAGAGCAGCTTTCCCAGTATAGGGCTAGCACAAATCAGCTGCAGCAGCTTCAAGAAACCTTTGAATTCACAGCCAATGTAGCTCGGCAGGAAGGAAAGGTTCGGAAAAAGGAAAAAGAAATCCTTGAATCAAGGGAAAAGCAGCAGAGAGAGGCACTGGAGCAAGCTGTTGCAAAGTTGGAAAGGAGGCATTCTGCTTTGCAGCGTCGTTCCACCATAGACTTAGAAATTGAAGAGCAGAAACAGAAGCTGGCCACCTTGAACAACAGCTGTGGTGAACAGGCAGGGCTGCAGGCAAGTCTGGAAGCTGAACAGAAAGCTCTTGAGCAAGACCGAGAACGGTGAGTGCTGCAGTATCTTCCATTTATCAGAACCTGTCCACAAAAGGGCAATAATTTTATACCTTGGATGTTTGAGAGTACAACTTGTTCAGTGTCCCTGTACTTGAGTTTCTTCATGAGTTTCAAGTAGTTTATCCAGAATTGATGAATTCTGCTGCTTTTTAAAGGATTCTGCTCACTTATTAAGTTCTGGTATGTTTGGATACTTATCCCATCCTCAGCAGGAGATTATTTGCATTAGTCATCACAGTGCTTAAATAGTTTTACCTACATAGAAAGCTCAGACATCCTTATGTTCTGCCCTTAGACCAAATGTACCATCTAAAAACTTTTTTCTCTTAAATTATTTCTGTATAACATTTTTTTTTCCTCTATTAGTAACAAGTTAGATGTTTGTTCAAGATTTGGGGACTGTTACCATAAACCTGCCAACTGTCTCTCTCAACTGATGATGTACTGAACCCTTCTGATAATAAAATAAAAGTAAATGGGGTAAATGTTTAATTTGTTAATAGCCATGGTTTCAAGGCTAAATAAAAATAAAATAGCCATATATCCATGTAAAATTTGATTTTGCTTTTTAAGCTTATTGGAAAATATACAGAGGCCTTAATACTGCCCAGTGTGGTGACAATCCCTGTTAGGCACAGAAGCAATGTCATTTGTTTTACTCAGGATGTCTTGTAGCATAACATTTAGTCTAAGTATGGGAGCCTCAGAGAAAAGTCAGTCAGGTAGGGAAGGATCTTTCTTTGTGGAAGAAGAGGAAGAAACCTTTTAGGTTTGTTTTTTTTTTGACCTGAGCAAAAATTTACTAAGATGAGTATGTTCAATCCCTGCAGTATGGAAAAAGTGCAGAATTGCCATTTTTAAATGAGCTACCTTTGCTTATGCTGGAGCTTTAAAACCTGTGAATATCAGTAAAAAAATTAGGGTTTTTTTCTTGGGGTAGTATTTTTCATCTATTTTTTAAATATTTCACTAATTTATCTGAATAGTTTTTCATAAGCCCTTTAAACAGATGTGGAAAAACCACCTAAAATGAAGAAACTTGCCTGTAGCCAAATTGAAGAGCTCTTCTGTATTCCGTTCCTTCTCACCATTATCAGAAGAGTTGCTTTATATAGACTGTGTAGAGGTCACTTTTTCAACATTTATAGCTACATTGTTTGGCTTTTAGTTAAGCATTTTCAATACTGATTCATCATTTTGTGAACATTGCCATTATTTTCATAAATGTCATGAACATAAAATCTCATTTTCTATCCTGAGCATCTCACTTGACTAAACTACAGTGAGCTATAAACAACTGGAGGTTCCACAAAAAAAGTGAAAAAGTATGTTATCAGCCAGAAAACGGAGGTTTGGGGAAGATACTAAGGAAGTAAAAAGATCTCTTTTTTTCTTCTCTCTTTTTTCCTTTGTTTACTTCAAAGTCCTCTTGCACAGACTAAATAAAACTTTGAAGTCTTTCAGTGAATAGCCCATGGGCCTGAACAATTCAATTCAGAATGTTTTTGTGACTGTTGAGGCAAGAAGAAGATCTAAAGATACATGAGAGTATGTTAAACATTTCAGGCTACTTAATGCCCTTGTTTTTGGGTTTACATTTCACAATAGATGATGCCATAATAAGCATATGAATTATATATGTTTCTTACTGTTTATCTAGATCCCATTATGTAATGATGTGCTCTGGTTCAGATTGGTGTTAAGTCTGTGAAAATGTTTAAATGCAGTATTAGTTTGAAGTGCTATACGAGTGAAAGTCCATCATAACTAGATACAATGTTTTTATTTGTTTGAATCATAGGGAAGCTCAAAATTCTTTCATCTATAGGCGTTGTAGTTTGAGATAATTTTAAGGAGAATGCTGTGGAATGAGTTATCTCCCTTAAGAGTTCCACAAATTTCTTTCCACCAATAAGAAACTAATACTAACTGGTGAAAGTGAAAAAGCAATGCTTTATTAAGAACAAGAATGACAATAGGCAGGGGGGAAAAAGTAAATAACTGCTAGGTATTGAACTGCTAGACCTCAGCACCCCACTGAAACAAAGACAGACCCGAAATGCTGGAAAATCCCCGTTCCCAATATGGGCCTGTTGGGATGGCTTGGCAGGACACAGTGAGCAGATGGTGTCAGATCCGTCTCGGGAAGGCAGGAGCCTCACGGAGCAGTTCCAGCAGCAGATGAAGAGCTTCCCCACTGCAAGGCACAGCAGAGCAGGCATGGCAGCTGGGCTGAAGCCACCAAATGTGTCCTGTCCAAGGCTCGGCGTTGGTTAGCGGTGGCTTGGGCAGGAGCAGGGAAGCTCTGCTCGCTTCTGCCATCAGGATGCCCCCGATTATCAGACAAGGAGCTGCAGAATTCGTCTTCAAGGCAGCTGAAACATTGCTACTGAAGTTTCTGTTCCAGGAAAAAAAAACAAACTAAAAAGGAAAGGAAAGGCTTTGCCTAAGCAAAGACCAGGCAGCCAGTGATGCAAATACCGTGCTGGGAAAAGCTGTGAAAAAACTTGGGCAGGTTTTTAAAATGCCCCCAACCCCCCTTATCCCACCAGACACTCAAAGTCTGCAGCATCAGGATCTCAAAGATACCATAACAGTTTCTGGCCACAGATAATTATGGGATTAAATATCATTATGAATCACCCCATGACAACAGGGAATGACCCTCAAAATGATAATTTGAAGTTAACTTAAAATGGGATTTATACACACATTTTGCTGGCAGAGGTTTGTGGCACTAGAATGAACATAAAGCAACTTCAGAGCCTTCTTAGAGGCAAGTGGCAGGTTACAGTTCAGTATATTTACTGGTGGATACATCACAAGGCTATGTTTGTAGCTATATAAATGATATCTTCTCATAGTAGGATGTTTACAAACCAAGAGTTAAGCGTTGGTCCTTTAATGTAAATCTGATTTTTGTAGTTAAATTGATTTTCCATGGATGCAAACACTTTTCTATATACATCAGCTATCTTTCATCTACTTACCCTCAGGACACAAGATTGTTTTGCTGCTAATCAGAAGAAATAGATGGCTTCTGGCAGTGCTGCAAAAAGCACTCTAAAACTGAAGTAACAATTCAGCCTAAGCCTCAACATTATTCATTTCTCTAATTTTCTCATTTAACCCCCAGGATGGAATATAGAATTGCACTTCAATTTAGATATATACAATTGTAGGAGAAGTGGTAGAATCTCAGCTTTGCATAATTTCTCCTGTTTTTGCAAGAACTTATTTTCTTTTATTATTTGATTTCTAAGTAACCTCTAGAAAAACAATTACTTTTAGAGACAGATATTGTAATGAAAATGGGGAAGATTATAACTGTGTTACTAATCTAATCTCAGCTACGTTACAAGGGAAAAAAGTGTTCTGCAGATTACTTTGTTCTAATACGATGAATATTGCAATAAGTAGTTCTTATTTCATACAAAATGCCTCAGGCATTTTTAGTCAGAAACACAGTACCCAATTTTACATATTGTATTCTGTGCATAAATCTGGGTGGAATTAAATTTATTTGTTAAAGAAAGCAAGGAGGTTTCAAAAGATTTCTTAGCTGTATATATACAATAACTACTTTATGTTCATTTTGTAAATGAATTTTCAAAAACATATATACAGATGGAACAACTGGGAAATGTATATGTGTACTACACAAAGATTTTCTTATAGAGAAGTTTTGCCACATCAATGTTTTTGGTTTTCTTTGGGACTTTTTTGTATTAGTGCTGTATTTTGAGGTTTTCTTTTCCCCCTACCCCCCATATCAGACCAAATATGTTCAATGAAGCAAGTAGAGGACTTTCTTAAAGGTAGTTTCTGTACTTTTCCCCCTTTCTTCATTTACTTTCACACCAGAAGGTAATACCTGAGGTCATTGACAGAATTCTGTAAAAATGATTCTAGTGATTCTAATAGATAGGTTAAGTATTAGGAGTTAATATTTAATTTACAGACTTAGATACCTCTAGTGATGGAAGTTATTGAAGTTGTTTTATTTGACTTAATGCTACTGTTGGAATGTGGTTTTGAGCTGTCTCTACTTTCCTATCTAAATATGCTTAAGGAACAGTTATGATTTTTAAACCTTCATAAATATTAGTATCTACAGTCTTACATACCTGTATATCAGTGTAGGCACATTACCTCCCATCAGAACTATGTAAATCAGCTCTAAACCAAAATTACATGTTACGATATCTTTATAGCTTGGACCAGGAAATTCAGCAGCTGAAGCAAAAAATATATGAGGGTGATGGAGCTCAGAAAGGAAACCATGGAATATCAGATGAGAGACTCTCCCATAGCACTTCCCCTGCCAGCCCAACAAAGCCACAGCCATCTGCTGCCCCACTGGTTGATGATAGGTAGGTAACCTGCATTCCTGAAATGGAATGCACACAATAGCTTTAGAAAATAAGTCTTTTGAAAGACCATTCTGCCAGGATTGGATTTGATTTAAATGCTGTGATTGTTCTGTCTGGAAGACTGGTCTGGAAATAAAATTGATGCTCTACTCTAAGTAACCAACAGCCTCACCTGTTGCTCCTGTGCAGTTTGTTTTAGAATACAGGGTTGGGAAACAGTAGGCTGAAAGGTATTAAAGTAGTTTTTGAGTTTATAGTTACTTGTCTATATGGTTTTGCATCATATATACTTAAAGCAACAAAGTCAATTTAATTGTCTTAAACTTTTTTTAGTAGGACAGCTGCCTGGCATCACTAAAATCTTTAATCTCTGCCCTTGTTATGCTTACACATGGCAGTCAGTATCAGCTCTCGGAACATTGCTTCTGTTTGAAGACCAAACCTTTGCTAGCTCAAGTTGCTGATATCACAGCAGCAATGAAGGCAAACTGTGAAGTTACTGAAGATCCAACCCCAGCCTTCTTTCTTCTTCATCACTTGTACCCTCACTGCCTCTTGTGTGTAGAGCTGCTCTCAACAGCAGTGACTGAACCTGTGGTCCAGTAATTTGTTCAATTAATAACAAATTTTTAACCTTTGCCTGTTAAATGAACACTCACTCAAAAGTCAGTGTTCCTTCCTTAAGGAGGGTTAAAACTGATCTAACATTAAGCCTCCCAATTAAGAGCTGTGCAGTTCTCAGGGTTTAAAACATTTCAAAGAGCCTTGTAGTCTGTCTTGATTTGTATGTAAAAATACACTGTTTTTCCATACACACACACACACTTTTCTGTATCTTAAAGGATTAATGCCTTTATTGAACAAGAAGTGCAGAGAAGGCTCCAGAATATTCATCATAACGCTGAGGATAATCACCTTAGTGCGTCCTGGTCTACAGAAAGTTTCAAGGTGAGCAGAAATGGGTGGAACATCCTGACCTTCAATGGACCATGTCTAACAACTGGTTTAATTTTGACATTCAGTAATTTTCATGTTTTCCTGTGTTTACATACTTTTAATTTACCAAAAAATGTTAGCAGTAAATGAGGTATGGTATCAGTTTTAAAATTTTAATAATATTTTTATTTCCAGTGGCATTTTTATGTTGTTTTCTAGAGATTCTTTGGCAGGAAAGAGTATGTAAATGGCAACAAGAAGTTTGCAGATAAAACAAAACCTTCATATTATGTCAGAAAATTTTAATTGATGAAAATTAATGTTCTTGATGGAATTTCATACTTGCAAACAAATGCCTATTCAAACACTGGTGATCTAATAGATCCAAAGAGTGGATTGATTTACTTCTTAGCCAGTGGGTTAATAAATATTGATTGTTATTCTTATCTATTACAAAAAATGTCTCTTCCTCTTTATACTTTTAAATTAATATATACAAGAAAGGCACTTTTTAATAACCTCCTGTACCTTTTTTATGCTTAGGATAATGAGAGGCATAATAACAGCACTATTCAACGCAAGTTGAAGTATGAGGTAGGTCATAATTTGTCAGAATGAAATGGTTGTCTTACATTATGGCATGCCCTGTCACTAAATTTCATGATGTTTAGCTGCATAATTAGAATTTTGAATTCACAGCAAGATTAATGGCTAACAGAGATGGTGGCACATCATACCAGCTGGAATCAAAGTGATTTTGTTTCAGATTGGACCTAGTTCTTCCTTGTTTGAAAGGTGTGGTGTTAGGGTGGATCTTTCTTCATTGTTTTGCCATGATTCTTAACTTGGAACAATATAATTTTCATTATTTTTAGAGGAGAAAAGCATTTAATGAGCATTTAATGATTGTCTGAATTCAGAATACATGTAACATTTTGACTCACAATGAACTCTGTAAGGGTGTCTATAAGTTAGCAAGAAGAACCAGGCCAGTTAGTGTGTCCTGAAGGATTCATACGTACATTTATGTATTTTTAAAGGCTTTTAAACTGATCCCTCCCACCATTTTTAGTTGTCTTAACTGCTGCTTGAAACACAGTTATGGTCTTGGTGAATAAATCCTAAATACCTTCATGGATTTAAACTGTAACAATAGGAGGGCTGAAACACCTCAAATTTGCACTTTTCTGACTTTTACACTGTTGTTTTTCAGCTGTGTTGGACTTTTTGCACTCTTGGATGGTATGGGATTACTTTTTTGTGCTTGTGTGGGAAAAAAATTAAGGGCTTGTAAGTTTCTGCATTGCCTGTTGACTTTCCTGGATTCTTTTGAGTAAAGCAAATATGGACCAAGTGAAATGGATACTGTACATAGAAAAAGCAAGGGGGGGTTGAAAAGATCAACTATTCCCTTACCTGGTATCAGTCACATCTATTGAGTTTTCTCTTTCTCATTTTGAGAGATTGTACTGATTCTGAATGATTGTATAAATCTAATCAAAAGCAATCCTCAGTTTAAGAAATGTTCAGGTCAGAAGATTTTACAAAGACATTTTTATCTTCTTCTTCTTCTTTTGGAATTTTTAACAGAAAAGTCAACAGTGGCAGCCATGCTATGGCTTTCCATTTGTCTAAAGATGGCAATTGTTCTCTGAGTTGTGTGGAGAAAATGCAGAAGTAAGAGACCATAAGAGACAGAAGGCATATACAGATGCTGGATTTATTTTCCAGTTTTGGAAGACTCTCCTCCCCCTGTGCATCAGAGAAGGCATTTCAGAATGAAAGGAGTAACTTAGAGCAGGAGAGCTTTGCTTGTCATTGTGACATTAAAAGTATTTTAATTCACTCTAAATGTACTAATACTTTAAAGAGTACAAATGTTCTGTATCAGAATGTTTTGTCTACTTCATTACGTATTTCTGACTTTAACAGTGTGGCTTATTCACTCCACAAGGTTGAAAATTTCAATCATTTTGATGATAAAATAATTGCTTCTCCAGACAGTGACAGCTCAAGAACTGAATCTGATTGTTCCCACTTGAAACAGATGTCTCATGCAGGATCCTTAATAGGTGCTAATGAGCAAACTGGCTTTAGCATATTGTGCTTTCTTTTCTCAGTCTAATGTACATTCTGAAACAACAACTTATAAAGATAACATCCCATTAAAGACAGTGCAACCCATAGTTGAAGACCAGTCTAGTAATTCTCAGCTTCCAACAAAATGCCTTCATTTCGTTTCTTTTAAGTTAATATCTTCTTGTTTTGATGTAAGACCAGAACATGCTTCCAGTTTGGGATATCTTTCCAGTAAGCTTTCCTGCTTTTACAAAGATACCTGTAGTCAGCTGGTCAGCAGTGCAGTGGTTTCTAAAATTAAGGAGTAGGGAAGTCAGTGTGGTGGAAGTGAGAGATGTGCCCAAGCAGTATCATTAATAAAAAATCTGCCATTTATGAGAAATTTGCAAGTAAATGTGTTCCTCTAGTCAGGCATGAATCAAGACATATCCCACACTAGTAATGGTGCTAAAGCTCATACTCAACAGCCTGAATCCCCTGTGCAAAAGGCTGTCACAATGTGCATGAGCACAAAGATCTCTGATGCCTTGGTGAGAAAGCCCTCTGAAGAATTTCCTTGCTGTTGGAAAAGCAAAAATCTAGAAAACAGTTCAGTGTTAAGACACTAAACAGTTTAGTATTAAGATGTCTTTCTAAAATTTCAGGTCTGTTCTCTGGAAAACGTCCTGGATTTTTTCATCTGTGCTTTACCTCAAATTTCTGTTAGGATGGAGGAGTTGAAAGGTATCTGTTGGCTCGTCTTTGGCAGTTGCTGAAAACTGGACCCAGAACCTGCTTGCTTGCTTTTGTTCAGTTCCATTCTGTATGTTGTTCTTTTGTCAGCTGAACAAGGCACCTGCCAAAGTTCCTTGGCAGTGTTTAATGAAGTTCCTATCAGCACTGTAAAGGAAATTCAAGTTGGCTCTGCTGGACAGAATATTCGACTTCTGTATTCTGCTGAAGATGGTTTACTCACAATATTTACCTATAACAAACATTTCACTTAAAGAATTTACAGCGACATAATGAGAATTTTGATTGTTACAGTTTGACTGTTTGGATGATGATGTTTATTTAAATTACCAGCTTCTGAAAGATTTGCTGCAGATTTCACTGGAATTGACTTCAGATATAAATGAATTAGTTTTTTCAAATGGAGCATGATTGTCCTGTTAATTTCAAACCGAGTTAGCTGACCTGGTTTACTTACTCTATGAAAATATGGGAGCTATTAAACCTTCATTAGGTGATATTCATGTACTGCTGTATGCATCAATGAAAGTAGACTATGACAGGAGTGATAGACTAGTGATAAGCAGACTATGTATAGGAGTCTTGTTCTTACAAGTACTCATAGAGGTCTCTTAAAGGAAAACAATGTCTTTTTTTCTGCACCTAACATTCTTGACATAACATTGCTTCATCCCAGCAATCACAATTAGACAGCCTTTTGGTACTGTTTGAATGATATCCATTGTGCAGTTTTGCCAGACAAAGAGAAGTGTGCAAAAATTGAGCTTGTGATTTCTAAAAGGAGCAAGGTTGGACCTGATTCAGGAATTGTTTTTTTCTAAATACTGTGAAAAAGAAATAAATACTCAGCTGACAGTCATCCCATCAATTCTTCAAAGCAGTTTGCATATCCCTTTGGAAATCTGGAAATTAACATTCAGTTCAAGTGAAGAAGCCATTTGGCTAATTATGCATTTGACTAGGTGTTGAAATCCAAATATGTTTAGATACATTCAAAACAAAAGTCTAATAAATATTGATAAAATCTTTCCCCATCCCACCTCCCCCCTTTTTTTTAATCAATAGAGAAGAGGAGCCTTTGAGCTGTAAGGGAATACCAGAGACTGTGTACACACATCTAAGCAATAATAATTATTAATTGAGTACTTGCATTTTGTATATCTCTGATATGATGTACATACAATTCCGTGGGAAAGTGAGGAAATTAAATGTTTCTATGTTATATGGTAGGTGGATGAAAACTATAATTACAGCTCTGTCTTAGGATTTCCATTTTGGCAGTGTTTTCTAGCTCCTTCCATATACTATCTATCCTCATTAATGTGTTCTCTATTCCTCCTTGATTGTCTTTTCCTTAATCTTCTTGATTATCTTTGTTTGTCATGCTCCTCATTTACTTCATGCCCTTGATCTCAATATTTCAAAACATCTCCAGATTTTTTAATCTTATTTTCACTGAATGCTCTTAATACTACAGATGTTTACAGCTTTTATACATGCAATTTTGTGAATATTATCATTGACAAGTCTCTTCTTCAGAGTTTTAAATTTAAGGTTTATTTCACTTTCATATCAAAATTTGTCACAAGTGCAAAAGCGGTTGTACTTTAAATAGCATTTCAACCTTTGGTCGTGCCACTGTGGCAAGACAGATGTTTTGGGGTCTGTCATCTGTGTGCATGTTTTGAATGTTCCAGCTAGGTAGTTGACAACTGGGGACACTGCCTGACAGATGGAGTGAGTTTAACTCTAGAGTTCTGTTCATATAATGTGCTTGACCTTACTTTTATCATTCTCTGCTTGCTTACTGATGGGGTTTTTGATGCTATGAGATTGCATTTCTTACAGTCTTTTATATTACTACATCCCAAGAAAAAATGGAGCTATTGCACATTAGTAGAATATTTCCATCAGTTGAGGCTTTCCTCTTGCTTAGGACAGGGGGTATTTATTTTACCACTTACCTCTGTCAGATGTTCGAATAATAAATAAGCTGTTGTCTCCTATCTTTTGTTTCTTCCTTTGTAAGGGGAGCTGAATATCTTTAGAATCCTGTTGCTTGAATATGCCATCTGCCTTGTTTGAGGAAGATGGTTCTTGGCAGAAAAAACTGGTATCTAATCTGAAATTCTAAATTCTGTAAGCATATTGCCAAGCAGAGGTGAAATCTACTAGACAGAGTTAGACTTCAGTCTCTCTCCTAGTGTAAGAATATTTCCCATTTGTTTTTACCATATGTTAGGACATGATAATGTAACTCACATGTGATTTAAAAAGAAGTAGGGAAGTTATGTCTGGAAGGATGAACACTTGTCTCGATAGAGAATTATGGGGGTTTTTATCGTTACATTTCTAATTCCTTAATGAAGTCCAAAAATGCAAAATATGTCGTGTTATTTTGAGGTGTTGTGGGGTTTTTTTAACAAAGAATGTGTTCTCAAATGAGTACAGAGTGGTATCATCATGTCAGTCCTGCTCAGGAGTGGCTCCCTCATTGACACCACTATGGCATTTCTTCTGGGCCTTGCCCAAAGTCAGCATTGAGTGGCACTATCTGAGAGGACTGTCTTGATCAAGGCTGTTAAAGGGAATCAGTCTCTGCAACCAGTTTCTTTTCTGATTGTACTCCAAAGTTAAATGTTTGTGCATTTTTTGTTTCCCATTAGCACTTTTTGTCTTCTGTGCTTTTTTAAAAATCTAACTCAATGAATACGCTGCACTTTCATGAAAAAGAACTTCATAGCAATATATTTTGTCCTAATCTTGCTACTATTTTTACTATGTAAAGTAAACATAAAGATCATTGTTTATGAATAGCAAACATTATTTAATGTATTAGGGTGCATTTGCCACAACACTTCGTGTCTGAGTTTTTTTTCCTCTCTATTAGCTGTTTTTAAGAGTTCTCTGAAAATGACTGCCAATAAATTACACGTTGACAGAGGTGACTATAAGAGTGGCTTTATGGTTTTATTGCTGTTTTAAAACAGATGATGTTGTTTTCAGGGGAATGAACTTCTCTCTTTTCCCCCAAGGAAAGAGCAGCTTACATTTCAGTCCTCCAGAAATGAGTTTTAGCTGAAAAGCCAGTAATGTGGGCAGTAATTACAGAAGAGCAAAATAGACAGGAGACAATATTTGTTGTAAAACAAAGATCGCTAAAAATATTTTTCCATTCAAACATAAACTTCTTTTATGGTTTCTTGAAATAAAAGAAAAAGAAAATGTTTGTGGTAAATATACTCAGATTAACTCAGTGGAATAAAAATTCACTTTCTTCGTATTTTTCACTCTTATTAATGCTAATATTAGGGGAAATTGTAATTTATAATTGACTGGCAATGAAATAACAGCCTCCTCTTCTTGAGAGCCATGATGATGTCAAAAGATTCTCTGTAACAGGCAGAGGTGTTTATGAATGAGTTTTAAATTCTTCTCCAACTCCTACACAGTCTTATGTGTACAGGAAGTCACCAGGAGTTGCTCCAAAGATGAATGTTGAGCATACAGTTACAGCTCAAGTGATGGATAGCGGTGCTAAATACAAATATATAACATAGTCATAACTTTAAAGTGATAGTTTTTCAATCTTTTTGGTTGTTAACTTATGTTTGTCATGCTGCTGTTATTTTTTTGCCAGTTCTTTAAGGTTTTCAGACCAAATATGTTCAATGGAGCAAGTAGAGGACTTCCTTAAAGGCAGTTTCTGTACTTTATCACTCTAAATTCTTATGCTACTTTTGGGCAGAGTGACTGCAAAACATTAATCTTTTCAGTGGCAAAAATGTTTTATTTTTGATGTAATTTCAGAGTTACATATTCCATCTGGCTGTCAGAGGAATGAGGGCTCATTGGAAATAAATTTTTAGATTGTTTTGTCCAGACTGTAAAAATTTATCATAACTGAGTTTTCTGAGGTTCAGGTATGATTAAAAAGAATAGTAGAGAACTGTTCTGACAGTGGATTGCTTATTTAATTATAAAATAGGTTTGAACTTTTAAAATTTAAGAGCTTTTTGAATTGCCTAGACCCCTGCAGCTTAGCATGATATTGTAAAATTTATTAGAAAAGATAGAGACATACAAAAAGAGTTAACTGTGAAAGCTTGATAAATGCACTGATTTTTTTTGAAAGGGAGGTAATAAAGTCTTCTACTTTCCCTTGTTTTTGATATCTAAACTGAAAATACCTTTTCAACTAAAGGGATATTTTTTAATACACTTCACCTTAATTTTTGTATGCATAAAAATATGCTAGGGCTTGCCTATAGGACAAGATCCACTTTGTTTTCAAAGAATTCCTTCATTTTAGAAGTAATTTCTACCTCCTCTTTTCCTGCTTCTCTGACCAAGAACACTTTCTCATTTTCAGTGAAGTTCTTTTCTTTTTTTCCTTATGTAGTGATTTTGGTTTTCCTTTCTTCTCCCTATTTGGTATGTCCATGAAAGCGGATGGTCTGTCGTTCACTGGGAGCAAGTCCAGACGACCTGAAGGACCCAATTAAAATCAGTATTCCACGGTATGTCCTGTGTGGGCAGGGAAAGGATGAACACTATGAGTTTGAAATAAAGGTGAGTGCTTATCATTTGCTTTTCTGTAATGCTTTTGTTCCACTAAGTGTAATTTCTGGTTCTCTTTCTCTTATGTAAGTGGCCTTGATACTGTTAAATAAGAGAGGTGAGAAGAATGCACGGTATAGGACGCTATAAAGACAAGCATTTTCCAAGTGGGTTGATTGTACAGAGGAGGCTAGTAGCCAAACTCCAGGGGTGAGCTGTTCCAGAGACAATGTCAGTTCAATTTGAGGAGTTCCAGAGATGAGGATTAAATGCCTATTGGTTATAGGAATGGCCTTTATTGAGAAGCAAGTGTCAGGTACAGAAAAGGCCTAGACTTGAAATATTTACCTGAAATAATGAAAGCGTGAAAATATTACTGAAGTATTTTTCACATATGCATGACAAAGGCTTGTTTCATTTCAGGCTCTCTTTATTGTTCTTATTCTTCCCACTCTGCATTTCCAAGGTGTTACTTCTCCAAACTTCCAGTTGATTTTCTGCACAGAAATGCTGGGGAGGAAAAAGCATATTAATTTTGTTTCCTCTGGTATGCAGCCAGTGTTTTTTCAAAGAAACATCTAAAGTCTAATTGGAAATGTGTTCTCAGTGTGTGTGGACATATGTGTAGCATAACTGATATACATGGCATCGGAGGCAGAACTGGCAGCCTCCTTTACTGAATGTGCTGCCAGATGCTTTGTTAGCTGCTGTGAGGTGGAGGAGTGACCTTCCTCACAGTGTAATGGACCATTTTGGAGCTGCTCTCTCTTTTGAAAAGGTTTTTATTAAGATGGGCAGTCTGAGCTTTGTTTGTGATAATTAAATTTTCATTTTGAAACATACCGTGCCATTTGTGGGTGGAATACCTCCTTTTACCTGTTGAACTTTGATTTTCTTGGGGCTAGTGAAAGCCCAGACCCAGAGAGATGCTGAGAGATGTGTAAGTGCACATGAAACTCCCCCAAGGACTCTTCTACTCAATTTTCAGCACGTGAGATTTACTAGATTAGGTAATGGTTAGTGAAGATGGCTAAAGTAAAGAGGTAGCTTCTGTTCTGAATATGTTGATGGATTTCTTTCCCAAGTATTTTTCCTTCACTGGTAAAACCCATGGTAACCTTCACTGGTAAAGCCTCTACAAGATCTTATCATGAGGGAGCAGTTGAAAGAGTCTGTGCAGTTTGGCAGTTTTGGGGATGTTTCTTACAGTCATTCCCTCATATGAATCAATCAACTGCTAATGCTTTTTCCTTTCCCTCCAGGTCTCTGTCTCACAGGGGATTGCTTCTGCTGTAGTTAGGATTTAGCCCCATGCTACAATCCACAGACCTTCCACAAACTTTTCTATTTTAAACCTTTTCCATGCAGAGCTCCCAGCTCTACTTTGATCTGTATTAATCTTCAGAAGCTCCTACAGTTATTCTGTAGAAAATTAGAACACATGGAATAGCGGCTTTGTATTTTTTTTTTCCTTAAAAATCAGGAAAATGTGGCAGATGGGGGAGATAAATGTACCTATTTATTTAATCTCTTCCTCATAGGTCAGAATACCATGTCTGCTGTCAATATAATTCCTGATTTCAACCTTACTTCCCTTAGTTAAAGTTTATTTTCAGGTCATCCGAAATATATGTCAGTTGTGGGAAAGGACTGAGGTGTTGCTAATCTCATTTCCTTTGCTAGGTCCTAAATAAGCTTTCTTCCACAAGGTTCCTCTTTCAGGAAAATGGGTAGCTGACCTATCTGCATGTTACAGCACTTTGGAACCTGACAAAGTGACAAGTGATAATTGAGTTGAAATTTTAAGACAGTGCCCAAAACTGTGAATCCTAGGTATCTCAGAGGTATTTGCTTCAACAGACATTTCTAGTCTTTGTGTTTGTAATTAAATCCTGCATAGTTATATAGAGGAACAAATATAATAAATTTCTGTATATAAAAAATACATAAAATTCTTCTTACTGCATGCAGTAATAAAGATTGTTTTGTTTATATGCCAGAAGAGAGAGAATGAGTTCCACTTTCCCTGGCAGCTTCATGACCAATTCATAAGTCAGCCCTAACATACTATCCAACAATATTTTGTTTTAGTGCAGGTTCAGCATCTTGTCAACATAGACATGTATGGGAATAGGCCAGCAGGATGTTCTGTCCACTCAGGTTCTTTATCTTGATACAGATCAGAATTAAAGATGTTGAGTGGGTCTCACAAGAACTGACTGGAGAGAATTCAAAACAGGAAGAAACCGATAATTTATTAGAGTTAAGACAGCACCTTCTTTTGCAGCAGGAATATGTCATGGAGCTGTTTGTGCTAGTCTGCTATTAAGTATTCTGTATGAATTGATTCATTTCCAAAAAAGCTTCCGTTTGAGTGACAATTTTATGTGTTGTCTTTAAAGACATGATGAAACAGTAATAGCTTAATCAGGTCTAAACACATTTATGTTAGAGCTGAATTAGTATGCCAGAGAACTCCCCTTCCTTTCATGTTGTGTCAGGATATTCAGACAAGGCTGTGCTAGAAACAGTGTGGGAAGAGCTTTTGCATCAATAAAACCAGAGGCATGTGTTATGGACAGTGCCCATGGTTGCAAACAGTACCTATGGTTGGCAGAAGGAGCAACAAAGCAGCAGGGAAGGTGGAACTCCAGCTCTCATAAAGACATGCAGAGTCTCCTGAGAGGTGATGGAAACAAGGTCTGGAATCAAGCAGAGCTCTGCAGGGATCCTTTGTCAATAGTGAAAGTTGTAGATAAGCCTTCTCATTCAGCTTTCCCTCATTGTTCTGAGTTCCCTCCTTTTATTTATGCTGTTTGATATTCCTTCAAAAGTGGTTTTCGTGTGTTTCAAAGCCTTTTAGTGGTGTCTGACAAGTAGTCTATAAGAAAAGATCCAGGCAGATGCACCCTAAGCCAGTGCTCTCTTTCAGATCCAGTTGCATTTCTGTTCAGCCAGATGCTGTGTTGGATTTGCTCAAAAAGTCCACGTTTCTAGTCTAAATTTAATTCTGAGTTTGGTGAACTGTTGCAGAGTGGCCATAAAGGCAGAGGCAGTTCTCATTGATAACTAGTTCTTTAAGAAAATGATGCCTAAACTCCCCATAACTGCCTAAATAAAGAAAAAGTCTAATATTCTGTCAACCTTATCAGATTAATACTCTCAATAATAAAATAGAAAAAGGTTCTAAGAAATTTTTTAGAAAACTTCTGGCTTTTCAGATGCTGTTTTTGTAGTGTGAGAACAGTTCAAACAAGGTTCACTTGAAGAAATACAAGTTCTCATGATGACTGTAGACAGTTTATCCAGCCCAGATAAAGACATTCAGCATTTCCTGTTTTTTTTCTAATTTCTTTCAGAATCAGGTGAAATATTGTGGTTTTTTTCTCCTCCAGTCATGGTGTTACTTCTGTTGCTATGGGGCAGAAAGAGGACAAGTTCTGTGATGTGCTATACAGTGGAATCGATTGAAAATGCCTCCTTGGTTATTTTATATCAGTCATGATGAGAAGAAAAGATAAGGGGACAGGACTGTGATATCTCCTTTCAGATTTATAGGTTTTACATAGGAAATGGTGCCTTTGAATGAGAAAAACAAAACAACCCACAATTCTGAGGCAAATCTAGGATCACAGTTGTGCCTAGAGAAGAATATTCCAAAATCTGTCTTGCAGATGTATCTAACCATATGGTTTTTGTTTTAAAATACTTTTCACTTTATTAGCAAATTATATAAAAACCAAAGGGCTTTTCAGAATTTCTTTACTTGTTCAAAACATCTGCATATCTCCCTGTCCCGTTCCTACAGTATATGGTCTGTCATAGAGTTGTTTTTTTAAATGGGGGAAAATACTCCCAACCCAGACTTGTTGGATCAGTTGTAGGAGTAAAAGGTTGTGTTATAGAAATGCTATTGCTGTGCCAGGTGCAGTGTAATTCTCTTTACACAAATGGAGTTTGATTCTGTCTGACCTAATAACATTATTGCTATGCTTTGGGGACCAGTTAAGAGTTTGTTTAGCATTGCAACTTGTTTTTCAATCGTATCAGCTATAACAATAAAATTTTGCAATTACCTGCTAGTCTCATTACAAGAATTTTGAAAGTGAACAAAGTGAAGTAAACAAAGAGGGTGACAGGGACCAAGTCAGGTCAAACCAAGCCACCAAAAAGCAGTTCTCAAGCAGCACAGATGCGTGGCTCTGCTGTTTTCCTTCCTGTACATCTCTAGCACAATATTAAACTTTTAAGAAGAAAGCTAATAAATAATTGGCTGCAGGCAATTTGGTTTGGGTAGGTTTAGTGCCACCCTATCACCTGGACAGGTATCTGATGCACATACAACATGAGATGCCTGCTCTTCCCCAGGCTGTGTGTCTGGAGGAGTCCAGGATGACTTGTGCTGGGTTGCTCCTCTTCTGTGAAAACCCCTGGGAAAAAAGAGGTCCCTTTTGAATAAAGATCATATGCAAATGAAATTATCACAGCAAAATTTTACAACTCTAAAATATTAAATTAAAGCAAAAGGAAATAGAGCAAAAAGAATGCAGTGATGAGTAACATTGTTTTATGAATAGCTGTTACACTTGACCATTGTCTGCTCAAACATTGAAATCACACAGTCCTCTGCCTTAATTATTCAGAACAGGATGGTTAATTGGTTAATTGAGATCAGTGTAACAAGCATATTCCTGACAGTTATAAATTGTTTTTAGTTAAACCTGCCTATGAATGTTAAATCTGTTCACCTGAGTTGTAAAGTTTGAGACACTGTTAACAGTATGTTGAGGAAATGTAGTCCTTTGTGTAGGTGTCTTAAAATGACAGAATTGTGAAGGCTGGAAAAATTTTTTAAGATCCTTAAGTTCAAGTGTCAACCCTGCTAGCAACACAAACATGTTCACCATTAAATCATGTCCTCAAGAGCCATATCCACCCTTTTTTGAACACAGGGATAGTAGTAGTAGAGTTAGAGATGACTTGTAGTAGGAATGAATCTTATGATGATATGAAAGACAAATTTTTTTAAGAAAGAGTGAGTTTTCATTGTGGTTACGTGCTAGAAGAACCTATGTTACAATGTTTGTGAAAAGTTTTGAGAAGGCCAGTTCTGTTTGCTTTCATCTTTGGTTTAAAATTGAGGTAAAAATAAGAAAAAGCCCACCCTAAACCTCTTTCTTCTTGTCATAAAATATGCAATAATTTCTGCTTTTCAAGAGATTTCCCCTAATTTCCCTGCTCCATATAGAGCAGCAAAGGTAGCTGCTGTATGAGGAGGAGGATGGAGAAAGAGTGGACCAGAAATGGGTTTGTTGCAAGCATGGGGTAGCAGCATTTGTGCTTGGTTTCTTCTGGCTTTGTTTCTCTGATTTCTGTTTCTCTTACTCAGTTATCCTACTCTATTGCATCTTTCTTTGCCTCTGGAACTTTTTAATTCACTCATGTGAGAGAACTGCTTGTTAATTTTAGGAGTCACTTTAAGATTAAAAAGCCTGTGAGATGTCTTTTGTGAAGTGGCTTTTTTTTATCTTCCTGCATAAAGTCATAGCTGGGCAGGAGTAATGCCACATATTAGGCCTGTTTGATTCAAAACACAGCAGTGTTCAGTTTCAAGCAATGCCAGTTGGCTCTTTCCAACTCTGCTCATCAGTGTAGAATAATGTTCACTCACCCTGCAGCTTGGCTACTTGGTAGCCTTTTGATCACTAGAGCTGCACAAAGACTTTTGACTGTAAAGTCAGATGCTCTAGTCACAACACTTCCATGACCCACTTAGAAGTGTCCTTAGTTAATGTCACCTCATTTCAGACAGTGTTTAGTATCTCAGTTCTAGTGAGAATTTTCCAAATGACTGATGGTAAGGTTGGTTTGCTCTCCCTCTTTGCTCCTGTTGTTATGCACTCTGTTCACAGGGGTAATTATGTTGATTTTAAGAAAAAATCCTATATAAATGGAATGTTCATCACCATCTTGAAGACACAGACCAAGAGTGTCTTAAAGAAATATCTTCTACTAAAAGCTGGTATAATATTTTACCCTACAAACTGGAATCCCATTCTATGTGGTAATGAACTTTATGTGTCCAAGAAATGTGTATTTATTAATTGTCAGTTTCTATGTGTAAGAATATACATTTCTATGAATATTTCAAGAGGCTGCACTGCACTTACTCTGGATGTTATTTATTCATTAATGGAACACCCACTGATTGTAATACTGAGAGTCAAATAGCTGCACCAAGAAGTGATTGGTGACTGGGGATGTTTTAATGTGTTTACAGTCTTGTCAAACGACTGTGGATTACGGAATGAATGTGTTCAGATGTTTTTTGCTTTGCAATAAGTTCTCCTTATTAAATACAGTTCTGTCACTGTAATAAAAGAAAAATTAAATAAACTTACAAAAGTTTTTAGATTTAAGACAACTAAGAACTGTCCATTTTAATCTTATAACTTTGTATACTGAATGGGTTTTAGTGTTGTACACTGTGTGGGTTTACTTCTGTTTCTTCTTTTTATGTTGTGTGTTCTAGATAACAGTCTTGGATGAGACATGGACAGTATTTCGGCGGTACAGCCGTTTTCGAGAATTGCATAAAACTTTAAAATTGAAGTACCCAGAGGTAAGTTTTGGTAAAATTTCCTTTACAAAAAAGGGTAGAGACTTGAAAAAAAAGTGCTTTGAAATATGTTTACTCAAAAAGGGAGGTGATTTCAGACAGCCAGCATAATTTCACCAACACAGTTCCTGCCTGGCTAATCTGGTGACCTTCTATGACGGAGTGGCTATAATGGTGCACATGGGAAGAGCTATGGGTGTCATCTCTTTTCATCTGTAAGGCCTTTGATACGGTGTCTTGGTTTGAGACAGTTTAAACAGATGGGCACTCCAAAATGACTAACCTTCCCCTTCATTCCAATCCCTTCCCACCAATAAGGAATCAGATATGAGTGATAAGATCAGATAAGTGAAAAAATAACACATTACTAACAAACAGAATGCCAACAGACAAGAAGAAAAAGGCAATAATTTCAACAAACTGCAAAAATCTCACAACCCCACTGGAGCAGAGAGAGATCCAAAATGCCAGAAAAAGCCTTTCCTGAGATGGCACAAGGCAGGGACTGCCTCAGGCTTGTAGGACAAAGGGACAAGATGCTGTCACACCCCTCTTGGGTAGGCAGGATCTTTACAGAGCAGTTCTAGCTGCAGGTGGAGACTTGCCAGCTCATGTAGGGTCTGCTGCTGCTTCCTCCTGCTGCTCACAGGCTCTGCTGCTGTTGCTGTGCTCTGCACTCACAGCTGTGGGATGGGGGGAAAATGACCAGCCTGTCAGTGCCGGCATGTGGTGGCCTGGCCCCGGGAGCTCTTCGGCTTGTTTGCTGCCAGCAGCATTTGCAAATTCACTTTGAAACAGTTTCTAACTGCTAAATGCAGTCTATATGGATGGCTGTGGTTGTGAAGCCAGAGCTGCCAGCAAGAGAGAGGTTCTGCTCCTGTAGTCTTGTGTCCTGGAGCAGGCAGCCGATGGATTTGGACCGGCTTGCTGGAGCCCAGGGCGACCGGCACACAACCAAAGAACTCACCCCAAGGCAATTCAAACCCACTAACTACACTCTCTGAGATGAGGGAAAAAAAACAAAAATGAAAAGAGATCCCAAAAAGGGAGGAAAAACCTTTGCCTGAGCAAAGACCTAACATCCCACAAAACAAATACCATGCAGCAAAGAACCGGAAGCTGCCAGGAGGCCGATTTGAAAAATACCCACAATAGCACCCCCCTCCCACACACACAAGGTTCCTGGCTGCAGAGTCTTAAGGAGACTAACAATTCTTGGGCACAGATAGATATGGAATACAGTGACATTATGGATCATCCCAGGACACATGGTCCCCACAACATCCTTTCCTCTAAATTGAAAGGAGATGGATTTGATGGGTGAACTGTTTTGGTGAATGAGGATTTGCTTGGATGGTCACATCCAGTGGGCGTTGATCAGTGGCTTAAGGTCCACACAGACATCAGTGAAAAGTGGTGTCCCTCAGGATTCCGTACTGGAACCAGTGCTGTTAGGTATCTCCATTAGCTGGCACAGAAGGAACAAGCATACCCTTAGCAGATGACACCAAGCTGAGTGTGGCTCAGAAGCATGAGGGATGGGATGGGATGGGATGGGATGGGATGGGATGGGATGGGATGGGATGGGATGGGATGGGATGGGATGGGATGGGATGGGATGCCATCCAGAGGGGCCTAGATGAATTTGAGGAATAGGTCCACGGGAATCTTAGGAGGTTCAACAAGGCCAAGTGCACCTGGGTACAGGCAGTTCCCAGTATGAGTACAGGATGTGGAATGAAGGGATTCAGAGCAGCCCTACCAGGAAGGATTTGGGTGTGCTGTGGATGAGAGGCTGGGCATGACTCAGCAATGTGTACTTGCAGCCCTGAGAGCTGGTCGTGTCCTGGGCTGCATCAAAAGAGTAACCTGCAGGAATAGTGAGGTTATTATCCACCTTTGCTCTGGTGAGACCAAACCATCCAACTGGAATCCTCAGCACAGGAGGGACATGGAACTCTTGGAGTGGATCCAGAAAAGGCATACTAAGTTGATCAGATGGCTGTAGCACCTCTCCTTTGGGGAGAGGCTGAAAGAGTTGGGTTGTTCAGCCTGGACAAGGCTCTGGGTAGACCTTATAGCAGCCTTTCAGTACTTGAAGGGGAGTTATTAGAGAGATAGGAACAGATTTTGCATCAGGGCTGTTGCAGTAGGACAGGGAGTAATGGTTTTAAACTGCAGGAAGCAGATTCAGAGTAGAATGTAAGAAAGAAAATTTTTTTACAATGGCACAATTTTTACAATGTGTAGAGAAGTAGTGGATGCTTCATTGCCCAATATATTCAAGGACAGGTTAGCTGGAGCTCTGAGCAACCTGATCTAGTTGAAGATGTCCCTGCTCATGACAGGAGGTTAGACTCAATAGCCTTTAAAGGTCTTTTTCAACCCAAATGATTTTATGATTCTATAATTCCTCTCAGACGTAGGTGTCCAGTAAGACTGACAAGCCCTTCAGCACTTCAGAGATCCAAGGGTGCTTGATACAGGATGGATGTTGCAGTGAAACTGTGACTCTGTGTGTTGCTTCTGGCCATAAATTCCCTTTACTGCTGACTGGCGCCATTCTCTGGAGGTTGCTGTTTTGTTCATTGCATGATACTTGCAGTCAGATCGTGTTGTCCTGACAACTTCTCATTTGAAAGAAGAGCGTTGCTCCACAGATACCCTTTTGTAATAGTGGCTTTCAAGTTTCTGTAAAATGAAAAATTGATCTGACCACTTCAGAGACTCTGGGCATTCAGGATGAGGAGCTGTGCCTGATAGAGCTTTAGTTTATTGGAGTGAGCATTTATGGAATTAGTTTTTAGTTTTCACATATAACTTTTAATTATTAACATTTTTCTTCTTTCCTACATGTTCCCTTGGATATTAGAAGAAGTAAATCATTCAAGCAATGAAAGTAACCCTGATTTGAGAGTTAGCACAAGTAAAGAAGCTTGGGCCATATATTCATGGGCAGTATATTAAAAAATATCATTATGTTCAAGGAGAGACATGAAATAGTGTGCAAATGCTTTCTTGGTCTTCGTTAACATACTCTTCAAGCTAAAAATGAAATGAGCATGGAACAGTCCTTGAGTCTGGGGCTCAAGATTGTTCCCAGTCCAAAACAGTATGAAAACCTGGAATGGAGACTACTGTGCACCAAATATCTAAGAAAAAGTTTTTTTAAAAAAAGGAGTGAGAGAAAATAAAATAAAGTCATCTTTTTTAAATGACAGAATTTTTTAAGGTAAATTTGAGTTTCTAATGGGAAATTGAAATGTTCTCTGTACACAAATGCTTTAAAAATATTACTTGTGAGTGTCCATATCGTATTTTTATTTGAATAAATTGCCATTTCCTCCTGGATTTTAGAGTTATAGTCTGTCAGCAGGAATATCCTAATTGCATCTAACTCTAGAAAAAAGAGCCAGGCAGCTATCCAGTTGACATGGAAAAGAATGGAAAAGAATCCCTGTGCAGACTGATTTTCTCCATTTAGGAAAATGTGCTGGAGTAGTCTTCTTCAGAGTTGGTTATTGGTCCTGACAGTACATTGTGGAACAACTGAATTCTTTAACAGTTGCATCAGAGGGAGATCAGCTTCGTTCTTGTAGGTAGTAATTGGATTTAGGAGGAATCTGATGTTCTTAAAGCCACTATTACAGTGTCCCATGTGCTGCAGCATATTAATTTCACCTTTTTTCATCAAGCATTTGTGATTGAGAGTACAAATTCAGGCTTTTTTTGATGTTACAGGAAAAATTGGTTGTTTTTCAATTTTTATTTATTTGTTTGTTTTGAAGAACAATGACAACATGAGTAGTAATATTAGATCAAAAGAAAGAACAGCATCCAAGAGTGTACAAAGGGAAAAGATCCCAGCCTAGAGCACAGGTACATTGTTTTCTTCATCTTGGAGTTTTCCCAGCTGAGGTTGTTTTTATTGTCATTGACAGTTCATAGTTAGTATTTTTCATGTGGATTTTATCTGTATTTTAAATTCTCTACACTGCTCATTTTGTAAGTATCTTATAGAGGCAATTTTCTTTTATCATCTTCTCTCTTGTTTGTGGTTTTGCTTGCAAGGTCAAAACATTTGCTAATTTAATATGCCAGTTTGTTCCTTATTGACACTTCTGTGTTGCCATATGCTTGTGTCTTAGGTAAACTTACTGAGATTCACATTTAATGCATTAACAAAATGATTGGTTTAGTTATGCCAAAGCATAAATCTAATTTCCCATGTAGGGAACACATCATCATTTATTAAGCTATCTGTTCCTTCGTGAAGAAGTTTTGTAAGTCACTGCAAACATCAAGTCTTACAAGGGTGCCTATAGTATCTTTTTCCAGTCTTGAATGAGCTTTCACTTCACAACAGCTTTCACTAAATTATCAGAGAAGTTCAAATATACCCATGTTTGCTAAATACCAAGCCTGCTGAAGATTAGGAGAAGCAAGATAAGCATTTGATCATGTCAGCTAGTGGTTTTAGATAGCTACTCGCACATAAGTACCTGATTTGGAAACCCTTGCAGCACCGATGATGTTTTCTGTTTTACACAGCACAGGCTGTTGTGTTGTATCCATTCCTGCTTTGAGACTTGGAGCATTGCAAGGGAATGGCAGGTTTGTGGGCAGAAAAGATCTACATAATATGCAATGGGCTTTTTCTACTCATCAGCACTTCCACAAACTACTGTGTCCTTGTTTATAAGAGGGGAAGAGCATGTTGTGATGGATGAAACAAAATATTGAATGCTGCAGTAAAGATCTGGCATTTGTTTTCTTTGAAGGAATTTCATTAACAGTGTTGTATATGTGAATGATTGATGGCTTTCCATATTTTTACCTTTATTTAAAATAGCTTTAATTAATGGTAATTTTGGATTAGTATTGCAATCTAAGTAGTAGTTCAGTTTGTTTGGTAAATTGAAACTCATCTGTCTGCTTCTGCTTATCTGTCATTGAACTAATTTAGGATTTACCTAAAAATGCTAAAATGATGCTAAAATGCATTTTAATACCAAACTTGGCAGAGTTGTGTCTTTAGTCACTATGTATTATTCCAAAGAAACTTGATCTTTAAAAGGATCTTATCTGAATCTATCAGAGTTGAGTTTTATTTTGCACAGTTCACCTTCCCACTCTAAATTAATATTTATAATGAACAGCAAAAATACTGTGGGCATGTTTAATATATGAGTGTCCTGCTTTTAAAAGTGAACTTTACAGCTCATTAGTTGCTCAGCTCTGAGTTACTATATCAGTATTTTAATAATTTGCTGATTTTGCATTTCATGTTTCTGCCACTGAATTCCCAAAGGGATGTCTTGGCAAACTGATTTATTAGGAAGGTTTTAAAAAGAAGTATCTCTTTCAAAAGCAGAAACATGTCTAGTATCTTCCAGTCTTACAAGATGTCATATAAATCTGCACATTTCTTCTAATGTAATTAAGGGGCTGCTGACAACTGCATATCTAACTAAAATATGTCACATGCAAATTTTGAAAAACTGAAGAAGCTGCAGCAGGGTGAGACTGAGCCAGTGGCAGATAACTACCAAGCATTTAACAGTGTCTATTTTTTGGGGGGCTCTACATGACTGTCATTTGCCCAGCTCCAGCTTTCTTACACTGCTAGATTGTTAATGACCATTTTATTACTTTATTACTTTATTACAAGACTATACTTGGCTTTCAGTTGCAGAAGTCTTTCTAATGAATGCACTTTTTGTTTATTAGTCAGAGAAGAGAGCCAATGGACTCTACATTCTCAATAGAGAAGTGAGAACTTCCACAGTTAGATTCTCCTGGTTTTCCCTCTGTCTTCATCTTTTCTTGCTGATTTTGGAATAGTTCCAGAGTGTTGGTTTCTACAGAAAACTTTTCTTTCTATCCACATCTTGCTGCAAGAGAAATCTCACTCTCCTAACACTTTCTTGTCTCTACCCTCTTTCAAAGAAGGGCAAAGAAACAGTTCCTATTTGTCTTTCTCCTAACCAAATCCAAGGTTTATGAAGTCCCTCCTTCATGTGAGAGTCCTTAAGTCCCACTTGAATCCAGGTTTTGTGGGGTTTTCACTGTAGGCTCTGCTTATGGGATTCCCTGTCAGTCATCTTGAAAACTCTGTGTGCATAAACATCTCTACTTGTTGTTAAGGAAAGCACCTTCCATAGAGGCATTTTTATTGCTAATAGTAATTCTTGACTTAAAATATTAGAAAATCCCTGGAGAGCTGCCAAGGAGAAGCTACAAGGCGTGCCTGTGTTTGTAGATTCATTCATGGACATAAGGACATATGTCTCTCCTGTTCAGCAAGAATGCCAAAGCTATTGACTTCTAGCTTATTTAACAGAATGCAATAATTGCTGTAAAATCTGTATTTGATTTATGGAGGTCTGTATATAAGTATGTATTTGTGTTTTTTCAGGTCTAAGGCACAAAGGAACTGTTTATAGTTTAAAAATAATATGGGTATTACCTTTAAGAGTTGCATGAAACTCAAAGAGCAGAAAGTATTTCTCAGATTTTTCAGAAGCACTAAGTGAATGCTTTCAAAAATATGCTGAAATCAAAGCATTTGTTGCAAGCTTATTTTAAAAACACTTTTAAATACTTTGAAATATTTCATATTTTTCAAAACTCAAAAAATAGTCTGTCTGTTTTTCTTCCTAAGTATTTTGCATCTCAGTGAAGAAAGACAAGTGTAGTGTTTGCATCTCAGTGATGGCAGTACCTTTTTCATCCATCCATACTTAAAACCACCCCACACATAATGTGCATGTTTGCTATTAAAATAGAGCAGACACCAGTTTTTCAGTTAGTCTAAAGTTCATTTTAGACACTTTTCTACTACTACTTATTGTTCAGGTGTAGTTCAGCTATGTAATGATTAATGAAGAGTCATGGACTGTTTATGGAGTCACCACTGACTGCTCTCACTGTCCTTTCCTTTTGACTCTGTTCTCCTCTTTTGGGTGACTGCCAGGGAAGCATCTCTGTTTCCTTTGTAAGTGGTCCCATACATCTGGTGCTCTTGATAAGCAATAAGTGGAAGAAATCTTGAACATGAACTGCTGGTACAGATAATGGAGATGAGATGAATTTGAGGTGAAGTCATCAATTTTAGGAGAATATCCTTGGATTCTGGAAGAGATCACTGTCAGAGAAATGCAATATTTTAACATGGTTGGTGTAAATTTCAGGATTTTTATTCTCCCCCCAGCCCTGAATGATCCCAAGGATAATTAGGCATTTTCTGTGTACTTATGTAATGATTAAATTATTTTTTAATTTCTTATCAGAAATTATGCAGAATAATTAAATTATTTTTTAATTTCTTATCAGAAATTATGCAGAATTCTCCCTTCCAATGAAGAATGAAAACAGAAATCAAACCAGGAGTGGAGCAATAAGGCAGCAGACTTGTGCAGAGCACATAGGGCAGTGTTTGGGCTGGGATCTTGGCTGTCTGACTGCTCCAGTTCTGGTTTATAACTCTGCAGCTGTAGAGTTTTATTGAATGCAACATTTATGTTAATATTCTGTGATCAAGGTACTTGGCTTGCAGGACTGACAAGCCTGTTGCTGTGCAACTGGTGAGCTCCTGGAGCTTAGGAGCTAATTTGGCAGCAGAAGTCAGAAGCTTATTGCATCAGAACTGGTTGGCCTGGAACTGCTGATTTTACCACTGGATTTTTTACTGGAATTTATAACTGTATATTTAGTTAGTATGTAAGCTTTAGGTAGTATGCTCACATTGAATGCAAAATTCTGGACATTTGGGTTCTTCTAGTGTTCAGTTTTAAACAGCATAGAGTAGTACATTTGTAAATAATGGAACTTTCCTAAGATGATGTTGAAAATTACTTTGTTCTGAATCCTGCTGTGCTTATGCCAAAGTCATGATCCTGCTGTCACTGAAGTCCCAATCTATTCACAAATGCATTCATTGTTGACATTGATGTTTAGAAACTCTTGATATCAAGAAACAATTTAAAATCGGGGGTTACATGCACTAGAGAGAGCAGGGTATGGCATCTAATACTGAACATGAGTGTACATATCTTGCTACAGATTCTATATCATTATTTTAGAAAGTTCAGGTTTATCTGGATATGGATTTGCAGTTCAGGTTCTTTCATGGTGCTCTATGACCCTTTGTAAAGCATAGTCTTTATATCTATATATCTTAAAATATAAAAATATTTTAAGATTTGTCTATTTCTTTGAAAATTTGATCCCGTGAAGAAATAAGCTTGTTGATGTGTTTTGGCTGAACTGGAAGGATGTTTCTGGGTGTCTGGATATGAAGTAGCAAATTTGGTTTGTTTTTTTTTTTTTTTCCAAATAGTCAAGACAAATGTACTGCTTTTTTGATTTTAAACAATGGTAAAAAATAATGTGACTCACAGATTTAATATGAGAACCACAGGACAAACACCAAGCACCAAGAAAAAAAATAGTCTAAAGGCTTTTTTTTTTTTTTTTTGTAATGGAAATTGTCTATAAGGGCACAGGTAAAAATTAAAATTATTTGCAACATTGATGTGCTTGGAAATAGCAAATGCCATGATGTTTATTCTGGCAGAATTATATGTCATAAAGCATTTAGAAAATAGTTTTTGAAGTATGAATCTTAAATTAAGGATAGACCTTAATTTTTGCTTTCTAGCCTGGGAATTTAGTAGCCATGGTAATACATCTTTCCATAAATATTAAAAGAAAAAAAAAGTAGTAAGTTTTAGAACACATATTTGTGTGTAAACCTTTTCTAAGCATATGATTATAGCCTTTGGCTTCTTTCAGTACAAATTATGGTAATTATGATACAGTTAAATGTAACATTCATACTCTTGTCACCCAGAACAGCCAGGAAGTGCATACACAGGAAGCATATTTTATCACATGCACGTTTCCAGCTCCCATTCCTAATTACATTATGTTCAGTTCATTCTGCAACCCTGCAGGTTTATATATGTAGTACTCCCATCTCAGCCCTAGTTTGACACTATTTATATATGGGATTTAAGTGGTAGATCCTTAGAAGCTTCACCTGGCCTTTCTTTCTGCAGCATGAGACTGTTGAAATTTTTTAAAGAATTTTTTTGCATATTTCTCAGTACATCTATCTGCAAATGAACCAAAGAATTCATTCCAATAAGTGTGGAAAACATTGCTGCTAACCATATCATATAGTTCAGTGAACGCTTGAATACAGGGAAATGTATTTATTTCAAAAGGTCACTCTGAATTCATAGTTGCTAACCAGGACTGGAGAATCACAGACAACAGCAAACCCTCCAGCATATTTGCTTCCAGCATAATACACAATTCTCAATCTATTTCTAGTTGGTAAACTAAATCAGTGAATGAATTTCTTGTCATAAAACAGAATCTGAATGTCTAAGGGCCTTTGAAAAACCCAGTTTTGGGATTAATTTGTGTTTGTTCTTGCTTTGGGTGCTAGATTAGTACAGCAAAATTTTCTTGGCTTGGTACATACAATTCTGCAGAAAGACAGCTTCTCTCTATCTCTTCTCCCTTCCTTTCTTTTCTTTCCCTCTGGGGTTGTTGATGAGACCTGGTCATTTTTGGTCTTTCCCTAGCAGCAGCTGAAACCTGTGAGCTTCCAAACAGTTCTCTGAGCTTTATCAGAGTTCTGATAGATTCAGAATGAAACAAGTTTAATCAAATGCCAGGTTTCATTGATTGTGCTGTGCAAAAGTCTTGTACATGAGTAACATAGAAATTGAAAAAAAAAAAACATTTAGAGAAGTGTGAGTCTGTCATCTCATAACTGATGAAGCATTTGACAGAATAATTCCTTTGATTATTTGATCATCTGATTTTCAAGGTTCTCTTCAATTACCTACTGAATTTGCATAATATCAAATTATTCATATTGTTTTATCAGTAAAGCAGTTTTGTATGGATAACAGCTATCTCTGTGAGAGGAATAACTCTGAGAAGGATTCCTCGACAATATAGCTGGAGGTTTAGGTGCTCATTGAAACTGAGCCACTTTTTAGCTATTTCTGGCTGTTGCTTGACTTGGGGATTGCCACAGGCTGCAACCCTGTGTCTCTGTCTTCATGCTGCTTTTTAAAAAGCAGAGGGGAGAATTGGAGGTTTTGCTGTTTCTTTTTTTTTTTTTTTTTTTTTTTTTTTGTTTTTGTTTTTTATTATTGCCTTCCTTCAGGGGACTTTTGGACATGTACACCATTAATCACTAGCTGTTAGTGACAGTCTCATTGTCTTCCATGGAGTTTGTGAAGAACAGCTTCTTCTTGTTTGGTTTGTCAGGAATATGCTGCCAAGTAGAATCCTTTCATATCAGTTGATGTAGTGACCCAGCTCAAACTCTAGTTTTTGTGAAAATACCCTGGTTAATTTTGAACAAATAGCATAGACAGTAACAAAAATTGTCAGGCTCCAACTGTACTGCCTGTTGTGTTTTTTTCTTACACATTTATATGGTATTACTGGCACAACTGCATATGTTTGCTAAACTTTATTCACTCTATAATCTGGAGAATTATACCATGCCTCTCTTGTGCTTCATGAGGCATCTTTTGAATAGGATATCTCAGGTTTTTCCTCTCTTTGAAACCACCAGGAGAATGAGTAGGGAAATACAGATTGCAGACTTTGCAGCACAGTAAGAATATTTAGCTGTTTATTTTGGCATTGCTGTATTCATCAAATGAGCAATTCATTAACTAAATGGTATTGAGCTACAGGTGACTCTTATCTGATGTAATCTGCAACAAAGGAAAGCTTCTGAAAAATTTCCCCCTCTGTATCTAGTAACAATTGTTACACATTTTAGTCTACATTTATGGCTTATAGTTTCTCTAGCTACTGTAGAGGAGTAAAAGAGCAGAAGTGCTATGCTGAGCCTTGTGCTCCCTAACAAAGAGGGGCATGTTTGCCAGTGACACCAGTGTGACCCAGGAACGTGTGCTTGTAGCCTGGAAAGCCAACTGCATCCCAGGCTGCATCTAGAGCACTGTGGACAGTAGCTGGATATGTGGGAGAGAGTCCAGAGAAAGGTTGGAAAGATGCTCAGATTTCTGGAGTGCCTCTCCCATGAAGACAGACTGAGGGAGCTGCCTTGGGATAAGAAGACTCTGGGGACACCTTTGGCACCTTCCAGTACCTAAAGGGACTCCAAGAGATCTGGAGAGGGACTTTGCAAGGGCGTGGAGTGACAGGACAAGGGGGAATGGCTTTAAATTGACAGAGGGTAGGTTTAGGTTAGATCCTAGGAAGAAATTCTTCTCTGTGAGGTTGGTGAGACATTGGCACAGGTTGCCTAGGGAGGCTGGGGCTTCATCACCCCAGAAGTGTTCAAGGTTGTACAGGGCTTGGAGCAGCCTGGTCTGATGGAAGACATCCCTTCCATGGCAGGGAGGTTGGAACGAGATGGGCTTTAAGGTCCTTCCCAAACCAAACCATTCCATGATTCTAAAACCAGCCTTAAGGTTAGCATTTTTACAATCTACAAGAGGCATTTTTTGTTTAAGGGTTTTTTTAAGAATTCGTTTATCATGTTCCTGCTAATGATCTTTCAGACTCAATATGGTGAAAATAATACTGTGTTTCTCAGTTAAAAATGATTTGACTTTAGAAGAAAGGAAGAAAACAAATTTCTCTGGTCTGTGCACCTGGTAGTACAGGTACTAAATATGTTTTTAATGCCTTGTTTGGTATTCACAGTGAGATCTTCCTGTAAAGCTCTCTTCACTGCTGTAATATAAATATATTAAAAAAAAAAAGTAGAAGGGCCTTTTTACCATCTGTCTCTGCAAAACAACATAGAGAAAGCTCCATCTTACAAAAGAGAATTGTCAACCCCTCTAGAGAGCCTAAAGTAAGAAAGCCCAAGCAAAAAAAAAAAAAAAATTAGACATGCCTGTATCACAAAAATCAATAAAATACAATCTCTTGTGGTTTAATATGAAAATAAACACAAAGAAGTGGCTTTCAGGAAAAATATTGAGTTGCAGGTTTAGAATTGAAGATGTCAAGAGAAGACTGAAAGCAGAGGATGTTGTCCGGTTTACTATAGGACATATTTCAGAACCAAAGCCAGGAATAATAGTGTTGGAGGGTAAGCTGTCTGGCCATGTCTGAAAACCAAAATTCAGTATGAGAATGTTAGTGATGTGAGGGAGAGTGAGATGAAAAAGCACTCTTCTCATGGGTGACAAACTTTGGGACATGTTGTTAAAACATTTGATTAATTGAAGGTTATCTATAATTGGTTAAAATGCTGCAAATAACAAAAAGAATTAAAGGTATGGTTTTGTTTATCTACTTTCTTATTTATTGAATTTATTATTTTCTGTCATACTTACCTGTAGGTACTATTGGGTATTAATATTAATAATATTAATTAATATAATTAATTTTGGGTATTAATGATGCTTTGATATTTCTTTAAAACTGCTGCTGAACACTGCATGTCCTAGTCTTGTTATGTCTTCTCTGGAAAAAAAAAAAAATTAAACAGAGCTTTAGCAGTATTTGAAATCCTTTAATTAATCACCATACATTCAAATCTAATTATATATTTTTTTTTTTTAAAATCAGGGAATAAATAAGGAGACCTTTAGTTTTCAGTTCAGTTTTTTTATAGTAACAGTAATGTAAAGTAACTGCAAATTAATGTACTGCAGGGATTTATTTAAATAGGTAGAACAGCATAATTTCCTGGTTTGTACTTCTGGTACAATTTCTGATTGTACTTGAAGGCTCATATGTGCTGTAACTCATTGTAAAGTTGTTGTAAAAAAAATGAAAAAAATAATGTGCTTTTTTAGCTTTCCCCTGTTTTCCTGGGTTACTAAAACTTGTGTGGGTGGAGCAGCATGACTTTTACACAGACTCAGTGAAGCAGTGTTTGTTGGGGAAAAACATTGTTGTAGAAAGCATCTAATAGGTGGGAATTACAAAATTACTGACATGTAATCTACACCCAAATTCTTACAACTGTAAAACACATCCCTGGTTTTTCCCCTGCCCTAAGTAATGATGTTGGTTCAATACCTTATTGGCTTTTTCATGAGTGTGTCTTTGAGATTTCCATGTCTATGTGGGTCTCGCAAAGCATTTAGCTTTAAGTGCTTGATCAAGAAATTTTATTATACTTGGAAACAAATATCTATTCTTACCCGCCATCCTGACTCTCAAGAGCAGTACTAAATATGGCATTGCTCATGAAACTGATAGTAACAGTGGTATTTCTGTCCCCAGAGTTGCTTTTCTGCCCTGCACATTCAAAATCCTTTGTGGAGCAAGCTCCTGAAAATATACCTGTTAAGTTTATTACAGTTATTTTTAGTTACCTGTCATTTTAAGCTTTACCTCGTGGCAACAGCAATAGTGAAAGGAAAATTTTTATGAGGCTTACAGCTAGTTTTTAAGTCTGTGATAAAGCAGCTAGTTCTAAAGTGTCTATACAAGTAGACACAAGTGAAAATGAATGTATAACCTGTGTGACTATCAATCACTCTTACTTTTGGAGGGACTAAATTCCTTTTAAGCTTCCCATTTGCATGCCTGCACTGCCTTTTCTCTGGTGTTACCACTTCAAATGATGCAGAAGGCTGTCTAACTTCTCCTTATAATCAGTCCAGTTTGTTGTGAGAGTTAGCACTTTATATCTTCTAACAAATCACACTGGAAGGCATACTGCATGTTTGTTTGCAGGTGTATTTCTCTGACAGCTGTTCTTTAAGACCTTGAGATCTGCCATTAATTTTGAGGAGTCAGAAAGGCATCCATCTAGTCAGCAGTACAAATCATTGCTGCTTGTTGATGAGTTTTCATTATTAACATTTCTCAAAGGCAAGGGTGACTGAAATTTATGGCATCAGTCAGCCACATGAGATGGGGTTGTGTCATTAAATGCTGCCAGATGTCACTGAGATGAGTTCATGTGCAACAAACAGATCTTAGGGAGAGCTGTAAAAACTGCTGTGGCAAATCCCCTTCTCTGACCCTGTTTCTATTGCTTAAATCAATTGGTATTGTGACTTCTCAGTGTGGAGTCCCAGTGGCTTGATAGGCACTATAGCATCAGCAGGAATGTGATGCAGAGTTGGGGCAAGGTTGTATGCAGCTGTGGTGAAGTAGAGGTTGATGCATGGCCCACCTTGTGCTATTGCAGGTACGGCCATGACCTTGCTGGAAATCCCAGCAGGAAGATAATGAATCAAATCCCAAACTGTTTTTGAAAGAAAAATAAACCCTACAGAGATCTCCAGAAAATAACTTTATAACCTTTCTGAGAAGTGGGGTTTGAGTCATACCTTTATAAAGATTGATGGATGTGTTGAACTTTGAAGACACAACCTCGCAAAACCAGTAAATGTTTCTTTAAAGAGCTAACCAAGACCTGAGACTACATGAAGAAAGATTAATGTTTAGTTGGAAAAATCATGACCTAAGAGCATCAGAGAGTAGGTATTAAACTTGTCCATTTAATCTCTAGGTCAGCGCATACCCTTGTCTTAGATGATGGTCTGCCATGCCATGCTGGTAATTTTTCTCCCAGAGACTTCTCTCTTGGGAAAAGGGAGCAAAATCAAGGTTGCAAAGACATGGTATGTTAGGAATTTTTCATGCTGATTTTCCGAATCGACAACTCAAATTTAATTTTTTTTAAATTTGGTTTTGACTGGTTTACCTCTAAGGCAGTTATATCATTTTGTTGATGCATGCTGCTTCTGCAGTATCTTATTCTACCTTTTTACAGCCTGTAGATGAAACTTAAAATATTTTCTTTGCCATTTGGGCCAATTTTTGTCTGTCTCTCCTTCACTGTTAATCCTAAGAGCTATACAGGTATTGTTTTCTATTTAGAAAGATTCCCTGGCTATATTAGCTTCTGATTTTTATAAAAGATTAAAATCCCCAAACTGCATAATTTTATAGAAATATGCTTGGTTTGCATGAACTTTGTTACATCCTATTGCTCATTTTCATGGGTGTTCTGTATTTAAATGTTATTGTACTACTTATACTGGACCAAACAATGAAGTAATTTGTCAAATATTATATAGACTCTGGTATATGGCTCTATTTTGGTATGCTATTATTTGGAGTTTATAGAATTGCTTTAAGGAAAATACTCCTGTAGTGCCAGGTAATCTCTTTGGCTGCAGTTAATTTGATTTTGCTCGGTAGCAGGAGGCCAACTAAATGGAGTTAAATTTACATGGATTAAACCACAGCCTCCCCATCTCACCATAGCTCCAAAACTGCAGATCAAGTCTAGGTCATCTTGCTGGTTTAAAGGAGAAACATGGATATGAGAGCTCTCAAACCGTTTTCATAATTACAAATGATTGATGGGCAGGTAGACATGATTCAAAGTGAGAAATCTTTGAATGACCAAATCCTATTTGGTCATTTTGCATCATCATAGGGAGGTTTCAGGGTGGTTGAGAGGAGAATTTCTCTTTTTGTTTTCTTGTCCCTCCTAAGTGGGACAGAGAAAGTTGAAATGTTCTTTGGAGAAACAATTCTACCTGTGAGAGGAAGCAACTGGAAAATGATCTTTAAAATTCAAAGAGAATTGCTCAGAACTAAAGGCAGAGATGGGAGAGCTTGTGTGTCCTGAGAAGATGCTCATTTGTTGGTGAATACAAATTTATTGGGGGTTGGACACAGCATCCTGACTTGGAACAGAACTGCATATATTTATAGGAGGAGATGTAAGTGCTTGTGCTTCTTGGAACTAAGATATATACATACATACACACGCACACACACACACACATATGTATACATATACACATATACACATATATACATATATACACATATTGTAATTGGAAGAAGTTGCCAAATTGCCTGCTTGGCAGGTTAACCCTTGGAAGATCTCCAGTGCACTCCCACCTCAGTGGGATGTGTGCTGGAGGGAATAAAACACACCTGGCTAATTGGGCTGCTGGGCATTAGGGGCTGAGCAAAAAGCAACATGTAAACCAGGAGTTGCTCCTAGCCAGAAATGAAAAGGTTAAATCTGCTCTCTGGTTAGGTAAACCTTTGGCATGCAGCAAAAAGGATGGACAGCAGAAGGAAAATAATGTTCTTGTGTACTTGGGGCAGCTTCTTTAAAGACAAAAGGCTGTGCTGTGAAGGAACTAGGAAGAAAATTGTGGCATAAATTGTGTACAGAAAATACCCGGGGGCAAAAACCACCAAAAAAACCCAAACCCCAAAACTCCAGTACATTGCTGCAATCTCATGCATTTGTCAGAAGGGAAGTATTTGCCAACCAATCTATTTAGGATTTTTCAGAGTAGACTACCCAAGAAAGGTAGTCTCATTCCCTTGTGTGTGTTTGAGTGAGATCCAGGCCCTGATGCCTGAAGCAGCAAGGAGAGAAAACGATGGAGAGCTGTAAGCCTGGGAGCTGAAACACAGCAGGGATGAGCCTAAAGCAGCTCTTGGCTCTCAGAAACACTGCAAAGACCTTGGGCACAGAGTTTGCTCCCCTCAGTGTCCGTGGAAGATTGACTGTTGGGCTGGCACTGGGGACCCTTCCTGCAGGAGGAAGATTGCTTACATCCTTTTTCCTGTTCCTATTTCGTGGTCATTTGAGTTTTCCTCAGTTTAGGAGGTTGTTTACCCTTGTTTGTTATGATAAATAGTGACTTTCGTTGCTGCTGTTTAGCCATCTCCAGGGAGTTCACTCATTAGAATGCTGATATGGGTCCACCTCAGAGCTTTGGCTAATCCTTGGATATGCTGCCTCTTGAGAATATCAATTCCCTCTCCCCTTCTGGCAGATAGTAGGGGGGATTGCAAATGACCCAGGGGAATAAGGAAAAGAATTAGGTAGGTCATGCAGAAATGGAGGAAAGCACAGTGTTGAAACAGAGACAAGTTGGGAAGCTGGGAAGTGGGGAAAGAGCATGTTGGGAGAGATGAAAAAAATAAAGTATTAGAAATGGAAGAGGAAAAGTAGTGACAAGCTGAATATCCAGAAAGTAATTCCCTGGATATTCTCTCTCCCTGATTAATTGATAATGGAAAATAACGTCTTTGTTCCTTCTGTCCTCTGATATCATGACTTACCTGTAGCATACATGTTGGGAGAGCACTGAAGGGTTTACACAGTGAAGGACTGTGTTTCTATTTTGTTCAAAGGAGAATAAGTTTAGAGGTTTCTTCACACAACTTCATATAGATTGAGCTATATCAGCTGAAAATATGACTTAGGTGGTATTATATGTTATTTTGTTTTCATTTTTAATGGATAGTATATCAAATTATTTCTCTTTGTTCTCCATTTGATTGTTTTCAGAATTTATAAAGCAACCTTTAGTGTCTAGTAAGTGTTAACTTTTGACCTTTGCCTACTGCTTTCTTATGAGATTGTGTAGAAAAGGCAATTTATCTCAAACAAATTATATATAAAAATATAGAAAATAAGCTTCTGATAGTTTGGGTTTTGTTTTTTCACTTTGAAAAATCCATAAATACTTGGTGCAAGTTCCTACTTAAAAATACAGCTTCTGGCTAGTTTCTTTAGAGTCTGTGAGTCTTAGCACACCTTGAGAAATTGAGGCTTAAGTTACTTTGTTTAAACTTCAAAAACTAAAGGTAGGAGTTTTTTCTTTCATTACTCCCTGCAAAATCAAGTCAGGTGCAGCCACAGTAGCTGCAAAATCGTGCCACATTCTTTTCTTTGATTTTTCTCATCTGTGACAGAGATTTCTGGTACAAAGGATCAAAAGTCAGACCTACTTTTTGAAAAACGAGAAAATTCAGAGTTGTAAAAGTAACATGAGAATTAAAGATGACTGACTTTTTAATTTAAATAGTTAGCATTTCCTTAATTTTCTTTTTTCCCCTTTCCCCCCTCCATTTAAATATATCAAAACATTGAAGTACAAAGAGAATTTAGGATGAAAGGTTAAAGATGACTCAGCCTCCATCAATGTCTGCCCTGTTTTTCTTCTTTAAAAAAGTCTTTTACCTTATTGTAGGCACTAAGGCATAGACTGTACCAGCCAAAGATAATGAGATGTTTCAATCTGTAGATTTTTGCTTGATGTCAGAATTTTTTTTTTAATGTTTAGGGAGCATAACACTTGGAACAATTTCATGTTTCAGAAGTGACAAGCCTACATGGCTGTATTATGTGGTATTTTACTTTGGTTCATTGTATGTTGAAATATCTGCAAAGTATTGTACGAGAGTTTTCATTAACATGTTCTGTTCTGCTGTACCATAAAACCCCTGAACTGAATTAAATCCAGCAGGTCCCCAAGCAGACATAACGTCAGTGAAAAGTCTCCAACAGATGATAGTAGAAATTAAAGGACACCCTTCAGATGCTGATGACTATTTTTCATAAAGGTTCTGCAATGAGAGTACACCCCATCCCAGGCAGAGCATTTCATGGTACTAGAGCCTTCATTTTCACTCTCTTGGTTTCCAAAAGGCCAATCTCTAAATTTGCGTCTCTCCCTGGGGCTCAGTAGTTGAAGACTATGAAGTAGCCATAGTTTCACTTTAAAAGGATTTTCTTCCATATAGATGTTGTTAGGTATTTGCTGTTCCCAGGATCTTAAGGTCAGAGTTGTATGTAAGATAGAACAGGTGCCATCTGCTCTTCCCAGCATTAAACACCTGCTAAAACATCTCCTGACTGGAATGTGGGAGAAATGGAATCCATTCAGCTTTTCAAAGTTTACTAGAATAATGTGTACTGGGTACAAAGCACCTTCTGCTTAAGGACTGAACCTAATACTGTCTAAATTTGATTGTACTAACCCACAAATACTCCATTGTGGCAGGCAAGTGTTGTTTCTTACAGATAATATTGCAGAGACAGACAAATAACATGCCTCTAACTAGACCCGGAAATAAAACATGGTCTTTATTTATTGTAAAGAAATTAAGGGGTAAATTGCAAATGACTGTTTGCCTCTTTCTACAACTGCTACTGCCTAGCAATGATTGCCAGGTAAGATAAACATCATTAACTGTAAAAAGTTTAATGTCTTAAAGACATTAGGGGTGCTGATATGTAGTCTTGAGGTCTCTCTGTACTACTTTAAAATATATCATCTGGCTTTGCCTTTTGGGTCTAAGCATAGTCCCAGCCTTGCCCATGGTACAGACATGCACGTGTGTGCACACTCCTGTGGATATAATGAAATTTGGATTGCAGCGATGCAGTGATTAATTTTAGTAGGGAGATGCTTCTGCTGTCAAAATAAAAATTAGAATCTTGCACGCTACATACAGAAGCTTCTCAGGAAATCATTCAAGCCCTCTCTTCCTATCAGGCTGGGGAATATGCCTCTTAATTTCCCCTGACAGAAAATACATCACCTCATCAGCAGCCCTAGAAAATGACAAAACATCCCTGCCAAAAAGGACTGCCTGCCAAATGCTTCCATTGCCACTGCAGGAAGTGAGATGCGGAAGGGAGGGCTGTGCTTCAGAAATTCCATGGAAGGAGAATAATTTACCTTGCTACCTGTCGAGTTCCACTGTTACACCTTACATAGTCACAAAGCGCTCATCTCATAGTCAAGGTGAGACCCTTGAAGAATTAATTTGAGCCAGAGGGCACACAAACATTTAATTCTGAAAGAATAATTTACACTCCTGAATCTGGATAGTGTGAAATTCCCTCACAGTGTTTGAGCCAAGGCAAACATCTTGATGCAAAATCCATACCTGCAAGATCTCCTATATATTTCAGTGCCAGAACAAATGCTGCACAGTCACACACTGTACTGGGTGCATTAACCTGTACCAGTGATTATCTCCACTGAAGTTACTCTACAGTTTTATAAAGGTGCTGTAGTACTACTAATAGCAATATTTATTGAAATTTATTGAATTTATTATATTTATTGAAATATATGCTGCTGCACTTCGGCTTAAATGAGTAACGTATTTTAAATAAACCTCAAAATTCTACTGAATCTTGCTTTGCTGAATCTCACATAATTACATTTAGAGTCTGTATATCAAATAGTACGTTAGGAAAGAGGATTTTTATAGACAGTTATTGTAACACTTATCATTGCTTCAGTGTATTTGTGTTGCTGACCTTTTTTTAATTAATTTTTTTGCAAACCAAAATTATGATGAGATAAGAATATTTATCATCAATGTATGATGGGGCTCTTGCCATACACATATATACACATATATGTATGTATGATAAGCACACTATCTCTGGAAAATATACTAATAGTGTATTTTTATATAAATATAGTACAACGGACTGGCTTCCTATTGTGCTGAAATTTCAGTCACATAGAGGACTACATAATTCACCTCACTGCATGAATGCATCGGGTTCTTAGGTTGCAAAGATAATTTTCAAGCTGCAAAGTAGGTAGGAACTAGTGCTGTCATGTCTGCATGAAGTGTTTGGATAGCCTGAAACTCAAGGCTGCAGAGTTTGGATGTTTCTTTCTCATTTTGGTGGGCATTAGACTGTGGGTATGTAGTGGAGTAGAACCCATTGAAATAACTGAGTTGCTGAAGTGATGATGAAATTTGTGGCTGGAGCCTTTTCTGTCATGTAGATGGGTGGTCATTTGTTGTGTGACAGAAATGGTCTTTGTACTTTATTAGTTTGTGTAACTTCTGTATCTAGCCCTGTAGAGATGCAATCTGCAGTAACTGATTAATCCTTTATAACATATCTCTTCAGGATGAAAAATCCTTCCAAGTGACATATATGTATAAATTAGTATATTCTATATACACACTGGCAACACTGGCACATTACAAACATATTAACTTTATATGTGTGTATGTCAATAATAGTTTGGCACGTTGACATTGTGGTGGCTTTTATAATGTACAAGTATTCAGATCCCCACTTCTTGACCAGCAATACACTTATGATTTTTATATAGGTACATGTTATGACTTTAAACACTGCAGAGCAAAAGTTTACTTGCTGAGACCTTTGTCTTCCATATGACTGCAGTAATAGACTTTGATTGGTTTGCTTTCAGAGATACCTGCATGGTAATGATTAGGGAGTTAAGAAATGCTAAAACTGTGAGTAGCTACTTCTGTTTGAAAGTGTTCAACAAAACACATGGGTTTTGTGAAATACAACTGGTTTTCTTCTAAGATACATCCAGAAAGCTTAGGAAAACAACTTGCTTATCCCAAAGTTATGTAGTTATAGTCCCCAGATTCCTGTTCAGATGGAACTTAATTTGGATAAAGAAATAATTCCTGATTTTAGCTGTAAGACCTTGCTTTGACTCCACAGAGTAGGTCTGAAGATGTTGTAGTGGAAGGTTCAATGTGAAAATTGTTTTTTAATAGATACTGTTTTAAAATTCTATAATGGAAGTATTTATTAGCAAATAAATATATAAAAAAAAAATCTCCCTATAGCCAGGATGGGATTGTGGTGGTAGTTGTTCTACTTTGCTTATTCCAGATAGTGACATGATGCAGTACTATTTAATAAAATACAATTTCTGCATATATGGAATTTTGAAGTCCTTGAAAATATGAGCACTTATAATTGTGTATAGGTAAAGAAGTGAGTAATGCAGTGATAATAAGTCCCCAGGACATTATTATACAATACAATGTTTGGTTGTGTACTGTTTGTCCTGCCAACATGAAGAAGCAGGAACACTGAGAAGAATATGGTTGGAGAAATTTGAGGAATATAATTGGGACATACTGGCAAGACTGATGGAGAGCAGACATCTCTTCCCTCTCCTCTGGTGCCCCACATCACTTTTATAATTTTAAGATGTCTAGACATTCCTTCAAAATTATTGAAGTTGGAGATGAACCAGAGAGTGGGAATAAATTATTTGTATTGCAGAATTCCTCTGTATTTTAAACATGCTTACATTCAATGTTAATAATGGAGCTCCTCATTTAAATCAGTATATCTCTGCTCCTTGTAACCAGCCATAAATTCTCTACAGTCTTGTATGTACTGATAGACTAGAAAATTATGCATCTTTTTTATTGGTTCAATATCTTCAGCCAACCTGGGGAGGCAGTTTTACACAGGGATTTCGCATGCAAAACAATTCCAGCAATACCAGTGGGAGGTTGTGTTATTCTATCTCATGATGTGAATGCTGAGGAAAAAATGGGTTTGATTTACCTTCAAGTGCAAGCACAAATTATGGGGAGAGGACTTGCTTTCTCCTGCACTGTTCCCAGCAGTGGCTTAGCAGACCAAGTTCAGTGGTACTTGTTACCAGCTCTTGAGTCTTCTGTGTGTTTTCCAGATATAGCTGGTTTTAATTAGTTCAGGCATTTTATTTATTGGTATACAAAAAGGGGAGGCAGTTCCCTCACTCCCTGCTTCTCTCTCTCCTCTCTCTCTCTCCCTCTCTCTTTCTCTTCTCTCCCTGCCCCCACTTCCCCTGTAGGATGGGAAAAAGAAATGAGGAGATAGCTTTGAACACCTCTCTGGAAGAACTGAAAGTAGAGATCTGAATAATTATTTTTAGCAGTTGTGCCACTGCCTTGTTCTCATTTTCAGTGTGATAAAGCAGGATTTTGCCTGCATGTGTGAATTCTCTTCAGAAATTAAAGCTGTCAGCTTCCAGCGTGGACACACGTTTGAATGGCTTTGAGCTACAGCTGAGTTACAAGAAGTGGTAGTTCAGGGCACAGCAAAAGCTTCAAGTCAGGTGTTGGCTGGAGTCCAGCAATGCATCTCCCAGAGCTTGACTTCAGTGATAGTTCTTTGTTCCAGTGATAGAACATAAGTAAAACCAAACAAATTACACTACCATACAGTTGGAGATCATGGATTTTAAGAGACTAAATGCAGTCTTTTAAAACGCACTTTCCTGAAGAAATTGTTATTCCTGTTTGATACTATCGCATCACATTTGGGTTGCAAAGTTTTAATATTTATGTGGGCAAGCAGTGATTCCTAAATTTTCTTCTAGTCACTCTAATGACAAAATGCATTGTTATCTTAGCAATACTACAGAGCAGATCACAATAACCTCAGTAGAAATGTGTAATGTGGTATAATGTGATAAATGATAATGTGATAGCATATAGCATAGCTCATGAATATTTGGTAGTTGCTTTGTAGTTTAATGAGAATTTTCTCATTTGTGCTTATCACTTCTGATGCTGATTCATCCTTTAATGTCTTCCAGGTCGCCACTTTAGAATTCCCTCCGAAGAAACTCTTTGGAAACAAGGATGAGCGAGTGATTGCAGAGCGACGGTGTCACTTAGAGGTATTACCAACTTTTTAACAGGTTTCTGCTGTGTGTTTAGGTTTAGCAGAAGCCATTCCCATATGATCAACATTAAATAGCCTGTTTGTAAGTACCAAGTTACTTGCTGTCTTGTTTGACACAGGAGATGGCAGCAGTAAATTGCAAAGTAAGGAAACATCTCTTAAAAAATAAATTACTCCTGGTCTAGAAAAAAAAAAGGAACTCTTAGAGATGTTCATAGGAGATAGATTTATTTAAGGGAGAAAGGTGGTGGGTGAGGTAAGTGTTCACTGTAGACAACTGGTCTCTGTGCAAGACAAGATTAAAAAAAAGTACTGCTACTTTAAATGTAATGTGTTATTTGGAGATTTACTATTTTATCATAGTATATCCAAATATCTCATGACAGAAGTAAAGCGATATTGAGGCATCTTTGAGTTTTATTTTGTAACCCAGCTTTGCAAACATACTCTTTTTCTTTCAATTAATTTTAAAATTTAATTTTATTGTGGATTGGGTTATTGAGTTTGAGGATTGAGTTGTTTTGGTAGTTCTACAGGGCTGTGTGGATGGCATGATTTTTAACTCCTATCACACATTAGGTCCTTATATTTCCATGTTAATGCATGTTTTACTTCAGCCCAGGAGCAGGAAGTGGGGTTTTGAGGAAGAGGCATAATCAAAGACTAAACTGCACCCTGCAACTATATTGTAGCAACATTGATCATGCAAGTCATTAAGACTTATATTCTTTGTAGAGCTAAAATAGTATTAGGTAGAGTTTTAGAGAAATTAATATAAAAGTAGATTGCTTACAGCTGGAATCTTTTCTTAGGTGGTTTGAATTTTTTCTATGGACTTCACCTTTTCTTTGATCTACTAACAAAACATCCTCCCACTGACTTCTGAACTGAGGCTGTCTTACATGAAGCACAAAATGAATTTTCTTTTTCTTTCACATCCTTGATAGATAGCATAAAGGTATGCCCATATTCCAGTCCAGTACTCAGTTTGCATACTTTTGTACCAGTAAAAATATTAATCCCTTAATCTTTCTTACCTTCCATTGGTTTACTAACAGATTTTATTGTAATGATTCTAATGTTAAAACTGCAGTGTATAGCAATGCTTTGATTGTGGCCATGTAATGCTTACAGCTCTATAGCCAGGTTTTAATTAAAATTATATTGTATCTATTTTCACTAAATTAGGTCATTAAAACTTTATTACCTATATATTTTTCAAGCATAAGAATCTATGACAACTGTTCACATGAATATGTTCTGGCATATGCCCCTTGGCCATTCTACTCAGTAGTCCTGACAACTCACAGTGTTGATAAACTGAAGATGCCCTGTGGCTAAGGGAAAGTTAGATAAAGGGACAAGGAGCCAAGCAAATGTTACTATCACTGCCATGAGGAATTCAATGCAACAAGCTAATCATGGTATTTTCACTACATATTTTGCAGTGGTTTGCTCTGGCTTTGCCAACAGCTGGAGAGCTCACACGGCTGCAGCCTCCTTGGTGAAGAGTGAGAGGAACCACTTAACCAGTGATGGTTTCCAAAGTCATGCAATGCTTTGAAAGGTCAAAGAACATCTGAGTTGTGCTGTGAAAGTGGCAATTACACTGCAGAAGTAGCAGATGGCCCAGGCACCAGTTCTATTTCAAATACTGGCTGTTCATGCCTTGTGGCTTTCAATCCGGTGTGAGCCTTGAGCATGCATCAGTGTATAACGAGAAAGGAGTAAATGAAGGGATTTTCTCTGTGAGGGACTTGGGTCCTTGGCTTTTCAACTGTAGTGTGTTTCTCATATGGGAGTTTGGTCAGGTGGAAGGTGGTGAGAGTGTTAGACCTTGGTATCAAGTAGAAACATGGCTTGTAGTCAGTTGACTTTCACACCTGATCCTGTTTCATGATTTGCTGGAAACACTTTGCAATCTCTTTCAAGCTTCATAGGTGTTGTAGGTGATAGCTGTAATAGGGTATAAAAGCTTGTTTGGTTTTCTACTTGCTTAGTCAAGAGCTAATAGCTAATTCAGCATTATTAGAAAGGGCAAAGCACAGCTAACAGACCAACACAAATGTATATTTTTATTCAGCATCTAAGCTAATTTGATTGACTGAAAATAAATGACGGCCTGAAATACCAGTCCAATAATTGTTCTGAACAAATATTTTGTTATGTAAGATTACTAGTGGAGAGGTCGTCTTAGTGATGGTGATAAAGAAATTGCTCTGCTCTTCCAGTTTTTGCATTAGATATTCATGCATCTCGAATAGGGTGGAACTCCATATCATTTTTCCTGAACTTCTTGCACTGAAATAGCTTTGGGTAGTTCAGTGCTCCCCACAGGTCATCTCTTAGCAACTGCAGTTCCTTATGCCTAATTAGATTTGTCCCTTTGCAAGATGGGGAATTCTTCTTTAGGAAGAATTTAGTTTTTCCTACACATCATCTCTAGGATTCTTGCCACAGTAGAAGTACTGAGAAGAGCAGTGGTGGTTTTGGTACCTTTCCAGACAACTAGAATCAGGGGGGCTGGCTTTTGCAGAGTTTGCTCTGTTTGAAGATTGAGATGTAGTGTTACCTTATTTCAGCCTGGGTTTAGAAGTGGGCATATTTAATCATAATGGAGGTGAAATTACTTAGAGTAAAAGAATCCAGAGAGCCCCAGATTATTAGGATTGTGATTTTGAAATCACAGTAAGTTCAAGGTTTGTGTATAACATTTAAGTTCTTTTATTTATCCTAGCTGGTACAAATGCTAACTAACCAAAAGCTTCACAATGCCTTGTTTGTAGGAAAGCACATTACATGAAGTATTTTTGTATGAGATGAACCTGAGGACTCAACTTAGATCTCCAGCATGATATTTAGTTGCCCTGTAAACACTTTTGCTTTGGCGTTTGTTGGTATCAAGTCTTTTGAACTGTATTTGACATTACCATAGAGTTTTGGAAAATAATGTGCAAGTTTTTGCCTATACATCTTACGAGAAAACATCTAAATTATATTTAAAATTATCAACCCAAAATACCCTATTGCAATCTATTAATTTAGCTTTTCATCGGGGACCTGTTGCAGGGCAAAACTCTAAATTAATTGTTTTGCAGTTTAAAGACTGTAATTTCACTTCAGAGCCAACCTTGCTTGATTAAAACCACCTTAAATGAAACAGCCAAGAATTCTTTTGAGTAAAGTTAATGAACAGAAGTTAGTGTGCATCTATCCTTTTTTGCATATAGAAATCAGTAGGTAAGGGTATAGGATCCTTTTTTAAAGTGAATTCAGATGATGTATATTCATTTTTTCATATTTTTTAAGGAAAAGCTTTGTAAAGGAAGTACTTACTACAAGAAATACTTGAGTTAGTGAATGTATCTATTCCTGTTTTAACTGCAAAGTATCTTTTATTCCTTAGTGAGTTGCTAGGTCTGTGAATGACACTAAAAAGAAATTGTCCTGAAATCCCAGCCTCTGTGGATACTGTGTTTCTGTATCATATCATTCCCCTGATTATTCTTTTTTCTTCTTCTCTTAGACTCATGCTTTGTTGTAGTAATGAGGATTATTTTTAGCCTTGTTTTCCCATTGTGCAGCCAGAGAAACTGGGCAGGGGTCTAAGCTGACAAAGCAGATTGAGCTGTTTTTCTTGAATCTTTAGTCAGAAGCTTTGCATTCGTGGACTCCCTAGGCTTTCTTTCCTGCCCTTGCTGTCATCAGTGTGTTTAGGAAAAAACTGTTGTGATGCCAACAAAATCCAAATGGGTTGTTGCTTAAAGGAAAACAAAAACTCTCACAAGCCTTAGTGTATCTCCTTGTCTCTGTTCACTGTTTTCTCTTCCCTGTTCTCAGGGCTGCATTTCCTCAGATTGGTTTGCAGACAGCTAAGGGAGAAACAAACAAAATCCCTGATGGGGTTTTTAGGGATCAACAGTTGGTTAGAGTGTGGTGCTGGCAACACCAAGTATGTTGGTTCCATCCCCAGACTGGCCATTCCATTAAGAGCTGGACTTGATCCTTTTGAGGCCCTTTCAACTCAGAATACCCTGTGGTCTGTGATCTAGAAATACTCAGCAGTTAGTAGGAGTCATGTGTTGTCTTTTGCTGCCACTTACAGAGCTCAGGGAACAAAAGCCAACCTGTTAACAGTATGGCAATGTGAGCCTGTGTCATGATCTTTGGAAGCATATGCACCTTCCTGGCATTGCCTCTGCTCTTTTTCTTGGTACTTTGAACCTCTTTAAAAGATAGACATGCTCAATTTATTTTAAATTAATAATATAATTGTCCTTAACCTCCTCACTTCCTGATGTCTGCCGATGAGTATTTCCATGATAGGTGTTAATGCAAGAGGCAGAAATAAATCTTGAATGAGCTGCATAATTCAATTTTGCTGTCCAATCTGTAGAACTGTCTGGGGAAAGTATTGTATTACTGGACTGGCTGAAATATTGCTGTTACCTTCAGCCAAAATTAACCTTCCAAAATTACACTAACTTAGAAGTCAAATCCTTTGTTTAGTTTTTAGTTTGTATTTTTACTTGAGTTCCTTTGGAGGGTGACGATTTCTAGGGTTGGGGTTTTTTTTCAATAAGTCTCTAACTTTAGCCATGCCATGTTTCCCCTTTAAAAGTCACATTATGCTGAGATGGCTCCAGGAATCTGGTTCTTAAGGAAAAGGTGAAATAATGGAAATAGCACATTTTTCTTGAACTTGGATTGATTCTTGTTATTTAAGTATCTTACTAGTTTTTGAATTAACACCTTGGTGGAAGTCAGCAATAGAAACATCTGAGAAGAAAAACACCCTCAAAATATTTGTTAACAAATTTGAGCAAACAGAATGTTTGAATCTGCCTCAGACCTTGAGGTTTTCCTTGAAGTCATGAGGACAGAAACATTTTACTGAGATTTTAGATTATTCATCACCTGAATATTCAGTGTGAACTTCAGTAGTGCTCCCCACAAGTCTTTGTTTCCCTGCCCTATTCCTAAATATATTTAACTGAGAGAATCTATACTAGCTATAGGTGAATTGATGTTTATATTGCAAAAATCCTATCAAGTGGGGTTAGAGTTACCATTTCTGTTTTATTTTTTCCTGACTGACACTAGTCATGAAGACCTTTCAAAGCTACTGTATACATGTTTGCTCAAAGTGATTACTAAAAGGAAATTACTAGACACAGGCATCAGCTTACAACATCCCTAATACCAAAACTTTCTAAAAGGAGCTTTATGCAGCTGCTCAGCAGCGTGACTCTTGAAGAATGAATGTTTGCCTCTGACTGTATGGTGATAAATACTGTTCTTAGCAGAAGCTAGATAAGATGGACCTCAGAACACATTCAGAATACATTTGATACTTACTGGAAAATAAAAGAAAACACTTTTTTCCCAGCTATGAATGCACACCAGTAGCACTGCTGGTGCAAAAGCAAACTGCTGCAAATGTTGGTGTTTGATAATCCTAGAAAGGATTTTTTCATACCCATAGTCTGAACTACAGAACACACTATTTTGGAGTGATGGCTTTAATTTCTCACTAGATAAATAAAATTATAGGGATGCAGTGGCATCAGGGAAGGAAAGGGTATAGATGCCTCCACAAAGACAAGAGAGCATGTGTGGCTGGGCATATTGTGAATATCAGTTATATGAAATCCATGTCATAGATAATTTTCTAACTTAGATACAGTCCGTCTGCACCAGGTGCCTTTCATAACCTCTATTAACCACTGAAAAATTTAAGAACAAAAATAACTGCTTTTCCACAACAGCACTGAAGTCTTGCTGGCAGACAGTAAGATTTTGCAGTTAGCCATCTGAGAGCAAGTTCACATATCAGGTTCCCATCTGTCAATAGGGCAGCCCAAGGCACATGGCTTTTCTGGTTTTGAAGCATCAACCCTCAAAGAGGAGCTGCAGCAGCTCTCAGCAGCAAAGCATTTAATCTTTTTTTTTTGAGTGGTTCTGCTTCTTGTGTGAGACCCTGTTGGCTCCAAAAAATTAATAAATATAATTAATTTTACTTATTGGCTACAGTCACTAGATACAAAGAAGCAGAACTTCACATAGGTCAGCTGCTGAAGCCATACCAATGAAACGTTACTTTGATTAAATACTGTAGACCTTCAGGTAGCCTGCAACAATGCAAGACATTATTCTTGTAATAGAAACACATGATAAAGATGGTCATTTAGAAGGAATAATAGCCTGAGGTTATTTTCTGGATGAGTTCATTTTAAGCTCTGGTTTGACAGGCTACTGGATGCAAAAGGAATGGTAAGTTTGGTTTCATTTGCTCAAACTCTGGGCCTAATTCAAAATCAGGTCTGAAGCCCTGCTCTGCAGAGCTCACTAGAGATAATGTGGCATAATATACATATCTCTTTAGAAGAATTCTGGTGTTTCTTTAAGTGTATAGCTTCAGGTCCCTACCTCAAAAATTATCTTTTGTGATCAAATGTTTATCTCCATTACCACCAAATAACTAAATAGGATTTGCAATTTGAAGGCCTTTTTATTTTTCTCTTTCCTTTTTAGATATTTCAGAGTATCAGAAAAATAAGGAGGTATGTGTATCATGATTTAGTAGGTTTAGAAAATAGGACAATATATAGTCTGAGCTGCAGTTTAGCTCCACATCCTAATGTGTTTTGCTGTCAGGATGGAATAAATTTCCCAACATATTCCTACAAATCAAGTTTTGAAGTTGTGTACCTTCATTGCAGTCTCTATTACAGGCTCAGCACATACAGGTGTAGGCAGATGAATAAAAGGAGTGCTCAGTGAAGGACTCTGGGTTGAATTCAGTGCTACCCCTTTCCAAAGCAAGTGTATCAGTCATCCTCCAGCCTGGGATTTCCCCAGAGGAAGCAGAGGCTGATGCATGTCAAGCTGTTTGGTAGGTGTTTGCCAAGCCCACTCCAGCAGATGACGACGCACTGTCACTACCGGCCCTGGGATGCGTGCTAAATTCAATCCTGTCGTTCTTTCTAAATGAATTTTGACAGGACTTGTTTTGACTTGTGGACTGGACAAAAGATTGGTTTCCTTCACTAGTCAGGTCTGTTTTGATCCTTTTCAGTATGGCCATTCACTTCCCAAACAAGACTCACACTGATAGACCACCTGTAAATCATAGCCCTTGCTGCCTTTTTTTTTGCTTCCCTGCCAGCCTACAATTCAGTTTCCATTGAAGCTGCCTAAAGCCAATAAATGTAAGCTTTTAGCATGCAGACATTGTAAGAAATAATAAGTCCTGTGGATTTGAAACAAATTTTAGGCAGAGTAAGATTGTAATTTGGGACGTAGACTGATTTCAGACGTTAATTCAATTGATGTGGCTATATAGTAATTCAGCATAATGTGCTCATGCCATTAGACTTGCACAGAAAAATGCTCCAAATAGCTATAATGAATAGTTTGGGTTTTGAAAACCTGAGAGAGCAGTTTTACCTTGAATCATAACTGGCATCTCTCAGAATGCTTGCACATTAAGAAAATTCAAAAAGGTATATGAATTTGAGTAAATTTCAGTACCACCTTGGGTAAAATGAAATTTTAGTGTCACTCAAGCACTTCTGGAGATACAGAGGTAAAATCTGCTTCACCTGTACAATTTTGGAGGAAACTAACTCTGATTCAAGAAACATACATTATTCTGTGCATGAAAAACATAGAGAGACTTTCCCAAGAGGCTGAAAATGTCAGTCCCAGTATTTTTTTAGTGCAATTTAGCTGCTTAAAGAAGCTTGATTCTTACCTGCTTAGTTCCAAAGTCATTTAGGTACCTCTGAACATGCCCAAAGGAGTGTTTTATGGAGGGCACCTGTGGAGTTCACCCCAAGGCAGCTCAAAACTCTTAACTCTCTGAGCTGAGGGAAAAAAATGAAAAGAGAACCCAAAAAGAGAAGGAAAGCCTTTGCCTAAACAAAGACAAGATACCCCACAAAGTGAATACCCTGTGGCAAAAAAAGCTGGAAGCTGCCTGAGAGTGACAGTTTTAAAAGCACCCAAGATAACAACCCCTCCACACACAAGGTTCTAATTTTGGTAGAGTCTTATGATACAATACTGGGGGGTGCAGATAGTTATGGAATACAATAACATTATGGATTACCCCAGGACATTCCACCCCTTATCCCATATTGTCTGATTAATGCCCAAATTAATACATTTAAACTATAAACACATATATCTATACATATCTACATATAACTATATACAAATACAATTTCAGTGGTCACTGACCATCCCCCAGATATGGACAGGGTTCATTTGGTCTATGACTCATATGTCTGTAGAAGTTTCTCTTGGGAAACTGGAGCTGCATTCATTCTGGTGGAGCTCTCTCTGTTAGTAATTTTCTCCTTTAGTTTATGCACCTGTGCTGCCAGGACAGAAGTAGGATTTCCATCCCAACTTCTCATGTCTTCCTCATGCTCATATGGAAAGAACCACAAGTCAGCTTGTGGGGTGCACCCCCTCTCCCTACATCCTGGGGAATGTTTGCTGCTGATGAAAGGGGCTCAGGGTATGTACTGACAAGACTTGAAGGCCCTCCTTAAGTTCCTTGCTGAATTTCTGATGAGTCTCTGTGATCCTGTCTTCCAATTTCCACATATGCTCTGTCAGGTCTGTTTCCACAAATGACATTTGTGCTTCTGTCAGGCGGTGTACAGGGTCTTCATACACTCAAAACCTCCTTTTCATACATTGTCTCATCCTCCTCAATACACTGCAGTGGTGCTAGGGCATAGACTTGTGTCCCTAGTTATGAGAGTTCAAGCCATATCAGTGCTGTACATTTTAGCATGTCTGGACTCTTAGTGGTTTGGTTGTCATCTGAAAGAAGGGTCTCTATCACAGCCACATTGTGAGAATTGTGAGAATCTACAATTCTCACAAGCATTGGCTTCCTTGCTCCGTGGTCTTCCAAAGGCCTTGCTGCAGCTGGAGATCTGGGCAAAGGTATCTCTCCTTCATACTTATTAAAAGCTGTGTCCAGAGGCTGAGAGGTTCAGGCCTCCCTTAGATTCACTGATCAATATGCAGATCATATGACAGGAATCCCAAGTGCCTTGCTTCAGTGCTGTCCAAAACTGTACCATCATCTGTGGTGTTCCAGACTCAGATCAACCAATTTAATAATGACTTGTCGGGCCATCAGGTGAGATTTTTCTCAGATAGTGAAGACTTTCTAAGCATGAACACTCAGTGATTATTTCTGTTTCTGATTGCTCTGCTGGCTGTGAGGGTCCTGGCTCCCCATCATTCATCAGGCAAATGGATTTGGTTTTAGATTTCCTTCTCTGGACAGGGGAAATTGCAGAAGGCTGCCCTTCTGGTTTAACTGCAGACTGAGTGACCAGGGTGTCTGCTGATTTCTTCTCCTGCCCCTCTGGCTGTACCTGCTGCTGTATGAGCAGTGTGTGATAAGCATTAACCAGGGCTCAGCACATTTCAATAACCTTCTTCTCTTTAGACCTCTCATTACAATTTTTTTTCAGATATTTATTCCCCTCAGCTGGATTCTGAATTTATTCAGGAGGAAAGTTCCAAACTATTAGGGCAGAGAATTTCTTCAGGGCTTGGCCTATATCCTCCCACATCCCACACCACTCAGAATTTTCCACTACTGTGGTGGACCTCTGGACAACCTCTCTGGAAATCTCATCTCTGATTCTAACCATGCTGTAGGCTATATAAAGGAGAGTTAACATAATTAAAAACAAAAATGTGATGTCTTTAACATTCAGAGGCTACTGAACATTCTCAAAATGTGACATGTCAGACCTGAAGGGAGAGAAGGAGGTAAAAGGCTGGGAAAAATTATCTTCTACTTTTCCTCCACAGCTGGCTGGGTGCAATTATTAATAAACCCCCAAAAGAAGCAGCTGAGACCAGGACAGAAAAAGAGCAGAGAATGCACATCCCAAAGAGTAACTCTGATTACCTCTGATGTTAATCTTTTCATACATTATTGTCACAGAGTATATCAACACAGCAATTCTGGTTTGTGTCCCTGGTGTGGGCAGAATTGTCAGTATCAATGGATAAGTATACAGTCCTAAGTGTCAGAAAGCCATTATTAAAGTGGGTATCATGGTGACAGTGAGTGTTGTACCCAATACAAGGAATCTGGGACAAGAGTGTTATTTTTTTACTTCCTCTTTTTTCCCTGTTAAGTTGGGCACTAAATTTGACTTGGTTTGAGACAATTTTAAATTACAGCACTCTGGAATGACTTGTCTCCCCTTAAGGGTTCAAACAATCTCTTCCCACCAATAAGGAACAAGATACTATTAGATAAGCGAAGAAATAACAGTTTACTAGCAAGCAGAACAGCAACAGACAAAAAATAATGGTAAATTAATGCTACATACAAAATTGCTAAATCTTGTGGACCCCCCCAAGAATGAAGAGAGATTTGAAAATGCTGGGGGGACATCCTCCATCCCCCAAGCTGGTGCTTTGCAGCCAAACGCATGGTTCGAAGGACAGAGGGAAAGGTGGTGTGAGTCTTACTCCCATACCCATCCCCATTCTGCTTATCTCCCCAAAAACTGGAGGTCCAGCTGGTATTCTCCAGATCAAGGGCTGGAACTCACGGAGGGACTTCAGATTCCTTGTGGCAAGAGATGACAGGGCAGGCAAGGCAAGGTGTCTGGGCTTGGATGACTTGTGGTCCTCTCTCTCTTTGGTCAGGCATCATTGACGAGTTGGGGCATCTTGGAGTGGTGTGGCAACAGGTGGGTGCCTGTGGAATTTGCCCCAGTTAAGAGTTAAGAGTTTGACTGTGTCATAGTCAAATGGGCAAGATATTTACTAGTAAACTTTTTTTTAAAAGTGATTTAGCATAATGTCCTACTTGCATTATTTCTGTTAAGGGAAACTCACAATGTAGAATTTGTCTTAGAGGAAAATTGGTGTGGTTGGAATTGTATGTAGACTTGTAAAGACATGCAAGCGCAGGGTACAGTGATACTGATTGGGATGTTCTCAGTCTATTTATTTATTTAATCGCTGACTACTAGGCATTACCTGTAAAAAGCCTTGCTTCTGATTAGACCTAATCAAAATGAGCAGGAAGGGTTTGATTAAAATGAGCCAATCCTTTAATCTTGATTCGTGTTCACGCTGCCTTGAGGCTAATTAATGCCTGCCAAGCTGAAGCAAATAACTCCTCCCTCTACTGATACAATGTTGATGCCTTAAGAACCTATAAATGAAACAAGACACACTTTTCAGATAATATTAGTATGGAGGTAATATGAAGCCTGATCTTTATTGGAGGCCTGTAGGGGCAGATGTGAAAAATGTCCACAAAAGCCCACCCTCACTGGGTGAATACCATTTTTGTAAATTTAGCAAATCAGCATAATTGATAAAAATCACCAATTAGGAGCACAAGTGGTGATGCAATTTCCCTCCAGTTCAAGCCCCTTCTAAATCCTCCCCTCTTAGATGGAAACTGAACTAATTTATGAAAAAATATGTCCTGAAGAGCTGTTTTTGGCCTTGGTTCCTAGGAGGAACCAAGATAGGATAGGGGCTTTGGAATGTGGTTTTTTCCTACTAAGGCAGGAAAGAGTACTGGGAAAACTACCTATGAATGCGATAATAGGCTACAAAGCTACAAATATATGTAATACAGAAAATATACAGAAGAAAAAGAATTACCCAGCATCAATGTGACGATTGTGGTGGTGACTTGCCATCTTCAAACATATGGATCTGTCTCTATTCTCTTAAAAAGTGTGAACACAAATCGTCTGCAACTTGAGCAAGGTCTCTGGCAGCAGGGACAGTAACATTCTGGAGGCAGTTGTCAAATTTAGCTCTTCAAGGAAGCTTTGCAGAGCTTTGACAGTGTCTAATTCTGCAGGGTTTTTTGTAAGGAGAACCCAGCCATCCGTGTCTTTAAGCAAAAGATAATGGGCCAGGTGATCCCATCATCATTATAGATGTTTTCTCTCCAAGTTTTTCCACAGAAATAAGATCCTTCAGGCACCGGCTAGTCTCCCTGGCAGTAAGTGTTTTTCCCGTTGCACTGAAATCATAACTGCATAGAATGACCTTAG